>NC_134311.1:7361088-7986634 GCF_949628215.1 Phalacrocorax aristotelis
TTCTTGGTAAATTATTGCCATTTGGTATTAGAAAAGTGAAAGAGGAGTTGATAGCCTAGTTACACTGAGTAGCAGTAGAAAATTCTGTGAAGGAAACCATAAGAAATCAGGGAATATACCTTGAAACTAATAATAATCTTAACGCAGAGCACTTCTACTCTGACCAAGGACCAGACAGTTTCAATATTTTATGTTACACCAGGGATAATCTTGGCCTCAAAAATCCTGGAAGAAATTAATAAATGAAAGGGACTTTCAAACTAGATCAAGTGGTGAGAAACATGCTATAAAATATAGTCTACCTTGACCAAGGAATGGACAAAACAACCTAAGACATCTCCTTCACAGTTAATCTACACTGTTTTTACAGTACACTTGAAATATATCATTAACAGGCTTAAAGTTTCCTTGACAGTTTGGGGTGGATGGTTAATCTGAATGGAATTGATAAGGGGTGAAGACGAAAGGCAAGAGAGCTAACCAAAAATACATATATCCACTAAAACTCAAACTCTGTGCCTCCTGCGTAAACTGCTGTAGGGCTTATTTATTCACGCCAGTATCTTATCTCAGTGCCACAAAGCTGGGCTGCTTCACCCTGATCAGCTCAGAGCCCACCAGCAACAGAACGCCATGGAGAGGAAAGGAATCAACTCACGACATCAGGAGTCACATCAAGACAGGTTGGTGCATTTTGGGTTCTGCAGAACTGAGAAACCAGCAGCAGTTCCTCACAGAAGAGGGATCATAGGGACCAGCTCTGCATCGCAACAGGCCGAACCATCACCCATCTTGTTCTGCTCCAATGCACAGATGACCAGAAGCAAATACAACTCTGTAATTAGGAAAGCCTGCAAAATTGGGCCGCTAATAGCACAAAAGTCAGTTACTTGCTCTACAGGCCAACAAAGAGGCAAGACCATGACTCAACTGACCACCAGAGCAGGTCCAGGGTGCAGGAAGGATGCAGGGTGCTGTATCCTCTAAAGAAGCTGAGGATCACAGCTCTTGTCATCAGCACTGCTGGTGCGGGGAAAGCTGATCCCCCATGGGAACTGTGGGCCAGATTTTCCCTTCAGCAGTGCAGGTCTGCACCTAACTGTGATTCATGTCTGCTTCCTTGCAGAATGGCTTGTTACCTGTGCTCAGAAATAAACCTTCCCAATCAGAGCAGAAAAAATTCCTTGTGAAGTGGCCTAATCCCTGTTAAAGGATTCAGGTGCAACATGAGGCTTTCTTTCTAGCTTTAAGTTGTATTTCTGAGTAGAATTGTGAACATAATTTCTTCTATTCCTCATTTGGGGGAAGAACTCTAGCCTAGCCTGCCCTCTAGTGCTCTGTGGAGCTGAGGATCTGGCTCCTAATGCGACCATTATAAGAAATCTTGGCACGGCGGTGGGTATGAGGTACTACAGCCAGAACATTTTAAAAGTTGTATGAGCAGAGGTCTGTCACAGGTGTCCTAATCGATCCATTGCAATGTCAACTAGTTACTTAAAGGCAAGCAAAACCAAGTTTTTTCTACCTAGAATGGTAGAAATATTGCACGTAAATACAATAGGGTCATGATTTAGAGGAGCCAGGCTCTCCTTTTTTATTAAGGCATAGTTTTGCAAGTCAACTCCCTACATAAATCCCAGATGTGGTCCCTGTTGACTTAATGCAAACACAAATACATTTTTTTTCCCCTGCCCTTATGTCAAGGATGCCTAAACATTTATGCACATCTAACCCAAAAATCATAGTGCTAAAAATCTTACATATAATTCAGCTGGAATACATATTAGTGAAAGGAGGATCTTGATTTACAAAAACTTGAGGTTTCAGTGCCAAGACCGTGGGCGTTTGTAGCAGCATACAGATCTGCAGCTATGGCGATGAGAAGTGTGATAATGAAACTAGCTAACTGGGGGAGGAAACTTTTAAAACCTGGAGACACAAATGCACACATTAATACATTAATCTGTCAAATTTTCAGGTGGGCAGCTTGGGTGAAAAATACTTTCCCAAAAAAAGGCCCTTTATTTTTGTTTTGTGAAAGCATTTACACTGAGTTATGGACATTTTTATTTTCCTCCTTCCTTATCAGTATTTTTAGAAATTATTTAAATAAAAAGATTGTTGCCAGTTTATGATTGATGGTCTTTTTAGTATAATGAAAAATGTACTTTAAGTAAACTAATGAACTCTGTGATCTGTGGTGGTTTCACTAATGGTTTTATTATTTTTATATAATATTTAATATTAAGCCATATATATATGTAGAAATACACCAAATCCTTTTGAAAATATAAACTGAATCCACTTCAAATAATTTGCACTTCAATTTTTAAAGTAGGTTTTTGGACCATCTAAAGAAGGACAGATTGTTTCCAGTTTTTGCCAGGGAAGAAAACTAGCACACGTACTCGCTCATTCAGGGGACTCTGCCTGCTCCAGCTCCTCTGCTCCTGTTTCAAGATCCATAACAATTATTGCTACTTTTTACTAAAGAGTAAACCCAGTGAAACCCACACCAAAAAGCTCTATCCAGCCTTGTCTTCATACAAGAAAAGAAATAACTTAAAATACATAGAACTGATCATCCTCAGTCTATCCCGTGTCTTTGGCAGGCGGTGGTCCATGGGCAGGACCTGAGCCAGGGGCAGCCATGGGTCCCAGGCATAGATCCTCTCACAGCAGGATCCACTGTGATGCTAGACCACCCACAGCTTCCCATCGTCGTCCACCTTGGTGGGTCCCAGCCTGCTCCCACACTGCACGTGCAAATCAGCTCATGCACCCCCTAAAAATGCCTTTCAGGCTAGCGAAGTCGGGTTAGAAATATTTTTTTGCAAATTCATTTTGACTGAAATGGGTTTAAGGAGTGCCAAAGATGCAAATCTCAGGAGGCAGGGAGTAGAGCAGCCCCAGCAGCGGGGCCGCACAGCCTTCGCTCAACACAACCACAACAGGAGAAGGCATGCCTGGAGCAGGGAGCAGGGTTAACAGGGGGGATCCAGCCCTCCATTCATCACCAAAAAAAAAAAAAAAATTTACGTCTGACCCTGTCACCTGAACTGTCTTCCTCATCCGTGGGGAGAAATAAGTTTCTGTGACATGCCATTCATCTGACCTGTTTTAGAGAAATGAATCTCTCCTCACCAAGCCTGTACTTGCACAGGTCTACTGCTGGCCAAAGGAATCCCCTTCTGCCACGGCAAGGCGGTGAGAAAAATACCAGGAGGTGGGAGCTGTGTGTAACCCTGTGTTTAAGAGTTTTCCTGTGGAAATGGATTCGTCGTATTTTTCATTAAGGACAGCAAGCCAGATAAATGAGCCTTCAGTAGGTGAGATTTAGGTTTTCTGAGTACTTACATTGTTGCAGATCTTCCATAGGAAACATTAATTTTCTCAGTCACTTTTCCATTTACAGCAGACGAGATACAGTACTTGAGATATAACGTGTACTAGACATAATATGTAATTTGATGTTCCCATTGTGTCTGAACAGCAAAAGATTAAGGTTTTTCATCCTTCCTGTAAAACAACTCATTGAGTGTAAGTAAAAGTCAGAGCTTGGTCTCTCTTGAGGAAAGGTCATACGTACATGGCAAATATACGTAACAGCCCTGCAGCCCCTCTGCGTGCACATGCACAGCTTGTGCAGTTGGCCCTCCTGGCGGGGTGAAAGTCCCTGATAGTGTCTAACACAGCTGTGCAAAATACTACAGGGAGCTGGCAAACCTGAGGATGGCCTAATCCATTACCTGCAAATTTCTTTCTCCCAGAACTGACACTGATAGCTCTCTGATTCTTACCGATTCTTTCCTTTAGATGGTTCTCCACCCCACACTTTCTTTTTGGCCCCATAGAAAGTCCTACCCACTTGCTTTTAAGACCCACACACACGTATTACCAAGTGCTTCTGAACTCTGGGGAATCTGAAGCTGCTTACAAGAGGGAAGATGTTGAAAATCCCAACTGGTTGAAAATCCAGTCATGTAGTGATATAAGTTGATTCCAGCTATTACTTTTTACTAATTCTGACAAAAAACAAATTACACAAAAATAATCATTTCCTCAGTCCCAACTCTAAACATTTAAAAATCTTGACTTAGGGCCTAAGAACATTGGCTGAAGCTCCATGAGACTTTTAAAAATAGCATTTTATTTTTCTCATAGCCTTGGACATGCATATTTCCACTGTTTTTTCTACAACCAAGAGGTCTAGGAACGTACCTTTTCTTTAAATCAAGCTGAGTTTCTGACCTGGGCATATAATCTGGGAGCTGAGTCTTTAACCCTCAAACTGATAATAATTTTGAAAACACTGACAAAACTACTGTCTCTTTCTGCCTTTTTATAGTTCACACACCCCACAGAGAGTATTAAGGCCACTGACTTGAGAGATACTTTGGAAAAATTTTGGAACATGTTGCTGACTGGTTCTGTCTTCCAGAAAGTTTCTGTAAAAAGCATCTCTGTGACTCCTTGTCCCTAGCCTTCTACTCCTCCTTTCCAGGACACATTTTCAAAGCAGACTTTTCTACTTCTCTGCCTATTTGTTTTCTTGAATCTCACGTCATTATTTGTATTCTTCTGCTTTCCTTGGGCAATAGGCAGATCTGAAGTCAGATTTTAAATAGTAGTGGATAACATCAAGATCAAATTTCCATGTCTATGTTGCATACTGTGTTAACATAAATATGGGCTAAGAGGAGCCTTCTAAATGAACTAATGAAAATCAGCCAAAAGATGGAAGAGATGGGGGGAAAAAAAGAATCTATTAGCATTATCTTGAAATTTAATCTTGAATTTTGGCTGCCCTTTTGTCAGGTTAAGGTAATCACATAAGGCCATGAAAATACAGATAGTAATTAGCGTCTTCAACTTGGAATAAATGAACAAGTAATTCAATACTGGAAATATATTCCATTTTGTCCCTATTTGTGCAGAATATGATAAAAGATTAACTATCTCTTAGGTTTCCCAGTTTTAACTGAGAACTATTTGTAATAATGGAAACACTGTGGTATTTTACCAGACAGAAAATAATTATGTGATTTCTCCTGCACCCAGGTACAGTGGTATTTCATGTATAAAGAGTCCCCATTTGATAAACCATGAAGTAAAAGAGATACGTAATATTGTTTGCTCATTTATTCAAAAGCAGACGTGCTCATAGAGGCAGCCTAGCATAGCTGACTACAAAATTCCTTTACACCTTGAATAAATCCCCATCATGGAAACTACAGTGTCACAGCACTCATTTTTATGTGCTTTGGGAAAAGAGAGGAGCTTTGCAATGAGAACATTTTACAATTTATATATATATATATATTTCCTGCATCACAAATCCTCACTTGCAGCTCAGGGATGTCTGTGCCTCTCTTGAACATCCATCGTTGACATGAATTTGACTGCCGTCTCTGTGCAGGCTTCTTGTAGATCTTTGCTCTGATCTGTATCCTTTTGCCTAATTGGACAAGTCTAAAATGTCTTATTTCAGGCTACCTCTTTGATACCTCTTTGCTCAATGCCACTTCCCAGCTTCAACATAGTTACAACAAAGATGCACCTTCTCCCTCAGCCCACCTCAACTCACCAATCTCCCCATCATCCTGGCCTGTCTTTCAGGCTCATGGTTGGGTTCTTCAAGTCAGACATCCCTCTACGTCCTCTGTTACTGAGGTGCTTGTTATATCTGGGAAAGAACTTATCCATTTACCTAAATCTTTTTTCATCTCAGTCTTGGGTATTGCATTGCGATGTTTTCCTAGGACATGAGACTTCTGCACTCTTGCTTCCCCAGATGTGAGAATGCTGACCCACAAGAATCATTCCTGCACCCTATTGCTTTCATATCCTTAACAAGATGCTGCTGTTCTTCCTTCTCCTTCCTTCTCCTCCGTTTGTGGTCTCTTGAAACAAGATTCATTATTTTAAGCTGATTTTGGGCTTGGACTGTCTTCTCATACTGTGGCTGGACGGCACCTAGCTCAGAGGACATCAGGTCCTTGATCAAATCTTCCCAGCATCATGATGGCACCAACCAGAAATAGCAGCAGCAACGAACCCCTAGCAGGATGGCTTTCAAATTTCTCATTTGCCAGTACAACTCACATGGGAATATCCCTAAAGACATGGAGAGTTTCAGCCAGCATGAGCTGGCACAGCTGCAGCCCTGCCCTCCCCTCAGTCCCTCGTGGGTCCTTCCTGCCCCCACACCACCCTAGGACATGGGAAGCCAGTCTGGGGAGAGGAGCCAAGATGAGAGCTGGACTGATGAGACAGTTATGGATCATATCAACCTGGGTCTGCTCCTGCTTTGTGACTACCTGGCCAAGTTTGCTGGTAAGGAGTGGGAAGAAGCTGCCAGGAGCCGGGAGAGGACAGGACTGCTTCCTCCAGCATCAGTGACAGGTTATACCAGCTGCTGTTTGCAGGGTTGCAGTCTAAATGACGCTGGAAGCACATGCAAGGCTGGAGTCCCTTCCTGTTTCCATTTCACTTACATCTAGTACCATCACATGACACTAAAAGCTGTCAATGCCTTAGCTGAGGCTCCAATTAACACCAACATTTAATTAGCTTGACTGCGCAGAGAGGGTATAGAAAAGGAGATCTTTTCAGCTGTCGGTGACAAATAGACTGACTTCTGCGTTTGTGAAAAAGTTGTTCTTATCTCTCTGCCCTCAGATCCTCTTCCTAAACTTAAACGTTGAAGGAAAACATTTGTTAAAGCAGTTCAGCTGAGGATTTCCTGTTTTTTCAGGAAATACAACTTCAAAGTCACATTTTGTTATTGATGAACCCTGTACCAGGTTTGGTTCTGCTCCACTGTGTTTTTCTGACAAGACAGTCAAAGATCTGGGGGGAAGGGAGATGATTACTTTTTTTCTTAATTGTTGAAATGAATGTTTCTTTTTGGGTAAATCTTCTGACTCAGCAGAAAGCACAGGAGTAGAAAGCTTACATCAAAACATCTACAGGACTGTGCATCCTGTTCTGCTTAATTCTTCTCTGCCCTTAAAGTTACTAGCATCTTTTTTATTTATAGAAAATCGCTGCATGTGTGGAAGTGCAATCCATGGAGATACATCAAGGGGATAGTGTGATATGCTAAAATCAAACTGCAAACCTAGAAAGTCCAGGTCTGATAACCACAGCCTGGACCATCAGGATCTTAAAACTGCAGCATGACCTCATTGACAAGCGTCTTTGCTCTGAAGTGCTCAGCAGCAGTCACACCTCATTTATTTATCTAGTTCCTGGCAAATCAAACAGATGTTAGAAAAAGAGAAGCTGCAGAATAGCAGATGGGGGACATGAAGTTGACAGATCTCTGAGGAGGCAAGCTGGTAGGCAAAAGCACAATATGCAAGCAAGCAGTTCAAGCAGAAACGGCCCTGGCACCTTCAAGGAGCTTGTCCATCAGGCATCACAGGAGTGTGAGCATCCTCACACATTACGAAGTTTGAAGATCCTGGTGCCATACAGGCTACTGTGCTCCATCAGTCCCCTGACACCATCTGCCTTTGCACATGTGCAATCCTACTCTGCCAAAGACTACTCTGAACAGTCTATTTGCTCCTTGGTATCACTTACCTGAGCTGTTCAGCCCATGAGCATCTCTTTATGACACTAAAGTCTATATTTGATACAATGTCATGTATGCTAACTCCCAGTGTGTGCTGACACCCCCACCTCTGGATAGGGTTGGTGCAGAACCACCGCGCTAATCAAGAAGATTGTGTGGAAAGAAATTGTTTTGCTGAAGGGAAGGATCTTGAAAACTGCAATCATAGCTGTATGAGGGAAGAAACACATATTTTCTTAGTTTTGCCACCCTGAATGGACCTCATTTGCTTCAAACACTTCACCTTTCTATATTTTCAGTGGTCAATAACACCATCTCTCCCTTAAGCAACTAAATCGTTTTTATGCAGCATAAAAACATGAAAAGAAAACACATAACATACGGCCCAAAGGTTTCAATGCACCCACCTGCTGAAATTAAAATTTGAGTCCAAAAGCTCAAGCGTAGCTCTTTACCTGGTGTAAGGAAATACGGGTATAAGCAGCTGGTATAAGTAGATCTTCGTCGACTGTGTCATCTAAGGAGCTCAGTAACCAAGGGTTGCAAGTGGCATGCAACTCGCTCTCAAGACCAAGATTTTGTGTGAGTACAAGAACAAATTTTGCAATTTCTTTAGCTAGAGTATCCAGAAGTTTCTTCCAGAAGACATCCATCTACTTGAAAGCAAAACTTAGAGCTGATGTTTTTGATCCTGCTTTACCACAATCTTGATGTCCAGAATAAAACTCAAGAAGTAATTCCTTGGAAGCTTCAGGAGTTTGCACAAGAAAGCTCTTTGGACATATTCACAAAGCCTACTTGTAACAAAAGGAAAAGAAAGTTAGTCAAAGCAAAACATAGAGAACATTTTCTCATAGCCCTTTTAGAACAGTAACACAGATGAAATACATAAGTAGATTAACACCTGTGTATCTCTTTCCAAAAGGGAGCAGTTATGTGAAGATTACATTAAAACCAGTGAAGTGTTCAGCATTACATTCAAATTTCCAGAAGTGACCGCTAGAATACAGGAAACAATAATGTTTTAAGAGATCTATGAAAGGACCATTGTGATAGTGTTTCTCCACATTAAATCACACATTTGTCAGTGCATTTGTAGACTACAAACCATCCCAAACTTCTAAGAGTTGCAGCCTGGAGTCCGTATGGTAAAATTTCAGTTCCCCAGGAGTCCACTTCACAGGGTTGTTTTTTTTTAAAAAACAAATACACTATCACATATTTTTCCCTCACAAAACAAAAGCAATTGTTTCCTCCACAAGACCCACAATGTTAATCTCAGGCACCAAAAGGTACATGACAGTAGACTGGTTGTAAGAGCCCTTCACTACATCAAAACATGCATCCATACAGCTACAGAGTTCAACTGTTTTTTTCATCCTGTGCCATTCAATGATTTACAGTCAATTTTGCTATAAAACTCATGTGCAAACCTTAATGTATGAAAGCATCTTTTTTGCAGGGTAAGCTGAGTGCTGAAAACGCAGCCTGTTTAAAATAACGAATTGGAAATACAAGTAATCATTGAAACACCGAGCTATTCGATGAAATAGTTTTCTGTACAGTGGACCAGCGTACAAGGTTTCATTATTTATTTACCTGAATGTTCAGAGCAAGAAAAAGAAAAAGAATCATCTCTCCTCAGCTGCAGGGACTCGGCACTCAAATTACAAGAATAAAATAAGGTGCAAGTAGCTGCATTCCTGCCCAAAGGCATCACAATCCCCTCCATGTTTTAAATACAGATGGCAATGAGCCCATGCAGACGTAACCCCCTTCTGTCTACTCCCCTTAAAACACCTTCTGGTTTACTGACCATATTTAGACCCTTCGGCAGTCTATAAAAAGTGCTACATGATCTTAGTTGCACTAAAACCTGTAAGAGTTATACTTTGTTTCACACTTACAGTGAAAAAACCCTCATTTCCTATGGAGGGATTTCCAAAGGTGCCCGAGGCCTGGATCTACAAAGTGATTTTAAGATCCTAAGTCAAATTTCCAAGCACAGTTGGCATCCACAAAGGGACTGGATTCACAAAGGGGATTTAAACTTAGCTTTGCAACAGCTCAATTCTACCAAGACCCATAGATCTGGATCTGGTGCCCTCATGGAACACAGAAGGAGAGTTGTCACAGTGAGAATGGGACCCACCAAAGCGAATATCTAGAAAGGAGCCTCCAGACTAGGAAAATGCTGGGGAGAGGAGAACAGTTTAAGTTCTGATACGCTCAGGACACAGGGCTGGACCGGCACAGGAACATGACCAGGATGACTAACATCTACAAGAGCTGTGAGTCCAAAAACCAGGTTCCCCAAACCTGCTGCCTGAAGATGAAGATGCCTATGGTTCCTATGGATACAACGGTGCTGAGCAGGCAGAGGCTTCTCTGACACCACAACCTTTCTAATGATGCTTTTCCTCCCTGCTCACACTTGAGACTCAGTCCTGCTCTGAGAATGGAAACCTTCAGCTTGTTCTGATGATGCTTCCACTTTGTGTAAATACAAAACTTTCAGTGGCCCAGACAAGACTCACAATTTCTATGTCCTTTTGCTATCTTTTTGTTGTCTTCTAGGTCTAGCTGGTTAGCATCACAAATAATGAGCAGAAACTTAGCTTGAGAAGAGTTCAGAGCATTATCCTATTGCAATGCGAGGGTGACAACTTGGAAGAACAGTGAAAACACCCATGTTATTCTCTAGTGCCTTGACCATTATATACCACTAAACCTGTGGCTGTTGGCAAATGAGCAACAGAGACCAGTGTTGCATGGCTAGGGCTGAGCTGTTTTCTGTCACTGTTCATAAAATCTGCATAGACAAATCCCCCACTGTCAAATGAGAGGGGAAAGCACACAGATATATTTTAATCTGTGCTTTTCATCAGAGATGCCAAAAGTAGAACTCCACGCTCTTTTAAATGTAAAGTACTCTTCAGAGCTAGTGTCACTGAAAATAGGCCTTCAAACTTACAATTGATGCAGTCCACACAGTGCAGATTATATTTATCAATGTCTCCAAATTCATCAGTTTCGTAGTCAGCTGACAATCTTTCTAGACTTTATAAATTAGGTTTAAAAACCCCAAGAAAAAGCTGATCATGCTGTGGAGAAAGTAAGATTTTTTTCTATGCGCTAATGAGCAGAAGAAAATGATAAAATTTACTTAGCATGATAGGATTCAACAATATAATGTGAATAACTTCCAACCCTTACTTGCTTAACATCTGCCAAGAATTCTCTGTTTTAAAGAGACTCAGCGTTGCTTAACAGACTTAATTCTCCCGTAGAGGAAACATTTTAAAACCCCAGGTTCCATTTGCCTAGGTTCATTCTTAGAAACTATCAGAACTTTATTTGAGGCTCTTAACTTTAAAACCCAGTCACTCCAGGATGGGATTCCTCAACACAATGGGGAACTAAAGCATGGTCAGACACTGCAGTTAACTGCATATCCGTATCACCCTGCAGGTGTGCACCCCACTGTCCCCTGGGAACACAGAATACATGGATTTATCTCCTGTCTTTGGTCATGAGATGAATGACAACCTGAAAGTACCTGTGTTTCTCTCCCTTGACTCTGGAGGATATCTAGGGCAACTCCACGCACAAAAGTCCATACTATAGACATAAAAAGGTAACTAAGGTGACTACAGTTATCACTTTATGTAAGCGTCCTGTGTCCTGGTGTATTCCAGGATAACTAACTCTACATCTAGGTGGTGATTTAGATCTTAGACAGGCTGAATAACCCTCTCCATATAATTTCCTCTACATATTGTCTGAAGGAGGAGACCAGGGCAAGAGGCAATGCTCTGGTGGAAGCCCTTGGATGAGGTCATCCTAACTAAATCCTGGCCTAACTGTTGTGTAAGGATCTGTAGAGAAAAGCCAAAATAAATGGGAGCCTTGCTATAGTTTTCATAACACAAGGAGGACCCCAAAGGCAGGAGGATAATATTTAGGGCTTTGCCGACCCTGGTTAGCCTAGGTGTGTTTATTGGTTTGGGCAGGGGAAGATACAATAGATGTTTTTTTGAAATATGAACAATACTCCAGTCCCGCTTTCTGGCATGACAGAGCCAGCTGGCAATCTGCAACAAGCAACCAAAAAGCATCATGTTAGATATGAAACAGCGTTGTGGAGAGGCACAGATTTTAGTCAGAATGATTATATTTCATGTTTTAATCTGCAGACACTGTAAAAACAAGAGATTGAGTTTTATATAAATCTGCTGAATAAGTCCTATTCCAAGCCATTTCCAAGAGCCACTGAGCAATATCTTATGGAATGGTTATTACTTTTATGTGGCTTTAAGCCACGAAGATGTGGGGCAGTTTGGAAGTGTGAGAGCTTCTCAGATAGGCTTCCTTCCCCTCAGGGGATGAATAATCAAGGTTCACATGACACTGAATTTAAAGGGTCATGAATTTAAGGTGCAAGATTACAGTTGCACTGAAAACTCACAGCTGTTTTCACCCAAAAACTAGCTTATGTTTTTTCCCTATTTTCCCGGACCTGCCATTGAAAGGAAGTAAGTCTTAAATAATAGTGCTGCTCTGAGGCATACTATGCAGCAGATACAGTTCTCCTGTCTGATCATCTGAAGGGTTTTATCAGTCAGCCAGAAAGATGTAGGCCCTGAAGGTTATAAAAAAAGTGAACATTAATTTCTTTCATGCTTTGTCCATCACTATATAAGGAAATGGAAGCAGCAATCATGTCTATGTTTTTGGACAGGCAATTCAGCTTATGTAGCATCTTGCAGCTACCAAAAGTTAAGAGGTTGAACCCTGACCTGTCTTCTGACTGGGCAACTCCAGAGCTGTCAGGCACACAAAGCTTTCCTGTACTGCTGTAGGATTTAAAAATGTTTTCTAAAAAGTCACTTCATATAGCAATTGCGTTATCTACACAAAATCAATTCAAAGAAGGAAAATGCACATAACAATAATCCTTGTTGTTTCATCTTGTGCATCAGTCAACAATAAATCTGAGATAAATCCACAAAAAGCATGAAAGATTGCATGCAATCACTGGAGTGCACCCCAACCTCTAAAAATGTCCCCTATTTCACCTTCAATGTATTGAATTTCTGAGTGGCCCCAGTTTGATTCTCAGCTGCAGATTTCCTTGACCTCTCAGTCACTTTGTCTCAGGCACTTTGTTTCCATTTGGTGATGATGGAATTAATTTGGCCTGTGCGCTGGGACTCTTACTTACTGGCTGGAACTCCAATGGCTTGAGAAAAATCCAACCACTGTACACAGCCTTGAACTCAATGTCTATTTTCACAAGGCACACAACAGAAGAGCTAACAAAAATATATGTAAAAGGGAGAAAATCAAAGGGCAGTAACAACTGCGAATCTGTCATCCAGCAGAGGGAAAGTCTGAAGGCTCCTAAGGCTTGGCCTATCATTTGTTTCAAGCGTGCATGTCACCATAACACAATCCCCAGTGAAGGAATTTGTTAATTTTTGTGAAAGGAGGAGGATCAGCTTCAAAGTAATTTTCTACCATAACCACTTCAGGACCACCTCTACATCCAGCTCTCTCCATTTAAATTTTCATTCCTTTGACAGGGTGGCCAGTTCAACGGTGCTGAAGACCCATCATGTTTGGTCCCTTTAATTAGTAGAGTAGTAATCAGGGGACCTTTGGTCCTCATTTAGCATATTCAGATCTGTTGTGCCCAGTTTGGTTTTCTTAGTTACCTGTCACGGTTCCCTTTAGACTTTGAACCCCAATGCCTATAGACCACAGAAACCACTGTTTAGAATAGCAGTCTTGAAGCATGAATCCACTGCTTTACATTTAGAGGAATCCTTCCAACAGATGACCCAGCAATAAGGGCTGCCCAACACTCTAAATGTAAGCTGGTGCTGAGATCTGAGAACTAATTTGTCCTAGCTTTTGCTATAGCAAACAAAAGTAGCTAGCCACAAAATATGTGGCTGACAATGAAGAACAAATTAGCGGTCAAAGTGCATTCCATATAGTAGCAGCTGTTCAGGAGCATGGGAAAGGACATACAGTGCTAGAGTTAGCGCAGTGTTTTGGTGTAATTGTTGTTGTTTGGACAACCTGCTGCTTTGCAGTAAGCAAGTGTCCCTGAAGTAAAGTTAATGGTAAAGCAAGGCTAGATTTGTATTTAAGGTCAGTCAGATCATGGAAACTTCTATCCTACTGAACACACCAGAGCATCCCCAGCAGACAGAGCTGTAGGAAGCTCTGCTGTTTCCCGCCACAACACAGACTTTATGCACACATTTTCTACTGTCTGCCTCAGGTTTTGTATTTGTATAAAGTTAAAAAAACAAACTGCAACTGCATCGAAACTGGTGTGTTTCACAGGGCTTCTAAGCAAGCTCTGTGGGATTATGGCTTCCTTACTATTTTGATAAAGAACAATACCTCAGAGCAGCTTCTTTAAAATGTAGTCTAAAGTTTGCTCAAAAAGTAACAAATGTTTTGATTAAACCAGCCTGAGCTTGAAACCAAAGTATAAACTCAAGAAGTGTATGTAGTTTCAGATCTCGTATAAACATTCTAAATGGATTTTTAATTGAGCTCTCTTTATTCCCTCTCACTCACTTGAAAAACAGATTATTTCATACTCTAAAAGAAAACTTAAAAACATTAATCACTCGGGGCGTTCAGATCCAGACTTTCAAAGCCTAATATGACAAATGCATGTTTCAGTTCACATATATACACCTGATTTACATGCCTACAGCAAGGATTTATATGCGCAAAAGTGCACATTATATGTATGCAGTGTGACCTTCCTCATCATGAGGAAGTGGTGGTACATTTCACTACTGATGTTTTCTTTTTTGTCTCTGGGAGAAAGAATAACATAAAAATGATTGCTTCCCCACCACCACCTTCTGTTATAAAAGGGATTCAATTTCAGCGCCTGGTACATGAGGGCCTTGGAGAGTTCTGCTGTGATAGTGCGTGAGTTGAGTTTATTTGGTCATATATTATTCCTGTTTGATGTTTACATGCTGCTGTACTGTGGGAGAAATTAATCACACTGAGTTTATCAGAGCTAAGCTAATCCAACCAAAGTCAATGGTTTAGTAGGCACCGAGTTTCAGAAGACAACAGTAAATTATAACTGGATTTGATTAAGAGGTAATTAGCTAAACCTGTTTACCTTAACCTTTGCTGCAACTATTGTTTTTACTAGAAGAAGAGTGTCATTAGATTGAGTCTGGGATGCAAGTTATGGAGCATACACCACTTTTCGCTGTCCAATTTTCATCTGTTACTCAGGGAAGAGGTAGAAAGGTCAGGATCAGATTGCTATTGTACAATTCTCCTGAGATGAGAGCAGAAAGTTTCCTTGACAGAGGCAAAATAAGCCATGAAGAACAGTAGTTTATTTTTCAGTAGGATGGAGGGGGAGTCAAAAGAACACATGTCTACAGCCCCAGACAGATTTTTACAATAATTCAACTGTCTCAGTAGATTTGAGAGTCATTTGAACTCATTGAGTGTTTTACAGAAACAGGGAAGAGTAATACCAATTTGCTGCAAATGACAAAAATAGTGTAGCAGAGAAAAGAACTGGGTGAATATTTTTTTCAGCTGTACTGCATTTTCGTAAATTATTTTTAAATGTGTTCATTCAAGAGAATTTAAAGAACCATAGGAAGCAAACTCTTAAATTGCTTTATAGCCATTTAATTGACCAGTTTAGATAATTTAGTTAAAATAAGGGCTTAGATCAGTCTGCACTGTTGGCTTATTGATAGCATTCAGCCAAATTGTAAGCACATTTGAGAATGGTGTAGATTTCTGTTTCTTGCTTAAGGGAACTTCAGCTTCATAACAGAAGAGAGATAAGTAGGTGCCCAAGTAAACAAGGTTGCTGAAGGACAAGAGATAAGCTGGTTTTACAGTTTTGCAGCTAAAAGTCTATATATTTAATTCCCTAATTTAAATTCCTAGAACTGTTGAAAAAGAGTACACACACATGTAATAGCTTTTACGTGGCTTGAAATACAAGGATGGCAATTTCAGATAGCTCACAGCTCATTCCTGCATCTTCAGCTACAGTTTTCTCCCATGAGTTCCCATTATACCCAGAAAAACAGAGGAGTTTTCAGGCTAGCCCAGAAAGTCTCACTTCAGTCAAGCTGTTTCTGGGTAAGGACAATCAGTTTCAAAGCTTTAAAGCATTACCCACCTAGCAACCCTTTTTTTTTTTTTTTACCCCAACAGGACCCAAGCTCAAAGATTCAGAGCCTATATTGCACGAAAGGCAATTTCTCACATAGTTCAGACATTTAAGGGGGAAAAAAAGAAGCATCAGTTACACATATGCCCAAGTAAACTCAATAACAAAGCTGATAATTTAACTGCATTTTTCTACCTGAGAACATAGGTTATTACTTATCTTTGTTTTAGCCTGTCCAGCTAAGAAGAAAGACCTGTACAGTGTAGCCTGATTCTTACTCAAAAGAATATCACATATTTTGTCAGCTGACAAGTCATATGGGAATACCTTCTCCCATCTGGTTTCCTGAAATCTCAAAGGTACCAAAGAGCAGAACTACCTGCAATACAGTAGACTTCTGCAGAACAAAGGTTTGACTTAACTGCTGCAGGAGTTACCCGTGTTGTTCAGTCTTTGTGTGGGCAGGAAAAGCACTCCAGACCTCACATCTGCCAGTTTGTGCAGTTACTGATTATCTCATTGTGCTGAACGAGCAAAGGTTTATATCCCTTTGTAGCATGGGCAGCCTAGTTTATGTCTCCACTGGGTAATCATTTAAGTGGCTGAAGCTGATCTTCCATGTAGGTATGGGAGTGTAAGTATTTCAGGCCACAGGAAGAGGTTAATAGGCTAAAAATGGTCTATTAATGGCATATTGTTAGAGTTTCTTTGGAACAGTGAAGTAAATGCTCTGTCTTTTTCAATCTATAGGGTTTTTGTTGTATCACTAGCCAGATTTGCTCTTCAACAGAGCCTTTGGATAGACAGAGTGGAAACCACTCACTTTCTACTGGTGATTATAGGTTTAATGCTTTTCTTAATGGGTGGTCTGCTCCTGTAAATCAAAATAAGAGGCTAAAAGTGAGAGAGAAAGTGTGTGCGTATGCATGCACAAAAGTGTCTTCTATGTAGAGGGTCCAGTCCTGTTCAACATGTTCGTCAATGACCTGGATGAAGGGACAGGGTACACCCCCAGCAAGTTTGCTGATGGTACCAAGCTGGGAGGAGCGGCTGATACACCAGAAGGCTGTGCTGCCATCCAGCGACACCTGGACAGGCTGGAGAGCTGGGCCGAGGCAAACCTCATGAAATTCAACAAGAGCAAGTGCAAGGTCCCGCACCTGCGGAGGAACAACCCCCCGCACCAGCACAGGCTGGGGGTGACCTGCTGGAAAGCAGCTCTGCTGAGAAGGCCCTGGGGGTGCTGGGGGGCAGCGAGGTGACCCTGAGCCAGCACCGGGCCCTTGTGGCCAAGAAGGCCAATGGGTTCCTGGGGTCCATTTTAAGGAGTGTGGCCAGCAGGTATGGAGAGGTTATCCCCCCCCTCTACTCCACCCTAGTGAGACCACATCTGGAGTACTGCATTCAGTTCTGGGCTTCCCAGCTCAGGAAAGACACGGAACTACTGGAGAGAGTCCAGCAGAGAGCTACAAAGATGCTCAGGGGACTGGAGCATCTCCCTTATGAGGAAAGGCTGAGAGACTTGGGTTTGTTCAGCCTGGAGAAGAGAAGGCTGAGGGAGGATCTTATCAATAGCTATAAATATCTGAAGGGTGGGTGTCAGGATGATGGGACTGGGCTCTTTTCAGTGGTGCCCAATGACAGGACAAAGGCAATGGGCACAGGATGGAATACAGGAAGTTCCACGTCAATAGGAGAAAAAAACCCTTCCTTGTGCGGGTGCCAGAGCCGTGGCACAGGCTGCCCAGAGAGGCTGTGGGGTCCCTTCCCTGGAGACATTCAAATCCTGCCTGCATGCAGTCCTGTGCCCCCTGCTCTAGGTGTGCCTGCTCAAGCAGGGGATTGGACGGGATGATCTCCAGAGGTCCCTTCCAACCCCTGCCATTCTGTGGTTCATTTCCTCTCCAGGTAGAACTGGCTAAAACTGACAATAAAAAGAGGTTGGAGATCAGTTCTTAGTATTACAAAGGACTCCAGATCACAAAGTAGGGTTTTCTTTGGTTGTTTTTTTTTTTTCCTAGAGACGGGAATTTCACTTAACCTGGGAACTGTTTTTAATCTCAAAATTCAAAATATCTTATTCTGAGCCTTCTAGAAGAACTAGAATTGTGCATGACTCTCACAGGAGACAAATAAATTGCTAATACCTCACAGGCACGCTGCCCTCCTAAGGAAGTGACATAAAAGTCACTTGATATGAGTGCAGTTGCTGAAACGCTGTGATTACAGTGATTCCTGCCAAATAATACAGGCTTATTGTTTCCTTGCTGCAAGCTTTTGGGGGGAGGGATCATCTTTTCATTCTTGGGTTGGAAAGCACCCAACTCAAAAGTGTTCTTGCTTAGGAGGAGGACTTCTGGCCACAACAGCTGCACAAATAAAAACAATGAAATGGTTATAATTATATTGAAACTGACTAATAAAGTTACACACTGACTATCTTTTGGTGTTTCATTTGCTATGACCAGACATAAATAAGTAACAGAGATAGGTGCAAAGATAATAATATTCTTTTCCAACCCAAGAGATTAAACAAAATGCTAGCTCCAATACTTCTTTTTTTTCATGAAGAAAAGCAATTAATTATGACATCAGTTGTGTTTGGATAAGATCCTGTGGTTTTATAAAGGCTTTCCTAAGTCCTGGCTTCTTTAAAAGAACAGAAGAGAAGATCATCTCAGTGTGACAGTGTAAATAAAGCCCAGTAAAGATGGTCAAAACTTGATATTGCTCTTCCATCATAAACATAAATGTTTGTAGGAATTAGGGTAGATCTTCTCAATTAGAAAAAGTAAGGGTTTAAATGTTTTTAAATAAAATCGAATAATTTACATTAAGAACTTACCATGAGTGTATTCACATTATGGTTTTGATTGGTGGCTCCTGATTTTTTAGGCTATGTGGCTCAATAAAGGACCATAATGTTTTTCACTCATTCTGAGAGAAAAATTCCTACCAGTTGCAATAAGATAATTATAACAAAAATCTGGCGATAAACTCCAAAGATAGAAATAGATGTTGTGGGTTCAAGCCTCTGTGTGTCTCCTTTCTTCATCCCCTATGTAGGCAACTGAGGATTCAGAGCACCAGAAATTTGCTATTATGTCAGCAGAGTGACATATTTTGGCTGTTAATGAATAAGACTGGGATTTGAAGCAGTAAGGTATTTCATGCTGGTGCACATTTTTAAAGTACCTTCAGCTTCCATTTTTCATTTAAGATTGTTAATTATTCCTCACATTGCATGCATAAAGTGCATTTGCTGTTGTTCACATCCTTTGAATATATGTCTTTACAGGCTCATGCTGAAATTATTTCACATTTTCCTTTGCATCAGCAATTTTGTGCAGGGTTTCAAAATCCTTGGATGCTTTTATTAGACTTCTTTTTTTCCTTTGTAACTCAGTCTTAGATCCTTTAAACAAGATTAGTCAAGGTTGAGTCTGTGCCACTGGCTTTTATTACCCGTTCATGGGTCTGTCTGGTTGCAGGTTTGGTTTTCATATACATTTGCACTGTTGTTTTCCAACCAGGATTAGGAAGTCATGAGCTTTACATGTCTCATGTCTCCAGTTTATATGTACCTTGTTAATGACAAGCCTCAGTTCATAATTGCCCCTGAATTATGATCTTCAGCAGCATGATAGCGTAGTTGGCACTGTTTATGGGACACCACTAGAAAACCCCTTCTTATATCAAGATATATCAACAAATGTATTGCTTTCCCTATTATTTCTTTCCCTATTTCTAAATCAGTGACTTCCACATTTTGAAGTACTTTAGGGTCTTAAAAAGAAAAAAGAACACAGGACAAACAATACTCAGAATAAGACAATTTAATTTTAAAGCGTTTGTATTATGTCTGGCCAAAAGGGTTGTGAAATTTTACACACAAAAATTCAGGCATGAGAAAGTGTCACATTACGAGGCTAGGCAAAACCTATCTCCTTCAGATGTTCACGAGTTAAGGATCCTTAAATCAAGGAAAATCAGTACTCCTATTTCAGAAAAACAAGAGAGTGGTGTTGAGCAAAGAAAAGTGATACTGGGTTGTGGATTTCCGTGTGGACAGACCTGAACCTTTCACATGCCATGGGTATGGCAGACAAAGTAGATTATTAGTTAAACTGTCTCCTCAGCCTAAGTCTCCAGTATGGTCTACTCCCTACCTGAGGTCCTGGGGACCAGATATTGCAACTGATTGTGCTGGTGGTGACTCCAGGGGCGGGAGGAGGTTGGTCCTGAGACACCATAGAAGGATGCCCAGTGAATTTGGGCAGAGTCTGAAATGAAATTTCAAGTCTGTGGTAGTTGTGGCTAGGTCACTGGTCACAGTGACTCAAGTGAATGCTACGGGAGAACGAGACAAGTTGCAAGTGGAATTGCTTCCCAAAATGATAACTGCATTACTAAGCATTAAGACAAATTCTGATTACTCTTGTGGCTTCCTGCCTTCCAGTTCAGCCTGACACTGCTGTCAGTTTCCTATGTGCTGTGGCAACTCTCATGCTAGGCTGCGTGTCTCCATGCATTTACTCTTGAGGGCAAGTGTCATCCCACCCAATTTAAGCCACTGAAAATTCACAGGCTTACCTAAACCAATAACCTCTGCTTCCTTTACAGGGAAAAGACACCCGCTTCTCATGACTGATTCATACTGTCCTAAGCCAGGGCTCTAGGATGGGTGTGATAAATCGCCTTCTGGAGGTGCCTGTTTTTCTTCACAGGGTGTGAAAGGAGCTTAGAAGAGCATGGAGACAAGACACCCAGCTCTCAGCTGCTGCAGCTTGGCTGTATGACCTCCCCTAGCAACCCCATATGGGAAGCATAAGGAAAGGGGATGAACCAGTGCACATGCCTAAGAGTTCAGGGAGAAGTATTTTCTCTCATGACCTTCCTCATTCCCACAACAGCCTTGCAAATGTGGCGGGGGTGAAGGTGCATGTACTGGGTCCCAGCTGCACGCAAGGAAAGGACAAATTGAATTTCTGTTGTGGGATCCTAATTAGACACACTCTCTTAGCATATCTCTGCCTATCCCCTCCATATCCTCCTTCCGCTGCCATTGCCCACTGCGTGGCATGCGTTAGCTGCTAACTGGCCTCACCCCACTGCAGAGCTCACAGCTAGGGAATTTGCACAAGCAAACCAGGTACAGCCAATCCTGGCTGATGCTGATTATTCCCTCCTGCTGGCCAAACCTGGACAATTGCTCACTATGCTTTGCAATGCTCTGCTCATGAAAATCACAATATTCTGCAGCAACACACTATGCAAACTTCAGAAAATCACTCAGCAAGCAGAAAAGGATGTTTAAAAACCTCTCATTTGCTAGCAAAGGGACAGTGCAATTAATTCAAAGACTTGTCAGACTGCAGACTAGTTTTAGGCTTTGTTTGAAGACAGCTTGTTCACTGACTGGACTTTCTGCACTACTTTAAACAACTATTTTTTGCAGTATTTCCTACCGTCTTTCCTGGATGGAAAATTCAGAAATAATAAACCAGACACATTTTTAATTACTTTGGCACATAGTGATTGGATCCAGGCTAAAACTTTGCTTAGGATTTGTACCCGGACACATTGCATAAATGGAGTGAAGTTCAGACCAGGTATTTATATCCCTGAGTTTCAGAGGTGTTAGTCAGACTCCTTCTCTGATTTTAATTAAATTGCCATGAGAAATTTCAAGAAGGAGGCTGGAAGCCACTATTTAATCTGTGTTTCCAAGGCATTCTCTATCCTAGCCTGGTCTCATGCAAAGATAAAACCACTGAATTGCTAAACACAAATATTTGTGGGCTTTCAAGATTCTTTGCTTTTTACCCCAAACCTAACAGGAGAGAAAGCTAAGCAATGAGCTTGCAAGATTTTCTTTTTTCCTTTTTTTTTCTCACCCCAAAAAATGTAAAGACTCATCTGTAAGCATCTACCCACAGCTAATGTTTCTGAAAACGAGATCTGAGTGAGTCATGCAGAAAAATTACTCCTAATGCCAAAATTAGGTAGCTGAGTTCCACAACACCCAGGTCCCCTAACCCGAATATATTGCACTTCAGCCCATTTCCCACCATGTCCCTCCACATTCCTCTGATCCACCAAAGTGCTCACTGCAGCTGCATGAGAACATCCCTTCCTATGGGAAATATTCATGTCTCTAGGAATCGCCATAGCAGATCTCACGTCTCCCTCACCCTGTCCCAACATAATGAGAAGAAAAGCGATCATTCACAGATCATTGCTGCCCATAGTCATCCTTACTCATCATGAGAGCCCCAGTGGTCATCAAACAGCTGAGTGTAAGTGAGAACAGCTCTGGGAAGATTTGGCTTCCGTTCAAGACTGGGTTTGTCCCTGCCTTGCAAAAGGGAAAGCAGGCATGGTTTAAAGCACAACTCAGCTGGGCTCAAAAGTTGGCAAAAGGCTCTTTTGGGGTTAAATGGAGGGAGCAAAAGGTCTAAACCAGGGTGCCTGCAGGCTTCTCTGCTCCAAAGCTCCTGTGGTGCAACCGGAGCGAGTGCAAGGAGCAGATCTCACTTACTGCGCACCAATTAGCAGTGCCCTCCCAGCTATAATGTACATAGCCCTCTAGCCACATGGAAAGGCAGTTCCTTACAAGGCCTTTTACATTTATCCATTCTCATTATGTTTTGCTGCTTTTTACAGAAACTAGCTTCCAGACACTCAAATAAAGGACTTTTAAACTCTTCCCTATACTACCTGTTGGCTCTGCTTGCAATGTCAGCTAATCATGCATTCACACTCAGCTTTGGGCCACAGTCAGTTTTCTTGTGGTATTTGTCTGCTAACAATGATTTAGTGAGACTGTGTGGCACCACAGAGGGCTGGCACCACGAAAATGGCACACTGGGAGGATGCTGGCTTGTTGCATATCTGTACACACCCAGTGCACAGAGAAAGTCATACACATAAAAATAATTTCATGATCATAAAATACACAAAAATCAAACAGGTTTCTTCAGTGTCATCCTTCAGGCCTGGTTCCCACCTCCTCTCTCTCGGAACAGCTCTGTGCTATCTGTTCAGAGGACATTCACAAGTCCATCTTTGAAAACATTCCACCCACTTCATAAAATCCTGTTCCCCACTGCCTGTTACAGCTTTCTTACCTCCCTGACAGCAGCTCCTCGTGCAGATCCAGCTGCCAACTTAAACTCCATAAAAATGAGCTTTGATCTTTTCCTCTCCAACCTTTCCACCAGCTCAATTGCCTCCATCATTGTGTATGATTCCTCAACCTTCCCATCAAATGCTCAAGCCAAAAACCTACGTATAGTCTCCAGTCCACACTCTGCAGATCGTGCCCTCTGCCTGTCACCTCCCGTTTCAGAACATTTGAAGATTTAATCCTTCCTGCCTACATCTTGTTTAAGACTGTATTGTCTTGGGGAATGTCTACACAGAAGGGTAGTGTTAGGCATGCATTGACTCTCCAAGGCAGAGGGACACAAGCCAGCTGTAGCCTGAAAGCCGTGTAATGGCATTAAAGGGCTGCTATGCCCAAGCTAACATGGTCTCCTGAGAGGCCTGAGAAACACATGTTTGGCCCTGCCCAGACTCCTATTAAAGCTTTTCCTCTGGTCGAGACATCAGTTGCATCACCGGAACTCATGCTACTGACCTCCACTCAGAATATTGCTGCTGGTGATTCTGGCATGGTTCTTCAGCTGCAGCATCATCTTCTACGTCCTCCTGCTCCTCTTCATCAGGTGTGAATGCCTTCTTGCAGCTAACATGTCTGCTGCCCTGTCACACGGAATGCAGGAAGGAGTCGTTGAAATGGTAAGTCAGTCCCACCGCCCTCAGAAGAAAATATGGGACCAACATGGAAAGCATGAAATTAATCATCAGTTTTACAGCTGCCTTCCTGCCACTTTGGCCCTCACAACCATGGAGAATTCAGGCTCGTTCACTAAAGTGTACCAGACAGATGATTTTGCAGCAGACCACTGGTTCAGGTTTTTGCTACTTAAAACTAAGGTTTTGATTACTTTAGGAAGCAAACTTTTCATTTTTTAATATTCTTAGCCATAACATTGAAGTGTGCATGTAACATACAAGCAGCCAGTCTGACCCACTAGAAACTTGTTAAACTGCAGTTTCTGAGTCTTCTTAGGTTAAACAGTTCCCTAGACCATCTCAGTAACCAGCATGGAAATTTAAACCAATGGGCAGTTTCAGTAGCCTCTTCATTTTCTTTCTGAAGGATTAATGGCAACTCCTTTATTTGCTTATGAAGAGCTCCCACATATCTCAAAATTGTTAAGAAGAGTAGAGTTTCTTTTTTTCACTCCCACTTCCCTCCCTTTTCTAGCAAGCGTGTGCCCGCACCAGGCTAAGCAAGGGGCTATCACTGGATCTGCATTGCAGTATCAAGTTGCAGTGAGTTTGCAGCTTGGCTGCAAGTTCAAGCTGGAACCAGATGACTTACTTCACTACAGTTTCTCATGTCATCTCGGTAATTAATGTCCCAGATCTCACTCCATCTCCTCTCTGAGGAGAGCTGCTCTTATTTAATTGCCTCATAATGTATACTCAAAATGAATACTTGCCTAATTGTCCCTAGACAGATGCTTGGATAAAAGCCTATGAGAAAGCATATAGGCTGTAACACTGAATAAAGGCCCACAAAGCACCATAAAGCAAAAACTTATAACTCTTTGTTACTCTATAATCCCATCAAAACAATAAATTTATTTTTTAAGATACTCAAGTAACAAATTCAGAATAAAACTTTGTTATATGCTATGTTTCCTCTCCAGTTCAGCTATATAGAATAAGATCTTGAGGCAGATTTCGTTAATGCAACAGCTTACACATGAAGTGATATATTTTCAAAGCACAGTGTGGTGCTTGAGCTGTGCTATTGGAGTCTGTGGGACAGCATTGTCATTCAAACATTTTAATAAGCCAGTCAGAGAGCAAAATCTCTAAGTGAGGTGAGTTACTAGAGAATTGGTATCTGTAGCAACAGTGGCATTTTATCAATAACCTGTGGCCATTGTGCCACCAGTGTGACCACAATGTGCAAATAAAGAATATGTCTGTGGAAATCACACTGTAAATGAAAACCCTGTGAACGCAAAAGGTTACATTAAATTATTCAGTAGCGTTCAAAATTATTCAAAAGTGTACTTGACATCACTGGTGCTAAGCATTACCCAGGCTCAAAGATTCAAGACCTTCCTCTTCCTCTAATCAATAGGTTCATCAGGGTTATCAGACTAATTATTTCTAATGACTTAAATTTATTGAAATTGTTAATGTTGCTTCCATCATTTCTGTGCTGCAAAGCATCCTTCTCGACTGACTTCGCTCTCTGCCTTCAAGACAGGACCTTCTGTCAATCGCAGGCAGAATATGGACCCAAGTCCATCCCTGTCCCCTACTGTGTTATTTTTGCAGTTTGGGCAGAAATTTGTGTCAGAACTCCTAATCTAAAATGCAGGATCAGGCTAAAGACCATGATTAACTGTTTACTAATGTTTTTAGCCAAGTAAGAAAAAGAAAAATTCACATTTTCATTTCAATTCTTTGACTACTTTTTTCCTAACAGAACAACCATTTTTTTCACTTTTAAATGCTTGCTTGCTTGCTTACTTACTTTTTTAGGGGAAAGGGGGTTATATTAAATATTAATAAAACTGCTGTTTAAGTTAAATCAAAACTTGATTTTTCATTTCACTTGAAATATTTATACATCTCCAGGCCCATTCAGCTGCCTCCCAGAAAAAAAAAATTGGGTTTGCAACATCTCAGTCCAGCTGCAGAAACAAAAGTCAACCATTCTCACAGTTCTTCACAGCAAAACCCAGCCTGAATTGTCATCCCACCTCACAGCCGTATATCATATTGAGACTTCAGGACACACACAGACTTATAAGATTTCCCTAGCTGATCCCTTCAGATCATTAGATGCATGATGTAGCTCAGCACAGCAGGTGCTGAATCATAGAAACAAACAGAATTTGGTTGTACTGTTCCAAGTCTACAACTACAGACAAGCGCAGACAACAGGAAAACCCAGATTCAGCCCAAAGCTTGACATAGTCCAGGTTCTGATTTCAACTGTTTGCACACTTGTAGATTCTGTTGGAGTCAAGACAAAACATGCCCAAATTACCACAGGGCAGCAGCTTTGGGTGCTGTTACAGTGCAGACATCAGGCTCTCTTAAACTGAATTCATTACAAATGTCTCATAATACTGTAGATTCTAACAGGGTTGAGGGTTTTTCTTCTGTGTAAACTGCATGAAAACCTTATGAATCCCCATATCATACAATTGAAATAAATCTGCTAAAAGGTACAGGGTTTTTTTATGTGCCCTTGGTAACTTCTCAAGGAATAAATTCTGTGCATAATATTTAACAAGAAAACAAAACTACTTGGACAAGCACTCTTTTAAAAATGGAGTAAAACTCGTAAATTAAAAGATTTGTTGGTAATTTAAATGGCAGAAATATTATCCTGTCTGCAGTCTATTATGAGATATTACATATGTTGTGCTGGGAGTCAAATGAATTTAAAGAACAGAGCATGTAACTTCATTTACTTCAAAATGCAGTTCATTTAGAGTACAAATGTATTATGCATTTATTGTGATGTTAAATGCTAGAAATGAGCTGTTGCTGTAATTTGGAAAGGTATGAGGGGGGTGTTTCCCCCCCTCAAAAAATGAGGATTTTGGCAGACATTTCTATTGTAGTTGTTTCTACATATGCTGGGAGCTCACAAGATAACCCCAACTCTTGCCTCAACAAGGAATTCAAAACAATATGCAAATATCTACACTTCCTAAATATTAACTTCCTGATGTGAACAAAAAGATGCTGAGCAACATGAACAGCAGAACATAGATGTATTTATTTCTGAATATGGAAGATATATTACCCTCTGACTCCGTAACACTGGTCTGTCTCTATACTACCTTTATCCTAGCATCAAATCACCAATTGCTATTGAAAGGGTTTCCCTAAAGGAAAATGGCATGACTATGGAAAAGGCCCTTTCAGATCAAACCAGTTTAGATGTTCTTTCTTTTGTTCCTGGAACAGTTTTGTTTTAGAGCTTTCTCTGAAAATTTAATTCCCTATAGGAATTTCCTATAGGAAATATTATTTTGTGTTGTAAAGAATTATAACAATGTGGAGTGAGAAAATATCAGATCCCTATATTGATAGTTTGTTAATGAAGATATTGCTAGCAAACATTACAGAAACAAACAAACAACAACAAAAAAAGATTAAATTAGAAAGTGGTGATGAAATCTTGGCTCTGCGGAAATGCATGGAAATTCGTACGTGGTACACCAGAATGCCACCTTAGAACAACATAAAGACACATTAAATTTTTATGTCATTTTCCTGAACATTAATTTTGATTTTGGTTATGATTCCATTAAAATTTAGTATGAAAAATTCAATCCTTCAAGAAAAAAAAAAATTATTTCAAGTCAGTTGTCAACTTCTTAAGAAAGAAAATTGAATTTTTACTCCCTTATCATGTAGCAAAAAATGTAGTGTTTTGTACACTGAAAAAATACTGCTGCATAGTGGATAATGCTGCAAACCCACTAACCTTGTGAATCAGGAAACAAAATTAGTGTCTTCTAGGACAAAGAGATTTTACAAAACTGCTGGCTTTCAGTCTACATCAGAACTAAGCTTCTTGGTCTTCTGTGATGTTATTCTTATCACAGAGGGAGAGGTGTGGAGGGGTGTGTTATTCTTCTAATTAGTTGCTCAGAAGCAGATAATTTAAATTATCTAAACTCTGATTTAAACTTTAATTCAGATTTCTCCATTCTGAAGTTACCTAAAAGACCTGAGATGATTAAATTGAAGGCTTTTAATTAAAAAGACAGGTTAGATATGCTGGCCATGTTCTAATTCTCTCTCTCTCCTGAAGCATGTACATTCTTCCAGCTTTCTTCTCCACAGCATGTGCTCCTTCTCCTTTTTATCTGATATGTGCTGCTGAAATCAGTTAGGTGTTAAGGACACAGTTGAGGAGTTCCGCACTCAGACCCTGAAATAAAACAGGAGAAAGTCCACTGCTGCTGGTTGAGATGCACCTCCAGTAGAAAACCAGCAAGACAGCCCAGGAGTTGGGGGACTTCTGTAATATATCACAAGGTAAAATAAATGCAACTGGATCCTGAAGCTGTTTCAGCTCTCTGAAGAGGGTGGAACCGGGGATGTTAAAGTTGCAGTTGTTCTCACACCACTTCTCTGTTAAACTATTTACAGTGCACAGTAGTAAGCTGCAGAAATTACTAGTCCCTAAAGATCTTTTTAAAAAAAATATTCCATAGTAAACACAAATCTTTTGTTTCACAACACACATGCTCCAACACGCTTTAATCTGGAGAATTCTACAACTTTTGCTTTATTTTCCACTTTAAAACATTGAGTTTGGAAATTCTTGCAATCTTTCCCTGATTCCTTCCTCATTCAGCTTCAGTTTTTATGCAGAGTTGAGGAACCCCATCTTTTGCCAGTAATCCATACATCCTGCCAAAAGCAAATGCCTTCCTCACCCTGATATGTAGAGAATTTGCAACTGGCCTTTCTATGGGACACCACAACCAACCAGGCTTTCTATGAGCCATCAACATACCACAAAACCCACACACTGATTCCCTTTCAGACACGATGCATTTTCATCATTACAGAGCTTTGAATGAAGTCTACCTAAAATAACTCTACCTGTCTTCAGACTGCATTGAATGTTAATATTAAATTTGGAAAGTGATCTGTCCTTTTCTCTCTTTGAAAAACCTTATGACACCACAGCTTTCTGATGGACCCCACTAATCGGGGCATAAAACAAAGTAACACATACTTTGTGCGAAATTATTATCCTAATTTTTCCAAGTAATATATACTTAATGTTTTCACAGGAAATACCAGACAAGGTCCAGGAATAACTCTGAGAGAAGTAGATGCTGTGCTGCAAATGCACTATATTTGGCAGTAAAGATCTTTTCAAGAACATCTTTGAAGAAGGAGCTCAAGAATGGTAGAAAGAGTCAGAAGAAGAGAAAAAACAATAATAGAGGCAAAATTATTTCAGTTTGTTGAGATGAGAGAACAGTATGAAGAATTTCAGATGATTTGAAAAAGCTACAGCTATACATCAACCTGGCAGATGAAAGACATATAAAACAATGTGTATTGCAAGAAATAATGTCGTCTACAGTACAAAAACCATTCATAAAAAGTTCTGGTGACACTATAGAGAGATCTGTGCAAGTATCTTTTGAAATGTGCAGGGACAGATGTGGGTTTTTAAGGATATATAAAGCGTATGTGCATAAAATAATACCAAAGGGATTATGGAGTCACTCAGTAAATCAGTGGGTTACTTGTCTACAACACTGGCTACTGTAAAAGACATTCTGTAACAATAGAAGGGTCTCAAAAGAATGGCATCGCAACCTGAAAAGGCTTCCATAAGAAAAGAAACTGGAAATATCTGGCATACTTATTTCACAGAGAACAAGCAGAAAATAAATTATAGACACATTTCAAGACTACAGTGACTGAGAAAGTCACTGCTTTGTGATTTCTCAAAATAATTATGAAAACAAGAGACTATTCAATGATCTGACAGCATCTAATTAAAGGCTAAAATAGGTTCTTTTATACAAGATAATAATAAAGCTGTGAAATTTATTGTCAAAGAGCAGCACTGCAGCCCAAAATGTACTCCAGGTCCAAAATGCATAGGACTTCCTGTAAATAATATAATATTCTCAGCTGATAAGCAGTTAAGCCACTGGTTCCACAAAGTCCCTACACCATCATAAGCAGCTTGAGTTAACTGAAGAAAAAATGCCATTCCCGAAAATTCTCGCTGTTCTTTTGAATCACCTGGTAGCGACCACTCTCAGCAGCAACATATAACCCGCCACCACCCTGCTGATTTGTGCTTGACGATGCAGACGAACCCCTGATGTTAATCCTATAAAGCTGCTAATTGACTTCTCAGAGCATTGCCTGTGTCCTCACTTTTACAAGAAAAATTGTCAACTGGTACCACACAAAACCATCCAGCAAAGGGTGGTCCACAGCATTTTTCTTCAGCTCTGCCCAGCCACAGCTGTTAGCTCCCAGCACGGCCCATGCCACACTATGGACACAGCTCAGGGCAACCATGGCTGCTCTTTCCTACCCCTGCAATTTTTGGAATGAAACTTAAATATTTTGACTGTCTACATGCATACTCCTAAAGCTAAAAATCATGGCTCTAAATGAGAAACACTTTCACAACATTTTTAATTGGGCACACAGCTAATTGTGTATCCCTACATGAACAAATAAGCACTTAATGTTAGATGGATGGTTAAGAACACAGCTGAACCCAGGTCTTCTTCATTATAATTTTCCAGGCAAAATATTATATTTTTATTACACATTAGAATGAACATGATAATGAAAACATGTCTTCTGAGTTAGAATTAAAGTTAATAAGTATTGATGCTCTGCATTCAACAAAGCCAAGTGAATAATTTATAATGAGTGCTATAGGTGGAAAGGAATAAAATTGTTAGATAAACCAATTTATCCTCATTTTGTGTATATAAATTTGAAACTGTCCAGATCTTAAGATCTACAATTATATAATCAGTTAAAATTGGTCTTTTTTTTTTTTTAAATATTGAACTGAAGATTGTTTGGAAGAATTCTCTTTGAGTTTTTGGAAAACCAGTACCAAAATCTTAGCCAAATTTAATTTACTGGACTGTATATCTCATTATATTACATGTGTTTGCTAGTGAAAAAATATTTTTAAAGTATATCCCAGCAATTTGGCCCTAGGAAACTCTTCTTTATACATTCAAACGTTACTTTACATGAACCTAATCATAAACTCATTTCAAATCCACTGGTTTGGCAAGATTACTTGCCAGTGTATTTATTCAGCAGAAAAGTTGAACAAACGGGTGCAATACATTCTCAAATAAAATTTGTTTTCCACTATAGCAAACACACCAGAGAAAATGTTGCAGTATTCACCCATGTGATATTGAGCTGTCACCAAAATTGTCTAATTGCACTAAGTCTTGTCCAAGTGACCTCCCATTGGGAAATGCATCTTTCCATACTAATGAAGTTCAACACAAAGTGTAACTTAGGCATTTGCATGTTAATGGAGCTTTGTACATGAGACTGTTTATTCAGCATGCGAGAAATACTGAAAAGAAGGTGTTAACAGAAACCTTTAGCCAGAATAAGACAGGGTTAATTAGGACATATGGAATGGGATCTGAGTAACAAGAGACATTAAAATTAACCCTGTTTATCCAGCTGTAGCAGGACAAGGGAGGGGGTGGGGGAAAACCCTTCCTTGGCCCACACAAAGGCCTTTTCTGCTGTAGGATTCAAGGGTAATATTTTCCCACTGGCACAGCTCTACTGGTGGCTGGGGCATTTGCATGGATAAGGCTATGTGTATCCTTCAGTCCTTTCATCCCTTGTCTAACTCCTCCCAAAAACTAAGAAAGTGCTGAAACGCCACTGCTGGGCAGAAATGCTTCTGGCAAGGTGAAACACCTCTATCCATAAAAGTAGCAGCAAGATATTTTTGGCAAAACAATATGATGTTCAGGCCAAATCTATCAATATATGCCCTGACCTGCACATTTTACAAGCATGTTTAATGTTAAAGCACTTAAGCAGACCTCACAGACATTCAGGGACTCTAGTTAGGAGTCTACATCCATGCATGGGCCTTCCAGGAGATTGGGGACAAGAAAGTTAGAGGTCTACTATGATTAACCTAATGCCAAAGAGAGAGGAAGAGGCAAAATAAAATGAAGAACAGGATGTCTAAGTCTTGTAGCAGAGTGTATCACAGTTCAATAACTCCATATAATGTTTTTCAGACTCCATGATATATCCTTGTTTCAGGACAGGATGTAAAAAGAGCTTTTACTTTCATTTTAAATAGACCGTGCTTGGTGACTTTTTTCTTATTTGTCATTTTTTCCTAAGTATTTTAAATATATTGCTCCTTGCTAATTTCTGTGGATAATTATTTCACCCCATGACCACAGAAGGAATATTTGGCCAGTTCTGAGATGTTGCCGTCCTCTTTTCTCACAAGTTGACAATTGTTTACTATAATCAAGGCAAGAACAGAGGAGTCAATTTCTCCTCAGTTTGGTATTTTATACTTGCATTTCAGACCTGGAAAAGGGTGTTTTCATGCCCTAAGGCTTGTTTCTTTTAATACTCTACCGGCCGGTATAACAAAGACTATAGCTCCTCCCTATAAACTTTTTATTTCTAATCCTAGACATTCACACCCACAACAACACTATTACTACCATATTTCAAAGAAGATTTTTAAAATACACGTTAAGTTCCTGTTTCTAGCAAAATATGGATGCTTTGTTTATCACCCTGTGCATCTGGAAAGGCCCTCTTTTTCAAAAATTAGGTTTTATTTTCTCTTGCCTTTTTATGCTGGTGTATGCCAATATATGTGTAGTTTATTGAGTGTAAACAGAACTGCATTTGACTGATTGATATGAAGCCTCTGCTTGCTCAGCGGCAATGTATCTGTCATCCTGAAGGAAGGAAAAAAAACAGAAGTGACAGCCAGCATGTAGGACAAGGATATCAAGAGAGCTGCTGTCTTCCTTGAGTATAATGCCACTAAAACGTAAAAGCAGAAGGAAAAATTATTGAACTGAAACATCATGCACAAGCAACTCTCTTCTCAGCATAGAGCAATTGCTGCATTATTCCACTTCCAAAATTAAAGATTCTGCAATGCAACAACAAACTCCTGTTAGGAATGAACAAAGCAGAAAACACATTGCTCCCAACACTGCGTTGCACAAAGATAGGCTGCAAGGCCCTGTGCTGTGACGCAAGGACTGACTGCGGTGCTGTCCATCAGGACGACTGCTATTGTCACAGCAAAGAATATTTTCTGGGCTCAGGTCTGTTGAAACTTAACTGTGTTGGACCAACTGGAATCACGTTTACACTGGAGAAATCTACGTGACAATGAATTATTACCATATTATTATTATGACTATTATGTCAGTGCAGAGAATCAGTGGCTAAAATGTGGAAAAGAAAGACTGTCCATTACTGAAAATTGCCTGTGTTTCATGGTGGGTAGGATGAAAAAGACAGAAATGGGATTGTATAGCTAAAAGGAATAGTGCTCAGCCAAACTCCCACGTACGCACTGCCGCTCATGCAAAACAGACCAAAAGCTGTCTTCAGCACAGCACTACCTACCAGCCACTATTTACATGGCAACTACTTCAGAGGAACCAGAAGCCCCACTCTTTTTAGAAAACCTTCTGTTCTTCTAAGAACGAAAGGCATCTGTCATATGCTTCTCATGATGGTGGGTGCCTCAGCTTATTACCGGCAGGAGAACAAAGGAGGCATTTTGCCCCAAGAATGAAGCAACAATAAACTTGCTCCTGTTTCTTCCCCTGTGAGGGGGCACATTTCTTTTTGATCTAACGAGCATAACACCAACATGAGCGAACCTCATTCAAAACTTTTGCAACCCTAAGGCGTGTGACTACTTGAACATCAAGAATTATGGCAACATTTGTGGGGAGCTCATAACTTTAGGACTGTGGTGATTTATTGGCAGCACTGACAGTTGCCTGGGTTGCTTGCCATGATACAGGCCAGTTGCATTCATGATAGATTGAGGTCATTGAGGGGGAGTGGAATAGGTCCTGTCATATATCCTTCATCAGGTTTTCATTTGTCTGTGAGTTAAGGTTGTGGTAGCAGTGGGAAAAGGGTCTCATCTGAATGTTTATTTTTCTAGCCTGAAGGGCTCTGTTCATTAAACATGCATGTGTTTGATACCTGAAAAGGAAACATCAGCATGAGGGATTTGTGACTAAACTCACTGACCTGTACTGCCAGTCAAATTTCAAATGTAAAATTTAGAGCTTGGAAGTTTTGGGTTTTGTTTTTTTTTTTTTAAGAAGAAAAACAACATACAAAGAAAAAGAAGAAACACTAGACAGAGCACTACAGGTCTTTGAACAGTCACATGCACAAGTCTTTGGAATCAGTGTGCCCACCACATGTGTATGCTACCCCAGGTATCATACTTCTCCTAGCCCACTGTTGAGTGTGTGTGTTTTGTTCAGCAGTGGAAAAACAGCTAAAGCCCTACAAAGAATGAATCCAGATTACACCTCCCCAGAAAATGTCAACAATACTACTCAGAATTTGCAAAACCCTGTCCTTCACCTGCATGTTTCTGGTGGATGGATGAATTGATTTGTTCCTCTGCCTCACACACACAAGTAGGTACAAATAGGTACCAGGGTCCTCATGGTCAAACATCCTGAATGTGAGATCATGCCCAAAACTCAGGACTCCTAATTTCTAAAACACCATTCTCCCCAGTGCTAGCTAAATAAATTTTATCATCTAAAGTCCATTTTCTAAAAACAGATAACCTCAGAAGCTGCAACCTTTTAACTTATTCTGTTCTTTTATCTCATTCAGCCAATCTGCCATCCCAGAAATGCGTAAAGCAATTGTGAAGATGGCACTTTTAGCTCTAAATTCTCTAAACCAGCCTGGCAAAACCAGATAAATTTAGGAATCATGAAAATGGCGCACAATCACCAGAGGCTCCAGCACTGCAGCAGAGCATTTGGAAACGAGCAGTAGATGCAAAATGTTTCACCACAGTAGGCAGCATGGATTTTGCATTTCACACATTTATTAGCATGTCTGTGCATATACATGTGTGTGATGAAGTTTCTGCAACCAGAGCCAGTGGAGAGGTGCAGTTATCTCCCAGTGAGCGGCACGCTGTTGTTTTTGCTAAGACAAATGCTCAGTCCACACGTTGCAGCTGCAATGACTGAGTTAAACCCTTCTGACAGCACATACAAGTGGAGAATAACCATTAAAATATCAGCCCACACCTAACATTTATCCTTTTAGCTTTGTTCTTTTTTGGGCTTCTGTCTGGATAATGAGAACTCATTAAAATCAGTCCCTTTCCCATACACGTCTAATAGCAATGTAGTGCTCTTCACAGCCCAGGTGCATTTTACTCAATATTACTGACTTGGGCTGAGACTGAGTAGAGGGGACGGTGGTCTCCCACCAGCACCATCTGCTGCAGATGCGAGGTGGTGAAGCTATCCCACTCTTTGCACTGGTAGTATCCAACCTTTCCTGTGCTTTCCGTGATGTGATGGGTGTTTTCCTCAAAGGACCTCCCAAACTGTCGCCATGGCTATTACATTAGTGGCTAATGCTCCCTCATCGCTTACAGAGACACCAGAGCCCCTGAGGAGCAGGTGGGTCTCCACCTGCTTACACGGAGGCAAAGATAGAGCATCTATGCTGAACTCAATTCAGCTTCAGCTGTGCCAGTAGAGATATCACATATTTACACCTTAACTCAGGGGTTTATTTTTTGCTACATAATTAGGCAACTGGGGAAATATGAAAACAAAAGCATTCAGGTATAAATAGGAATCCTTTAGATATTAAAGGAGGTAATAAGGCCTGAACCTGCTCTCATTTGAATTTTAGCGAATAAACAAAAAGGAAAAAAAATTGCATACAGCTTAAACATATGTTTCCTATTTTCTCAGAACCAGTAAATGGAAAATACTGCTCTGTCATTAACCATTTTCATACTTATTCTGCAGTATTTAAGGTTAGAGGTAGGTCATGTTTCTGTGGCAACTATTGTGGAAACAAAAATTCATCGTGCCATAGTCTTACGTTAATTAAAATCTATAGCATTAAAAAAACAAACAAACAAACAAACAAAAAAACACAACTATTTAAATACATTTTTAGGTACTTACTTCAGATTCAGGATTGTGTCAGTCATCCAAGTCAGCTGTAATCTGCAAAGCAAGAGAAAGACAAATAAGGAGTTCCTCAAAGCAAGTTACCTTTCTTAGTTTCCCTGTTGCATGAGAAACATGAGTTACAAGACTCTTTTGTATTTAAAACTTTGCTGCTATTAACCACAATGGATATCCAGGGCGGGCCATGCCAGACTTCAAGTTTGGTTTTTGTTGGATAAAGAAATTAACTTACAACAATGTGGTCACAAATCTGTTGCCCTTTACTTTAGAGAAATCAGAACTACCGTTAAGGAGTCTATGAGTCTCTTTTCTTTTGGCTTGTTGGTTTAGGGGTATTTTCTTTCTTGAAACAAATGAAAATCACACGCTACAATGCAAAATCACTGTGCTTTATCCGACATCTCCAACATTTTATGCCTTTTAACTGGTGGCCCAATTTCTAGGAGATGTAAAACACCCACACCTCTCAGCTGGTTCCCCAGCTACTTCTTTTGTCTACTCACCTGCTCACAAAGCCACACTCCACTCTTAAAACAGTCAGCGCTGGATGATAGATTTAAGCCTAATGGAAGTCTATGTATGGAGTACATTCTAATGGATACCAGAAATTTTGGTGACAACAGAGTAGGGAAAATCTGACTATAATTAAAAGTAGTTATTAAGGATCTTTCCTTTTTCATTTTTACAAACATATCCATTAAATTAGATGGAATTTGTGAAATTATGTTGAAAACTTTATTTCTTTGTATTTTTGACAATTTAGTACTCAGCAACAGATCCACATGATCTTCATTGCTGTCTTACACAAATTCCTTACTTTTAATTTGCCACGTTAATGAATTCTGGAAGCTATTGTAATTGATAGTTACAGGGAGCTACATGATTTAATGATGTCTTTAATTCAGGTTAGTCTAGTCCTCCTGCAATGGTATCAGCAGTTATTATACCAGCTTTCATAATTTTCACACACAGGGATTTAGGAAGCCTCTTCTTGCTTTAGTCTGTTGGAGCAAGACTTTCCTGCGAAAGAGCTACACCCCACTAAGGGGAAAGTTTAACGTGTCCCTTGGATTTTCACACAGACCTATTAAAGGCATAAGCTTTGTGGGTAAAAGAGCAGCCTAATTTTTAATATCTGCCTAATTTTTAACTCTCAATGTCACTATCAAGAAAAAAGTAACAGCATGTCCTGAGAGTGAATTTTATCTTTGATCTACTCTTCCTGGGGATCTTTTCCCTTTCTTTTGAAAATCTCCTTTGAGACAAGGAGATCTATTATGTATCATTTACCAAACAGTAAATTCAGTAGTGGTGCCACTCAGGAAAAATCCAAACAGCAACTGGCAGCTCGGTTCAAGGAGCTACCCACTTTGCAATGCCGGACAGCAAGATGTCCATGTGTGGTTGCTTTGCATCGGATATTTCATGCATTTCTTATTTCCTAAAGTAGGTGATCATCAGTTTTCAATGGCTTGTTTTGACCTTATTCAATAGAAAATGAGGTGCTATTTCTGGCATGCTTATGAACCTACTGTTTAGTCCTAAAAGTTTTGCAAGAAAAGGGATAATAAATAGTTATTCACTTCCACTGAATAGCTTTGTAGATTATGTGCTGAGGGCAGTAACAGCTGCTTCTCATTACCAAAAAGGCCTCCTACCATGTGTACTGCTAACACACCAAGCTAAGGTCAAGCCGAGTAGCAGGTTTTTTTCCCCAACATTGTTTAAAAGCTTTTAAATAAAACCATATTACAAATACAGTCACCTCTGGTAACTGATTTTCAAAACTGAAGTTACAAGAGCTGCAAGGTTTTAAAAAATCTTCTTTGTTTCTGATTTGGAGAGCTTTTTCTTTTCTGTCTTAAAACATTGGGCTGCCTTTATGCTGCTAAACTGGAGATTTTTCTAAGAAGTTCTCGAAGCCTTTATTCATCTTCTGCTTTTTTTTTTTTGCTCTACTCCATGTTTTCTTCAGAAAATCAATATCATAATCCAGATTGATAATTGTTCTGAGAACTTGCTATTTTTTCCTGCAACGTGCACAGTATGGTTTTCCCATTCCCACCTGGCCAAGGTGTGCACTGAGCTCCCAGGTCTGCTTCTGCTCAGCAGAGGCTGGGTTCAGAAAGAAGGAGGTAGGCATCCTCAGAAAGCAAAGCTGACCCAAAGTCAACACAGAGAGGAACAGAGGAGCTCAACAACTTTCTTCTAAAACTATCTAGAAGCCTGCACGACTCTCACTGGTTGGATTGAGGAGGGATTAGCACCTACATGAACTTGCCCCTGACTGCTTCTGCTCATTAAGGGGATTCTGTAATTCATCAGTAATATCGTGCAATCAGTTGGCGCTAAGGACCACACTCCTGTCAGAGGGTTCATCCTAAAAGATATAAAATCTCCTCTGTCCTGAGGGTGCTTTTTCTTTTTTTCCCTTTAATTTGAAAGGAATGCATTCAAAAAAAGCAATCCATTGTACTACCTATAACAGAAAGGCAAAGCTCTTTGCAGAGGTAGGAGAGAGAAAATCTGAAGCCATGGCTCTGCTGTGTTTTCTAATTATGAAAGTCTTTTAGAGGTTGGTAAAGTGTATGTAAGCAAGTAGATATTATTAACAAAACTACCAGTGAGTACTACTAATAATCTGTTATATACTTCCTCCTAGGTCAAAATGCACTTAGTACAGATATGTTACAAAATGTTGCATAGGTTCTTTTTTCCACTTGTTCCCAGTTGGATTTCAAATGGGAGTCATGAATACAATTTGGTAAAACAGCAAACATTTAGATATAATCACTACCTGATCCCACAACAATGTTGCATTTCTGTGGAAAAAACAAAGCCAGATATCACCATGAAACTTTTTCACTCCTTATTTTTCTCCATTTCACTTTCCAAACTGCCAGGTCTGCTGGCAGTTCCACTTCCACCCTGCCCCAAATCTACATAATTAGTGGCATAAATCTGTAAAAAGTAGATGAGTTTTATGAAGTATATGCCATATTATTTTCTTTTAGATCGCCAGATCTTATATATTTTCAAAGTTGATGTGATGCAGAATTGGCTTCTGCTGGAAGAGATGACTCTGGTAAAGAGACATGGATGGATTTGCCTCTGCCCATGGAGGTGTTTGAAAAAGAACCACTTTCACCTCTGGGCAGCTCTGTTCCCAGCAATACCATACATTTTGTATTCAGCCTTAAGCAGCTCAGCGCTTTTGGAAAATACATCTTCTGGTTAAAAAAAAATAAAATACCATGAGCATCTTTCACACAGTGTAAAGAAATTTAACTAAGTTACTGATCATGCCACAGCAGCTGGTACAGTCTCACTCCCAGCTGCCTGGCATCTGTCATGTGCTGAATTGTCATAGCATCTTGACACAACAGAAATAGAAAAGCAAAGATTCCTACTACATTACGGGGTTCTCAAGTAATTTGCAGCTTTAATAACTTATATAGGACTTTCAGCAGTTATCACCATGTTTTTTTATCTGAGTCCAAATTGTTCTAAATACAGCACCAAATGATTTAGTTTACCCAGCCATGACTAGGCTGGAAGATTATCACTTGGATACCAAAGGAAAGAAATAGAATAATATTTCAACTAAAAAAAATGAAACTTAGAAAAAAGTTAAAACCTGCTGTGTTAGGGAAGATCTTTCAGAAAGTCAAAGTTTAAAGCCAATGTAGGCAACAGAAAGTAAAGCTGACTTAGAGCATCCAAGCTTTTTTAACACTACAAAATATTTTTTAACAAGAACTGAACAAACAGAAGTACCATTCTGGTCGGCAGATCGTGTTTGTGATAACCCTCACATGTGGGTTGTACCCTCAATGTGTGATATACTGTTTTTAATTGCAGAAGACAAGACTGACTTTAAAGTTCTGTGGTATTGGTTTGGTAGTCATCACTGTGAACCCCTGTCATTCATCTCTGCCATCAGCTTTAACATGAAAAAGTACCACAGATAGAAGGATACACTAAAGTCTCCATCTTTCAAAGCAGACTGTAGCAAAGAACAGCCTCTTGTAGGGCTCTGAAGTGATCTCATTATATTCTTTGGCCTCTCCTCACCTTTTGACACCACTGTAGCACTTACCTCCTTCCTCAGCTTCACCAGTAAGCACGGTGACGTGGTGCGCGTATCCAGAGCAGTCATTCAGATCACCATCAGCAGCATGGGAGAAAGAGCAGTAAAATGTAAAGGGTAACTGGGAATTCCTTAAGAACTTCACATACATGAGTGAAGGTTTCTCCCATTGAAAACTACCCTGTTTAGCAAAGGAGATGAAAGTAAACTTACGTAATTATACCAAACAGGGACACTGATATCCTTGGCTACAAAGAGAAAGCCAGGTAATAGAGATGCACGATGGGAAAAACTAACGAATGAATGAAAAGCAGATAGCCAGTAGGATTAAGCAATAAATACTTAAAATAAATTCTTACCTTATGAATATATGGAATCCCAAGTAAGGATGATGCCTTGTCTATCACAACTCAGGGGGAATAGATTTCATGTCATCTAATTGTAGAATTAGATATTACAGAATATTTAACAGACATTCTGCCATCGGTCATGGAGGCTGTTAACGAACAACAGTTACTTTTAAAACAAAGTATTAATAACATCATTGGGAGGGTAAATGAGTTCTTTATGTATAGAGAAAGTTACTTTTAATAAAGTTCTGGTTTAGACATGAAGATGCTCAGGAATGATGATGACATTTCAAAGGTGTAGGAAAAAAGGAATATTGTGCTAGAATTCAGGAAGTATACACAACATACCATGGGAAATCATAGCCTAGTTAACATGATTTTGATCTAAACAAAATATTTGAAAGGCTCATATGGGTGGTATTCACTAAGGAAGCAGCAGTGTAACTAATGTCAATGTCAATCAGCTTGATGTTATAGAAAATGCATCTTGCTAGAAAAAATCTGGGTTTTTTAATACGAGGTTATAAAAATGACTGATAAAGGTAAATATATTCACATTGTATAAACAGACACACCACAGTAGTTGATTTACTGTCCCATATTCAGGGCATGAAAACCTGTTATGTACAGGGGTTTGTTTTGTAGTAGCCACAACTTTGCAGCAGCCACACCAATAGTCTTCAAGTGGTTCTGCTGCTCTTCTCTCAGCAGCTAAATATCTTCCTTCATACCACGATTTAGCATTTTTCTCCATTCTGCAAGAGCATGTTGCAGAACTCCCCACTCAGTATTTCTGATGGCAAAGGCTTGTGATGAATAAAATGCTCAGACCCTTGTGAATTCCTTCTGTGTAACTTATACCCACTCTAAAAATCTACTGTGTTACCAGAGTAGTGTAAAGGGTTCTTCACATCAAAGATAACCAAAAAGTGGTTATATTTCACTGTTACTGATTTTAACACTCTTTAGCTGGAAGTTAAGCTTAATATTTCTTTCTTCTAGGACTACAAGAAAAATTCTCAAATTCTTAAACATAGTTTGCCTCTCTTCCGTATCAACTATTGCTAACTGGAATATCATTATCTCTGAGGGAGGAAAACTAACAACTTTTGTGTTTGAAGAACTCTTCAGTAAAATGATCAATATCTTAACAGAGGATGTTTGGAAATCTACAAAGAGAAATCACTAAAAGAAAATTCTCCTTAGAACATATCTGTATCCATGATGTAGCTGGTGGAAGTCTATAATCAGAAGCAATCTCATGCATTTACCTTATGATTCAATGGACTTCCTCACTCCTGCCTACCCTTGCATCCTACCCCAAAATTAAAAACCGGTATATAATTTTCTGGAATCATGAAAAGCCACTAAGAAAGAAAATAATGAAGCATAAAAATGCATGGAAATCCAAGCCACAAACCACAGTACATCTCTCAGTAAGTAGTAAGCATGTCAAAATTATTTAAAAAGTGGGGGAAAGGTTTGCAGCCTTGTTAAGAATTTTCACGGTTTAAATATTACTTTCTTTTTCCCCTGTGAAACTTCATTAGTAGGAAGGATTCTTCCAAAATTGGTAAGCACCAGCTGGAAAAATCAACTGCACTATGATGAACCAAGATACCATAAGTATATCACTAATCTATGTGGTTTGGAAATGCAGTTTAGGAAGAGATTACTAATCAACAATTCTTGCATTCCACAAAGAAAAATGTGTTTTTCTCTAAATATCCCTACAGCACTCTTAATTTCCAGACATTCCACAGCATTCAATTCAATTCATGCAACACAAGCTATATGGGTTTATTCCTATTGTATGAACTACACTGTACTCCTGTCCCATGGACTCGCACCAGTGTCTGAGTGACTTTGGATTTCTGTGAATGTATTATGGGGAAATGAAATACTGAACATGGAGATATTTATCCAAAGCATCCAAATAACTTATTTTTTTTTAATTTTAGATAACTATTAGATTTTGCAACAAATACTTTTATCAAGTGTCATTTTTAGATGGAACAGTTCTAGAATCAAGCATCTTTTTGAAAAATACAGGGAGTTGCCACAGTAATTGTTATGTTAATTACTGAAATATTGTCTTTATTCATGGTCAAGATGAATCTGAATTACACGTTTTCTTGAAGATCTGCTGATCCGTTGTTCGAACCTCAAAATTATTTTCCTTGAATATGATGTGGCTCTATTCTGCACCTGTCTCCACCTTCACAAAAAATATTTGTAAGAAAATATTCTTTGCTGTTTACCTGGTGATTTTATTTTTTTTATTCAATACTTTAACTATCTTTTGAGGTTGTGAACAGGATCCATAACTCTGGAGGTGATACATATGATGCTGATTTATCTTGCTAAATTGAATCATGGTAAGAGTTCTGCAGCAGGAAAATTGAGTTAAATCAAGAAGAGTATAAGGAATTCAACTGAAAAGAGGCAGAGAGAATAAGGTAAAACCTTGGGAAATATCTGTCTCCCTCTCATCACTTTCATTTTGAACACCTCATCAGTTCTCCTAAAAGGAAAAAAAAAAAAAATCAAAAAAATCCCAGAGGAGTGGACAGTATCCACCATTAGTTTTTAATTCCATATTAGGAGAAGCAAAAGTCTCTTCCACTTGTATTCACTAGTTATCTACTAGTCCAGTAAAACTGGACTCTGCAGTTCAGCTGCACTAGGTGCAAATCACAAAACAGCATACAAAACAGCTTTACAAAAAGTCACCACAAGGTCCTTGAGTTGGGTCACCATGCATTTTGCCTATTGCTGGTTGTGCATCAAGTTTGTCTCCCATGAACAAAGCCAACAAATAGTGGCAGAGGTAGGGGGTTTTTTTTTAGTTTTTTAGTTGTATGACACCACAAAGAGTACTAAAAACAACGATTTGCCCACGAACTACCAATTTAAAATCCCATTGCTGTTTTCCATGGCTCAGAATCACTTGCAGCTAGGCATTTAGTTTTGGCAAAAGCTGTGTCATAGCAGTAGCTCTTCTGGCCTGGCATTCAATACACCAAATGGACCTTTTCAAAGGCAATTAACCAGTCCCTTCAAAAGGGAAACCACATGGTTGCTGAGCAGACAGATAGGACTGTGGGAGGAAAATTAGAAAGCACTGCTTCTCTGAAGTGCATTCCATGGACAAAAATAAGTGTATTTTAAATTCCGAAAAATATTATGTAGAAGTAATGAGTGGACCACTGAGCTCAGTGCTTGGCAAAGCGTTTCCAGATCTGTATGCAAAGTATGCAACCTATCCCCTAGAAAGAAAATATGACCTTTCCCTGTTGTGGTGATTTTCCAGCTGGCATTTTAAACCTAGTTAGCATAGGTGATACCCACCACACTCCACCCCCACTGTAAACAAACAGCTCAGGAAGCAATTCTGGTTATATTTGACAATTGAGAAAGTGATCACCATCCAAAAGTTGAGTGGGCATCATCCAGAAAGTAACTTGGGCTACTAAATTAGCCATAACCTATTGTACAGAAATATATTTTCTCTAAGAAATTGATTTGTCGTGTTGTTAAACTTGGAGGGCATTTAAATTTTGTAGGTGAAGTTTTTCACCAGGCATGTTATAATGGTTTTTGGATACCTCTTTCCATAGATAGCTTACAATTATGAGCTACATCGAGACATCATTGCTCAGTTTAACTGGCTTTCTTTCTGGCACAACTGTGACAGAAACCAAATTTGCTATGGCAAGTTTAAGCTGCAGTTGTCCGAAGCCAAAATACAAGTTGAACATAGGATAGCTTCCAGCTCCTACCATCTTGATGAAGAAGAGACTTTCTTCTGGGTCTTCAAGAAGTACTAATATCTCCATATGTAAACAGCTCCAGATAGAATCTCGGTGTGGAATTAGACCCATGCAAAGTAAAACCACACAACAGCATCATGGGCTCTACCTCCATTAAATGATAAGGGCTACAACTGCAACCCTTCAGATGCATTCCCCATAGATGCACACCATTGTCACAGGAGGCATTGGTGTTGGCTAACTTACCCTGCACAGGTACTCTACCCGCCTTAGGAGGTAGATTTATAGTAGGATATGCACAACCTTCTGCTTTTTGGATGTACTTTCATTGTGAAGAAGGTAACAGAACTCTTCTTAAATCCTGTTTAGGGATGGGGAGGCTGAAGCTAGGCACAGTTCTTGTCCCATTTATCTGCACTTGAAGAACACACCCCTGGAACACAGAGGTGATGACTGTGATGTGTCTCCTCAGGGGAACGAGAGGCTTAAAGAGAAAGCACTGCAGTCTCACCATGTGTAACACTGAGCATACACCACTGTAAGATAAGTACATTTATCCTTAAGATTCCCTGCTGAGTATGCCTGTAACAGACACAACACTTTCAGCAGAATATGGAAATATTACTTGCACACCAAGTGATGAGTCAATAGCTGAGGAAAAAAAAAAGACCAAATACTTTCAGAATGAATAAACCACATTCAAACCATATTACCATTGTCTGTTTTTTCTAGCAGCCATACAACTAAACCTCCAGGTTCTTGAGCATTTCTGATCATCCCTGAATTCCACAGGGCTTAGGATAATCATTAACAGCCAGAATGGATGAATGCTGCAAAGTCCAGAGCTTGCAATCCTTTTAGACAATTGTTTGGGTATTCAAACAAACATGAGTCTATAAAATTTCATTCCTTTAATTTAAACCATTTTTTTCTCCCAAAAGCGATTCAGTTTAAAAACAGAGGATTTTTCTTAGTTAGAAAAAGCCTGTATGTGTAAATAATATAATAATCCTGCATGTATTCCTTCAAAATGGCTAAACTACCATAAAAGTGAATGCTACATGTATCTAATTTACGGTGTGGACTTCTTTCCTTTTCTATTTCTACCTGTTTTTATGGGAAAGGAATCATCCACCCTTTTCATTTTGCTGCTCCATCATCTTTCTAATCCACTTTTTTATTCATGTATTGGATTGTCCATAAAGTCTTTCTTCCTCCTTTTTTTTACTTAGTCACTCATATGAAAAACATAAACTCAAGAACATTTGTGTTCTAACTGAACTTTCAAACTCCCTGTGTTCAGATAGGTTAGAAATTAGGCAAACTGAATACACTCATTTCTAATTTAAAAATCCTGACCATATTTAATTTAAAAAAAAAAACAAAACACAAACCAAAAAACCCTTAGGGCAGACCCATTACAACAAAAGCAAGCACCATTGCTGCAGAACACAGCACAGGTTTTCACCATTTGGATATTGCGGCTGGCAACTCTCAGTATCGGACAACCCTGTGCTAACAACATGATCATTTAGGTCAAGAACATACAACACATACTTGGAAAGAGCTTTACAAAGTCTGATTCAGTGGCTGACTGAACTGTAAGACATTTTAAATGTACCTGACACACAAAAAATTTTAATCTAGGAATATATACATTTTCTCCTTTAAAAGCTTTGGTAACAGATTTCTGGATTCACAGTACAGGACTTCTGATAGCTTAAGTGTTACAAAGGTGATATTCCCACTGTTAGAATAGGCTGTATTAAAATTGTTGAATGCAGTGGAAGTTGCCTTCTTCTTCCATGTCATCTGCAGACAGGATATATGGTGCCACTGGATTGCAAAGAGCCACAACTGATTTCTGAGCCAACAAATAAGCCTCCATAAACCAAACGAAAACCTGAAGACAAAGATCCTGAAAAAGCCTATATCTAGGCAGCGGTCTGTGGAAAGACCAGAGATTAAGTGACTGTAGCTCACTGAAAGAGAGCCCATTCCTAGAGTTTATCTCCTTGGCTATATTCTCAACCACATCATCTCAGGGATGCATGTAAAGAAACTTTCTGCAGATCATAATTTCATTTAAAAAATCTAAAATGACATACAGCAAGAATGATTAGTTCTCTTTTTACAAAATGTAAAGAAATGATAGGACATTCTTTGTCCATGCAGGAGCTCTGAGCATCTTCCCTCATCTCCCTCCAGCCAGCAAAATACCATGGATCTAGTCAAAGTACCACCATCCACACTTTTTTCAAACTAACCAAAAGGCTGCTACGGAGGGTGACAAGGCAACTTCCCTTTCTGAGGGGATATTTCCTGAGTGAATCACAGTAATTTGGAAAGATAAACAAAATACTAGGTTCCAGAGTCATATTTAGTCCTGGTACATGCAGTGAAGACACTAGTCTGGGTCTGTAAGTATGTACATTTATAAGACTGGATTCTGAACTGAAATCAATGGCACATTTCTCCATGCGTCTGTGAATCCAGTTTTGGATGACTTGTTCAATGCAGATACAAAATTAATTTGGTTTCATATTTGTATATATGGACACTTTATATTTTCAGAAGTAGCTTAGACAAAGTATATACCTGTGCAAGGAAATACATACCTGTATCTGCATTATGCAATCACGTGTCTTCCGAGACTGAAATACAAGTAGGATAAGTTCATAAATATCAGCTATAATCTTTCTTTAAATGAATTATATCAATGGAGCAGCAGTATCCACAGAAGAAGAAAGGAACTTATTATTGTGTCCCCAAAAGCTAATTCACTAATTAGTACATGTATTGCACAACCAGCTGGATACGCTACAGTTTTGGCTGTTAGTGAATTCCCCTCTGCCTTCAGCAATTTAAACAGTCTCACCATCTCTTATTCAGGTATTTCATCCCCATCTTACTCACTGAACTACATATTAAAATGGAAACAAATCTTAACATCAAGATTTGCATCATATGCGTGGCTGTTCCTTTGGCACAATGAACCTTAACTCTGCCATATAATGACAGTCTAGGACTACAGAATGATTTGCACTGTTGTACAGGCACTCATGAACTATGTGTGTTTAAAAAAATAAGCCTAAATTATTGGAATCTTGGTATAGGGTAACACTCGTATTACCCAAGTGCCTCATACACAGTGATATTTTGGAAAGGCCACAGGATTCTCTGTTCAAGGATCCTCACGATAGCATTGTCAGCTCAATCAGGTGAGATTCCCTGAAGTTCCTTTTCTGATGGATTCCTAAAAACTCACCTGCCAGTGGTCCTACATGACCTCTATAGCATATGCATGATCCATCACCATTGAGTTTTCTTAAGCTACACTCAAAATAACCCTAAATACCTTAACTATGTACAAAAAACTGTCCTTTTCTGCACCCCGTGGAACAGTTTCTACCAGTCCTTTGGGAGTGCCTTATCTACCAACAAATTGCTCAGTTCTGCAGCAAAAACTGCTTGGGGAGTCTCTAGAGCAGATTATCCACCTGGAATGCTAAAAGACACATTTAGGTACACAAATAAATCTGGATGCAGCAGGAGCTGCCAGAGGACCTTTGGGACCATCCAACATCCAAACTTGAAAAGCTACTGCACCAAGTAGCCGTATACTGCATTGGGAAGTTAGCCAGGAGTCAGGTACCTTGGGTCAGGTTAGTCCACTGTTTCAAACTGTCCATAATCTCAGCTACGCAGATGATCAGCTGGGGTCCTGGACCACACAGAATACTAATGCCTCAAGTACATCAGATGTGTGTGCAGGCACGGTCCTGATACCCAGCTACACCACCATTAGGACAAACTTAATTACAAAACTCAAGTTTCATAGCTCTTGCCACAGTACAAGTTTGTGGTACTGGAAGAGATTAAAATTTATTAAAAGATCTGTTTTCACTTAACAGGAAAAGGCATTTTCCCCTTTAATTTCTCTCAAGGTCAAGGTTGTCTTAAACTTGTCTGTACAGACGTTTGTAAGCTTGCTAAAAGGTAAATTCAGTCCTGTTCAGGTCCATCTTGCCCAGACTGTAAATCCTGGATCAGGAGATGACCACAACATGCTTAAACTACTTTTGACCTTTATCTCACTTCATGTGAGATTTTAGTCATATTCCCCTATTTCAGTATTCTTATAGTTGTTCTTCTGGTTTGGTTTACATTTTTGTTTTTTTTTACTTTGCCTGGAAATAAACTGAAAAATACCTAGAAATGGGCATTGAGAAACTGGAGCCCCAAATTCTTTTCCCCTTACTCTGCCACTGACTCATTGTGTGCTTTTGGTCATGTCATCAGTGAAATAGGAATAATGACAATAATCAAGAGAAGCACTTTCTCATGGCTGAGTGCAGTCCTTGTGAGAAAACTTTTTGTAGAATCTTTAAAGCCTTAGGATTATATGAAACCACCATGTATCTATTGAATAAATACACTGCATGAAGAAATCTTTGCGTTTAAAAATACTGTACTATATAAAGCTCTAGCAGTTTGATTACTTATAGTAATAATTCTACAAAAGTGGTAATTTTGTAAAACAACTGAAAACCCACATTAGCAGTTCTCAGTAGCTAGCAGAGCAAAGCCTACATAAATAACATTATTTGAGCTGAACAACAATGCGTAATAGTCTAAATTATAAGATTAAACCATTCAAACATAGAAATAATTTTTACTGCAGACATCCTAGAATCAAACAGGAATGAAGCTTTAACAGCACTTTACAAGTCACAGATCTTGCAAAGATACTGTTGAAATCCTGAGGGTGTGGATTAAACCTTTTCCAAGACCATTGTTTTGCTTTGTTTCAGTTTGCTCCCAGAAATAAAGGTGGAGAAGGTGTACTTATGGAAAGGCCTGGCGTTGTCACAAAAAAAGTTGTTATTCAGAATGTATCTCAGTGCTTCATTCTGTGTCTGAACACACCTACAGAGTTCATAACGAACAGTACCCCTGACATCGAATTATGGCAGTACACTTGAGAAGTCTGCAAAATCAACAACAAAAGAGCTCTGGCAATGAAGGGTCACTCTCAAGTATTGCAACCTTATTCTTCACTGGACAACTAGGGGAAGAAAAAGATAAAATCCCTAAGAGCTGAAGACAGCGTCAGAGTAACTGCAGGAAAGTGGACTCAATATCAAGTAGCGCTGTTAAATTCTTTTCTAGTTTGAGGAAATAATGAAGTGAGTCTAATAAGCCGAGTCCTTCCCTTTAATTTATTTTGGGACTATATCACATAACAGGAAAGGAAATCAAAAACATTTGTCTGCCTAACACAAGCACAAAACACATTTAATGGCTTCCGTTCCTCTGAAATGTATTTTATGCAGTAATACTGGAGACGAGAAAATACATGTAACTTTTTTGTGTGGGTAAATCAAAGCATGGTGAATCAAGACTCAGTAATATTATGGGAAAAGCAGGAAGGGAGCCACAACAGAAAAGTTTGTCTTAATACTACACACCTGCTATCAAATAAGTATGTCAGAAAGGTATGTAATTCTCACTCATGACTACAACTCCAATTAATCTTACTACAATAGCGGCCAATGAAATAATATCTTCCCCAATTTTGAACCAATGCCTCTGAAAAAACATTAACATCAGCTGGAAAACTCCCAGAAATGCAATATATGATGTTTGAAATATTTTTAAATTAAGTGTTGGCAGATATTACATAAAAACGAGGTCCAAATCTGTAAAACAAAAAAATATATTTTTCTCCTGGTGACTACTGTGGCTTGAGAATATAATCTCTAAAAGACCAAGAAGTTTTCAGTCCTGGGGTGGAAGGGGATGAACAATCATCAAAAGCAACCTCAGCTCCAATAACAACAGTAAAAGAATGTCTGTGCAAGGCAGGTACAACACAGAAAGTGGCCAAAAAATAAAGCAGAATCACAGTTACAGAGAACATATATGACACGCTGCAACTGGCACCATTAGTGTTTGTGCGATGCATACTTACAGTGTGCATGTATGGGTGTGTATAAATAAACCTGTATATGTATATCCGCATACTCACATACACAGACCCAAATAGGAAGGGCAGAGGGAAAGAAATGAAGGCCAGCTCCCTAGGAGCTGGAAATTGTATCCAAAAAGCATCCAAAAAGGCACCTTTATGGCACCATATTGAAATATTTCTTTAGAAAGCCCACTGACTCATATTCCACTACTCTTTTTGCAGCAGTTTGCTGCCTGTGTCTGAAGTGGAGACACAAGGAATTTGAGCTCACTGAGAATTTTAAAGAGGGAGAGAATGTGAACTTATTTTTTGCTCTCAGAAAAACTTCAAACCAAAAAAAATCCCCAAGCTGGAAATAAGGACAGTTGATTCAAAAAATTCAGAGCAGAAGGACAAATGTAAGGGACTGACAAAACCATCAATGGAAAAAATTGATGAAACTGCAGAAATTGCATACTAAAACCTAAGTCTTTGAACCCTATTACCTTTTCCCTCATTTAAACACACCAATTTTAATGAGGTTCTTGAAAATATTAAATATTTTACAAAAGCTGTACCATACAATTTTATTAAGCGAGCCATATTGGCCTCTAATGGTCTTTTTACTAGTCTTATGTACTGCATCATTCCTATTATTTTCAGCAACCCCATTACTATACTGGTATTCAGGACATGCCAGCTGGACATCCTAAAATAATAAAATATCTGAACCACCTCACTTGGTCAGTAACTAGAGATCACTCTAGAGCCTCCAAACTTGCTATACAAATTTGCTATACAAATTTCAGTGCAAAGATTTCGGTCAGCTGAAGAGTACCAGATTACACAAGAACCTTTGGGTAAAGAACAGCCTGGAAGGGTTATAAAATGCACCTGAGTCTTCTTAAATAGGAGGAGGGAGTGTAAAATCACTTTCCTCTTTAAAGCAGCTTCTTCCTTTGGGAGTCATTACTTTAAAGAGTTTAATTACATTTGTGAGTAGCATTCAGAAATTACTAGCTCTAGCTGACATTCATTCATGCTGAACATTACAGGTGGGTCTTTTACAGCAAGTTTCATCTTTTGTTATACATAACAAAATGTCCCATTAAAAGCAATGTGTTCATAGGAAATGAAGTGTGATAAAGGTGTATTTCTGAGCTATTACACTAAACATTCATCATTCTTGTTCTAAGCACATGGACGAGAGCAGTTGTCAGTACACAATTTTATTGCAGACCTTAAAATATCTGATGATTATTATGACCGAATAATTGCACGAACCTCTCTGCAACAGAGTGCACAGAGGAAGGTCCAAGCCACATCCAGAAGAAGCAAAGACCCCATCATTCAAGCAGATTTCTTTTCCGTTTGGTCTTCCCCTCCTGGAAAGTGAAATAACCCATAAGTGACAATGAGCCTGGAAACTCTTACAAAACCCTTAGACTTTTGTGCCACCTCCTCGGCTTGCACAGCTCCTGCTGTGAGCTTTGGTGAGTGGAGCGGCAGAGACCCACCTCAGCTGCCTATGTGATCCATTTGCGCTGCTGTGGCTGCATAAACCATCAGCCCCAGGGCCCCCCATCCTTCACTGCCAGACAGCAATGCCGAGATAAACTTTCTCTGCAGAAAGCTCTACATGTTTTGGAGTTTCCTGTGTTATCCTCGAAGTTGGATCCAAGCCCTGGCACTTAAATTTAGATTAACTGTCTCACGTTTTATTTATTTACTGTTTCCTGAGTTATTAACATAATAAGCCTTCCCCATTTAAAGTCACCCCCCACGCGCTGAAAAAGCACAACAAAGACCTCTGAAAATGGCCCATTTCCTGTTGCTGTAACTGCACCTTCTCTGCACGATTTCCTCAGTTTGCATAAAATGATTAATTACGTGTGCACGTATCAGAGAACGTACACACACACTGCTTTTCCTCTTTGTTAATTTTTCATTGGTACCCAAGATATAAACTACCATAGAGTAAACACATTAATGTTAAGCACCAGGAACAGGATCTCCCAGGTCCAACACACACTTACAGCGACCAAAGACTCTTTTCATCTCTGACTCTTTCTGAGCTGTTGGACTTGGACAACGTTAGTGTGACACTGACTTCGTTTTCACTCCTACGGTAACTCTCATCCAAAACTTTTGAAACATTTTGGAAACATAATGATTTAACTCTTGCCACATCCCTGTGAAGTCGTTATCCCTGTGCAGCTGGGCAGAGGGAAGGCTCACCTTCCTCCCTTCCAAGGCATTCCAATTTTAATGGGTTTGTGCAGCCAGAGTATGTGACCCCCAGCTGGGCTGGATCACTGCAGTTGACTGATTCTGGCATACTTAACGTGTTCCCTCTGAAGGAATCAGCTGCACACAAACAACATTTATATGTACTTTGCAACTGCAATTTATATTACAGTCTAATTAATCTTAAATAGATGATAGTCTAGTGAGGGTTTACCTCTAATATCCAGAGGAATCCCCTGCAATGAGCAGCAACCAGCATTACTGGCCATTATTCGGTGTAAATGAAGACAAGAACGTTTTCTCCAAACTTTTCCTCCATTCTTCTCTAACTGGTCTTTTTCTCCTGCGATTCCTCAGGCAGCAGCAGCTTCACCCCTCAAGCTGCCCTCTCTCCCTGACACAAGAACTGGGCAGCTCCCAATAATTAAAGACAAACTGCACCTCCCTGCTCAATGAAAACACTTTGATCGGTAGTTAAGGATTGCACTTATCCTCTGGTGCTGGAAGATCTGGGCTTGTTACATATAATTTTATTTCTGGGTGAGCACCAGAGCAAGGCTGAGGTGTGAGAGGCACCCAGTTTAGGTACCGCTCTGCAAGGAGGCACTAAATATTTGGAGACAAATGGCACCGTGAGGCACCACAATCCATAAAGTGCAATTGGATAAATATCTGGAATTTTTGCAGAACTTTGTACTTCCTAGGGAGAAATCTTGAACAAAGCAGGAACAATGCAGTAAAACCATTATCTCTTCCGAAATACTAGGCAAGTTAGTGAGCCCAAAGACTGCAGGAGAAAGGAAGTTCATACCTACACTGATTTGTTTGCACTTCTGCGATATAAAGCTTATAGAGTGATCAAAGCAAACTGCATATCAGTTAATAATGGGTTATGTTTTATTTTAAGGGTGTTAGTTTTTCAGTCGAGGTGCTCTGATTGTCATTTCAGTGGCTATGTTGTAAACAAAATAAGCAGATAGATGGGAATGGCTCTCTGAAGAAAAATATTGATTGTCCCACTCCTCTGGTTCTATCAGGAACTATCCTTTCCTAATAAATCAAAAGAAGATATGCCTGTTGCCTGTCTCCTTCAGGTACATAGGGGAAAGACCTTACAGAAAAGGTAGACTACTGCTGGCTTTGCTCAAAAAAATATGGACTTCTTGTCAAGCTGTGGATAAAATGTGTGTGTCTGTGTGTGTCTGTGTGTGTGCATGTGTTCTGTGTGTATTTACACAAATGTAATGTGTACATTTTTAACTATATAAAAAGAATGGAAAAATCATTTCCTCCCCAAGTACAACAGGAATTTTTATAATTATGTCCTGTAAACAAAGCTGTCCAGAGGCCAATAGCTCAAATATCTTAGATTTAGATAAATGATCATACTCTGCCCTTTTAAACCAAATTTATTTACATCAAAGAGTGCTAAATGGTACTGATAATATGCAAATCCTGATTCTTTTCCTATGTGGCCAATTTCATACCAGTTTAATTCAAATACCATTAGTGCAACTGTTTCACATTACCAAATCTGGTGAGAAGGAAACAGATCATGCCAATTTTATAGGCATGAAAGGCATAGGCACGCTGCAAAGCAAAGCACAGCCCAAATGGTTGTACCAACTGTTTTTAGATTATATGAGATTCACTTGCAAGCTAGCATGATAATATAGACTGCCAGAAGCTCTATAGCAAGTGATACAGCAGTCTTTGAAGACCTTTGCCACACTTACATGCTACTAGATAGGAAACACGTCTTTCTACCTAAGAACTTAGATGATAGTCAATTAAAATGACACTATTGCTAACAGCAAGGTTTTCTTCTCTGCTAGATCCAAGATTATGGTCCCAGGATGATGCAGCCCAGAATAAAAACTTTGCCCTATAACTCAAGAAGCATCACAGGTTCAAACTCTGCCCTCCAGATCATTATAAATGTCCATTTCTCTCTTCCTATAAAATGCAAATTGTTAGTAAAAATTAATCGCAATCATAATCAAGGAAACTGCAGTTCATGCATTCAAATTAGGACCTGTAAACAATTAGTTGTCTTTTGCCACCTACATGGGCGCCGCATTTTTAATGGAATTCCTTATACTCTGCTTGCACAGCTTAAGTTCATCAGGTGCTCAAAGGTGCATTGGTACTGAAATTTATGAATCTTCAAAAGCCATTAGATCTTGTTCTGAGACATACCTCATTTTTAAGAGTGTTAAAGTGTTTTTTAACATAGGAATTGCAGATGCTCTACACATCTAATAAATTGATTTCTCTCAAGATTTAATTTATGCTTTGTTAAGTAGTGCTCCTGGCTTATGAACATCTCAGTCTAAATGTCTCTATGGATTTGACTGGTTCCAGGTCAGCAGATCCATCTCACTCCCTGTAGTGCACTTCTGCTTTTCATTCCTATAGAAGATACATCATTACAGAATTGGGACTGCAAGGTGTCAAAGGGATTGCACTGCAAAGCACTGACATGTCATTCCTGTTACTGATGCACAAACTATACAAGTGTATTAGTTTTGAATTTTAAAACAGGTAAGTCTGCCTGAGGAGAATAAAACACTTGTTCTTCTGAACCTTCAGAAAGAGACAGAAAATGAAAGCTGCAGATGAATAAACTGATGGCAAAACTTAGATGCTTTATGTATTTTAAGATAGGTTATCATTTTTCGCTCACTTTCATGATTGTCATTGATTAGATAATTATGATGAAGAGATAACTTTTCAATTAAGAAAATAATTTTGATATAGTCTTAGTACAAAATTAGGGTAGCAGATTGCAGTCAGTTTTTTTTTTTAAATGACCACCTAGAACAATGTACGTAGTGAAAAGCATTGTCAGGTAAATGCAGGGCTGATGAGGCTGCGGGCACCTGGTGGAAAGAGTCCTTGACTTTTACACCTTTCGTGCTGTATACGCTAATTCTCTCCATAAAACCTGTCAATCTGCCGGAAGCAGTTTCTCACAGGTGATTCAGAGAGCAACAATCTTATCCATGTCAAAAGAGGAAAAGAACTTTAAAGACTTAGTTTTATTTAAAAAATAATAAAACAGACACTGGTTGGAAGTAGGGCAAAACCTTGTGTCTCCTAACTTCCAAAGGTTTATATCTCTTTATGCTTTTCCCCAACAGGGGACAGCTGCAAGCAAGCAGCCAAGGTGATGAGCCTTCCCCTGGACTACTGAGATATCAGCAGGAGGAGGAAAAACTGTTGCACAAGCACTAGGAGAGGGAGAGCAGCCCTCCCATTCAACTACTCGAGAGGCAGCAGTTCAGAAGCCATTGCCTCTGCTCTGTCTAAATGCCTATCTTCTCCCAAACCTTTCCCAAACCGTTGCCAGTGGGTCTGTCTGGTCAGCAAGGTCCAGGTCAAGCCCAGCTTGTCCAACCTTGTCTTCTACGTGGTCAAACTGTTTCTCTGATAACCTCCAGACCTCTCAGGCTTATCTCAGCAGAAAACTGGCAGCTATTTACATTTCATATCTTCCACCAAGATCTTGACTTCATTATTTCTTGCTTAGCCTGGTATAAATCAGGAGTAAAGGTCCTGGAAGAGAATTATATAATGGTATTAAATCAGTAGAAAAGAGAAAGCCGGGAAGTATATTAAATAATAAATAGATGTTCTCAGATTTTCTTAAGACTGTTACAGTTGCAGGCAGGGGAACAGAAGTCTTAAGCAACATTAATATAACTTGTTTTGCTACACACAAAATTTTACCAGTTTCCTTTCTTTTCAGAGGACATTTGCAGAATTAATACTGTAGTACATCATTTCTATTACCATATTACTTTCTAGCCTTAGGCAATGTATTTTTTCTCCCCTTCAAAGCAAAAAACAAAATTATCTTCTGGAGTTCACTGTAAAATGGGATGCTTTGTGGTCTTTTGTTGAACCTGAAACTAGCTCCCACCTGCACTGCCACATAGCAGGGTTGCCCTTCATGCTGTCATGTACACCGGCCTTTCAAACATTAAAAAAAAAAAAAGTTTTTGCAAATCTCTAACAACATAACAAAAAAATAATCTTAATAATGCTTATTAATCAGGTACTGACTCCAGCCTGCCTCAGGGGAAACGATGGAGAACATAGCACAGTCACTGACTGTAGATGCCTCCTCCAAGATGATGACATTGGGTCCCAGAAGGAGCTTACTTAAAGACCCTGTTCAGCTGAGCAGGATGGGTCCTGTTCGACTCAGGTTTTCCTGACCTCATTCCAGAATACAGCACTCAAATATGCACTAGGTCTCACATACAGTTATGAAGGGAAAAATACTAGTACTGTCACATTCAAACCCAAAGAAAAGTATGCAGGGTCAGGTGATGCTGAGAGCCTTCATGAGTACCTGCCTCAGATTTGAGTGAGGTCCAGACAATCACCAGCCTGACCTCTAATATTTGAGTGAGCCTAAAATCCTTTCAGTTATGAAACTGGACATATGACACACCTCACCTGGATCTCTGTAAACAGAGTAGGTGACCTCCCATGAACATTGCTGTGTCCCACACGACCAATCCCCATGCTGCACAGTCAGGTCATGTTTGTCCTCAGAATATTGTCTCCAAAAAGAGTCCTGCATTTTGTTTGCAAAACTGGCAGCGTTGGGACAAGGTAGGAGGATACAAAAATTATCCAGACTTTCACAATCCTCAGATTTTCAGGAAGGAGTTTCAGCTGTCAACTTGTTTTTGGCCCATGAAGCACTGACAGCCAGTCAGGTCCTGCAGTCTCCACTTCCATTAAGGTCTGTCTTTTCACTTCAGTCTCCATTTCTTTTTCCCACATTGGAAAGCCAGTAAAAACCTTAAAGTATCCTGGCCAAGATTATCTGCTTTAGAGACAAATATCTAAGCCCAGCAGTTTCCTAAACTGTAATTTATACTTTGATATATGCTTTGATAGTGAAAACCGAACCTCGGGATGTCCTATCCCATACCCTATTCCAGAGACTGACTTGCGAAGTAATTAGAATAACTGATTCAATGTCAGTAAATACTACTCTGTTAAACAAAAAGGCTCTTTTTAAAGTCACCTCTGCCTTTCTTTTTCATCTTGGCATAAAAACAACAAATTTTGGGGTTTTTTTCTGTATTTCTATCATCCCTTTCCCAAGAATCTTAAAGTGCTGTGTAGACATGAAGGAATTAATCTTCACAAACCTGTCTGAAACACAATAACAATCTTTTTGAAGATAAGGATGCTTTTATTAAAGTAGTACATCCCATTTTAATCCAAAATCTTCTTTCCCCATCCATAAAAATAAAGGTAAAAAAAATGTCACTTTTATACTGGAGAGAGAACATGTGCAGGGAAAAGGATTATCTTTGTTTATGACGTGTGGTTGAATTCTCCACTTTTACTTGAAAATTTTTTTAAGCACACTGCCAAAACTATATGGTGTTCTTTCTAACACAATGCAGATGGACACTGTGACATGGAAAGGAAAGTGTAGGAAGTGGCATTCATCACTGAAAAGGTCATATTAGAAGTAAATTGGTCACACTAAATGAAACCAAATGAAAATATAAGTTGTCTTTTAATCAGATTTTTGTTGCTGTTGCTGTCTCTTCTTTCGTTTCTGAATCCATTTACTCCATTAACATGGAATTACCCTGTGGTTACCTACCACAGTCACTTGTATTCATAATCTAGCAAGATGTGCTATTTGCTGTGTAAAGTTTTCATCACAAACCATTATTGTGGTGGTTTAAATCAATCATATCGACTAAAAGCCCAATTGTGACTTCCTGAGCTCATTGGGATTTGTCATCTTCAGGCTCTCTTCAAAAGAAAAGTGCAAGCAACTAAAATCCTTTCTTACACACACAGGTGGGAAATGATCATGGGGTTTTTGACGTGGAAGACCAAAATTTCATTTTAAGGTCAACTTGATAATTTTAATTTGACTAAACATGAGGTGTTTTGTTTTCCAGGATGCTCAACCACTTCTACATTCTCCTTACCTCTGATTTTAAATATAACACTGGGCAATAAAGATGCCCATTCCAAAATAAAACAATAAGAGGTTTTCTTTCAAAAAAAGGCAGAAGAAAAACTTTTGACACCTCTGAAAAGGTGAAAACTATTTTGAAAATGTCATACTAAGTTATTGAAAATTTTTAAATGTTTTCTTATGTTCTTTTGAGTTAAATCTATTTACCTTTTGCTTCCACAGCAAATTCTGCCTTTTCTTTCCCAGAATCACAGAATGGTGGGGGTTGGAAGGGACCTCAGGAGATCATCTTGTCCAACTCCCCTGCTTGAGCTTGGACACCTTTCATAAGAGGAGAAAAAGCATTGCCCACCTGGTACTCCGGCAATACTGAAGGTTGGTTTAAAAGACAATGCACCTGGTCCTACTGATGTTGTACTCAACAGACATACGGGATGGCTGAGGGTAAACCCCAAGAAAGTAAGTAATTCAATTTTTCTTTTTTTACCATCTGTCTCAAGTTGAAGCCTCTGGTCCCTACACATGCCCTACCAGATTTTTCCATTATTGGGAGAACAAACAGCATTCAGTGTTGCATTTACTTCTCAGTTGATATTGTCATGATTTCAAGTCTACATATTGAATAACTCAAAGAAAATATTAATGTTCATATCAGTTAACTTTTAATGACTATTTAATAAATTCCAAGTACTATTTATCCTTGTGACTCACTGCAGCTCCCCAGATTTTAACAAACTTACAGCACTGGCTTTCAGATTATGCATCGAAGGGCCAAGTAGCCTGTTGGTTTTGGACTACAAGGTGCCAGAGTGTTCTGAGAAGTGAAAGGATTTGTGTTCTGAAATGCAGTTGTGACCAATATTAGTCACAACTTTATATTTTGGATGCTACATATCCTATCCAAATAGCCAGCAATTCTGTGTAATCTGAACAGTAACAGCCTGTGTAGCATACAATAAAGATCAGCAAGGCTTTATCCAATGTAATAAAAAAAATGTGTTTTCATATTGATCACAAGAAATACATTTAATCAGTATATTGTGAAATTCATCAGTACAAGATATATCTGCTATTAAAAATATTCAGAAGGGATGGGCAATAAAAATCATCCTCACTTACCTAAAATGGGACATTTTCTGTTTAATAATAAAGTGATATAAAGCCTCAGGCACCAGGCATAAACTGCCCATTTACTGTTTGCAGTGAAGAGGGAATTTTAATTCTGCACAAGTTATTACAAAATTACCTGCCAGCTTCTTTGAGGCAGGGGTGGGGGTGCTTTAACCTTTTTGTAAGAACAGGGAGCTGTTAACCTTCCTTTGAAGCATATGCTATCCATCATTTTCTAAGCTTCCTTTTTAAGATACTTTACACAACATATGCTCAACTTTACCTGTGGCTTTAACAGCATGAGTTTCGGGATATTAGAATTGCTTATCTAAACTGGGGCCAGAGACAAGAAACTGAGTTGCAAGAACCTTTGAAAGTAAGATTAGATAGCAAATCCAGTATTCTTCACTAACCTCAATTTCCAAATGCAATAATTTAGTCTTAAGTAAACACACTTCTTAGTAAAGAAGAAAGAAGCACTGAAGAAAAATGAAAACTCTTTAGCTTTCATATAGAGAAACAGTATTTGACACACTACAAAGTGAACCATAAATGCAATGCAGACTTAGCAAATGCACAGTGTTGTAAATGATCTTAGTTACCAGGTAATGGAGGCCCTATAAAAGAGCTATTAGGCATATCTGTGCAATGGAAAGGAAAGGTAGCTCTTCAACAAAGAATAAACGCATTTTTCTTGTGCTCCATGCATTTTCTAAAGATATTTTTGCATTCTAGTTGTTCATTAATAGAGGGATTGCAAAGTGGAAAAGACTAACTATAAAAATATACACAATTATAGTATTTGATATCATCTAAACTTATGTTAAAGGATAGGGAAAAAATAAAGTGCAAGTAACTTATGAAGGCTTGTAGACTGCTGTCAGGAAAGGAAGAGACTCTCCTCATTCAGGTCTTTGGGGTACTAGCTCATTATAAACAAGATATTGTGGATAGAAGTGGAGGAAAAAGAAAACCTGTGAACAATTCAGTCTGAAACTTTTAGAGAAAAAGAGCCTTGTGAGGATAGTATTGACCATGTCCATTCATGGACACTTCTCAGTATTACTGAAGAAAGACAGGGAGTGCAATGCCTATAACCATATGTGTCAGAGTAACGCAGGAAAACATAACTTACTTTTAAATACACAGGTCTCTCTCAAGTAGCCTTGGTAATGTTATTCGATTTTAAGTACTCCTGCAGATGAAGGGATTTATTAAGAATCTCCTCAATTCACTTTCCGTCCAGAGTAAAGATACTGATTAGCACCCCAAAAACATGTAACAACCTCAACTTGGCAGTATACAGAAAACATAATTAGGAATTAAAAATAATTTTAGAAGGTTCTTTATCTCTACAGTGAAGTGGACTTATCTCAGTAGCTTACAGCCTTCTACAACTGAGCACAAAAAGCATCAGCTTAAATGTATTTTCTTTTCTCTCCGCTCCACCTCAACCTGTCTGCTGACCCACTGCTCCAGATCCTGTCCAGCTCCTGATCATTCCTTAACTCTTAAATCCTAGGATTTTACAAATAAATATTCTGCTTTGTTGCTACCTCTCTTCACACTTTGTCTTTTAAATAGATCACTATCCTTCCCAAGGAGATGAAAATTGAATCCAGGTCAACAAATTTTCACTCATCTTTGTTCCTGGGATGATTTTTACCTCCAGTTTTTCCCCACTTCATCTGCAACTATGAATTTACTTTTGTCATCTCCAGGATGTTGTTTGAAGTTTCCATGCCTTCACTAAAGCCCTTCCACAGCTGCCCAGGTGCCCAGCTCTGCTTACAGTGACTCCAAAATCGTCTGCCTATATTTTCAGTGGAAGACTTATAAAACTGCTATTATGGCCTCGGCTGTTTCTTTTGTCTCCAATAAAATTATTCCTGTTTTCAACCTGTTTCAAAACTGACAAGACATTGCTTTTGGTGCCTTGTGCTTATGCAGATTATGAAGATTGCACAGCAGTGAACAGCTAATCAGGGCCAAGTCCTCTATTTGACTTGTAAATGCCTCTGGCGGTCTTCCAAACTCAGCGCAATTACTATAGATTTACAACACTTTAAAGTGAGAGGTACAGTTGGTCTAGTAAATCTAGTAACACATAAATACTGAAAAATCACAAAATTGTCACCATTTAAGTAAGTTATGCTAACTTCAGGGCTTCTAGCTGTGCTGAGAGAAATGTGGAGCTCAGTATATAACATCTACTGATTTAGGGGTTTGTGTATTAGCTCCTTTTAAAAGCAGGGACCAATGGAAACCAATGGAAACACAAGAAAATATTGTCATACTCCACACAACAGACAAAGTAAGCACTTGTGCCCTCCAGCTATGGTCTATATCACATCAAATTTCTTCCACGGGGTCATATCAAGTGTGTTTGCTATTTGACCTCCTTCTGCTTAGGAAGGAAACTGTCATCAGACTTTGACTTTAATAGACTTCAGCAGGAACAGTGTGTTCCCATCCAAAGCAAAATTTGACCCGCAAAATTTGAGCAGTTTCTTTCTACATTTTGGAGACAGAATCGATGCTGTCAATACAAGGAGCGGGGAGGGGGGGGGAGGTAAAATGTAAGAACAGTGCCAAGCTTTGCCAGAAAATTTAGCAGATTATAGTACGCAACAGCTTGGGTTGGTTATGTGTTAGAACTGCTAACAGGAATCATTACAAAACGAAAAGCTGAGAGAAGGTTATTTGGGGAGCTGGCGGAAGCTAGACCAATGGACTTAATAAAAATATTTTGCAAAATGTGGATTGTACTGAGCTCCACGCCACCACAGCAAGACTGGTTCTAGTAGTTGAGCTAGACTTCCTTGTGACAGCTTTCCTACATCAGCATTTTACAGTGTACTTAGTACCACAAGCAGAGATGGTATTCCTTCTTCATCCTGGGAGCTTGGGCATGAAAACTGATGGAAATTAATAGCCCCAGAAAGGTCAAATTACCCTTTGGCTTTGTACATTAAATGTCATTCAGGGTGTGAGGTGCAGAGTCTTAGATTCCCTACCTTTGAAGTAATCACCTTTAAAGAGAAAGTCTTCAGTATCTTACTCAAATGAAACAACTCAGGTATAGCAGGTGGGACATAAAGTACTATTAAGGCTTTCATCTTAATGACTCAATCAGTTCTTCCTCCTTTTCATCATGGAGATAAATGAGTACGTTCAACATCCTTTTATTAACTACTCACTCTAGGAAAGAGTGAAAAGGTTTTTTGCAGCTGAAGGAGAAAGTCTTTGTCAGTGCTGTTATTGCTGGGAAAGAGCAGTACAAAGGAAAGAATCTGATGTTAGTGCTGCCTTTTTTTTCAAGCACACTTCTTGGAAACAACAGGCATAACTCATCCATCAGCCATTTCAAAAGCTGGCAAAATTGTATGGCTGTTGTGCTCCTCAAAGTGCTGCTCTTAGAGTCTTCTGCTCAGGAAACGTCAGCAATGGTGCAAATCTGGGCTGATTACAGAAGACACTTTCCAGCAGAAGGCAAAAACAGAGAAGAAAGAAGACAACTATGGGCTTGGAAGAAAGAGAACAAAGGCAGGCTGTCAGGACTACATGGTCACTACCCACCTGTTTTTTAGGATGCAGACGCTTAGGTATCTTTCCTGAGCTGAGGATGATGAATTCCTAGCAGAATCATGCTAGAACACAAAATCTGAAGATTTAATAGAAATAGGAGCAACAGTGGCAACATTTTCCTCTTCCCCAGCAAACTAGCCTTTGTTTACTGCCGCAGAACAGATACCCACAACATAGACACACATCAAGCCATGCAACTTGTCCTCAGAACAAGAGAACAGGCATTGGCCAACATTATTTACTGGTAAAGGCACAACTGTCTTCTTTTATAATAGTATGGAACATGCTACGGTTGGTTCAATTTTGTCTCATGTCACACTGTTTTTGCATCATATACAATCTTAACATAATCCTTCAATAATGCCAGTTCATAATTTTGTTAAGACTTCATACTTTTTCCTTGTAAATTTTACAAAAAATTTGATTGCAGTAGTCCTAGTCATTGTTTTGCGACTCTTGACAACAGCTCAAAAAACTCCTTTTCCAAATTTCCTAGCGTTTTCCCTCTCTTTAGCTTAGAGAAACCCAGGTGATGTTCTGTAAAGCCGAGGAACCATTTGGCAAGAACAGTAAAAACAAGAGTTGGCAACCAACTGCCAGCAACAGAAGGGACCTTTTCAGTAAACATTTTCGATATATTCATAAATTGCCAAGCCAAAAAGAGGGGAAAAAAGTGCAGTCAGAGTTGTAATGCCCTGGAGAATAACAGTTTGGTTGTTAAATAACAACCAAACAGGACAAGAAGGATGTGGCTGGAGATTTGTTGCAGAACCTCTAAAGTTCATTGCTTTTCTCCCTCAGATCTCACTTACTTTTACATGTTGTCATTATAGATGTTCACATACCAACAACCTGATAGCAAGCATGTAGTTCTTTCAAGCAGCAACTGCTACAATATTTTGTTGATACTCCGTCATAGTGAAGAATTTGCTCATTTTAAAAAAAAATCAACTTGGTTTCAAAGCCTGTTATACTAAACCTATCAGCTTGTATGCTCAGTAGATTATATAGTATGCCAGACACAGAGTATTGCTATGTGCAGATATCAAACCTCAGGCTACATTTTAATCAGAACCAAATACTGCAACACCAATTGCATGGGAGGAGAGAAAAGTCACAATTTTCAAGCTAAAATAGCTCATTCTTCTCATTGATGTCTTGTGCTTTAGGCTTATAAACTGACAGTGATGTCAGTGTAGTCACTAAATTACCAAGTGAGAGAAAACTTCAAAACTCAGCAAGAGGCCCTTAGGAAAGGGATAAATTGCCAAATTAAAACCCTCACTCCCACACTCTTAGCCACAAAGAAAGCAGGATGCTTCAGCTCACTAGTCAAAATGCGTCCAAAGGAGTACTTAAAAAGAAAAATCAAATACAGTAATATTAGCTTCTGATATCTATTCCCATCTCCACTCATAGAAGCCATTTATGATCTTATTTCTCTATGAAGGGGTTGGAGCAATAATTTTAATTAGTCTGTCCTTCAACCACAACAGAATAACATTTTTCTAGCATTAAAAAAAAAACAAACCACAACCCATCTAAAATTACAGCTTGCCCAGCAAGAAATAATCTGAGACTAGTGAATTGCAACAAAAAAAGTCCAGAGTGGGTGTTAAAATTAATACAGGAAAGGCAATGCTGGTCTTAAAACATGAGAATGTACAGTCTAGAAGTGATAGAGTTTGTCCTTTTGGGGAAGAAATCATCAAGAGTGTTAAGTTACGGTCCCATTTCATGTCATTTCTATTTCATTTTTTTTCCTGAGTAATCTAAACTGTAACAACGACTGGTTCTAAGGAGCTGCAATGCATGCCAGAAGGTTAACTCTTCAAAAAAGAAAAAAAAACAACTCCTCCGATAAAAGAAGAAGCCAAATAAATGAAAATTTTGGCAGATGTGTGAAGAATAGGCCAGATTCATCTTTGGTGTAACAATAGTCTACTTCACTAACATAACCACAGGAAAGAATATGAATCATTATTTTAAACATAATGAGTAAAATGTGTTCTCATTTCACTGAATTACAATTGATTCCACAGCACTTGAGATATTGGGGGGTGCAAGGGGGGAATGTCCAGCACTCTTGATTTCATTATAATATACATCACTTTCACTGAAGACAGACGCAATCATGTTTTATATTTCAAACATATATTTAGTAATGATCATAGGAACTGGAATGCAAGCACAAGTGAGTATCCCCAAGTTCTCACACCATGTATTGGAAAAGCACTGATCTGGACCCAGACTGAAACTTCACAGCAGCTCACTTCCCCGAGAGAAGCCAATATTCCATTCCTGCACACCCCTCTTGCTAGCTCAGGCACAGAGATACTCTGGAGGGGAACAAGGGCCATAGCTGCAAATGCGGGGTAATTGCAAACATAGCAAGACATGTTCTTATTCACAGAGAAGTTGGATCTAAAAAGCTTGAGTCCTGCGATTCAGTCAGAAACACTGATGCTTACAGGGATGAACTTCAGTGCATTGTAATACAGCTATAAAACCAGGTCAAAAAAAAAAGGTAAGCCACAAGTGTAGACTAGCATTTTATCTAATCAGCTGCTAATGCTTCTGCTGCTCGGACAGGGTTAATCAGACATACATAAAACTATTTCCTGGCACTTTTGGAAAGCTTCTCCGTTGATGATTCCAACAGTATGAAAGGTTTCAATTTTGCAGAGTTTATATTGGCCTAAAGTGTACTGAATTTTATTTTATCACACCCTGTGGGACACATTCACTCAAAGTCTTTTTTAAGACAGCTTAGAGCAAATCTAGCAACTCAGTCTGCCTCTCATATATGAACATTGAAACAAAGATCAATAAAGAAATAAGCAATGAAGTAGAATGAAAAATTTAGAAAAAGTATGTTTTGTAGAAACAGCACAAGTATTTACTTTATTTTGCACATGCTTTACAGAGAGTTTTCTGATCATGATTAGACAGCTAGGAGCATTGCTAATTCCAAGGAGTACTGTACTAACGCAATCAAGCTGCCTTGGGAAAACACAGCCGGACCATGTTACCAAGGTCCAGTATCAAAATCATGAAGTACACCGCAGGAAGAGCATGGCAGGCAGGAAACTTCTGCCATTGGGAAGATGCAATGAGTCTGTGCCAAGGCTTTCCACACCCAGTCCCAGCCACTTTCTCAGACAATTTTTGCACCAAGCGCCATGCCCCTGTGCTTAAACCGCTCATGGTGACTTAACACTAGCTTTGGTCTCTCTGTGTAACCAGGAAAAGGCAAGCAGGTGTCAGTGGCACTAGAACAATTGAGGCAAGAGGTCCATCAGACCAGACCAAGGCTGCATGCTCAGCTACTCCAGCACTTTGTCCCTTGCTACTTACATTGCCTGAACAGTGAAATAGCTCTCCTGTGCTGAGAAATAAATGGAACCACAAAAAGCATGATGTTGGGGCAGATCGCCAATTCAGCTTAAAGTATCACAACTGGTATTACAATGCAGCGCAGCTTTAAAATACCAGTAGGTGATCACTTTTGGGCTCACCTTATGGTGGGTTTATATCTCTAGAGCAAAGTATAAGGAAGAACTGATATTCACGGTCTCAATTCCACACTAGAGGCCAAGGTTATATGTGTCTTTTGCAATAAGCTTAGACATTCCTAGAAATAGTTTTTTAAAATCACTGCTTTTTCACACATGCTTCTATTTTCTGATTAACCCCCATGAGATTAAGGAACTATTCTATTGGGAAGAAGTTAAACAGTTATCACAATTCCATGTTTTCTGCACACAGGTGAAAAGCCAACTGTATAAGAGCCCTATAGGGAAATACTGAATATATTTTTGCCCTATAGGCAAATCCCAAATATAACTTCTCAGAAGTCTGTTTAAGGCACTGTCTTCTGCATACAGTTGGGTCACTTGAGGTTTACTCGTTTAGTGAACTGCTTAATTGGGCAGTTAACCCAACACATTAATTAAATTAAACCATTTACAAAGTAAATTTTATTTCTCATTATTTATGAAGTTGTAAAAAGATTACAGAGTACTGCCATGGTTATGCTATAAGGAAGGACTTAGATGCATTGCCTGCACAGCTAACATAATTGAAACAGGTGAATTGTGGGATGCTATGGAGGTAACAGGATGATTGTTTCATCTGTGTCACTCCTTCCCCATGGCCAGCAGAAAACACATGGAACAGAAGAATGAAGACTTTTTTACTTTCCTAGCAGTTGTAACATCCATCACCCTGAACTGCAGGTATTCCCAATATACTGTGGTGAGGATGGTCTAAGCAATGCTAGGAATCCCTCCTCACTAAGGAGTAATTGTGGGATGACAGGAGAGCAAGGTCATTTCTTCATCCTTAGTCCTGAGTTCATCCCAATCTCAGCCCCAGTAGCTGGTACTTCACATTAGCAAATTTGAACAAAGCAGCATATACTGTAGTGTTTTATGAAATATACCCCCCGATGGACACTTAGACCTTACAATACTCTGGCTCAGCAACTTACCATGTGAGGTAAGGACTAGCAGAGCTTGCACTGGCTGCACAATAGACTATACACAAAGCTGTAGTCCATATAACATCCTTTAGGAACAAGATTCAGGCCAAAAGGGCATGGCCTTTGTATAACTTTCTTAACTCTTGCTACTCCTCCTGGCAAAAGTAAAACCCACTATACCTAAAGTAGTCAGAAGTAGTCCACATAGGTTCACCAAAAGGGAAGATCATGCTTGACCAAACTGATAGCCTTCTATGATGGCATGACTGGCCTGGTGGATGAAGTTAAAGCAGTGGATGTTGTTTACCTTGACTTCAGCAAGGTTTTTGACACTCTTTCCCATAACATCCTCATGGACAAGCTAAGGAAGTGTGGGTCAGATGAGAAGACAGTGAGGTGGACAGAGAACTGGCTCAGCAACAGAGCTCAGAGGGTCGTGATCAACGGGTCAGAGTCTGGATGGAGGCCTGTCACTAGCGATGCAAGTTTGCTGATGATACCAAGCTGGGAGGAGCGGCTGATACACCAGAAGGCTGTGCTGCCATCCAGCAAGACCTGGACAGGCTGCAGAGCTGGGCCCAGGGGAACCTCATGAAATTCAACAAGAGCAAATGCTTTTGTGCACCCTGGGGAGCAAGTGCTCCCCAAGTCCTGCACCCGGGGAGGAACAACCCCAGGCACCAGTACAGGCTGGGGGCTGAACTACTGCAAAGCAGCTCTGTTGAGTAGGTCCTGGGAGTGCTGGTGAACAACAAGATGACCATGAGCCAGCAATGTGTCCTTGTGGCCAAGAAGGCCAATGGTATCCTCAGGTGCATTAAAAGGAGTGTGGCCAGCAGGTCAAGAGAGGTTATCCTCCCCCTCTACTCCACCCTAGTGAGGCCACATTTGGAGTACTGTGTCCAGTTTGGGGCTCCACAGTTTAAGAAAAACAAGGAACTGCTTGAGCAAGTCCAGCAGAGAGGAAGATGATCAGGGGACCGAAGCATCTCCCTTATGAGGAAAGGCTGAGAGACTTGGGTTTGTTCAGCATGGAGAAGACAAGACTGAGGGGGTATCTTATCATAGAATCATAGAATCATAAAATCATTAAGTCCAACCATCAACCCAACACTACCATGCCTCCTAAACCATGCCCTAAAGTACCATGTATACATGCCTTTAAATAGTCAAGGAATGGTGACTCCATCACCTCTCTGGGCAGCCTCTTCCAATGCCTGACTGCTCCTTCAGTGGAGAAATCTTTCCTAATAGCCAATCTAAACCTCCTCTGATGCATCTTAAAGCCATTTCCTCTCTTACCAATGCTTATAAATATCTGAAGGGTGGGTGTCAAGAGGATGAGACTAGGCTCTTTTCAGTGGTGCCCAGTGACAGGACAAGGGGCAACGGGCACAAGTTAGAACACAGGAAGTTCCACATCAATATGAGGAAAAACTTCTTTCCTGTGCGGGTGCCAGAGCAGGGGCACAGGCTGCCCAGGGAGGCTGTGGAGTCCCTTCCCTGGAGATATTCCAAACTCTCCTAGACACGGTCCTGTGCCCCCGGCTCTGGGTGTGCCTGCTCAAGCAGGGGGTTGGACGGGATGATCTCCAGAGGTCCCTTCCAACCCCCACCATTCTGTGATTCTGTGGTTCTATAAAGCACTTCTCTTCCATTAAACAATACATTACCATTGCATTGTGTCATAAATGTTTTTTCAGGGCTGCTTTGAGCACTTCATCTTTGAATGGTCTCCATTCTTGAACTGCAGTGTAAAATGTGCAAGACCAGCTGCCTGTTTTGCAGATCATTCTCCAAAACTGCAGAGATCATGCTGTACAGGTGCAATTGGTGGTATTTGTTCATGAAGAGAGATTGCATAGTCAAGTTCAAGGATTTGGATTGAAATCTCCATACAGGTTTGAGCTGCTGTTGACAACCAGGTGGAGACAAATCAATGACAGAAAATCTACATCTGTGGAAAGAATGATCTATATAGGCAGAGATGAAAGCTGTCTTTATCCCTTGGTTTTAGCAAACAGCTGGAGTTGCTGATCTTCAACCTGGCATAGATATCTATATTCGACGCCCTGAACATATTTTCCCAAGAAGCAGCAATAGGTGAAACGAAGCCCTTTGCTTTTCTAAAGTCTCGAGAAATAGATATGAAAGAGAAAAGTGGTCTTTTAGACTAAAAGTCACATCAGAAGCCCAGACCCGTGCCAGACATCTGAAATGTGAATTGTTCCACAAGGAGAAAGAGGGTCTTTCAGGAATGCATCCCATCCCCAGTTTTGCCCTCTTTCAGCTGCTGCTAAGACACTGTGGGATCTTATTTATTTTTTTTAACACTCCTCCAAGTTTATACTCATGGCTCTCCTGTGTCACTGGAACATGTAGCAGTTATGGAACAGATTCATGTTCCCAGATTCCTGAGACTGAAATGTCTAATAATGGTTTTTAGTGTTTTGTTTTCTTAAGCTCATGTTGGAACTCCACAGCCAACCTTTGGTCTCAAATAACATTTTCTGCACTTAAAATCAGGGACTCCGGCTGCTAGACATGGACTCCATCACCAAAGCAACTCATAATGTATAAGGCAATAGATGTAGACTGTTTCCCCTTGTCCTCAATGATATGACAATCAGAGGAATTAAGACCATCTGGGCTTAGGCAATAAGAACTGCTGCTATACAGAAAGATGACAAGCCTAAGTAGTTTAAATAGGACTTGTATTAAATAAGCATCTTAATATTCAACATTACAGGGCTGCATTTGTTTTATTTCTATGTATAAAAATATGAATAAAGTTATGTGTGAATACATATCAGCTTCTATATATTAATACAACGGTCTTTATACCTGGTGTTTTTTCAATAAGACCTCATTTTTATCCTTTTTGAAAATCACGAGTTACCACATGAAAAATATTTGTTCTTTCTATATCCTTCTGTCTCCAAGGGGCGGGGGGGGGCGGGATGGGGGGGTGGGAAACCACACCAAAACCCAAACACAACCCTTAAGATATTATTATCAAAGAGAACATTTTTTACTGAAGTTCTATTACTGATATGGAAAATGCTTGTTTTTCACAACTTGTCCCGCACAAACATCTCCCTGTGTAAACTAAGTATTGTCTAGATCACCTGGATATTGCTAGGTAGCTCACCACTGCTACAGAAATATTTCAAGTAGTAGATTGCCTTCTGTGAAAGATATTTTAGTCTTCCAGGTTGTAAGTATTAGTGGAGTGTTCCCAGGAACAGCGATGGGGGAATATTATGGGTGTTCCTGCTCTTTGTCATGAAGGGCTGGAAGTATTTGAGATGTCTCTTTCTCCAGCTACTCAAGAGGGAGGTAGCCAGGGGGAAAAAGCTCAGATACAGCAAAGGCAGGGACACAAGAGGTTAAGTAAGCACAGACAGAAAATGTAATCCTGTTACTGTTGTGGTGTTTTCCGAAAGGACCCAGGGAACTTGTCTCCACCTTATTTCATAGTTCCTGCCCCTGCACTGGAAACTCAGTATAGTACTGGTTTTTCTCACCTGGTGTGCAGAATGAGAAAATTCAGGAAGGTCCCAGAGCTAGGTGTTGTTTCCACAGCCCTTCAGGTCTGCCTTACACATGTCAAATCATGGGGCCAGACTCATTTCCCCCATGGGCTCAGAGCTCAACGAACCCTGGCTGAGATGACAACTTACAAGCATTCTCTGTGCATGTCTTTTGCACCAGTCTGAGGAAACCTAAAGCTATATAAAACAATTAAAAACATTAAGTACACAAAATAATTCTATATAAATGTAATTAGTTATATACCACCAAGATTAAAAACTAGGGTAAAAATAAGTCTCAAAACTTGAGTCCCATTTTACTTACAATGTGAACTGTACAAGTTCCAGAGCTCAGAAGCATCCCTACTGCAGCTCCATGAAGAGGGGAGAGATCAAATATCAGAATATCCTGCCTAGTCAAGTCAAGGTTTAGATAATGTTACCAATAACAGTTCTGCCACTCACTTCTTGCATGCAAAGGGAAAGATAATCATACAATACATTAATTACTTTTATCAATATTGTCCTCAATACTTAACTGATCTCTCTCAGGCAGAATGTGGAGGGGTTTGGGTTTTTTTATATGCTTGTTCAGGAAAAGCAAAAAAAACAATGAAAATAAGTAGATGTCTAGAAAACATGACCTGCCAGGAAAGAATCAAAAAAACTGAAGTTCTCAGTGTAGAGGAGACTGATGGGAAACATGGTTATAGTCTTCAAATATAAAGCTGACAAATGGGAAGAGGAAAAGAATCAGATTTTCTCTATTTCCTGATGGATGTGATAAGAAGTAATGGATACGAAGCAAAGCAAAGAAGGTTCAGCAGGATAAAGCTCTAGTGTTATAATTGCTTTCTCCACTTGGAAGGGGAGACTGAAAAATCTCTAGAGCTATCCCTACATTAGTCAATAAAACAGTGCTCAGGAATATTCCCAGACACTGGAACTTCATCATCAGCACTGTCAAACCATCAGACCAGGGTACCTGGCACACACCTCTGTCCCAGCCAAGATGCTCACAAACCGCTCTAGGAGACAGCATTCATGAGACGGCTCGTCCCAGTGGCCACTCCCATGCAGAGCCCCAAGGAGCAGTTTGCTGGGGGACCTTTCCATTACACTTATTCTCAGAGCCCAGCAACATTCCTGGGCTTAATCATTGCACTCTAGTACTAAGGAGTAAGGATCACACATGGGTGTGTGTACCTGTTGTATTCAAAGAGTGATCACATAGAGGATATAGTTAAGGAAAAACAAGGACTGAATATATTGAAGTATATATTCCATATAACACTGTTAAGTTTCACCATCATCCATGTGTGAATTCTGCACTTCTTTAGTTATTTGTAGTACTGATGGCTTTTTAGAAAAAAGTGGATCTAGATGGCCCATGGGTCTATTTAAATGAGGCTTACAGCAAGTAAAAGTCACTTTTTTGCATTATTTAGCTAAACCTCTGAGCACAGGAAATGTACGGACCACATCTGAATTCTTCTGTGGATTGCAGCTTTGCAAGCTGTTTTCTCCTTTCCCCCTAATGATCTTCCCCAGCCATCTGAGGGTCAGTCACTGTCTTATAGCCACAAAAGATGAAGGACAGCCACAAGAGACCCAACTTCACCGCTGTCTCCAGATTCTGGCCCTCCCAGCAGCCATGATCAGGGTGCAGGTGCAAGCTGGAGAGGTCATTCACAACTTACCTTCAAGCCAGGCAAAGGGCTGCCAGCAAAGAAGAAAAATAAATCCCTTCCTCCCTTCAAACTTGGGTCTCTTTTGCCTTCTGGAGCACACCTGCATTCCCTCAAACATAGGCTAGTTGATTCCTAAACAAAAGCAGATGAAACCAATGAACAGAATACAGTTATTCCTTGTTAGTAGGTGAAAAAACTGTTACTCACTGCTGTTTGTACTTACTTATTATTTCTGCTTATTTTATCATAATTTTTTGCATTTTTATTTCATTAGCAAATGCACAAAAAGAACATGTGTTTGGAGAAGTAGTTGCTCTGAAACATATATTTAAATACCACTTCTTGTTCAAGATTTATGCTAAAGTTGACTTACTCCAAAAGCTGTTTTATCAGGGAGCTATAATCCTAAATCACACAGCCTTTCCTGATGCACCTCATTAGAAGAAGACATCATAAAGTATAGCTGACCAGACACAGAAAAAAAAAAAAATTTCTCATCTAATAACATTAGATTTTGGATGTTTTTATTTTCTATACTCTGGGAGGAAAGGCAGAATTTCATAGTCAAAAAAAGCTGAAAACACAATATTTTCCAGGTAAGTAGAAACATATGTATCGTTCACTACCCTTTTAACTTCAACCATTTTTCCCCTCTATGTTACATTTTTAAACAAACACATTGACCTAGAAAGCCAGGTTTAAGTCTCAAAACAGAATATCTCATCAATTTTAAATTTTCTCTCCCCAAAAACATTTCATGCAGTGGGATTCAACTAAGTTGAACTACTCCCAACAGAAAATCTCAGTTTCCGTATGTCAATGAAGTTTCCTAAATGTACTGCTGCTTTATTGCAAGAGTAAGCGACACTCCACCCTACTCATCAACTCAGACTAACAAACAGGTCAGGCTTTACCCCATCCTAATCCTGCTGCAGCATTTGTGAACCATCTGTACGAAGAGGAAGCAGACGAGTGAACACAGCTGTCAAGAGAATTTGTGTTTCTCTCTCCTTACTCACACCATACGCATCCCAAATCTCAAAATAGCCAGTCAGTTCCATAAGGCACTTTGTTCCTTGCTTGTATTGTCCTCTATGGAGCAGGAATGCTGAGTGAAGAGGTAATGTTGCTGAGGGGTATGAGCAAGATGTGACTGTTAGGATTAGGATGACTGTTGAATAATTAAAAACACTTAAGTGGAGGGAGGAATGTATTTTACACTCATACAAACTCCAATAAAGTGTTAATTTCAGTAAATTCTAAGCAACTTGAATGGATAAGCATTATTCATCATACTCTAAGAAGGCCAGGTGTTGATAGGTAGCATGCAATACATATGCAAAGATTTTATCTCTTCTCATTTTAATAATAACCTCATTGTCATTGATGGAGCTTCCATAATTTCCCACAGGAAAAGTCAAAAGCCATGGTCTGGAGGGAAACATTACAATTAGAGCTGGACAGAAATTTTCCAACCCAATTTTTTTCCGTTAAAAAAATGCCAATTCCATGAAATCAACATGTTCCCATAGTACATTTAGATTTTGTCAGATCTTTAGAAGGAAACCAGCTGCTTCATTCCCTACCAGTTTGCCTGCTTGCCCACCAGCCCACCTTGCAGGCAGCCACAGAGCCAGGACCCGAGAGGCACAAGCCACAGCATTCAGGACTTCTCCACTCTGCTCATGAAGACACTGAGACTCAGGAGATCTGCAGCCTAATCTGCTTGCACAACAAAAAGCATCTAGATGCCTGGGGCCAGAGCTGAAGAACCTTGTGCTGACTGGAGGTCCAGCATCAACTTTTTTTTGAAAACACATGGAAGGAAATGTTCCATCCATGAGAAATTTTAAAGGTTTTCCCAACACTGAGGGTTGTTGGTTTGGGTGTTTTTAAGAATTTCTCGCAGAGCAGACACTTTAAATGCCATCTGACACTGCATTATAACAAGTCACTACCAGATAAAGTCATCACTGATTTTGGGTTGGGGGAGATACATATGTTAGATTTATAAGACGCAAATGACATCACATTTACCAAAGTATTCTATACAATGCGGAAGAGGGCTAGAGGGAAATACACAAGGACCTGTAAAGACAAGGCCAAGTGCTGGGTCCTGCCCTTGGGTCACACCAACCCCAGGCAACGCTCCAGGCTTGGGGCAGAGTGGCTGGGAAGTGCCCGGCGGAGAAGGCCCTGGGGGTGCTGGCTGACAGCCGGCTGGGCATGAGCCAGCAGTGCCCAGGTGGCCAAGGAGGCCACCAGCACCCGGGCTTGTGTCAGCACTGATGTGGCCAGCAGGAGCCGGGCAGGGATGGGGCCCCTGGGGAGGCCCTGGGGAGGCCCCACCTCAAATCCTGTGTTCAGTTTTGGGCCCATCAGTACAAGAAGGACATGGAGGTGTTGGAGCGTGTCTAGAGAAGGGTAATGGAGCTGGTGAAGCGTCTGGAGAGCAGGTCTGACGAGGAACAGCTGACGAAGCTTGGGGTGTTTAGCCTGGAGAAGAGGAGGCTGAAGGGAGACCTTATCGCTCTCTACAACTACCTGAAAGGGGGTTGAGCAAAGCAGGGGTCAGTCTCTTTTCCCAAGTAACAAGCGATATGACAAGAGGAAATGGCCTCAAGCTGCATCAGGGGAAGTTTAGGTTGGACATTAGAAAAAACTTCTTCACCAAAAGGGTTAGCAAGCATTGGAGCAGGCTGCCTACAGAAGTGGTTAAGTCACCATCCCTGGGGGTATTTAAAAGGCATGTAGACAAGGCACTTCAGGGCATGTCTTAGGAAGCATGGTAGCATTGGGTTAATGGCTGGACTTGATGATCCTAGAGGTTTTTTCCAACCTTAATGATTCTATGGTTCTATGAAAGACTAACTGAGCAGGATTCCTCATGAATACACACTGAGGGAACACAGATGAGGGAATAAGATGTCCTATACCCCACTGAGGACAGCAGTAATATTTAAAAAAAAAAAAAAAAAGGAAGAATTATTCAGAATTGTTCAAGAAATAAACCTTAGAGAAAGAGAAAGCACTATCTTGGTCAAAGAATAGGAGTTAATTATTAGCAAAAATGTCAGCCAGCAAAACGTCTTGTCTAAGACTGTGATTTTTTGAGCTGTTCTTCAGGATCTTCAAAGAGGGATCCCATGACTCCTGAGCAAGGCTCCAATGAAATCTGAGCAGATGGAAACCCTTTTATCAGAGACTCTAGAGTCACTGAGAAGCACCAGGAAGCAGAAGCCTGTGTATGGTTCCCCTGTCTTCCAGCTGTAGTAGTGACTGGGCAGTTAATAATGGGGTAATTAACAAAGTGTAAATGGCATTCACAACTGGAAAATAGCTGTCACATCACCTAAGGCAGACTTTAAATTATACATTGGCTGCTAAATGAGAGTAAGAGAAGGGCCTAAAGAGTATCAGGCAAGTCTTTTGCCCCTACAGCTCACAGCTCAGCCTCAGGGATGCCTATCATCTTTAATATTCTTTTCCTTTATTAAAAAAAATACATCTGAAGCTTTCCTCATACCAGGTTTTTAAATACTTGCAAGGTAAGAGAAAGCTGCATAATAGACTCATTGCTTGTTGCTGTGCAAAACCATAGGCAAACAACAGTGCTGGAAAATTGGGTATGATACTAATGGACCTTCCCAGCCTACAAAATCTTTACTGAGGTATCTCAGCTGCAAATATCAGCATTACAAAATAATATGGCTAAAGGTTCCTCTTTCAAAAGGCTAAAACCAAGGTAACTGAGTGCAACTCTTACTCAGTAACTATTAAAGATATAATCAAACATAGTTGTACTGAATAAACCATTGACAGACTCGGAGAACGAATTGCCTCAAATCTGAGGCCACAAGAAAGGTAGAGTCCAGAAATTACTGTGTTGAAAAGAAAGCCTGTGAATTAATCATGTAAGCATACTAAAACATTAATAGTTTTGAACACTGAAGGTGAAAGAACATTTGTTCACCAAAGGTCACTCTTCCAGCTCAGGGGGGAATTTTAAAGAACACATGTTGGAAAATTTGCCTCAGTATTTGTGTTATTTCACCCCTGGGCATCGTTTGCAGTGTAAAGCAATTAGTCTGGTAGCCAATGAGCATCCTGGTGTTGAAAACCTCCAGGAAAAGTCAGCATCGTTTAAAGTAACAATACCTCACTGCTGGACCCTGGTTCTCATGAATAAGTATTTACTCTTTATTAAAACAAAAAAGAAAAATAACCACCAGTATTCCAGGCTAGAAAATGAACAAGCCAGACTGATATAAAAACTACAGATCTACTGCCAGCAGAAGAAAGACAACTGCAACTGTGAACCTCAAAGCCATCACCTTTGGAAAGAGGGGAGAATTAACAACAACATTGTTGTAACGGGTGGAGATCTGTGTGAGCGCATGTCTGGAAGGAAGCCACTGACCAACTTTTCTGCAACAAACACTTGGTGTGAACAGGGCATCCTATGCCCAGCTATGATTTTACAAGGATTTTTGTAAAGGAAATATAATCAGAGTGGCTGTGACAAAGGACATGGTTAAATAAGCAAAGATAAAGTCTGATTGCCATCCAACCACCTTCTAGTATTTCCTACTGTCAATTTAAAAGAAATGTTAATGTAAAATAGTTATTTTCTCATTTAGTTCTACATAATGAAGGCAACAGTAATCTCCTTGGAATTTGGTGCCTCTCCAATGTTTATCACACCATTTATCATCCAGATTTCCAGCTTGCAGAGATGTATAATATGAAGCACAACTGTTAAATCATGTTACTCTGCTGTAAGAAATATCAACTATCATATGTCAAAGGAGTTCATTGGCTGTTTTATTCAAATGGTTACATTAGTTACTTAATAGGACTGAAAAGGCAAAAAAGGTTTTAACTATGATAAGGTACACTCTATGAATGTTTCTAATGCCAATGCATAATAGACCCACACTGAAAATTATTTTTGTAGTCAGTACGCTGTGCTACTGTGGAGGAAGTTTTTCCGAATATATGCCCCATATACTTGTGTTTTGGCACTATAGTGATATGAAGCATCCTTAAGCCATCCTAAATGGACAGTTTCTGATTCCCCTTTTGCAGAAGCAGCTTTCTTAGGAAAAACTCTCCTGAGGATCCATTAAAATAATATACACTGAGAGCATGGCTGGCCCATGCTGAGTTTCGCACAGTCCCTACTTCTGGAAGAGCCCTTGAAGATTTCCCTGAAGGAGTTGGATGTGCATACTGTGTGTACATTAATATATGCAGATTTCTTACATATGTGAATGTAAGAAATAATATAACTACTATCAGAAATCTCTACTGCTCTCATCGTATACAGTATTGAGTACTTAGTGCTATACAGCAACTCACCTGTGTAAAAGAACATCTTCCCCTGTCCCCATGGGGAATAATCAGTGGCTGCATCTTATATATTTTGTAGGACTAGGACACTACTAGAAGATGAAAATACAAATTTTCTTCTTCAAGTTACAGGGATCTGCCAGGTGCCCTATAGTTTTGCCTGATAACTACTTATGGACTCTAAAGTTTACAGACCACATACTTAATTAGACTGCCCTAGAGCAGGATTTACAACACTAGATTATAAAATAAGACCCCAAATCTCAGTTATTTAAACTGCAGCTTCCCAAAACACATAATCCCAGGGAGAAGAAGAAAGAACAAAACCACGAACAGCATTCATGTTCATGGTCAGACCTAAGCATTCATTGTTGGCATGGAGGTAGGCAAGGCAGAAACAAGAACCTGAAGAAGTTCAACAGCTCAATTTTCCACCACCAGGTAAGTGCTACATCAGCTCCATAAATGCCTCCAGCCTTCATGAGTCCTCATGGTCAAACTCCCTTTCCGCCTGCCTGCCACATGTGGTGTATGAAAGCAATGCAAAGTCAACACTGGAAGACATCAAAAACTAGGAAATATAAGATGGAGATATAAAGTGTGTGGCGTTGAAGAGGGATTGCCTTGGAGCTGGGCCAAGGGAGCAGGGACAGCAGGGCTGCGGAGCCTCGGCAGAGACTGCCAGGGAAGTCAGCTGGACCTGGGCCTCCATGTGGACCAAGGGCTTATTTGAGTTTACAGCCCACATCATGTAACTAAGGAAGCCTGCAGTCCTTCAGTAAGATGCTTCCTGAAACCCAGCAGCAGAAAAGAAAGCAAAAGAGAGAGTGGCTTAGCTTGTTCTGCATAAGACTTCTTGTTATAATAGCCCACTGGTCGAGAAAAAAGATGCAACAACACAGCTAAACATGGAGCTGATAAGACTATGGCCCACTCATAGCTGAGCCTGTGAGAATGACAGGCTGGAACAAACAATTAACAGGCTCCTTTGAAGACTGAAGTTTGTTTATATGCTTGCTTTCAAAGCACCTTCCACCAAATGAAGAGCTCTAGAGCTAACAGACTACTTTGTGTACTTGAGCTTTAGTTGTTGTAAGGTGTTCACAAGGTGAAGTTATTTACTGCCATCAAACCCTCAGCCAGAGCCGATTCTCCCTAAGTTGAGGGCTACACAAGTTTCCACTCCCTAGCTATGTGATGTGGTAGAGGAGTAGAAAACAGTATCCAAATTTCTACATAGTAGGTAACATTGGGTGCCATAAAGACACAAAGTAAGAGAGTCCATTTTAAGAATGACAAGAAAAAAGTAATCTATGGTAACTGCTAAGTAATAAAACTGTCAAGATGTTGGAAAATAGACCGTGTCTGCAATTTCTCTCACCATACCCATTAGCTACTAAACCTTCCAAAATTTCACAGCACAACCACAATTCCCATCTTACTATAACAAAGGGTATAGTAGGGATTACAAAAATTTAGGAACCACATGGCACCCTTTACCTAACAGCAGATGCATTTGAACTCCGGATCTAGCATTTTCACTGTTGTAGTTATCAAATAGTCACCTCTGTAATAAAACACTTCATGGTAACTGCAGTAAGCAGCTAAGGGAAAAGAATTATATAATCAGGAAACAGGGAATAATCACTGAGGTGGCAGAGGAACCGGAAGTTAATATGGGATTGTAAACCTGCTGGGGGAAAAGAAAAAAAAAAAAAAAAGAAGGAAAAAAAAAAAAAACAAACAAACATACACAACTATTTGATGCTAGGGCTTTCTATGACAGAAGGTGCAGAACAGGATAACTGTATCAATTTGAATCAAAGAAAATGTGGTTGAAACATTAGGTGCATTTTTCTCACAATATAGCTTGGGAAGCAATGCATGTATAGAGAGATTATGCAAGCCTCATTTTCTGACTTGAGCTGATCAGTGCAGGCTGGTGCCTCTGTGCAGAGGAACAGACTAAGGGGCATCATCAGTTCTCTTCCAACCATGCATTTCTCTGACCAACAAGCAGTAAAAACAAGAAGCTTAGTTTTACATTGATGTGACTTGTGCCATTAAATACGTGTCATTGCATTCAGCTGGTGATATTGTCCCTTCCTGTCAAGATTCAGCGGTTCCTGAGAAATCAGGGGACACAGTGCACCCCTTGTCAGCTAACTCTGCTCTGCTTAACGGTATGCCCATGTCTCTGCAAGGTGTAGCCTCAACTGCCTTAACACCATAACACCCACAGGAAGACTACTGCATAACCTTCATCTCCCTTCGGTCCTTCACACCTTACACATGATGCTTTCAGCACAACTCACACACAGCAGACAGCAGGAACCTCTTATTTAACTGCTGAAATGGTAGTTAAGACCTCAGTGCCAGAGCAGGGGTAGCTCCTGCATAAAAGATCTCTGAGGTAACACACATACCTCTTTCCTTTGCACACATGCACACAGGTCAGGAACAATGTGACAGGTTTTATCAGAGTAACAACTGTTATTTTTCTTCCACCACTCGACCAGTCTTCTCTTTACAAGGCACTAAGCTATCAGGCTTGGGCACCATCCTTTAGCTACTGCCCTATCCCTGGAGGCAGGCGTGAGGTCTCCCAGGTATGTACCTTCACTACTTGCTACGAACTAAAGGCTTGAAATGAGGTTTCTGAGATTTGTGAAAACAAACAACCCTAAGTCTGCAAGTACTGAGTTTTTTGGCTTGTGTTTTTCAAGGAAGGGGAAGTGCCATGATGTTAGAGGGGAATCTGTTCCCTAAAGTTATTCAGGGACAAATACAACACTTGAAGTCATTCTGAATTGCTCTTGCAATAGTCATTTTGATATTTAATACAAAACACCTCTTTTATACTTTTATACTTATTATTTTAAATATGTATACCTACACTTATTTTCTAAAACAAATCTAAACTAAATATTTCAGAGTTATTTTTTATTAAAAGTAAAATCAAATTGCAAGAGACAATGGGGGAAAAGAAAGCAGGGTACCTGGAAATTGTGGAAATGATGGCTTAGGAGTAGAAAGATGAACAGCAAGAACAATCCGCTTTTAAAAAAGAAAGTGGAAGAACTGTGTGAGAAGCAGAGTTTATAAGTCCCCTTCACTATTCTATGAAGAGTTAAACTTGGCAGTGAGCAACTAACTTGCTGCAAACTGGATTCCAACCAAGTAAAATAATAAGCAGGGTTTCAATCAAACCCTACATTCTAATAATGCTCAACAAAATACTGAGAGAGATGTACAAATGTAATCTATCATTGTGTAAGCTCCTTTTTTTTCCTCTTTTTGCTTTTTTTTTCAGGTCAGTTTAATGCTTATGAATGCTTCCAGATCTATGACCCCAGACTGAAGTTTTCTGGCTTTTCCCCATTTAGAGACAGAAAAAGCATCCACCATTTACCTAACCAGCCTGTAACATCCACCTAAGTGACTGGAAATCCCAGCACAAAGAGATGGCCCAAAGGCCAGGAAGGCAAAAGCTCTGCATTCACTGAAATCGTTCTGCTGCTTCTGCATTGCCAATTCAGAAGCAGTTGAAAGAAGTTGTGGTTCATTATTGGAAAAGGGTCTGTAGCTTACAACACCTCAGAGCCAAAACAGGTATTGTAGTTTTATGTATTGTCAAAAAAAAAAATTAAAACTTTGGTCTTCAGCATATTAACATGAAGAACAAAGAGCAGAATGAAGCGCTAAGATTTTGTGGGCTGATTAATGACCAGAGGAAATAAAGTAGTTGAAATAACACATTCACAAGATGATCCTGTCTTCAGAATTAACATTACTTGACCTGTAAATGTTTACTGTGAAGTTTTGATCCAGCCATGAAATGAGAAAGACTGTTGATCAATGATACTATCATTTACAATAAGGTACATCTTCAATAGCTGTTCAGATCAGAAAGAAACCAGATGGAAGTTATGAAAGAAAAAAAAAAAGTCAGACCGAAAAGTGAAGAAAACAAAAATACCATGAAGAATAATGTTTCTGACAAAAGAAATGCACAATCACCACCCTTCTGCAGATGGCACGCTCCTAGAAGCCATGGTCCTTCATCAAAACAAATGGGACAGAGCAGACAGAAATGAAAAGGGAGTGTTAATGTTTTGAGTTAAGAAAATTAAACAGTGAGTATCAGCATAAATCCAAATAATGCTTTTTTTACCGTGAGGAAAGATAAATGAGCCCCAAATAATGCATCAGGAAAATATTGAATATAATATGAGAAATAAAATCCACAAAACCACCGTAGATACAACCCTTTCAATAAGAATAAACAGGATTTTCCTAGAGCATGTCTTTATAGACAGGGTAATGATAAACTTAACACAGGTACTGAAGGCTAAAAATTCATGTACTTATTTGGAAAGGTCACAAACAAGGCACAGAGGATACTTCAGATATTAAAAAATGTCAACGATACAAACAACTTCTCAAGCTATTAAAAGACAGAAAATGTTACCTTGTGAAATCGCAGTGCATCTGATGAAAATTTGAAAAAGTCTGTTTATACAGTGTGGTAGAGCTACATGATACATTGAGCGGTCTCATTTTTAAGGTATTAGATAATTTCTGATATCCACTCAGTCAGTAGGTAATTTAATAATTTACATTTACATCCTGCAAATGGCATGGGCTAGGAATATTTCCCTGGAAAACAGCACTGCAACTCCTCAGCAAGACCTTGATTTCGAACCATAGATGGTGCGGCCAAAAGCAATAGACATGGCTCCAGAGCCATGGACCTGTACACTATGGCAAAGCCTACCTCCCTGCTACCTCCTTGCCTTTGGTTGACTCTCTGCTGTAAACAATCAGTGCGTGTAAGCTCAGCATTCACTTAGCTGTAGAGCCTGAAAACTGCAGCAATAAACCATTATTACAATAATTATGAAAAGCATTTTGGAAATTATCTTCCTTTTGATACAGACCCTCTTCCACTGTGTTTCAAAGAATACACAATTGCTGAACCTAGAAGGGTAAATCATCTTAAGGAAGAAATGACAGCTACTTCTTTGAAAGAAGAGACAGCTAGTTTCAGCGCACTGCTAATCTTTGTGATTTCATGTTACAGCTTCTATTTAAAGCACACTATAAAATAGACACCTGAAGAATTATGAAAGAAATTATTTTTGTAGTTTTAGAATTTTAAAAATTTTGCAGTGATTCAGTAACACATTTCTTCTATAGTATTTCAGAGAAGAGAAGCCAAATCAACCTCATTATGGACAAAATTATTTAAGTGAGGCACTAAGACACATATTTAGGACTCCAAATAAAACTGTATGATGGTGACCTCCAAATAACCCCTGACTTAAATGCAAACCTTAGTCTCAGCTGCTTTAATAGCTCCATAACTCCAGCACAGCCAAGTTTTCCTCCTGGAGTTTCATGATGATGTTCATTTATTCTGGGGAAACAAGCAAGACATCTACAATGACATCATAATTTTCCCAGTGCAGCGCTCTTTGGAGAGTGTCCTAGCAGCTCTAGCTAGGTGTAAAAAACCTAAATGAAACTCTGTCATTGCTTGTTAGAGAGAAACAGATCTGGCTGTTTTAGTTTATATGTTGTTTGTTATGTTTCCAGAAGAATAATGACCAAATGTAAAACCAGCACTAGCAAAGAATAATGGGAAGGGGAAAGCACATCGGTTCACCGTTCCTTGGAGAAGTCACAAAACTCAGGCTGGCAGTGGCACTGTTGTCCATTCAGCAGATAATTTGTCTTCTAGCACATTAATCAGCATTTGCCAGATAAATTGAAAAGCAAATTACGCTTTCTCCTGAGTAAGTTAGTGGCCTGAATGCTCTTTTACAGGTTTATTACATTCCATTCGATGTTTAATGCTGAGCTTGATTATAACAACTTCTCTCTTAATTCTGTGTCATTTTATTTTAAAAATTGTCAGAATGTCAAACCTGATCAGCCTCTTCCAATATCCAAGCTCCAGATGCCCCCATACTCTCCACATCAAGGGAAGAAAAAAATAGCACAGGTGAGGAAGCTCCTGATGAAGAGATGCTGGGGGTGGCAGGGCAAGGAGATCAGAAGCCTGAAAGCAAATTCCTGCAGCAGCAGCAGGGACTTGGCTGTAATTGTCATCGGGGAATGAGGCACAGGGCATGGGAGCTGTTGTACAGAAGGGACCTTCTGGCCCACTGTCCCATAGCAGCAGTGTCTACAGCAGATGCTTAGGGAATCATGAACAGAATCATCCTTCCATTAGTGAGTCCTCTTGTTTCCAGAAACTCATTATCTAGGGACATACAAAGCTAGAAACTGCATCCACTGCACCAAAGAGCATATTTTTGTAGGATTTGGGTAGTTTTTGAGGACACTAATACTTTTTTTCACACTTTGCACCTTCTAGCAGTGACTACCTTAGTGCATGGGCACAGTGTGACCTTCTCTACCTGAGATGTCCACCAAGCAGTCCACAGAAAAATAGAGATTCCCCCGTCCCCCATTTTTCCTCCATGAAATCAATTATTTCGTAGGCTCTCTCATTTCTTATTTCAAACATCCAGTGAAAAGGTCATCTTCAGATTGCATCAGCATTATGTTACCACTGCCTGCCTATACTAGGCTTCCCCTAGAAATGAGGTCAAGAAGCTCAGAGTTCACTATATACATATTTTAATTGTTATAGTAATTGGATGTGATCTTACATTCAAGAAAGGGAAAACTATTTGACCACTTAATGATAATTGCAGAATTGGTCGCCTACTTCATAGTAGTCCAGAGTACTCTTAGAAAATGCAGGGGCTTCTGTAGATGTCAGCACCATGCCTACATGAAGTTCTGCCAGAAGGGCAGAAAGAGCAAGAAAATGAAGAGACTAAGACCAAGGAAAGAGCCACTGGAGAGCAAAATAAATGGTTATGTGTAGCCTTGAGAGGGAGCCAACACAGGTTTGGATCTCTGAGTAAAGAAATTATCTGTTTATACCTGGTTAGGGAGTTAGGATTTGGAGATAAACAGGATTACCTGACTGCAGACTTTCTTGTTGAAGCAACCTGCAAGTTCCCAAATACCCACAAACCATTTAATCTAAAAGGCACAAATATACTTGAATCTTACATTTGAAAAAGCATGATCCAAGTATGACTCTTTTTCTGGGTGGTGTTGTCAATTAAATACAAGGCCAGATTTGAGAACTGTTATTTACATCTTCATAAAGAGAAGGTAGGAATTCAATGTCCTTGCCTAGAAGCCTGCCAAACAAAACTCACCCTACTTCATAAACACCAGTATAAAGCCAACTTCCCCATTCCCAAAATCTGAATTTAAGAGAACTTTATTGAGTGACAAAGGAAGGCAGAAGAATAGGTTGCAAAAGCCAAAACCAAATAAATCAGCAACATCTATTAAGCAAGACTACCATGCCCCAGAGCATACTCGTAATAGTCCTAGCCCTCATCTTCCTCCTGCCCCTGTGGAGACTGAGACAACACCTCATAGCACTTGTTCAGTCCTCAGTTTCAAATTTCCTCCAGACAGCTTTATTCTGCATGTTAGCTCCAAGATGCCAGTACATTACCCCACCCTCAGAGGGAGGATGGCTGTGGGCAGAACCCCATAGGGGTCCCTTGCCCATGGAGGGACTCTTCTGGCAGGATCCATTCCCCTCTCATCTCAACTCGCTCACCCAAATTTGGTTTGATCACAGTGACCACTCACCTTAAAAGCATCGGTGTGATATTTCTGCACCTCGAAACAGTCCTATTTTTAAGATTATTTATTTCAAGATGTTTCAAAGCTAAAGTCAAACCTAAAGATACCAAAGCGTGCTCCCTCCACTCCATGAGGGTGCTCTTTCCATGAAAAGAAATATTGAGTTCCCTTTCCTCTAGGGCTTCAGGTTTCTTAAGCTACATAGAAACACAGCGGTGACAACAAACATAATAGGAAGCAGATACTGGCTGTGGTTTTTATTCTACATTGGGCAGAAACCAAGAATTTTCAAAATATCCATGAAAAGCAACAGATATTTGCCCTGGAAGAGGAAATCCAAAGCTGGTAAGTGGACATTCATGTTACCCCTTCTTCCTCTGTCCCTGCCTAAGGGCTTGCACATGTAGAGAAATCTATGGCACTCTGCGTTCACACAGCTTACAGTAGAGATGGACAAAATCCCTCAGGCTAAAAGCCTGATTAAGAACAAAGAAAACAGTGCAGCTCTAAGAGCCAAATAACTCTCCTCCTCCCACAGTAACTTCCTAAATCCATACCCCATAAGCACAGTCCTCACCTCCTGCAACCCATCTTCATGGCCCCAGACCAGGAGCACAGCCCCATCCTACTCCTCTCAGCAGTACTCCATCCCTCTTCAGTCCAGGGTGAGGAGCTATCCTACTCAGCCATCTCTACAGCACCCTAAGTGCTCACAAAGATGGTGCTGCCTCACACCCAGGGTGTAGCAGACCACAGCAAGGCAGGAGCAGAGCCCTAGCCTGCAGGTAGCAGTAGATCTGCTGGTAGTTTGGCCCCATAATCCCTCCACCATAAGACTGGATATGCACTCGCTATTAGCATCACGTGCACTGTGGTCTTTGCTGCCATGCAGCCAAAGGCATGTGACCTTGGACGACAGGTCAAAATGATGGTGAGATATTTGCTTTATTCCCTGTCCTTTCTTTGTCTCGGAGGAGTGGCATTGTTCTAGTGAGCAACCCTGCAAGCTGGGCAAGAGCCAGGCAAACTGCCTTCCAACAGTCTGCAAGCTCTGCAGCCCAGCAGACCCCTCTGAGCTGTCTCTGCCATTACTGTCACACTCACAGGAAACAGTGCAGGCAGTGAAGCATTCTTTCATTTCGCCATGTCCCTTTCTGTCTTGACCCCACATCCTTCCTGTTCACAGTGTCACTGATGGTGACAGATGCTTTTTCAGTGCAGCACATGGCAGTTACACTGTCCTGAGGAGCAGCCACTTCAGTCCATCTTTCCAGGAAACCCATGACCTGGTCTCAGCAGGTATTTCTCAGTCTGCAAGGATGCATTCATTTGCATGCTTTCACTCCTTTATATGTGCAATCTCTCCATGGATGCCAAATTCTGCCTGACCAGACACAGCTCCATTGATGACCTGCAGAAAGCTACACATGGTTAAGGTCAGAGAGGCAATGAGTCTTGAACTGAGCTGTGGTTTCTCTTTGCTCTGCCAGCAATGTGTTGCTCTGCAGGGGCAGGGCCCAGCTCCTCATCTGGCCTTTTGGACCCCATCAGTCTGCTAGGCAGATTCAGGCTTAACTGCAAAACCTCAGGAGCAACAGCTGACTGCCAGCAACAGAGCTCTTGTTTGCATACAGATGTCCAAACAGGTACTCCACTACGGAGGAGATGACAGATTGCAGAGCCACGCTCTCTGCTGCGCTTGTCCTTGATGCATGTGCACCTTTGACCACCTTGCTGTCTTCTTCAACTTCCCTCTTTGCAGCTTCATCTCACAGTCTTGTTCTTGAGCAGCTTCTACAGTGTCTTTAAAAATTGTTCTGCATGAGATGCAGGGAGTTTTTGCAGTGCTGCTCCAGAGACAAGCTTAATATGCAGAGATATCACCTTATTTGAACTCCATTCTCTTAATAATGTTTGGCCCATAAAATTTTATTTCCATCTTTGGTTAAGCCAAGTTGAAATCTCTTGGTGGCACTACAAATCACTGCTTTCCTGCCCAGCCTTCTCCACCCTATTTTCTCTGTAACCTCTTCTGACCATACTTGTTAAGAGAATAGGTGTTTTGTCTCCTTCCTACACTTTGCTACTAATATACATAAGATTTTTCGTCAGATGTTGAATGGTTTCTTCCATTGCTTTTTGTAAATATTTAATTCTAACTCCACAAGAGACTGTTCCCTTAAAGCAATATATGGTAAAATTTCCTGAATTTCCTGAAGTTCCTAACTTTTTTTACCATTTACATTTTGCATTTGACATTTACATTTTAACTTGTCTTTTTTCTCTTTTCTTTACCATTCTTCCCACTGTTATATGAAAAGAATCTCTTATTATTTTATAATTCTCTTTTACATTCAAAAGGCAAAAAAACGAAGATTAAGCATTCATTCACAGGGAATAAATCTAAGTTTCCAGCTCCCTCCTGAAACAAAAATTTTTATTTGATATCACTTGTGGAACTAGAAAGATCAGCAGATTAGGCAGTAGTTCAAGGTTCAAATCAGAAGGCTTATAAACTGCTCCTCTTGACATCCAAATGAACCTGTTACTCAACTTTTCTTGTGTCAAAACAGGATTTTATCTTACTTAAGCCAGGGAAAAGAGCAATAGGGCAGAGTAATTATGTCGACTATTCTTTCTAAGCAGTATTACAATGAAGTTATCTTCTGTTGTTCTTGTGACTCATTCTTGAGACATTTGAACCAAAAAGGTGCTGACCTGCTTCAAGAGAATCAGCAATTAAAAACAATAACAAGCATATTGCACTTCAGGCAATTACTTGGGAAGTAGTATTTTTACTTAGAAGCAAAAGTTCTTCCCATTTATAACCTCCTTTAACAAAAATAAGAGCAAACAAACACAGGAAGTAGCAGTCCAAGTAACAGAGAACATGTTCAAATGCTAAGTTCAAATTTACAAAGCAGCCAAAACTAATTAGGTACACAAACATCACTGAATTAATTTTTTTAAAATACCAAGCCAGGAAGACAACAACAATCCACGTATATCATTTACAAACAATTATTACTAAAATATTCCTGGCACACCATTTCCTAGGCAAAGTAAGTGTCTACTATTGTATTTAAGATGGAGTTATGGTATTACTAGAAAATACAGGTAACAAAAAATTTTGAGAAGACAGTGATGAAACTGATGGAGACCTGAGCTTATGGAGCACTGCACATGCCACAGCACCACAGGTTAGGCAGAAGAAAAATATCAAAATGGCCATGAGTGCCCAGCTCACAGTGTTGCTTGTTCCATGTTTTCACAGAATCACAGAATGATGGGGGTTGGAAGGAACCTCTGAAGATCATCCCATCCAACCCCGCTGCTTGAGCAGGGACACCCAGAGCAGGGGGCACAGGACCATGTCTAGGAGAGTTTGGAATGTCTCCAGGGAAGGGACCCCACAGCCTCCCTGGGCAGCCTGTGCCACTGCTCTGGCACCCGCACAGGGAAGGGGTTTTTTTCTCATATTCAGGTGGAACTTCCTGTGTTCCAAGAACCAACCATCCAACCACTCATGATAATTGAGGTAGCTGAGGCAAGGAGGTGTCTCAGAAGCAGAGTTTCCTGAGCTTGAGTGTAGCCCTGTCATCAGTCTATCTGAATGGCTGCCATAACATAACAACAATCAAAACATTTTCTGATATTAAAATGTAAAAGCCAGAGCAGCAAAAGAGGGAAAAAGGGGAAAATAGATCTTTCTGGCATATGATAGGTATCAAGAAAGACTGCGGTTTTCTGCAGCCAGCAGGACTCAGCAGATCAGTGTCAAATTCTACTTCATCCAGTTATTGGGAAAGTTTTAAAAGAGCCTCCTACAGTGACAGCCCATTAGTGATATATCCCATCTAAGTCATATGCACAGAGGTTTTACGTATCTGTTTTCAATTGACTCTGCCTGGATGGTTATCATTTCTGTTTATCAATGATTTGGGATTGAGAGCATAGTCCTTCTTAGGATTTTATTTTCCTCATGTCACTGTCAAATGAGGGAAATCAGTATTGATTGTATTGCTGCGTAAGAAAGTGCTTGGGTAAGAATTAAAACTGAACAAGAATCAAAGCAATCATGTAGAACACCCATTTTTCAGGGAATAAAGCACTCACAAATTCAAATTATAACACTCTGATATCCTTTTAAAACCTCTTTCTGACTCGGATCACTCATGTACACTGCAAGCTTATCACTCCATCAGAGAACACCCTCCATTATAAATAGCTTCCTACTTCAAAGACTGACAAATTACTTTGATGCACTTTTAAAGTCAGTGTTTTCAATTCTCCAGCATTTTTGCCTGATGGGAAATCATTAAATAGCTAAGAACACCTTGTTTGCATTTACAACTCTTACATCTGCGAGGAGGCATTAGCCCCTTTGCCCTCTAAGATACCAGTATCAGTAGCATCCACATCAAACAAGCTCAAAGTAAACCAGCAGTCCAAACTGCACCCATGCCTGTATACTTCCAGGAAAAGCTCAGATTCCGATGGTCCTCCCTTTCTTCTCATCTATCATATAGTTCACCAAATCGCTGAAAAATCATGGCTAGGAGTCCTTTGTAATCAACAGAACAAAAGTGTCAAAAAAGCAAAGTAACTGACTATTAATCACATCTCTTTGATAACCCTGACCCTACTAAAGCATAACATCTGTCTTCTGTTTTTTGTGGCTGAAAGCCAAAGCTGGGATCAGGAAACAACTATTTCGCTGGTCAGATGTTAACATAGCACAGCATGTTGACTTTATAACCACCCTATGAGCTCAGAGAATTTAATGGAACTGTCTTTTATTTGGCTTGGTCCCATTTATTAATATTACCAGAGTGAGTAACTCACATGATCAGACATGCACTTAACAGAGCCATGTCTAGACAGACCCAGAAGATCCTACTCTCTTTTCCACAATTAGGCAAAATCAGAAGTTTAGGACTAGTAAAGCTGGAACAGTTATTTGAATTCACACTAAAAACATTCCCATCAGTTGCTGTCAAGGTAGACACATGAAACAGAAATTGCTGAACAGTAGCAGGTAAGGGCTTTTGACTGTGGACCAGATGGCAAAAATGGGTCACACTTATGCCAACTTAATGATTAGACAGAGAGAGAAGTGATTATCGGACAAGTGATACCACCAGAGAAAAACCAAAATAATTATTAAAGTACTTGAAAGTAGAATTAGCTAGTAAATCCATCTAGGTTAGCAAAGTCAGCTACCACTTCTTGGTACCACTGTGGTTGGTCATGGCTGTTTGGCCATCCATGGTCTGCAACCTTTATCACACAGTCAAGATTTGGTTGTCAGGAAGGTTCAAAGGATTAACAACCCCCAAAACCTTCTAGAAAATTTTGCTTTGTTGTTATGAAGTTTCAATCCTGAAATTCTAATCCTGGCACATGCTTTAAACTACTGATGGTCAGATCTTATCATGGACAAGTGCAGTATATTGCCACAGACATAAGCTATGCCCTTAGCCTCAGCAATACCAATACTAGATTTAAACAGCAACATACACGAACCCTGCCTCACCTCTTCAGTCCTTGTGCTCCTGAAATCCTCCACAAGAACTATGCCCAGGAATTAGCATTTTCTCTGTGACCCTCTTTACATTTGCATGAAACTATATTTCTGATAACACTTTCATTAGTGATTTTTAATTTTTGCAAAATTCCAGAGAAAAAGTAATGGCAGAATGACATGGAATCATTGACCAGCATCTCTAGCACATGGCTTGTCTATATATAGACATATGCTGTCTATACTCTTCATGTGCTCAACTTCCAGCTCCATCTTCTCCTATGTGGAATTAGTCCTTGCAGCACTCTTGTTATTACTGGCATTTTGTGTTGCACGAACAAACTATGCTTTGAGCAAACAACATGGACAAGATTGTAGCAGTTGTAATGGGCTTAATTTAAATGGTCAACAAAGACAAATGAAGAAAGGTGGGAAAGAAGCCGAATCAAAGCCGAAACTGATATCCCAGGTAGTATTGATCTCATGCCACTAAAGAGATATAGAAGGTAGTGGGTCTGCTAAACTGAACTGCCTCATTAGTCAATGGAGAAAGGTAGGCTTTTGCCCCAAAAGCAATTCCTCTTATCTGTCTTCCAAGGGGTGAATTGACCACTGTCTCCATTGGCAATCAAGGAGTCTGGATGAGTAGATGAGTGTCGATGAGGTTCGTACTTTGTTTTTAAGATGGTTAAACGTCAGACATTAGACATCTGTGCTTAAACAGAATAAAAACTACTCTGTGTGAACCCTGGTTTTACAGCAAGCTTAAATAGATAGAAAACAAGTCTTCATATGCGCAAATGTATAAAGGCTTACTGTACCATGTATTTAAAGCATTTTCATTCATTTCACATGGGATTTAGTTGTTCATGCCTGAACATAATATGCCTATTAGAGTAAACTGGAGATTTCAGAAAACAAACACATCCTGCAAACACTTGAAACACTGCCAGTTCCTTCACCCATGCTGCCTAATATGTGCTGCCTAAATTTATCTGAGAGTATCTTTCTTTCTTTGTCAGAGGTATTTTTCTGATTTTCTTGTCTTTGTTTTCCATTCTAAATCATTTGAATCACTTTTCTAAATCATTTGAATAATGCAGGTGTAGCCCTGAAACATATATTATTTTGATCAGAGACAGGAGTACACACCTGGGAGGCTTGTATTGTTACCACTTCTCCATATAAACACAGTCACTCATGTACAGTTGACAATGTACTTCCATATGGTGTTAATTCCCCGATTAGAATTACTCTCCTGAACCACAGTTATCCTCTTTTAAATATGCAAAACATTTAAGCATGTGATTAATTTGAAGCATTTGTGGCTAGTGAATATTAAGCATTCTCTTGGGCCTTTGCTGGATGACAAGTTTAATTATTCAAGTGAGAAAAAAAATTCTAGCAGTTCAGCAGCGTATTGCTGTGGGGTCTGATTCTTCCCTCTAACTACAGAATAAATCCACATGGAGAAGCAAAAGCCAGTTTGCTGGGTTTTTTAAAAAAAGAAAAAAAGGAAAGGAGAAAAAAAAAAACAGGCTACGTATAACATTTGGGTCTACATTTCAACACAGAAGACTCTCAAACTCCAACAAAGTGAATACCAAGTGAGGCATAAGATGATATCCCATGCACACTGCAAAAAATAATAAAAGCGGTTACCAAATAATTCATTCCATCATCTCAAGAGGTATTTGAGTGTCTCATTTTGTATTACAGTATTGATTTCTGTAGAAGCTTACCAATTGATACCTTGTGATGGTGTTTTCCATTTAAAATCCTAAAGGACCTAAGAAATCTTAGAGGTCACAAGGTAACTATTCTTTTTATTTAGAACAATAGGGTTAAGAGATTTTTTTCCTTCCTGCCTCAGCTATATTCAGCTCACTGTGCAGTACCCACAATGGGACAGCTTAGTGAAGAACAGCACAGAAAGCAAATGCGTATCAGATGAGTATTTATATTAAATCTGAAGTATGTAAGACCACGGTTCATGCAATCTGTCAGCATCCAGTCTGACAACGCTCAGGCACAATACTCAGGTGTGCACCTCACCCATCACCACTCCCACAGCTAACCAACCTGTCAGCAAAAGCTGTCTGGCACGAGAGTGGAAGTACGAAGGCAGCTGGTCTCTTTTTTTTTTCTTTTTTTTTTTTCTTTTCTTTTTTATCTTTTTTTCCAAAAAAGACAGGAGTATAATTATCCCGATGCACATCACTGGAATTCATCATGTGCTTTTGTTCTCCCTGAGCACGCAGTATTGTCAAGGGAACCTCAGCAGAACCATGTTCCAAATTCCTCATAAATGCAGGCTGAGACGGGGGGATCCAGGGTGGAAGAACATGCACAAATGATCTGTGGCCACACTAAAGCACCCCTCTTTGAAATTATCAAAGTGCAATTAGCTGTAAGAAAATCAGCTAGGCAAAATGAACTGCTTTAAACTGTACAAGATATTTTTTCTAGAATTGACCTGCACAAAAAATTCTTCAGTGTATGTGTCTGACTCACAATAAAAGGAAATACTGAAACACTGAAGTCTTTTATGAGGTGCAATGACCATCTCCTGGGTACCTGTAGTAGGGACAGGATTTTAGGACAGTAGGGAAAGTGGCATATCTGGGAAGAATGTAAATCCCTGCTTCACAAAGAACAAAAAAGGGCAGGAGGGCACTCGTGAAATCAAAACTCATAGCCTGTGCAATTACTCTTTGCATAGATCATGTTTTAATAAGAATAGGCCTTTAACAAAAACTGTCTTTACAATCAAAAATAGAATTTTCCTTTTGCTTCTCCCGGTGCCCTCCCTTTAAGTAAGCATGGGTAAGTACATAGAGCAAGGAATACCATATTTCCATCCTGTACTTTGAGCTAACACATCCTAAATAACTGAGGGTAAAGTTTTTTCTCCACACAATACCGCAAGGCTGATGCACCCATAAACTGCCTGCAGACATGCCATGCCTTGCCACTGGTGCATCACACCAAGCTGGAGCATGGGCAGGTGCAGGCACTGCTCGTGGGGGGACGTAGACCTTGCCCATTGCTATCAGAAAAGCTTAGGAACAGGAACACCCAGAGCTTGGGTCCCCCTCCCAGGGCATTTTTGTCCAGCATGGCTCCATTAATTTTGGCGGTGTGCTCCTGATTTGTACCAGTGTAAGCAAAGAGGTAATCCCTGGGCTGGCCATTGCAAAGACAAGTGTATTTCTGTAACACACCAAGTCCTTGAAGTTTTGCAAGTGAGGAGTTTCCTTACAAGAAAACCTGCTCAGAATCAGTCTGCCCTAAAGTAGGTGATTCCTTCTTTTTTAAAGACTGCTTAAAAAATGAACTTGTGGCACTTGGAGCAGCTTTCCGCAGTACACAGCTTTGTATGTCTGATGGATCCCTTCAGTACACGTTTTTAAATGCTAATGGACAAGCAAAATGAGTAGAAAGGCTTCAAACTGTGCAATTCCTAACTCACATCCATTTCCCCAAAGTCAACCCTCTTGACAGCTGCCTCAGCTGGCAACATCACATATATAAATACAGACACAGTTGAGTTTGGGGTATCTTTGTTAATATTTATATAGCCTGCCACCGGGTGTTTCAGCAGCACAGCTGTTTCCAGCTGATAACTCTCTGCCTCCAATTACAATTGTACAGTTTTATTTCATGGGGGAATATGTATTATCATAAACATGATATGACTGTCCTGCCTGGTTTATTAGCCTGCATGTCTCCAAGGACAATTTTGACATTCCAGATACACTCTGTGTTCAAGAAATGCTTCAGGGACTACTGGATTTCAGAGCTCTCCTATAATATTCTTTAATAAAATTGCCAGCTTCCTTATTACTGGGGTGCAACAGTCATAACACCCAACCAATAGGCAGTGATGGGTGAATGTCAGTCTCTAAGTGTTCACAGGCAGACAGATAGGTAAATGAATGGATAGACAGATACGTACATATACATATATACAGTTATATATGCAAAAGGCATTTCAGAAAGTAAAATTTATAAGTGATCAGAAGCATCTAACAGCAATATAGACTTAGAAAAAAGATTTATTATTTTTCTTCCCTTCCTCACCCATAGGAGTCAAGACCTGTTGAACAACTGTTTACCACCACTGAAACGGAGGCCAAGTCTTCCTCTTGTCACAATGGTGCACTTGCAGAAGTTGGGAAAGCACCACGGGTGTGAAAAATTGAGATTAAAATCTTTTCCCAGATCTGAATCTGCTTCAGAGGTTTCCATCCCGTTATCAGCCAAGTCACTGCAGATGAGATGGCATGAAGAGATTGTGCTTCAGTTCTTCTGGAGGGCAAACAGAAGCAAAACTGACGCCACATTGCAAGGCTGGTCCACAGCACACCATGACAAACCTTATGTCTGTGCGTAGTCCCACCAACGCCACTCTGGATGCCAAAGGACCGGTTACATGAACAAAATTTTCCAAAAATGGCCGCAGAATATTTCTGTCTTCTTCATATTTCTGAGAAGGGGGGAAGCTGCCCATCTGTGGAGCCCTCTAAAATATTGCGTTGATATGGAGCTTAGCTGAAGACATACCCTGCTGATAACTCATTTACACAGGAACAGTCAGTGATCCTGGTGTGTTACTTACACGTATTGTCTTCTCAGCCACTGACATTTCATTTTTACCAAATAAATCTTCATCTTCTGAGTCAAGCTGAGGGTTTTCTTCTAAATAACAGAACTGACAATTATGTTTCAATACAACTGGATTATAAAACGGTCAGCCTCAGCTCTGTTCCCCAATCTCTATGCCTGTCAGGAGTGGTTGGCTGTGGAAAATTTAGTCTGCAAACCAGTCCACTATTGAGCAGGTTTTTGCAAGTCTGCAAAGAGAAAGGGAAGAAGGGAGAAGAGAGTGAACTTCTGTGTGTCTCCAGTCCCAACCAATTCATTCTCTTATACAGCCAGTTGCCACTGTTAAGAACATCACCTTTTCATTGTGGCCAAACTGGAGGAATGGGCCAGGGTAACCAGAGCTTGAAATTATTAATCGTTTTTCATACATAAACCACATTTTTGTGTGCCTTGGAGGGCTTCATGTTGGGTCAATGCTGATATGTCATTAATCACCACTGGGTAGGCTTTGACTTAATCATATATCACCACCCTGCCCAATGCACAATGGGTTTTCACTGTCAGGGCAACTGTATTACTGTTGTATATTCTTCTTTTAATTACAGATGAAGCAAGGAAATCTGCTACATAACAGAAAAGCATCCCTATAACTCACCCACAGCCAACCAACCCTTGTGCTATAATCAAACCATAGCTACCAACAGCTTATGGAACTCAACCCACCCTTCAATAAGTCAATTATTAAACTTAAAACATAAAGGGGGAGGCGGGGGCTGGAACAAGGAAGTGGAGACTTAAAGCCAGCCCATCATCTGTAGCCATATGTAAACTCATCCCAGTACGAATCAGTAAATAGGTATGCACAACAGATAGAACTGCAGTATAAACACATTTGCTGAGTGAATATAATCCATAAAAGACTTCAAAACAAAGCAGGAGACAATATTCAAGCTGTTGCATTTTAAAAATCATTATTAAATGAACTAGAGTCTAATTAATCTATTTTTCTATTGAAGTAAAAATCCCACTGATTTCCCAGAGTGCAGCAAAGCCAGAAAAGCACAATAATTTATAAGGGCCCAGAAATTTTCTTACTATAAGGCATTTGACAAGCACCAAATGCTTAAAAAGAAGACTCACAATCTGTTACACAGGGCCAGGATGGGTAATTTGCTGAGTAAAATTCTTATTAATTACAAGACATTAGAAATTTATTTAAAATCTTAGGAGGTTGTCAGAAGCATCCGGCTCCAAATATTCCTTTTACCCAAATGACCTTTGAATTTTTCTGATTTCTAGACTAGGAGCATCCAGCAGCAGTGAGTCCACAGGCAGGAGATGCTGCTGGACAATGTATTTATTTTTTGTGCATGAAATTAAAGTCTGACAGCTACAAAATTCAATGCTTTCCCTTTTCTGTTATGACAATGAGAGAACAGTGGTTCTTAGCTCTTCTGAACATCCGTCTCCAAACTGCTGGTCTTATTATGACCTTTTACCATTTCCCTCTTTATTAACCTCCTTCTAACACAAACTCTCTCAACCTCTTCAGTCTCCCATCAGAAAGACATTTTTCTAAGCCCCTGAACATTCTTGTCACTTTCTCCTCAACCACTTGTAATCCATAAAATGTAGTCACTCTTGTCCCAGAGCTGTAACCAGACCCTGAGACACAGGAAAAAATGTTGACAGAATTCATGAATCACTATTCTTCTCTAACTACTGCCCAGGCTTGCTTGCACCTCCTCCAGTAAGTTTATTTGTACTCTTTAGAAAATTTTAGTTGTTGTCTTTGTCAGCGTAATTTTTTCCACTGCAATGAACTGGAGGAATGTAGAGCTCCAGTATTTCTTACTGTTAAATTTGGGCACCTGATCCCATGGAAAGAGTTCTGTTCATCTTTTTACATCAATACAATTGCATAATTGTTTAATATTAGTCTTTTTCTCAGGAAAAGAAAATGGAGGCATTAATCTCAAGTATTCTTGTGGTGGTAAAAATACGGCATTTTAACAGGTTGTTTACTAGTTGAAGTCCAGCTGGAAAACAACTACGCACATTACATATCCATGTAAGAAGAGTGACTCTTATATTCTCCCTTTCTTCACTGAGTTAAGCTCATGCCCTGAGTTTCCCTCTGCAGATTTCCTGATAACCTTTCACCTGAGCCCAAAATGCATGACCAAAAGACAAAGTATCTCCAGACAAAATAAAAAGTATTTGATTCACCCCATCTGCATAACCCTGTTTTAAAGGCCCTCCATACAATCATAGAACTTTTGGCTAGAGGGACCTTTGGAGACTCTAGCCCAAACTCGTGCTTCAAGAGGGAGCTAGGTCAAAAAGTGGCTTTGACCACCCCCTTCTTGACAAAAAGATTTTGCAGCTTCTCTGGGTAACCCAATACAATGCTGCAATACCCTCTTGGAGAAGGAAGCCTTCCTGAAGCCCAGCCCAAGCTGCAATGCGTGGTGCTTGCCCCCTGTTATCTTCTCTGCCAGGTCTGCCCCTTTGGAGATGCCCTTAGCAAACACCTTTAAATTACCACACGGACTTCTCAGATGCCTCAGAAGCAATTACCCTCTTGCATGCTTCCCAGTTCCTTTCCTTACATCAACTTCTGGGGCTGCATCAGGTAGCTACCAGCAAAAGAGGGAGCTACAGATGTCTTCGGTCACTGCAGAAATATCATTTTCATGTCAGCTCTCCCAGGGGGATCTGGGCACCTCTTGCCAGCTGACAGGCAAGTGATTATCTCTTGGCTGGAGCTGACATAAAGCCAGCAACAGGCTGGGGAGTAACAACTGCTGCCTTGATAGCCCCAGTTTTTGCTGTGGCCATTAGCAGTGAGAGAAGTTGGACTTTTAATTGCAGTGTCTCCAAATGTTACATCACTGTAATTTCCAATACCATTTCTTTCTCCATCAACAAACAGCATAACAGTTCATATGCTAAAAGATTCAGAACAGCTACAAAAACAAAATACTGACAAGTAAAAACACTAAAATAGATGTATAACCACATAGAGGGATTTTCCCATGAAAACTGAAGCAGAAAAATAAATCTGGAAAAGGGTTTGGACGAAAACTCATGTGATTCTTTTTTTTCTTCTCCCACCCCCCACCCCCCACCCCTTTTTCTGATGACAAATTTTCCACAGGATTCAACCATGTGAAAAGTCTCTAGACAAGCTCCTCAAATAGAATAGTCCCTGAAGCCTTAGAAAAAGAAAAAAAAAAAAAGAGCAAGAAAACAAAAACTCTTAAAACTCTATGGGTAGCCATTATTAGGTTTTGCTTAGTGGCTAAACTGGCTCCTAACAGAAAAAAATTGCCTTTCATTCCTGGAGCCTAGAAGGAACAGTCTTCATACATCTCTTGCTCCCTGTAGTTAGATTAGCATGACAGATCTGTCTGCTTTTCCAGACCTCTTGACTTCACAGCAGATGCGTAAATGACTAATTTCTGCTCTGCCTTTTGCTGTTTTGTGATCCTGCATCTCCTAAACCCACACCTTTTAATAACCTCCATCTTTCTAAAGAGAAGCAAAACCACAGACTAAAATGTGTCTAGTCCAACAAGATGCATAACTGTACCATGACACTGATCTCCAAAGCCACAGTCGACCACTCAACCATGTCAGCTGCCGTCTGTGGCTTAGTGAGACCACTGATCTTCTCAGGCATATGACCCTATTTCAAGACCTTCAGAGACACCACAGAGCTGAACATAGGGACAAATGTTTCCTTTACTTCCTGGTAGTTGTGGTATATTGTTCTTATATAAATATGGTGTAACATTCAGTTTTAAATGTCCCAAATGCCACGGATTTCAGTACTTTCCTTACAGATCCATTCCACCACTACAATGACCCCCACTTTCTTTTTATCATCCTATTTCTCTTACTTACATCCCCATGTACAATATGGACAGCATGAAAGATGGCTTCAATCTCAGTTATAGCCATGGCTGAAGGAAAGGCACAGCCAGCCAATATCAGCATGTAGTTGGCAGACTTAAGCTATTCTTGATGTCAGTTAGGTTTACCTCATCAGCAAAATAACACCCTACTTAAGGAAAGATTGCTGCCCTCTTCTTTACTTAATATCCTTTTTATTATTTTAGCATGAAAGTCAACTGCAGAAGAAAGCGTTTAAATGATATTAAAGAAACTGCCTTCAACTTTCACTGCCACTCCTAGCCACCAAAGAAAAGCAAAATGCTTGCTTCTGCTTTCATGTATATTTTTCATCTTTGTGATTCCATTGCAGCATTGTTTACAATTTAACTCAGAAGTAAAGAATTACATCCAGGAACACAAAAAAGATATTAGAAAAAATGCAAAGGATTGGAAGGACAATATTTCTAACTGAAGAACTTACTGTCATGGTCCAGCTACTCTTAAGGCAGAAATAAAGAGCAGATGAAAATACCAAGCTCACTCAGATAGATGAGATTTTTCAGCACAACTATTCCACCACCTTTACCACAGCCACTTTTAGTCCATGGTTCAACAGTCCTCACACTGATGTCTCCTGTAGCCATGTAGCTTTTACAAAACAGAAATGTTGCTACTTATTAATCATAAGGGTAGGAATTCATTAACATTTCTAACACATTTTAAATAGAAACAGAATATGAAAACAGATTTCGCTGTCAGTTACAATTTTTGAGTTTAGAGTCAGTGAAACTACTGTCATCTATTTCAGCTTCAGCCCAAGCAGGAGCAGAAACTCCCCCAAAATAATGTGCTAAGTATTATTATCACAGTTCAGTGATATCATTTTACTTCACTTCAAACCTCCAACTTCAATCTAATCAATTCAGACTGGCACAAAACAGTAAGTCAGGGAGTAAGTCAGGCCAAGCATTGTGGTGACAAAGGTTCCTTAGCTGTCTCCCAAGAGGTGAAACAAAAGAGTAAACGCCTCAAGTGTATGTACACAAATGCATGCAGTCTAGGCAACAAACAGGAGGACCTGGAGCTCCGTGCCCACTCAGAAGGGTACGACATCATAGGAGTAAACGAAACATGGTGGGGCAACTCAAAAGACTGGGGGATCGCAATGGACAGTTACAAGCTCTTTCGTAAAGACAGGCAAGGTAGAAGAGGTGGAGGAGGTGCACTCTACATCAAGGAACACCTTGAATGTATCAAAGTTAGCTATGGTGATTGCAACTGCTTTATTGAATGCCTCTGGGTTAAAGTCAAAGGGGTCATCTCCAAGCAGGACCTCACAGCGGGCATCTGCTATCAACCTCCTAACCACGGTGACGTAGCTGACGAAGCAATATTTGGGGCACTAAAGCAAGCTTCTGGCCAACAGAACCTGGTCCTGATGGGTGACTTCAACTACCCAGACATCTGCTGGAAGAACAATACGGTAGCTGGCATGTCATCCACCACGTTCCTGGAATGCATAAAGGACTGTTTCCTGATACAAATGTTAGATGTGCCAACCAGGAATGAGGCACTGCTGCACTTGCTGTTCACAAACCAAGAAAGCCTGCTTTGTAATATCTCGGTTAGTGATAGCCTTGGCTGCAGTGGCCACAATATTGTGGAGTTTGGGATCCTGCTGAGTGTGCTGAAGGTCAGCTCTAAGACAAGGATTCTTGATATTAGAAGAGCAAACTTCAGTGAACTCAGGGCTCAATTGGGAGGGATTCGATGGGAGGCTTCCATGGAATACAAAGGAGGTGGTGAGAGCTGGGAATTCCTCAAGAACTTTCTATTGGAAGCACAAAGCAAATTTATCCCCTACAATGAAAAAGGAAGTAAGCGGAGTAAAAGGCCCCCTTGGCTCAACCATGACCTCCTGGGTCTACTCAAATCCAAAAAAGAAGCACACCAGAAATGGAGAAGTGGAGGATTATCTGCTGAGAACTACAAGGGCATAGCCAGAGAGTGCAGAGATGCAGTTAGAAAAGCAAAAGCCCGATTTGAATTGAAACTGGCTGTAGACATAAAAAATAACAAGAAAGGGTTCTTCAGATATGTCAACCACAAGCAGAAAAAGAAGGAAAACATAGGCCCACTGTTAAACAGAAAAGGAGAATCAATCACGAATGGTGCAGAAAAGGCAGAGGTCCTCAACACCTTCTTCACCTCTGTCTTTACCAGCACTGTAGGGTCCCAGGCTTTGGGAACAAAATTGCTAATTGAACCAAACACCGACCCACCATCAGTGAAGGAAGAGTTAGTATACGAACTACTACAGGAGCTTGACCACCACAGATCAATGGGCCCTGACACCATCCACCCGAGGGTGTTGAGAGAGCTGGCTGACATCATCACAAGGCCGCTCTCCATAATCTTTGAGAAGTCATGGAGAACGGGGGATGTCCCTGAGGACTGGAGGAAGGTAAATGTTACCCCTATCTACAAAAAGGGCTCAAGGGAGGATCCGGGTAACTATAGACCCATCAGCCTTACTTCAAACTTACTTCAAGTTATGGAATGAATCCTCCTGAGGGTCAAATCACAAGTCAAGTGAAGCACGTGATTGGGAAAAGCCAACATGGCTTCACTAAGGGCAGATCGTGCTTGACAAACCTGGTGGCCTTCTGTGACAAAGTGACTTGCCTGGTTGACATGGGGCGGGCGGTAGACATTGGCTACCTGGACTTCTCCAAGACCTTTGATATGGTCCCCCATAGTCTCCTCCTGGAGAAATTGATGTGTTATGGCCTAGACAAGTGGTCTGTGCAGTGGGTGGGGAACTGGCTGACAGGCCGCACCCAAAGGGTGGTGGTAAATAGCTCTTTCTCAAACTGGCAACCTGTCACTAGTGGAGTCCCTCAGGGATCAATATTGGGTCCAATGTTATTCAACATCTTTATAAGTGATCTGAACAAGGGCATCCAGTGTAGCCTGATGAAGTTTGCAGATGACACCAAGTTGAGTGGGGAAGTAAACACTCCAGAAGGGAGAGCTGCTCTGCAGGCAGATCTGGATAGGCTGGAAGAGTGGGCCAGCAAGAACCTTATGAAGTTCAACAATGACAAGTGTAAGGTCATGCACCTGGGAAAACATAATCCAGGGGTGCAGCACAGACTGGGATCCACCTGGCTGGAGAGCAGCTCTGTGGAAAGGGACCTGGGGGTCCTGGTAGACAGGAAGCTCAACATGAGTGAACAGTGGGCTGCTGCGGCCAAGAAGGCCAACAGGATGCTGGGTTGCATCAAAAAAGGCATCACCAGCAAAGAGAAAGAGTCATTATCCCGCTCTACTCAGCGCTTGTCAGGCCACACCTGGAGTACTGTGTACAGTTCTGGTCCCCGCTATACAAAAAGGATGTGGCCAGGCTAGAAGGGGTCCAGAGAAGGGCCACCAAGATGATCAAAGGACTGGGAAGCTGCCATACAAGGATAGGCTGGGAGAGCTGGGGTTGTTCAGCCTTGAGAAAAGGAGGCTCAGAGGGGATCTCATCACCGTGTACCAGTACTTAAGGGGTAGTTACAAAGAAGATGCAGACTCCCTTTATACACGGAGTCACATGGAGAGGACAAGGGGGAATGGACACAAGTTGATCTTGGGGAGATTCCGATTGGACACGAGAGGGAAATTCTTCATAGTGAGGACAGTCACCATTGGAATAGTCTCCCCAGGGAAGTGGTTGACTCGGCCACGTTGGACACCTTCAGGAGTCATCTGGACAGGGTGCTGGGCCATCTTGTCTAGATTCTGCTCTTCCTAGAAAGGTTGGACTAGATGACCCCTGAGGTCCCTTCCAACCTGTGATTCTGTGAAAACAAAAGCACAGGACAACTGCAGAGGTTGTATCACAAGACAAAATCCACTATCCTCAACACTTCTTCTTTCAGTAGCCATTTCTTTGGGACACATTCTTATTTGTTATTATTGTTACCCATAAACAGGCCTTTGTTCACAAAAGTGGCTGATAACCTCACTGATAGACACAATTACATGAAGTACAGGAATTCATTAGTTCATATATCCACCATTTACTGTATGTTATCCTTCATTTGCTATCATTATTCTGTTTTAAGCAGGAATTAGTGCCCTGTGATCAAAGATCTATCTATACAGGGAAGCTGTAGAGACCTATGTACATCAGCTCAGAAACAATTGGCTGAATGTAGTCAAATAAACAATTTTAGGTTATAATTATTACTTGAATAAAAAACACTGTTTTCTTAGGCACTGAAAAATCATATAAGTCTTCCTCCTAAAAGCTGTTTACTCCACTTGAGAAAGGCCTATTTATTGACTTAACTTTTATTTCTGATTTAATGTGTGCCAAAAGACAGCAACTGTAAACCAATTTACGAGAGTCCACAAAAGACAATTGAATTAAGATCAGTACATTCTGACTGAGTTAGCTGAATTAGTTCAGCTTGTATATCCAGGAGGCCTTAGAGATTTACCCTACAAGGTATTACAGCAGCCAGTACTTTAGCATGGTAAAATTAACTACATACTCAACTAAGATACTCAAGTTCTCCATTTATTTGCAGGAAAAGTCAAGAAACCTCAGAGAAGTGAGTTTCCTATCTCTCTGGATGCATTTTATCATAGAATCACAGAACAGTCCAAGTTGGAAGGGACCTCAAAAGACCATCTAATGCAGCATTTGTGGGAAAGGCATCCTCAATGAGATTGTCTAGCACCCTGTTCAATCACATCTTGAAAACCTCCAGTGATGAGACGACCTCCCTTTGATCCTCTCCAGAGATGGCCATCTCCTGTCCAGAAATAATCTCCATTTTATGTACAGTCTACAGTAAGAAGACTGAGTGAGAAAGTTCTGCAGTCTCTCTGGTCAGAAAGATGTTCCCTTTCTTCAGGATCATGAAGCCAGTAAAATCTTTCAGAGGTGGTTTTTGTCTGCAAGAAGCTCAGAAAATTAAGGCTTACAGCACCTGGGGTTAGAGTAATCCAAAGGGATGTGAGAGATGTGTATTGATCTAGTGCTGGGAAGACATATCTTGAATTCATATCCCAGGTGAGTCCCCAGCTGTCTCTTTGTTTGTTTTGGGTTTTTTGTTTGTTTGTTTTCTCTGTCTGTTGGAGCTGTTCAACTCCACATAAAAAAAAAAAAAAAAAACAAAAAAAAACACCACCACAAAACACAATGTGCTGGGTTATAGCCATAAGCTTACATGCCTAGTCATGGGATTTAATTTTTTTTATGCAGAGCAGACTGTCTCTGCCAGAAGACAATGAGAGAAACCCACTTTGAATAACCAATAGTCCAGCCATTAGAATATTCACCGGGGATGCAGGAATGCATTCAAATGCTCCCTGCAAATGAAAAAAAGTGACTAGGACCTGGTCACTCAAATTGATATCTAAGCTTTGGGATTTTCCAGGACCAGACACACAGTCCTGCGTTTGTGGTTTAAACATGCTTTGAATATAGGGAGTGAGTTACACCTTATCTGTGAAAGAGTGAGGAAAACCTACTTAAAGCATCTTGTTTTAATGTGACTGCTGCTTCCCCTTGAGTAAATGCGTAGTAGAAACCAGGGTGTTTACAGGGTTAAGTAGCATACCATTGACACTTTAAAGGATGCCTGTGGTTCAACAGGGTAGATCTGGATGCCTGAAAATGCAGAAAGGTACCATACAGGATGAGAATTTTCTTGTACCCTCAAAGGAAGCAACACCGAAGTTAACCCAGGGAGGGGAATGGAGCAGGGGCTCAGCTATACCCAAAAATATGGTAGGAAGCCTCCTGCCCTCTGCACGGACCCCGCAGAGCTCTGGATAGGCAGCTTGAAGCCAGCTAGACACTCACTGAGGCAGGTATCATATCTGCCCATTAGAGAGTACTCCCCACACCAAGCTGGGTCCTGTCTGAGTGGAATTTCATAGGGAGCACGTGTGCCCCAGGCCACTTGGCAGGTTGTGAGGGATCAGGCTGAGCCTGTGCACCAGTGCTTGCAGAAATCTGCTGCAGACCATGGGAAATCATGACCCAGTGATCCTCAACTCCATGAACCCAGCCACACACACTGAACCTTTTCTGCAAATATTTCCGATGACTTGCACAGGCGGAAATGGGATCAGCTCGGAGCTGTTCACAAACCGAAAGAAGAGAAGCATTCATCTGAGAATTTCATTACAAAGGATAAATCTATCAACCAATACTTCAAGTCACCTCTTTTTTCAGTGACTTAAAATCACATGGCAAGATTCCCAGAAGAGATACAGATGCCTCCGGGAGTTTTCGGGCAACTACTGCCATTGTTGAAAGTCTCTGGAATTCACAAAGCTGCCATTTAACCCCAAGTCCTTAACTGTCTAACTTCTCTAAAGGTTTGCTTCCTAGGCATGTCTGGGAGCCTCAGCTTTCACAACACTCAATTGTTTACACCTGTCTCCTCTAAGCCTGGAGCGAGTTCACAGAAGAGGCCTTTCCGTGCCTTCGGGGCCTGTGGCTTTGCTCTCAGAGCTACAGAAAACACAGTGGTCACCTCGATCCACTGAGACCCGTCCTAAGCCAGGGCGAGGACCACCTCATCCATTGCCCAGGAAAGAGACCTACTTTTTTTGAGGGGGGGGAGAAGGGGGAGGGGGGTGGAGCTGACTGCTCCCCTGTTGCCATGGTGACAAGGTCATGGGGTTTTAAGCGATGGCATCACACTGAAAAGTCCTTCTCACTCAGATTCAGTGACTGCCTTAATGCTGAGATCGGCCTCCTGAATCCCATCCAGAACTGCCCTCTGAGATAACAAGGTCTGGAGAGAGGGGGTTTTTTTATATCAGCTTCCTTCCTTGTAAAAGTGCTCAGGCTGATCTCTCACCACCCTGGCTCTTCGCTGACTCTTTTGAGCATGACCGTGCCATTAATCTCACACCCTGAATAAATACCTACTGGTTATTTGGAGGTTTTCCCACTCTCATATGGAGAGTGCCTTCCATCTAAGGTTGTTTATTGACCAGTGGACTTACTTGAGATTTTAAAAATTCTTGCGACATACTTAATTAACTTTGAAACAGTCATGTTACATTTTTGTAACAATGACAAACTACTTCCTGAGCAAAACAATGAGATGTCAGCATATTCACAATATTTCAACATTATGTGCTAATCCATTTGTATCCACAATGTTGTTTCTAGAGAAAAAATAGTAGGCCAGCATAATGCAAAGGGTACTTTGATTTATTTCTCTTTCTATTTTTTTTTTTTTTTTTTTTTTTTCCCTTAAAAATATTCCAGGGCACATCCTGTGTCAGTCTTGATAATTCAGAAATGAGACCAGTTTGCTTCCAAAGATGAGAGGGCAGACTAAACAAAAAAATATCCATAGTTAAAAACCAAGGCATCCTTCTTCTATCTACAAAACCAGTCTATCTTTCTGGGAGGAGAACAGCTTCAGCAGAGCTACAGATGTGAGCCTTGTTCAGCTTATCCTTTTCTACTGTATTCCAGACTGTTATTACTTTCCAGTTATTGCTCTGGAGCCTAAGTCCAGGAGATAGATTTATTTCCCCCAAAGTTGAGGAGGTATCTGTATCTTCCAATCTTCTGGCTGGCTGGTTATATTAAAACACAAAAGGGCATCATGCAAATATACCCCTGCATGGACTTGCTGTGGGCCTTTTTAGCAGAGGGACCCACGAGTAAATGAGATGTCGATGAAGATTTCTTTCCCAGCTGTGGGCTGCGGCACACTCGAGTCGAGTGTTGTTCCCCACGCACTGTTAGAGAAAGAGGAAACATCAGTCTCCCAGGCCTCGACGTGCAGCACTGTTCAGAAGCACTGCAATGAAATACCCCACTGCCTGAATTCCTCTGCTGTTAAATGCACCTGGATCATGTAGGATGTGATTTTGCTTCACTTCTGGTTTTATTATCATGGCCAAAAACTGTTGTCTTCTACTCAGTACCTTAACTTACACAGGAGGAAAAAATCCAACTAACCGACCCACTATATAAAAACATATCCATGAACTAGCAAGAATTATCTATGGGAAGTCTCTTTTGAAGAGCTCCACTTGGGAAAACCTTTTAAGAGAGTCTTCAAAGAGAATGTCTTTGGGAGAAGATACTGGGGAAAGGAAGGAAGAAGGCTCAGCTGCAATAATAGGAGGTGGAGAATTCCTCCAAAAGTTATTACTGATCATTGCTTCCAGGAAAAAAAATCCCCTCTGGATAAATTCAGCTTTCTGGAAAAGTGTTTAAACTTAGCACATCCATTTTACTGGAGTTTTGCTTTTCAGCATAGATAAAAGGTAATGACTGACATGAACTGCATGAAATCTTCTCTCTTATCCACACCTCTGGAAAATATGCTGGGCTGTACTTCCTTCCCTGCTTTGGAGAGGCCCACATTTTCACCCTGACATAATCTTTCCCATGTGTTCAAAAAACTGAAGGTCTCTTTGTATCTGGAGAGTAATCAAGTACACACATGCCCTGAAGATGTAAAGTCAATTTGTATCTAAGGAAGATCTACTGGAATTTAGGAGCAACTCTTGGCACACTTTGCCAGCCGTTGATTATACATCTGCCTTTATTTCTTCCTGACAGAACACCCCAGAAATAATGTGTGTTATCTGAGTGCCAGTACACCAGCCTTTGCACAGGTCAAGCATCCCAGACCCTCTTCTCATGTCTGTAGCTTGGGGCTGAGTCAACCAGCCAAGGAGCAGGAGCAGGTCGTGGAAGCCCAAACTCATTCAAGCAGAGACGATGCTGCAGGTCAGCTAATGGCTTGGAAGAGAGTTGTTTCTGCTAGTCTGGTGGAAGCCTTGGTGCAAGATAACTGTAGAGAGCATGAAATTAAGCTCCACTTGGCATAAGAGCTCTTTTGAGAATGAAACGGTATAGCCTGGACTGAAAGGCTTGTTTGGCATGGTCCCAAGCTAGCATCTGTACTAGCCCCATAGAGGGGATGTTACTGGAGCTGTGGTTCTCTGTTTGCCAGCAGCTATGAGAAAGCAAGGCAGCAGATGTACATGCAAGCAAGGTTAACTGAGCTTGCCACACCGTACCCACTACCTTTGCTCGCCTCCCCAGGCACCCACAGCTCTTGAGAAACTAGCCCTCAGCCTTGGTGGAAGTGAAGCAGGTGACAAATAAGATCCTGGGACAGGAGATGTAAGGGCAATGCATGTGCCTCTGTAAGCTCCTTTGAACTGTGAAGGTATTTAGTTAGCATTTCAGGCACCATTTATTTCACTTGCAACTCCGATTTTGTCTTCATTTGCTTTTCCTCACTGAGCATCATCCTTGCAGTTAAACCATCAGTTTCTGGGAGATTCACAATCAAAGTGAATAGAAGCAACCCTAAAAAAAAAAATGTTAAGACCTGTATCTTTTTACACTGGGGTCAATCTCCCTTTTTCTTTGCTCACTGAAATGCAGGAAAAAGAAAGGCAAAGAAGAAACTGCCTCCCATCCATAAGACTACAGTAAATCTATTGCAACAAAGGGCCAAGGTCACCACTTTCAAGAAGAATTTCATTGCCTTTCACATGCAAGCTGAGGTTCTTCATCTCTGTAGTGATGACAAAACCTGCCCTCGGGCTGCATGTGCACTGCGATTTGCAGTGGGGGAACACGGGATTCTGAAATGGTCAGGCTTTATCCTAATTTAGAGGGTATGAAATGCAAGAAGCGTTTGAGGCACAGGAAGGAATCAGTCCTCTTTGTTTCTGTTTTCTCCAGACTGCCTACTCAGAACTAGATACATGGTGCAGGCTTCTAAATGTCTCAGGCTGCAGCCATTTTAGAGCCCTCCATTTCTAACAAAAACCTTTAAAGGAAATAGCAAAGGCCACAGTATGAGGGAAGATTGGCACCATCCAGTGTTGCTCCGTCCACCAGTCCAAGAAGCTTCCCAAAAATCTGAATTCAATTTCCAGGATGCTGAATGGTTGCTCGCCTGGTGACAATGTACCAGCAGCTTCATAAGCTTTTTATTTTCCGTTAAGAAACCAATTGCCTTGGATTTTGGATGAGAATTAAACCAACCCAGCTCCCTCTCACTGTTTGTTCATTGTTCGTAAGCTGTTCTACATTTGTCCTGTTCAGCGAGCTATTGTTCCACAGGGGCACTGCAAACCTCTGCGAGCACAAACTCAAACCACATTGTAAATGGCACATGGCTTTGTTTAATCCAGAGCGAACCCCTCGGCTTCAGCTGGAGAGGCAGACACAGCAAAGTGACCTGCCTAGTTTATCACTGCCATTAGATATTGCCCACTGTATTCCAGTGCCAGGCCATTGTTTGCCGTATTTATATTTGATTTTTGAAAATATAGCAACATAAAATGCTCCACCACACTGACTTGTCACTGTTACAAGGATGCTTTAAGGGTTTCCATCCACTAGTTAAAACACCATTGTCCTATTAAGCTCTGCTAGCAAAAGCTCCCATCATTACAGCCTTTAAACGCAGTCTGCTGATGCCCTCTGCTGCTGTATTGCTGTAGGTTTGAGGGTTTTTCGTTGTTTCTGCAGTGCGATTAAGCTACTAGGTATCGTTTTCGCTCCTAATAAACATACGTGTCTTGTCAACAAGCTATTGCAAATACTTTCCAACTCAGAAATCTATTACCAGGCAACAGAACAAACTGTTCATCACAGTCCTCTCCCCTCCAGTTTAAACTGTAATTTTCTTTTTTCCTTTTTTTAAAGATAACATGCTGTGTCCGTATTTCAGCAATATATACAGTATCATTGAAAAGGAGAGGAGGGCATTATAATAAAAACACCAGTCATCAAATCCTCTAATTCCACTAGAGTTTACAGAAACCTGTCCGGGCTGTCATGCAGCCTTGAATATATGTTGTACATTTGAATAAGGGCATTATCTGAAAGTTTGCTGCGATAGATAGGTATATCATGACAATTCTTATTGGTGCTGTGCAGTGCACTGTTAGTAACACTTTGCTCCCCTGTGCCTGCACTGGGAGGGAACAGCCACCGCGCACATGCTTGTATATGCAACAGGCATATATGTGCATGGCACACAGCGCTGGGATCCCTGCACACACGCAGGGAAGCTCAATCTGGTATCATACGGAGCAGCAGAGAGCCATGTCATTGCTCTGATGGTGGAAAGGAAACCACAGCAGCTAGTGGTCCCTCAATCCGAGGAGTCAGCTTCTCTGATACCCAAAGGACAGCATTGGGGAAAGAGTTAAAAAACCTTATTTCTTTCTTGTCTGTGGATAAGCAAGCCTTGCCAGCACAGAACATGAAGTTAGCATCTCTCCGCAGCAACAGGGGGAGGTTAGCTCAGTGGGATGATCCTGTAGCATTGTCACCCATTTCGATTTGAGCAGTTAGCCAAAATTTGGGGACAGACATACTGTTTCCATTAGGAAAAGTAATTGATGAAGAAATCAGATATTTCTCTGATGCACTCCTATTTTTCTGCAGAGAATGTACAAAGCCCTATTTCCCTTCCCCCATTGTGTTCGACCAGCAGGAGACAAGACTTTTCCGTTCAAAACTCCAAAACGTTTTCCAGCTAGGACTCTTCCTGAAGACTGTTTCTTACCCTTTTCCTTATGGACACATTGCAAATGTGGCTTTGGTTGTCTGCAGCCTTTCTCACTGGCTTTTCCACGCACATATCTGCATTGCTCTGAGCGCTTCTTGCTGGGCACAGAGGATGTAGTCATTGCTCCCCCAGCAGCAGTCCATTCCTAGTGGCTCAGCACAGCTCTTTTATTAAGCGTTGTCCCCCCTAAAATGTGCCAGCAGAGCTGCTCATATCAGACCCCCTCACTTCCTGCCAGCAATGTTGGCTTAACCACTTTAAAAATAGGTCTTTGCTACCTTGTTTTCAACCATACTAAGTTAACTAGCAGGCTCACAGCACCTCAGCCACCACACCTTCAGGGGTGAAAACATAGGCAGTCAGCGATGAGGAGCCAGGGGTCGCTGAAGATGGTGCCCACATCCACTGGCAGGGCTGGACCAAGGTAAGGATGTCTGTGCACAGCCTCCTCCCACCATCTGCCATGCACACACACAGTTTGGCAGGATGATGCATTTTGGCAAGTACATGCATTTGTATTTTGCCCGTGGTGCAGGCAGCCTGGCTGCAGAGCACAGGCTGCTAACCAGCCCTACACCTGGCTTGCATTTCTCAGAGAAGATGCGGCAGTGTCCTTGTTTCCATCAGCTGCAAAGGAAAGGAGCTCCCTTAAAGGCTTTCTTCTCTTTCCCCTGAACAAAGGATGGCTCTCCATCTCCTCAGTGCGAGATCTCATTCCAATCCTAGCACTGCATTTTAGTAGCCTGAAGAAGCATTTTCTGCCAGTGATCAGGCCCTGAAATACAGATTTACTCTTGTTAGCAGGTACTAAATTAGAAGCTGATAACCAGGTGGAGAAAGCAACCTAGAGAGATGATTCCTCCCTCCAGGCACAAAGACATCTGCCCCACAGAAGAAAACAAAATCTTAAAACAAAGCAGAACAAATAAACCTTCCCTCACTTCTGTGCACTACACACAGCTGTAAATTCAATGCTTTCTGGAGAAGGTCATGGAGTCCATCTGCTAATGGGTTTCCTGCCTGAGGGTATTTACAGGGAGAGCATGTTTGATGGACAAGGGCCATCACGGGTGAAAACAATTTGACAGCGCAAAAGATGAAAGCAGAGAGTGACCAGAGCAGCTCAGAACAACGTCCTTTGAGGACGTGTCATTGTAACAGCTCGGACTCCGCACACTTCTGGCAACTACGTTTGAACGAAGAAAGATGTTTCAAGAAATGCAGCTGGCGAGGGCTGACATGAAAACTGCACAACGCAGCTCTGAGCAGAAAACGGGAGGGAGGGAGGGTGGGAGGGAGGGAAGGAGGCAGGAGTGGGCACACATGGTGCTGTGTAATAAAGAAGCCTGCAGTTAAGGAGACAAGATTTTCAGGTAAATAAAAAGCAGATTTAAAAGGAAACCGGCAAAATCTTCTAAGACTATGGAAAGCAATAAAGAATTGATCAAACCTGTCCCTTTTATTCCTTTTTGATTGCTCACATCAGAATATGGGTGTATTAAGAGCTGGTAAAAGGGGCCATATGGAAAAAGTGCACAAGCGGGGTTTTTTTGTCCTTCAGACTATAGGAGTTGCAAACTCTGACAGTCACACACTGGCTCTTAATCTTCACATTATCTACTTATTTATCTGTACATCATTTGAAATTGCTTTGATCGTGCTCTCTTATCCTCTGTCCCTGCACTCACTCTCCTGTCTGTGCCATGAGTGGCTGTGTCAGCAGGACTACAGACTGCAGTAAGCATTGGGACTGCACCTGTAAACGACAAATCCTGTTTCCATAATCCTAACTGTTTGCTTAAGGTAGAGGCAATGGTTTCTTTTAAGACAAAATTTTGAAATCTAGTTAGTGAAGCCTGCTTTATTCAGCTTTACCAGCATGCCCTGTCCTTAGCCATGCATCCACATAAAGCACATACAGTGATGAATACAGGAGTTGCTCTCCTGCAATGTGGCGAGCTTATCCAATATTATTCTGCAGTGATTTTTAAATCCAGCATTAAGCCAGCAGTCAAGCTGCTGCCAGGTGTGAAGCTTGCATGCTTGAGTCTGCGCTTTGATGCAACCCAAAGTTTTAGCTGGACAAATATGCTTGTCGCTTCACTCCTCATGGCTCCAGCACAGTGGGAAGCAGTGAAAACAATATCGTCCAAGGAGATCTCACTGTCGCTCTCCACTTGGCAAATACTTTCAGACTGTTTCTGTCACTGTTTGCAAAATGGTTGGGGTTTTTTTTGCTTGCAATAAACTCACACAGCTGGCAACTTATTTGCCTTTCTCATGTTTCCCCCCATAGTACAAGCATTGTTTTGTCCTTCTTAGCAGGCCACTCTGTTTCTCATTAGTCTGTGTTCGTCTCTCGGTTTATACATGGCAACTAAGCTCCATTACTATTACCCTCTCAGTTTTCGACATTGCCTCTTTTCTGTTTTGCTACCACAGCAGACGCCATTAGGACAGTTTGATAAAAGCTTCATCACCAGCTCCACAGCACACGTTTTAGATGCATTGCCTCTCAGTCTGCAATAGCAGGGAAGGTCAGATGCCTGCATCAAAGTACTTAAATTTCTCCAGGAATCTGGGCCCTAGATGAGGGCACAGGTTCCCTTCCAGCAGAAACAAAGGCAGAGAGGGAGGAATCCACACTGCATATGGAGCAGGAGCACAGCCAGAAGGCAGGCTCAGCCGTGGGACCGTACAAGCCCTCTTCAGTCTTGCAGTTTAGACAGAGTGACCGTGTTGCGTTTGCTGATGTGCAAAATGAAAGCTCTCAAAACTCAGAGACATGTCAAGAGAACAAGTGACAATTTGGCATGCTGAAACCATGACTGTGGGGAAAAAGTGACTGAGACAACCCAAGTAAAAGTGAAGGACAAGGTAAAAAGCCTGACAGAAGATTTATAAAAATGTTGAAGAAGTCAGTTTCCTCTGCTCCTTCTTATGCCACCCTGGTACTGGAGTAACTAACGGCCCCTTTCCACATGCTAGGTACGGCCATGATCCTGATGCACTATGTGGCTGGCAGGCTGCCTCCTTCCCTGTGTTCATGGAGCTGTTTTCCAGATTAAGTCTGACAGGCATTTCAGTCAAGCACCCTCTTCTCATCACTGAGAATAACTCTGAAGAATGAGGCTTCAAGCAGGTGTTGACACTTGCTCTGTCATACTAGTTTCTCAGGTTAAACAATATTGACAGAAAGTCTTTTGAGCATTTTCCATTAGCATGAGCTGCTACTGGGTAACATCATCATTTTTCATATGTAAGAGCTAAAATTTTATGTGCAACTTATTAACATTATGCATTTATTTATATGTTTTTTTAAAAAAAAGAAAAACAAGTAAGAAGTGTTCATTTCTATCATGTTAGGAGCAGTCAGTCATGATAGCACCTTTCATTTTACTCTGAGATTTAGGCTGTGATTTCCAAAATGACCCTTGGAAAATGGGCATCAGAACTACCCTTTAAAGATACTTGGACAATGGAAATACCTGAGTGCTAAAGCCCACTAATTTTGACACCACTGGCTACCTATCCCACCCAATTTAGTTACCCTGACAGAGGTCACAGCCTAGTATTCAGTGGGGGGACATCAAACATACCCTCCTATACTAGGAGATGTGAACGTGGGCCTTGTGTGCCTTTGTATCCCTTTTGGAGCAGACAGTCACAGAAAGCAGCTGGTTGCAATTTCTCAGCAGCTGAACTTGAGACATCCTAACCCCAGACACAAATTAGAGTCTAATCCCTGACACAAAAGCTATCCCAAAGCACAGTGGCTCTGCAGGCATTTTCCATGGAGAATCTCATTTGAGTAATGAACAATTACATGCTTATTTTAGATTTCTTTCCTATCTTTTCTTCTCTCCAAAGGAAAGCAACTGCTGTCATGCTTCCTTGATTAGAAAATTTAAATACTTCAAATTTGCTGATGCTTTTGAGATGTGGAAAAATCTGGGCAATGAATTCAGTGAAAGAAAAGACTTATCAAATGGCTGTTCTCTCTGGGGTTTGGTTTGGTTTTTCTTTAAAACTATGTACTCCCATATTTGCCTAACTATAGGGGAATGTCCCCGGGGGAATGCTCTAGCCCTGGTCCCAGCTCCTGAGTAGGTGTACCAATGACTCACGATCTACAAATCAAAAGGGTAGAATGAAATTCAGTTGAAGTCTCTTTGTTAAAATATCTAAAGGATGGGACAACCCTATCCATTAAGACCAAGAAAAGATATCCCAGTCCTCCAGAACAAACTGGGACGTGAACCTACTAAAAACTCTGGCTCCAGCAAGTACTGGATTAATTTCATCTAAGGTACCCAAGCTCTTTGGTAGACCTGTATCTCAGGGCCAACTAGAAACATATTTTGGGGGGGAAAAGAGAAGAGGTGGCTGTAATACAGCAAAAACAGGTGGCCAAAGCATAACCCCAAAGATGTCTGTGAGCACCATGGGCAGTAAGTGATCACCCGAAGTAGTGCTGGGCTTAAGTGACTGGGCATAAAAGCTTTGTATGGCAAGTGCTAGGTGGCTGTAGTTATTTCTGTTTGAAGGTATGGACTTAATTAAATGCTCAGTAAAGAAACAGCTATATTTACCATGCTGGCCCCTATATAGCTTGGTCTTGGAAAGCATTTACAGTTCAAAATCTAAAAATAGAGTTTCACATCAATGATTCCTTTGTAATCTGTGAAATTAATAACAGCAAGTTAATAAAGGCTAACTCAGTTCTCCCTCAGACAAGAAGTTCAGGTCTGGTTTTAATCATTAGTTAGGTCTAGACCAAGAATATTGTCTAATTGCAACCCAGATGCAGACAGTGCTGGGGTCGCAGTCAGAGGGGAGTGCACATGAACTTGGAATTACAGTTTCCACGCCTCTCCCTCCCCCAGTTTTTTAGCAGACTGAGATGGAAGTTTTACTCTAAAATTATAAATTTTTGAGCCATCCTATGCCAAAATTAAGCCAGACAGTATAGTTTACAGCTTTCTGATAATAATCTTTTTCATTTGCCTTTACAGCCAGAGAGGGACTACATAAGTGAGTGAGTTACATTCGCAATGTACTTGATTGTGAGCCAATGACCTAGACTTGTTTTCTCTGAATTTCACATCAAACACTCAAAGTGATTTTTAAGAAGGCCCAAATACTTAGAATCAAGAGAAGGCTGGTATTAACAAAATGGGTCTACATAATTTAATTATAACAATTAGTCACTTCTACTTGGGTATAAACCCCAGCCTAGTACAACACTTAGAGCACACACCTACCTTTAACTTCAGTGGGGCTTAACTATGTGCAAATTTAAACCCCAAAATCATTGCCTTACTCTTTTTTCCCCCATTATTTCTGAAAGAAGGGGGAATCTCCACCTGCCCACTAGGTCCTGGATCAGGCCCTTTCACAAATGATAAATAATTTGCCCACCTTTTTTTTTTTCAACTAAGCCAAACATTCAGATTAGAGGTCTGTATGCCATATGCATTTGGCATGACATATGCCAAAAAGTGTGAGCACTTACTGTCATTATGGACAATTTAAGGGGACTGTTAACCACCCTATGCCCTTTTCTTTTTTTTGCAAAGTAAATGTCTACTTTTCCACCAGTCATCAGACATTCCTAATTAAAAAAAAAATCAAATACTGAGCTTTAAATAGAGCTAGTATTAAATTAAAAGTATGACTCAGAAGAACTCTGAAGATATAATGGATACTGCTTGAACTGGTTCATTTGTTAGCCTTGATCCCTCATAAGAAAAGTGTTTTTCATAAAGACCATCAGCAGGCTTTGCCTAGATTCCTTTTTTTTTTTTAATAAATATAGACCAGAGTTCTTAGTTTGAGAAAAATACTAATTTTAATAAAATCAAGCTACTATTTCAAGGTTAGGCAGTGGGTATTAGAAAATAACAAGTATATCAAAACATAAGCAGAATTAACATTGCATATCATCCTGGTATGTGGCTAATGGCACTGCATCTGGTCAGCAGTGTAATTGCAATTTCCAAGGCTCTAAAAGCAGTATATTGTATAACTTCATTCAAAGATTTCAGCTGCTTAATTCCAGAGGCATTCACCACTAGCAAGGTACTGAGTTGTTTTAACTCCCTTGAATCTGATGTATAAGAAATAACTCAGCAGGAAAGGAATATATGTACTTAAGTCTCTACAGGTCGTTAAGTGTAATTCCAATAGTGGGATATAACAGTGTAATGTGTGCCATTACCAGAGACAATTCTTGATTCTCCATTAGATTGCCTGAAAATTAAAAAAAAATGCACATAGAGTACTTCAGTGAACTGTTGGTTGGATGGTGACTTCAGACCAGTGTTCGTAATATCCTGTCATATTAAAAATATGACTGGGCATTATTGAATCTGTTGTGCAGAACAACTCACGTATTTGCTATATTACATATACAATTCCAATTGTCCAGATTCATGAAAAGCCACAAATCAGAGTCTGAAGAGTTTGAACAGCCTTTTGTTTTTTTCAGTAGCTGTCATCCCAAACAAAGCCTTAAATACAGACATCTTGTCTTTTCGTCACCACAGAATCTGCCCAATGCCAGGGCCCAAATCATCCATGATCATCCAGTTATTTTCCAGTGCTACCTTCTAGCTCACAAAAAACTCAATCTTTTTCAAAAAAATGTCCATACAGCACAGAGCTGATCAGCATATTTCAATTTGCATTAGGAAATCATTTAATTTTCAGAGAAAACTGTCTATTTTTCTGCTTGCTTAAATATGGTAGAGCTCTCAAATAGTGCAGAGCTACCAAGATGATCAGGGGACTGGAGCATCTCCCTTATGAGGAAAGGCTGAGAGACTTGGGTTTGTTCAGCCTGGAGAAGAGAAGGTTGAGGGGGGATTTCATCAATACCTATAAATATCTAAAGGGTGGGTGTCGGGATGATGGGACTGGGCTCTTTTCAGTGGTGCCCAGTGACAGGACAAAGGCAATGGGGCACAAGGTAGAACACAGAAGTTCCACCTCAATATGAGAAAAACCCCTTCCCTGTGCGGGTGCCAGAGCAGGGGCACAGGCTGCCCAGGGAGGCTGTGGAGTCCCTTCCCTGGAGACATTCACACCCCGCCTGGACGCGGCCCTGTGCCCCCTGCTCTGGGTGTGCCTGCTCAGGCAGGGGGTGGGACGGGGTGATCTCCAGAGGTCCCTTCCAACCCCTACCAGTCTGTGATCCTGTGATACCACAATAACTTCTTCTTCCCTAACAGAGCTTACAATACAGCCAATACTTGTGTCAACATGGTAGCGCTGGAACCTGGGGTTGAGAAATATTTATGTTTTTATCAGTGCAGTGTCATCATCGAGTAAAAAATGGTGAATCTGCCCAGCGTTTTTCCCTTATCAGTTGCACAAATACTACAGACAAAAACAAACAAGAAAACCACACCTATGACTGAAAGCAGCTGAAGTATTCAGGGTATTCAAGAGTAAACTGAAAAATCTGATACTGAGTTTACATGTTGAACTACGTATATTTCTGCAAAATACTCTCCTAACATAGAACCCCGAGGCTTTGAAATTGGTGGTGCAATTAATGGGTGCAATGGTGCAACCAGCTTTTGAAATTGGTGGTGCAATTGGTGGTGATTTAGAAAGATTTCAGCTCTGACCTTACATTTGTATGAAATGACATCAGCCCTTTGAAATATCTGGCTTTGGACATGTAAATAATTTAGCACCGAGAAAATTAGGATAAGAATTTACACCCTTTGCTATTCTATGTGATGTGATGTGCATCCATGCCCCGTCCTTTACACTGTGAAATAATCTCTTTCTTTTTCAGTTGCAAGGTGGATAACTAAAACAGATGGTGTTTAAGGTCAGTCACTAGCACCAGCTCCACAGGAGTAGGATCACTGAAGTCTTTCTGAAGTCAAGGGGTGTCATACAGTTAAAAAAGACCCAACAATTCTTTGGAAATTCATGTTATGGCTTTTAATAACTACTTTTTGATGGTTAACACAGTAAAGTTGTTGTTTTCTAAGTCATCAATACAAAGAAAGAATAGGAAGATTATCCCCAGGGTTATGGGTGGGATTGGACACAGAGCAGCACCTGCTTATTGCCACTCAAAGGCTGCAATTCTGTAAATCATCCAAGCCTGGTCAGGCATTGAAACAGGCTGCCCAGAGAGGTGGTGGTGGCACCATCCCTCGAGGTGTTCAAAGAAACATGTAGACGTGGCACTTCAGGAACTTGGTTTAGGAGGCCTGGGGGTGCTGCGTTGGTGGTTGGATTTGATGATCCTAGAGGTCTTTTCCAGCCTTAATGATTCTATGATTCTATAAGCCCAGCTGGAAGCCAGGTCGGATCAGTCTGGTGGGCTCTTTAACAAAGTCAGTGCAGGAGGGTAAGAAGCAGAAAGTGCAAAAAGATTAAAAAGAAAGAGATAAAGGAAAGAAAAAAGCAAACCACAAAACCAACAAAAACAGAGGGCCTCCAGCAAAACACACTGCAGTGCCAGCTTTGGGCAGACACTTCAGATGGAACCATTGCAGATGCTCTTTGTGTTGGAAGAGGAGAGGAGTGATTACCCACCTGGTGGCCTGAAGGGAGGGAAGGTGCAGGAAGCTGCAGACGACTCAGCTTCTGACAAAGTAATTGGTTGAGAACCTTGACCGAAGAGGTTCTGATGAAGATACACAAAATGCAGCTGGCCCCATTTGTCTTGCTAAAAGTCTGTGAGTAGGATGGTCCCAGCTGGTCTGAGGTAGGTCTCCCCATAGTAACATAGTGCCATGCAGACATACCCTACTCATTCTGAGCTGCCTGACATGGTATTTAACTGCCTTTAGTGAAGTGAACTTCGTGAAGTGTCTACTAGTGAACTGCCCAGGGCATGTTAGTACCCAAGCTTTCCATGGTGTTTTGCTTCCCACTGCACCACACACCCTGCCGGTACATCCTTAGACTACTAACAACTAACTTAGACTTTGCTCAAATCATGATACCAATAACAGGGCAAATAACCAAATGGTTAATCTTTCACCAGTAGTCTATGGATGGAAAGATGGAGTCACGTAAGGAGGAATTTGGTGCGCACCATGAAGTACTCTCATAGTCTGAGAGATCACGGGGAGGAGGTCAAATTTCCACTTCCTGTAATCATAATGCGTGATCAATTTTTGATGACTGAAATTATGACTACAGAAAAGGAGAGGAAAACATGTTCAACAATGAAGTGTGGGATTTATTTAGTTTAGTTTCAGTTAAAATGAGTAAAACAAGGAACAATATTTTGAAAATGTCTGAGTAAAGGCATGTACCACAGTATGAAATTTTGTATTACCAACATAATACATCATTCTGGGTGACCACACTGATTCTCTCACAGAGATCAATGCTGCAAATGTAATCACAGTAGCAGAGTAATTGATGTCTAGCCCATAGATTATGAAGTTAATAGATGCAGAAGCAATCTCTTCTACTGTGGACCCTCCCTTCATGTTCAGCAAAACCTTTACCTGCATTAAAATTAAATTACATCCTCACGTTTATTCAATTATAGGGTGGGAGGGACTGTCCAGACTGCTCAGCAGCGGTCTGATTTTGCTTCCTTTGAGATCTGCAGGCATTTCGTCATAGACTTCAGTGGGAAACAACTAGAATAACTACAAGACCTTCTGAAAACCCCATCCATATTGCACTGAATGATGGAGGCATGGTTTGCTTTCTCCCTACAAAAAGGAAAATTTAAGATTTTTATTTATTTAATTAGGCACAAAAAGGAATGAGGGAAAAATAATTATTTTAGAGAAAAAATAAGATTAGAGCAACAGTCTTTCCAGTGTCAATATGAATCCCTCTTTGTTTTCAGATTTCAGCACAAACTCTGTGCCAGTCAAATGTGGTAACCTCCATTCTCACACCCTCATCCTTATCTGCCTCCTCTTGCCTTTGCCAGTGTGCTGTGTTTTTTCATCTTCTTTGTGCTCTGAGATAAAATCACTTCATCTGCAGCCACAACTAGTTAATCCTTAAACTCCTCCATAAAATTCTACCCTTAGACTGGTCCCATTTGTTTTCTTCTCTCTTTTGATTTCTATAGGTAAAGTGCAAACACCTAATTACTGCCAAATCTAACACCACTCTGCTTTAATCAATACTGGTAAGATCCCTTCATTTTGAACTCAAATTATTGCTGACCCCTTTGAATTCCTTATTAACCTCTGCTTCCCCTTTATTTCTTTTTGAAGCATTGATTCATCCAAGCAGATCTCAATGCTTTCCTTGTAAGATTTTACCCTTTCTTAGATACGGGAGCTCTGGCCAGCACCGTTGGTTTAAAACTCGAGAGATTTTCTCCGTTCAGGTTCTTCACTTTGCCTCAGTCTTTACTGCTAAGGCTGGCCCTCAGCATCTCAGCCCCCAGAGAAGAGAGGACAAATCTGAGGAAAGGAAGACTTCCCATCGGTTGAGAAGGATTGGGTCAGAGATCACATAGGCAAACTGGATCCTCACAAATCCATGGGTCCCGATGGGATGCACTCACGAGTGCTGAGGGAGCTGGTGGATGTTCTTGCTGAGACACTCTCCATCATCTTTGAAAGGTCGTGGAGGACACGAGAGGTGCCCAAGGACTGGAGGAAAGCAAATGTCACTCCAGTCTTCAAAAAGGGCAAGAAGAAGGACCTGGGAAACTACAGGCCAGTCAGCCCTCACCTCCATCCCTGGAAAGGTGATGGATCAGTTCATCCTGGAGGTCATCTCCAGGCATGTAGAGAACAAGAAGGTTATCAGAAGTAGTCAACATGGATTCACCAAGGGAAGATCATGCCTGACCAACCGGATAGACTTCTATGATGGCGTGACTGGCCTGGTGGATGAAGTTAAAGCAGTGGATGCTGTCTATCTTGACTTCAGTAAAGCATTTGACACTGTCTCCCACAGCATCCTCACAGGCAAGCTAAGGAAGTGTGGGTTGGATGAGTGGACAGTGAGGTGGACTGAGAACTGGCTCAGCAACACAGCTCAGAGGGTTGTGATCAATGGGGCAGAGTCTGGCTGGAGGCCTGTCACTAGTGGTGTTCCCCAGGGGTCTGTGCTGGGTCCTGTCCTGTACAACATATTCATCAGTGACCTGGATGATGGGACTGAGCGTAACCTCAGCAAGTTTGCTGATGACACCAGGCCGGGAGGAGTGGCTGATAACACCAGAAGGCTGTGCTGCCATCCAGCGAGACCTGGACAGGCTGGAGAGCTGGGCCCAGGGGAACCTCATGAAACTGAACAGGAGCAAGTGCAAGGTCCTGCACCTGATGAGGAACAACCCCAGGCACCAGGACAGGCTGGGGACCTGCTGGAAGGCTGCTCTGTTGAGAAGGACCTGGGAGTGCTGGTGGACAACAAGTTGACCATGAGCCAGCACCGTGCCCTTGTGGCCAAGAAGGCCAGTGGTATCCTCAGGTGCATTAAAAGGAGTGCGGCCAGCAGATCAAGAGAGGTTATCCTCCCCCTCTACTCCGCCCTGGTGAGACCACATTTGGAGTGCTGTGTCCAGTTTTGGGTCCCCCAGTTTAAGAAAGACGTGGAACTGCTTAAGCAAGTCCAGCAGAGAGCTACCAAGATGATCAGGGGACTGGAGCATCTCCCTTATGAGGAAAGGCTGAGAGACTTGGGTTTGTTCAGCCTGGAGAAGAGAAGGCTGAGGGGGGATTTCATCAATACCTATAAATATCTAAAGGGTGGATGTCAGGATGATGGGACTGGGCTCTTTTCAGTGGTGCCCAATGACAGGAGAAGGGCAATGGGCACAAGGTAGAGCATAGGAAGTTCCAGCTAAACGTGAGAAAAAAAACCCTTCCCTGTGCGGGTGCCAGAGCAGGGGCACAGGCTGCCCAGGGAGGCTGTGGAGTCTCCTTCCCTGGGGACATTCAAACCCCACCTGGACACCGCCCTGTGTCCCCTGCTCTGGGTGTGCCTGCTCAAGCAGGGGGTTGAATGGGGTGATCTCCAGAGGTCCCTTTCAACCCCTACCAGTCTGTGATCCTGTGATTCACCTCATCAGACCACTACCTATGAGTGCCTTAAAGCTCTCAGTACTTGAAACTGCAAGCCCTTCTTAAACACCTGATTTTGTCAGAAGGACAGTCACAGCTAGTCCCAGGCATGTGAAAAATTTCTCCACCTCCCATAGGACTGAATTACACTTCCCCAGCAACCACTTTCAGCTCATAGGTCTCATTAGTGATTATTTATCAACACAGATGCTACCCGTTAGGCTGATGGCATGCCTTCCACCATGCTCCAGCCATCAGCAACCAGCAAAGTCCATGTATATAATGTGTTACTTTTAGGAGAGACTAAATAATTCCACCCTAGAATACCAGAACTATTGCCACAAGAAATTTCACATTCCACAGCAAAGATGTTAATAAAACTGTAAAATCTGAGTGCTGATTCCTGGCTAGAACAAAGCAAGCATAGGATTGAAGTCACTTGCTTGAGTGTGTATGTCTGTTGCGTGGATTAGTACATCAGACCCGTTCTATCATCAAAGTCATGAAAAAGGCAAATGCAGTCCTCTGGCACCTCAGGTGTGGTATCCAGCAGACAGGCAAGCTATTAATGCTATTTTAGTAAACGGATGAAACCTCATCTGGAGTAGCCCATACAGTTCTGCCATCTGCGTTCAAAGATGAGCTGAAACTGGAACAGATAAAGGGCTGGATTGCTGGGACGATCAGGGGAGGAGGCAGCTCCTGTTACAGGGGATATGTGAAAGGCTTGCTTAGCATATCAAAGTCAGCATCTGGAGGGAGAGTGACTGATCTCTAAAAATACACCAGTGGGTAAAGCTTGGGAAGGGCAATGGCTATCGAGCTAAATGGCAGTATTGGCACAGTAACAAAAGTGTATAAACTACCTATGAATAAGATTGGACTTCAAATCTGATGGCTTAGTCATCAGAGCAGCAAGATTCTCTCCAACAGAGGCAATGAAGGGCAGAAATTAGGAAGTTTTAAACTGATATTTGACAAATGAATCACATGATTATATGGCAGAACTGACCATGATAATGGTCTGAGCTTCACGAGGTAGTCTGTCATATCCTTTATCTTTTATATGTTACTATTGACTCGTGTTAACCATGTTATGTTATTTTGTTATATTTAATTTATTGAGGACTCTTTCAGCTTAAGTCCTGATGGTTTTGCCTGCCAGTTAATATGTGACAACATTTTATAGTTTTCTAAATTCCTACAGTATAATTCATCAGCCATACGCCCCATACAAAACTGTGAGGGCTGATAAAAAAATTCTGCCAGGCAAAACATATGAGACAGTATTCTTTTTATCAAAGTACAAAAAAAGAATTATTTTGCATCATATCTCATTGAATCCAATACAGCAAGTACCTTTATGATCGAAGAAGTTCTTAACCTCTTTTAAATCATATTTTGGTACCAGAGTGTTGTTTTGACACAAATTTAAAATGTTCCAGTACAAAAAAATATTAATTATTCCTTTTGGATTTTTAAAATTTGCCTGAACCTAAACTCTGTGTTGAATTAATCACAAATTCAAAAAATTTTTAGGTTAGCAGAAAATTTTAATTTTCAAGTATTTATACAAAATGTCAGTCAGTCCAATAATGCAATTGATATAATAATACTCTTTTACAAGATATTTCACTTGATATCACACAACACTCTAATAAAAAATAATCTAGAATTAAGATAGCGCACACATATCATACATTAAATAGCAGATTCCTAAGGGTAATTTTAAACAACCAAAACAAGTAGATGTGCTTTTACCGCAGTTATGGACATCGGTTACTGTCCCTACGCTACATAACATTCCATGAATGATCCAGGGAAAACACAAAAAACTGCTAGTGTTGAACTTGGCAGATGACAGCGAGACTGCAAAAATAGTAAACAACAAAGAGAGAACAGGACACTGAACACTGAATGAAAACAACCTGCATAGATTAGTGCAAGAACACTGTGACCCCCAGATCCATTTTCTGTGAAGATGCCTCTAGTCTGTCAGCACTGAGCCCTGTAGCATCGCATGGGGCTGCTCCCTGCCAGGTGCAGGGCGTCACAGGATGCCAGATGACCGTCACATCACCGACTATTACATTTTGAGGCAGTGAAACCAGGCTTCACTAACTTTGCACTCCACCCACCTTACCTGTATCTCCACAATTTGTCACAAGGACACTGCAGAAGATGAAGGCACATGATATCCACTGCTCTCCCCTCATATGCAGGACCAGTCATCACAGAAGACAACCAGGCTGATCAGGCAGGATTTTTTCCTTGAGGAACACCTGCTGGCTTTTCCCAAGCATCTTACTTTCCTTCTTGTGCCTGGGGATGGCTTCCAAGAGGATTTGCTCCACAATCTTACAGGGCACTGAGGGGACACCAACCACGTTGCTGTTTTCTGCATCATTCCTCTTGCCCTTTTTGAAGATGGGTGTGACAATTTCCTTTCTCCAGGCATCAGTAGCTTCCCATAATCACCAAGACCTTTCAAATATGCCACAGCTGGTCAGTGAGGCCTACTGACAACATCAACACCTTAGGGAGCATCTTGCCTGGTCCCATCTCTTGTGTATTTATTCTGCTTGAGACTCCCAAAATTCAGTCTTCCTTTGCTCCTTGTTAGTGCTTCTTCCACAACAAAGACTGAGACTGTATTTTTGTAGCCCTAATTTCTCTAATTTTAAAACAGTGGTCATTAATACATCCAGCCATCACCCAATACCAATAAATCCATTCTGGAATACTTTAAAGAAGAGGTCTTCTTTGGTGCAAGATTTACAGCTGTCTTTGGAGTAAGTCAGACTACACCAAAAATCAAAGGCTATAGTTCTCAATAAAATACTCCGAGGACTGCAGCAGACATATTTCACAGACAGACAATTCATCTCAGACCTCACTATCAGACCACTCTGCACCTCATCTATATCCTGCCCAAAATCTTATTCAGCAGCAAAGACTAACAGAGGAGATACACGTCACAGCAATTCATTTTCAGGGCCTGACTTCATTACATGAGGCATTTTGATTAAGAAGGTGAATGAGTGGATTACCTGATATTTTGCACTCCTGGTACCACTCAGGCAGAGGGGGATTTTGTTTGGAACGCTATGTTAAACTCCTGGAGGTGCACTCTGCTTTTTCTCCATTGATTCTTGATGCAAAGCCCATCAAAGTCAGTGGAAAGATTTTACTGCTTTTCAGTGTTTCCATTCTTCTAGTACTGCCTCTGCAATTTTTTAATTACAAGTAGGCTCTTCTGATAGGAACTCCAGTTTGTCAAAAGTATATACACTTTTTTAAGTTTAGTTGCTTTGATCTAGACATGGCATGTGGCTTTTCTGCTGTTTGATGTGAAGACTGCACAAACATAAGAATGCAGCAGCAGCAACAGCACCAGGACTCCACACTGCCCCTGTGATATAGGTATTCTTCCAGGCAAATAAATGGTCTTGTAATTCCCTAAACAGGAGATTCAATCATTAGGAGACCTCAACCACTGGTGACACATTACTGGAGATGCATGGTTTTAGACGTGCCTTCATCTCTGGAGTACTTGCCAATCAGCAAAGCATGTGAGATGGAGCACAGCCTTTAAGAAGAAGCAAGTGGCTTGGGAAATTCACTCTAACAGAAAAACAGTAATCATCCTCAAATTTAAAAAAGAAAAAATTTTCACAGGGATGATGTGATTAATGCTCACAAGGTTACATGTGGCTATGTAAATTCCCTGGAGGAGATATCTGCTAAATCCAGGGGCCAGCTTCACTCTGCAAAGCTGGAAGAAAGAGTGGTGGGGCAGCAGGGGTAGGCAGTCAGTCAGGGAAACCTTAAGCAACTCTGTTCTCCTCAATCTTCCATAGACCCCAGCAAAAGTCACAAGGGAATATGCTAACAATGCAGGAGAGGGAAATTTATGCAGGGTATGGCAGATCACCCTGATGCAGTACATCTTAATCTTTACTTTCCTGTGAAAGCAAGAGCAAGGCTGGTCCACAGCTGTAAAAGAAAATTATACTAATGAGGCCAGGGTAATCCATCTCATGCTAAACGTACTGCATGTTTCCCACTGACCTCATAAGGAGTGAAATCAGACACACAATTTACGGGTGTATTCAGAAAATGTTACATACTGCAAAACCAGCTCTGTGGATAGTGTTAGATATAGAAATGAAGAAGGGGAGCCTTATTCAAACTGCTCTAAGATGGGAAATGCAGCAACACCTCCTGGGATCTTTCTAATCATTCTTTGGAAATATTATTTGGATTTACGCTTCTCAGGCTCTGTCCTCCTATGGCCTCACCTGGTTTGCATAACCATGTAAGACAGCCAACTGTCTGACTTCCACCATGCAGCACTGTGTAATTGACACAGTATAATCCAGCCTGGCTCTGTATTTCAGAACTGATGACTTCTGAACCATTTAGCAGCTCTGGAACTTAAAGACGGGTGTCATAATCTGTAAGTCATTTCTGGATTTACAGATGCTTCCTTTGATATGTTGTAAAACTGCTGGTAATTGAATCCCATAAGGGATTGTTTTCAGAGCAGTCTGTGAATCAAATTCTGTTAACAAATAATGAGTTTCTTGTGTTTCCCCCTGCAGGAATGTGATTCTGCAGATCCTAAGGTTTTTCAGCTCTCACAGAAGCTGCAGATGTCAGGGGACGTGGCCCTTCAGACAGGCTGAGTGGTTAGGTAGCATGTGTTTCCAAGTGGATGCATAGCAGTTAACAGAAAGCAAAAGGTGCAGGACTGGAGGTTTGCAAGCTTAACTCAGCAGTCTGTAAGGCAACTGCTCAAGGCATTTCTTTTTCCCGCCAAGCCTCGCAGACCTGGCTGGAAAGCAGGAATCAGCCCTTTACAGTTTCCTGGTCTGCACTCCCTTTGTCTTCTCACCAGAAAACTTTTTCTCTGCTATTTCTCTCTGGTTGCTGCTCACCTTTGCAGCCTGGCCTGGTCAGCCTCCGCTGCTAACCCAAATCCTGCATCCCAGCTGTGCTCTGAGAGAAAAGCAAGCATGGGGAGAGTGTCCCGATGTGGTAATGGGACTTTGTGCTTCTCCTTTGTGCTTCATTGCAACAGGCAGTGCTGGCAAACCTTCCCTGCACTGATAACTTACAGGCCAGCCAGGGACCATGTCAAACTTCCCTGACTCTGGTCTTTGCTTCCTGGCTCCCTCCCAGGTCCTCTGAAAGCCTCCCCAGGCAGCTATAGCCCTCCAAGAAGAGTGGGTGCTTGTCCATGCCTTGGCAAGTCCTGATCAGCAGTGCAGGCACAGGACACAACTCAATATATCCAGGGACTTGGACATGGAAGGAGCAGCTCTGACTTTCCCTGGCAAGGTCAACTTTTCACAATCTGGCCCTGAAGTCAGAGGCAATTCGGGGAAGGGGAACTACGCTCCGGCATCTGCTTTGTGCCAGGGGAGACATAAACCCATGTCAAACACAGCCCACAGAGCTGCAGGGAACACTCTGCCATTGACACTTTGACTGTGATCTGAGTGCTTCTGGGTTTCCAGGCTGCTAGCAGAAGCTAATGTGACGAGAGCTACCTGAAGGAATCTGTTAAAATGCAGATAAAGCAAACAGGATCTTTCTAAGTGTGCTTGGTTTTGACAGGCCAGCCTGAGCTGATGTTTTGGACAGTTTCTACCCAAGCTTCAAAATCTTTGTAGCCAATTATTTCCCAGCCATCTGCTTGTATGGATCATAATTTGGGTAGCTGCCATCTGCCAGAGAGAGCTTCCACCATGGAGATCCTTGTTTTTCAGGCACTGGAAAGCCTCTTGGATTCTGACACAGGACCTAATTCAGATTTTTGCAGCTGTAAAAAAAAAACTGGTAAGCAAAATGCAAGCTGCAGTGTCAGATGGAAGGAAATCAAATGCTGTGTCATCAGCCCTGCCCCTCTTCCATGACACTTCCCCATGCAAAGGCTTTTGATGAGCTCGCACATGAGTGACACAGTGATGACACAGCTTTCACTACAAGGCACATGCATTGGCTCATTACAGTGGAGAAAGCTACCAAAATATATAAAGGAAATTAACCTCTTGCAACTGTAGTCACGCTGCTAACTTCAAGAACAGAGTAAAGATGTGCATCAGATACTGACCTGGGAAAATCTCCAGTTCTTACCTTTAAGCAAACTGTACCTGTCTCCAAATTTTTTTAATCACATCTCTCCAGATAATAGCATCTGCCTTCTACAGAGCAATACCCCACACCTCATACAGCCTTAGAAACTCAAGCAGTTTCTTTCAGCCATTACAGTTCTCTGTTTGGTATTGCTGCCTTTAAACTTAATAGCAGCCTACAATTCAAGGGAGGTTCCACACCTCTCAGCGTAAAGGAAATAAAACACTATGCTGTGTCTAAAAGAATTATTCTAGATCTACACATACACAAGCATACGCACACATTTATGATGCTATGGAGCATCAATAGAGAGGACTGCTCTCCTTTCTCCTCCAGCGTACTATTGGTACATGATATATTCCAGCTTCTCAAGCACATACTCCACCAGCACGGAGAGGAGGATGCTGTATGACAGAGGAGGAGAGACAGGCAGAGGCAGGGGAGCAACAGGGCTCTTCCAGATGGTGCATTTCCATCTGCAGAGTAGCAGAGCCCCTCTCCTGCTCCATCATCCCATGTGCCAGACATAACCAGCTCACATCTGGGGAAAGGGAGGAGAGGACTGCAGCCCTGTGCTGCACATGTGCTCAGCATGGATCCATCCATAAGAACATGCAAAACCAGAGCCAGCCATGTGAATCTCACTTTCTGCACGCAAGGCCTGGCAGAGCAGTCATATTTCTCTACACTCCTGGATTTCCTTGTGTCATTGTGAACCACACATATGCAGGACACAAATAAATTCAACTGACTTGGCTAAAAGATGTTGCTCTTATATGCTGCAAAGTGAAGCCATGGCCTTAGATCAAGGGGTTTATTTGAGAAAATATCCCTTGTTTGGCTGTATTTATATCTTCCAATAAAATACATCACACTGTCATATTTCCTCCTCCTGCTCGCCTTCCCATGTCTGGTCTTTTTAAAGTTCTCCTCATGTGGTTTCCTGTCCCCAGGCACTGGGTAATTTTCATTGCCCTACTCTGGACCTTTTCTCTCATACAACAGCCTCCTTTAATCACTTCTCCAGTGAGATGCAGTCATCTGCCACAAGGTTTTCAGGGTATGAGGAGGAAAAATATTTTCCACATCTTTAATTGTATCAAATTGGGATTGTAGAAGAGCTGCCTTCTCCCCAAGCATATGCATCCCCTTATTAAATGGATTGCCTTCATCAGACTGGCAATGCTCATCACAGCCAGCCTTGACCTGACCCTCTTCTGAAAGGAAGAACGCCTGAGGCTTGTGATCGTTCCTCTGCTTTGCATTGTCTCTGTAAGGGACCATGGGAAATCACATCTGACAACCACAAGGAATGATGAGGGGAAGTGCAAACCCCAAGGAATGAACCTACAGGAGGGCAGACAGCAGCAGCACTCAGGCTTGTTAAGTATAACACCTCTCAGAGTTCAAAAAAATTTGGGAGGAAAAAGGGAGGGGGAAGAGAGGAGGAGGCAAATGGGAGAACATCCCTTTTTGTCCTGTAAGGTGGTCCACCAAAGGGTGGGCTTTGGGTTACTCAAGTGACACTGGTGAGCAGCTATGGAAAAGGTCAGGCAGGAATCATATGACAAGGGCACATGCAAAAATCAACAGAAGGAATGCTCTCACCAGCCATCTGCGTGGGAGGAGACAGAAAAGGGAAAAAGACCACAAGCAGGATGCTCCTGGGGCTAATTAAGGCAGCTGTTCTGCACAAGGCAGATGCCAATCTTCTTGACTGACAGCCAGGAAGGGAAGATCATATTGCGAGAAACCAAGCTGAACAAGTAAAGACAGGGAATGAGATGGGCAGAGAGTAAAACGAAGCTCCCCAGCAAACACAGAGCAAGAGGCTCCTCTTCCTGCCAGAGGGGACAGGCTGTGCCTCCACAGGAGGTCGGGCAGGACTCCCCTTGGATGTACCACACAGCACAGACTGCTGGGGTCACCCCAGGTTTCATCTTATCACAGACTCCCTTATTATCCACCCTTGATGGAGCAGGGGAAATAGACCACTGGCCTGACCCACTGGTGCCAGCTCCAAAGCCCACTAAAACCCTGGAGAGATCCCCACTGGCTTTTCCAGTACTTCAGTTAGATTCCTATATTTTAAATGGGTATGTGGCCAGAAGTGGTAAAAATAAATAAGGCAAAGCAGTACATACATCATCGAAAAATTATTACCTACCAGCTGAGAATCTGACTCAACAGACCGAAGCGTTACACACAGTCAAGTAAAGCCTCTTTGTAAGGCAGTATATGCTTTGTCCGGGATTTTCCTAAAAACAGAACCAACAAGGGCAGTCATACAGTTGCTGTGGCAGAGTAAAAGTCTGGGACTGATGAGGTGAGGCAGGAAAAGAGTGGCAGCAGGCTTTGCCTGGGCAGGGAATGAAGGGGTCTTCAGACTCACAATCATTTTTACTTCTGTCCTGAGTTCATTTGTCCCGTGTCTCCCAGCTGGTGACTCAAGAGACCTAGAAAATGGTAGCAGGATGCCAGACAGAGTCTTATCTCAACTATACAGAGCAGGAACTTGCCACCTTCCCGTGTGTATCCACAACTCCCAGTGGTATTTTCTTGCGTCTATGCACACAGTCCAGCCGCCCACCTGATAAAAAGAAAGGTGCATAAGCCCGGGCTCCTGTGCAGTTTTTTCAAAATAAAACTGACATTCCTATCTAGCATGACTTTGGGCAGGTTAAAAGATATTTTGGCATTTGATAAGCATGGGCACCTCTCAGATGGAAATAGGCGAGGCTGAAACGTGAAAACAAACTTTTTAAAATAAAATCCTGTTGACTACGAGAAGCCATAATGAGGGTGTATAAACGCTGCAGCTACATGATAGGCTCAAAACACTTTACAGCTCAGATGTCTTCAGGAATTTTTCTTTTTAGTGGGCTGGACTGAAAAGCTTAGAATAGAAATAACTCCATGTCCTGTTGAAATACTTAAAAGCTGCCTACTTTCTTTCCAGAGGTCTTGTTTCAGCACACAAGCAGAGGCTGATGGGGGATGTTCTCAAGTGTTTTGTTTACAACAGGCAGACAAAACTCCTCTGTGTTCACAGAGAGATGTATTTCAACCCCCTTGCACTAGGGGAGGTGTTCGCCCCTTATTTGGTGGCTCTACCAGGGCAGGACAGCTTTCATATCAGCTTTTGGAGGTTAACCATAAGACATCTTGAAGCTCTGCAGCTCCCAGTTGCCTTGTCCACTTCTCTTCCCTGGTTTATCCCACAGGCCACACCAGCCGGTTCTAATCCTGCCCCAGAGGAGGGTGGGTGGCAGGCAATTTTAGCACTCTGGGTAGTTTTTCTTCTCTGGAACATGGGACAAAGAAAGGCAATGAGTAAATATTGCCTGAAGACAGTAATTTGGACACAGAGGGGGATAAATTAGTCCATATAAACACTTCTGGACAGGGACAAAAGACTCACAGACTACAGAAAGTAACTGACCTTCTAACCAACATGTACTAACTTTTGCTTGGTGTTGCTGCAATGTACAGCGCCATGGGGACGTCACTCTGCATGGTACCTCTGGAGGACTCCAGGGGAATACAAACAGATAAACATCCATAACTGATCTCGCTTCTCACACAGATTAGAGCCAGGGTCAGTTCCTGCCCTGTCTTTGATTTGATTGGTCAGAAGAGAGAAATCGTTTCGTTTCTGTGGCAAAGAGTCATTGTTTTTCTCTTTAAAAGTTTATACATTCAGAGTTAAGAAAAACAAAGTGAAAATGTCCTAAAAGTAATAACAAATGCCAGTTTTCAGGTAAAATGATGGTGTGTCTGAATTTCTAATGCTGATATCAGCAGCAGTTTCACTAGCTCTTAAAAAATTACAGAGCTATATTATGGAGAAAATGCAAAGGTGGACAGATAATTTCCTATTTTACCAGAAGCGTCTTCTAGTCAAGGAATTGATATCTTCTGGAAACCCCAAAGCAAATCAGCTAGCAAATGGAAACATCCTGGCAAATCTACTCTCGTATACCATCTTATGGCAAGTGTCTCTGCTTTTTTTTAGGCTCCAATTACTGTTAAGGCTTTTCTGATTGTTTACATGGATGTGGGATCGTTGCACCACGTGATTGCTTTTGTATGTGTCGTCCTGTTCCCATAAAAGACAATAGGAAATTGTTCCTGGCCGCAAGGCTGAGTCCACAGCTAATGATGTTCAAGTAATTTCCTCATCAACAAATCTTCATGGAGTATTGAATCTGAAATATAGACCTGAAGACACAAAGACAACATGTCCATATTAAAGTCCTCTGTGGTAAGGACCACGGTGATAAGGAGGAACAAAGACACTATGTTCATAATAAAGACCTTGGGGATAAGTAGAGTCTGGCAGATTTTTTGTTGTTGTTTTACAGAGATTTTCTGTCAGTTTTCAACTCTGTCTCAGCACCCCCTTACAGAGCAGTCTTCTCTGGGGAGAAAGTAACTACCTCACAACACACCTCCAATCTAGAGAGCAGATAACCTCATTTTGGGGCATCCTGATGACTTCTGCTGAAACATTAAGCTTGTATGCATTTTTGTGCAGTAGAAAAACAACACAGGGGCCTAGGATAGACAATGTAAAAAGAGTTGTTAAACACAATAAATATAGAGAGGTTTGCTATTATTTATTTATTTCCTAGTCTGAAAGAAGAAAATAGGTTTTGCAGGAAAATTACATGTTTTAAAGAAATCATTAAAAGCTTACTGCCATGGTTTGGTTCTAGGATCCTCTGAAGAGCAGTTCATACTAAAAAAAACTACTGCATTTATTTCAGCAAGACTTCATACTCTCAGACTTGATCAGTCCTGTTATCCTGGGATGAAAGGAGAACAACTGAGCAGGTTTTTACAAGACTGAAGACGCAACAAAAAACAACTTGACAAAGGAATCCAGTCTCCCTGTAACTGCTAAAAAGATAAAAAGAGATAAAAATCATAAAGCTTGTGGAAGAGCACGGGAGATATTCAGCCAGGTCTTGCTCTTCCCTTGTTTCACATTAAAGACTGTAAGCATCTGAGTGCGTGGGTGAAAGCTACTGATATTATCTTTTTTCCTTGATGGTGTTACCTTCCCAGTATCATGCTGCAAGCTGCAAGCAAGAGTGGCTTCAGACAGAGATTGTGGAAAATGTATTGAAATCAGGTACCTTTTGGAGAAAACAAATGTCTCCTGCCAGCTCCAGAGACAACAGGTCCACCAATGAAAGTGCCACAGGTATATTAAAACTTACACTTCCAGACTTCACCCAGGCAAGCCTATGGAGATGATTTTTTGTCTTAAAACCACCTGTAGGGAATTATCAGAGGTACACCTGTCCTCCACAAAAACATGGCTGTCTACCTACAATGACCACCTTCACCCAAGTGACATGACAGCATTGTTGAGAAATACCCATTAGTATGAGGCAAACTGCCTGAAAAAAAAAACCACATTATTTTTGAAAATTTAGGATCTTTTTCATATTATACAATGTTTTACTGTATTTGGATATAGCAGATGTTTAAATAATAATCTTCATTCAGAACAAGGAAGTGAAATCATACCTGTTAATTTTAAATATCATTTGTCACAGTTTTAGCATGATTACACACTGGCCCCAGTCAAGCTATCTTTTTGCTAAGGTCTATTTGTTAAGAGTATTAAACACAAAATGTATCAGAATACATCACTTGGAAGACAAAATTAGCACCTAACAGAACTTTTTTATGACTGCTGCTGTTCTATGAAACATACAGAAAACTTCGACCTATCTACCCTTTGAGGAATCAGGATTTTAAGTATGTGATAGAAAATAAGCTTTGACTGGATTATGTTGAGACATTAAAAATACATATACATTAGGCATAGCTCTGGGGAAGGAGCCCCAGAAATTTTTGACTGGCCAACATCTGTTTCAAGTGATAATTTGGCTCCTTCAGTGACCAAATTGATTGCAAGAGAAGGAGAAGGAGATATTTCCACTTTGGAGTGTCAAGACTGCTACAGTATGAAGCTGATTTTACAAACTTTCCCTAGATTTTACCACAGAAGAACATAGCACTCTATACTTACGTAAGGAATATATCCAGCCTAAATCCTAGTGTCATTTCTTCTTATCTAGTGCGTCTATTTTTCTATGCTTCTGCATATAACCATAACCAGACAGGAGAGTAGTAACACTGCAACTTCAGCAATATCATTATTCATTGCTTTAGTACTTGAATCTCAGCTTTCCTGAAGACCAGCCAAGATGCAACAGGTGCTAAGTGTTTGCCAATGATCAAATATTTTTCTTTTTCTCCACGTACCAGTCAAGGAGACAACAGAATTGGTGTTAACCAGCATTGCATGATACTCACCAACATCGCACCCTTGCAGGTAGGCATCAGACAGTAGCTGAGGGTTTGCATAGTTGTTGGCTGCACAGATCAGTGGTTCCACAAGAGGCATTTTCTCAGGTTTCTGAGCAGAAATTTTAAGTCTAGAAGGTCACTGTGGCTGTAGTGGCAATTGTGTTGCTATTATTATTCTTCACAGTGCACTGTATAAATATTGCACTAACACGAACGTGTCTTAGTGCCTTGCACAGTCACAGAGCACCAGGGTGGGTTTTGTGACTGAGAGGATTTTGAAAGCATCAGAATATGCCATGGGCTGCCTGCAGTGGCGTGCTGCTCATTTGCAATGGTCATAGCCCAGAGTACATTAAATCTTTTGGAATTATCCTGTTTATTTGTAATCTGAGATGTTTTATAAGTCTCTATCCTAGGCATTTATATAAGCTCTGCTGGTAATACGTGGTGTATGGCAAGTTCGTTAGGAAGAACAAATAATGCCCCTAGCTAAGAACAGAAAAATAAATCTAGATGAAGTTTAGATAAACTGATGTCAGAGAAGCAGTCCATAAATTAACATGAATTTGGAAACAGTCCCTTGATTCCCTTGAATCCCTTGAATTTGGGATTGATTTTTCAGCTGAATTTTTCCTCCCCCACAGTGAAGTCTTTTTGTTTACACATGCATGTAAACTAATTGACCTAATGAAGCTGTTTTGTTTGTAGAATTTTAATACAAGAGAAGGAGGCCACTTTTCCAGGTCACTGGATGTAGAGGGTCAATTGCTTCACCTACTAGAATTAATTTCTTGTTTTTCTATAATTGCTCGTACAAAGCAGATCCTACAAAGCTAGGGCTATAGCAATTCAGTGATGAATTTTTATTTAATTTATTGGAAATTCAAGGATGTCTGATAAAATGTATGACCTAAAGAAAACTTCTAAATCCCCAATATTTAACTGAAGCAGTAGATGTTGCCCTGCGTCATAGGAATCTTAGGGAGATCAAAAAGGGCTAATCAGACTCAGGTATTGGTTAGCCCCAATCTTTCTGTGTATTAAGGCTGGGGAACTGAAGATGTTGCTTCCTTCAGGGATAAGGCTAGGAAGAAAGTGAACTCTTCAGAAAACATCATGAGATCAAGAGAGAGCTGTCAGGGCCCCCATGGACACTAACAGGCTTTCAAATGTCCCTGACCAGCCTCCCCCACCCCTGCCCACTTCCCAGGGCCCCACCTCAGCCCAGCGTGGGCCCTCAGTCCCTGCTCATCGTGCTCAGGGGCTGTGGGATATCTCCCTGACCCTTAGGGAGCAGCCCTTGCTGCACCATGGCAATGGCACTTTGCTTGTCCTGGCTCCCATCATTTTAAAAAACCTCATCTGGGCCTCCACAAGGAGCCACTACTATTCTCATCCCTGTTAGTGGAGGTGGTACCTGGTCCCACATGGTAGGATCCTTTCATGGGTCTCAGGTATCCAGCCGGGAGATCTGGGAGGGGAGGCATGCAGGATTAGGCGATGAGATTGGCACCATTAGGTTGGAGGTAGGGTCTGACCCTCTCTCTAGAGGAGCTCTTGGAGAGGCACTGGTGATGGTGTACTTGCCTGTCCTTCAGTGCTGTAGATGCTCTCCTGCCCATGACGCTGCACACCAGGCCCAGCTCTTCTCCAGCAGCAGCACGTGAGGGTTTTCATTCTCCATAACTCAGCTCAGAAACATTTCCTGCCTTTCCTTTGAAATTCCCAGATGCTCTCTGTAGTGTGTTTTGGAAGCAATGAGACTTTAGTAATTCAGAACAATTTGGACATTAGGCTTCCTACTGGGCCACAAAACATTCATTAATAAATGCAACCTTTAACTCACTTTTGAGTTTGGAAGTAGAGAAGAAAAATGAGTGAGATCCCACATTCCAGTCCAGAACCCGCAAAACTTGCACATAAAGTGAGAGTTCCCACTGAAATCAGGTGTCACTGAAGCTGATGGTGTAGCGATAGCCTCTGGCTTCAATGTTATCTATTTGCTTAAGTGGTTTGTAGAGTCCTGGACCTGTAACCTTCTGATTTCAGTGGGTCTTATTAGGTATGATGGATTCTATCCACCCTGAACGGCTTGCAAGACCCAGGCTGGCATCAACAGCTCACTGCTCTACGTGCCTTTATGTCTTTCTGAAAATCTTGTTCAAGCACAGTTCATGTGTCTGGACAGACATCAGCGGTAGCAGGAAAACTAAGCCCCTTAGGGACAGGTCATATATTTTTCTGTAACATGTCGACAGATAAAATGACTGAAACCTTCTGACAGGGTCATAGAGCATGTCCTGATTATCCAGGACGGAAAACTCGGGGAATGACCCTATTTCGACTTCCCCACCTGCACTGAAACCCTCCGAGCGGGGAGCTGCAATGGTGGGAGAAGCTCACCAGGGGGCTGTCCTGCTCCGAAGGCGGCACAGCCCGGCTCCCAGCCACCCAGCCATCGCGGCTGCTGCTGTCTGAAACAACAACAAAGTGCATTGTAACTCTGCCCCAAAAAAAACCAAAATTATTTTTAGCGGTTAGCCAAAGAAACATAGCCAAAACTTCAGTATGATGCTCCAGCTGCTTCCACACAAATCATAGAATCACAGAATCACAGAATAGTTTGGGTTGGAAGGGACCTTTAGAGGTCACCTAGCCCGACCCCCCTGCCGTGAGCAGGGACATCGTCAACTCGATCAGGTCGCTCAGAGCCCTGTCCAACCTGACCTTGAATGTTTCCAGGGATGGGGCACCTACCACCTCTCTGGGCAACCTGGGCCAGTGCCTCATCACACTTAGTGCAAAAAATATCTTCCTTACAACCAACCAAAATCTACCCTCTTTCAGTTTAAAACCATTGCCCTGTGTCCTGTCACTATAGAACCTGGCAGAAAGTCTCTCTTCATCTTTCCTATATTCTCCCTTTAAGTACTGGAAGGCTGCAATAAGGTCTCCCTGCAGCCTTCCCTTCTCCAGGCTGAACAACCCCAACTCTCTCAGCCTGTCCTTGCAGGAGAGGTGCTCCAGCCCTCGGATCATCTTAGTGGCCTCGTCTAGACCCACTCCAGCAGGTCTATGTCTTTTCTGCGCTGCGGGCTCCAGAGCTGGGTGCAAATTCCTACAAGGGTTTTATGTAATTCGCTAAGCAGATTTTCAGGAGAACTGAAGTTTTCCTGATTGCTTTAATTACACAAAAAGTCTGCATTTGGAGAGGTTTACACTATCACTTCCCCTATGGTGGTGGTCCATTAATCTTCCCAATGCCACAACAAGATTATACATGTAATTCTGTAACTTTTTAATTTTCACTGTGGAGTTCTTGCAAAGTTTAAGAGGCTGCATGGTACATCCTGGGGACAAAGGTCTCAGATTATTTTGGCAGAGCATCAGTTTTACTGTAAGTGTTTATATAAACCCCTTCAATCCTTTAAAAATCCCAGCTGGCACTACAGGCAACAGCCATGATAACAAAAGTGATCCATGAGATGAACAGCTGGATTTAAAATTCTTTCTTGTATTATGCATGGAGCCAAGTCACCTCAAGCCAAATGAAACAGAAGTATATTTGAAATGGAAGAACATTAATACTGAGGGTATGCTTCTTTAGAAATAGGTTTAAGGAATTTCCACTGATACCCAAAAAGGAAAGAAAAACCTAAAATTATTTCTCCATGGATATACCATCTTCTGCAGGACATACCTAACGAGCACAAAGCATTTTTAGAGATAACTGCAGAGCAACAGCTATCTGGGTTGGAGGACATTTGCATAGTGTTTTTGAATTAGGGTTCTCCACCATTTCCATTTGTTATTCTTTTCTGTCTGCTCTCCCTTGGGCCTGAATGTATGTCTTCTTTAATATCACAGTTCCTTTACTCTGAAAAGCAGCCATACCATTGGAGGAATATTTCTGTGTAAGATGAAATACAGCAAGGACAGCATATTGCTCCCATATTTCACAAAGACACCCTTTTGCCAGCAGGGATGTGGGCACTGGACCACAGCTGGTTTTGTTTAGTGCTCGGACTTACAGCTACACACCTCCACTCCACCGCTCTCTGATGAGGGGCAGGACTGGCAACCACTCTGCACCTCATTGCACAGGCTGTGGTTTCAGACTGGTTGAATGTGGGATTTTCAAGGATTGAGACTAAAACTGTCCCGTTCTCTTAGACTTCACATTTTTGATGTGAACTGGAACAAAGCTTTTCAGTCTATTGAAGAGCCTTGATTAATATTTTGTGACAGAAAACTGCAGCTGGGAGTAAAAAACCTGCTCGTTGTCGATAAGAAAAAACGCTGCAACTTCAAGAATAAAAGCTTGGTGAGTTTCAGACTGAGGAAAGCTGTTGTACAGAGGAAGTAGACAGCCTGCCCTGCTCTGCAAAACCAAGGGGCAAGCACTAGCAAAGCAGAAGAAATGGCTAATGCACTCGCTGATCCTCCCCACAGTCCCTCATCCTACCCCAGGTCCCCATCTCTCCTCCCCATCCCACTCACGGCCCATCACACCGCACCATGTCCTGGCAGCCACAACCACCTCCAAACCACATTACAGACACCCAGAGCACCCCTTCAGAGCCTGACAAAAACCCAGCCACGTTGTGCTGCTTGCACATAGGACAGAGAAAGCTGCCCATCTCATCTATTGGGGGTTGAATATCTCTGAACTGTTGTGCTCCTGAAGATGCTTTTTAAAGAAAAGTGTTTGTGGTGGTGCTACTCCTGCTAAGGTACAGCTGGGCGCTTTTCATTGTGGGCCCTTTTCTGTGTCATTTTCAGTGGGAAGAGCAGCTTTAGCTGGAAGAAAACAATGAGAAATCATGTCCATGACTGAAAATCTTGCTTTTTTTGGTGGTTTTTTTTTGTTTTTGCTTCTTTTTTTTGGAGAAGACAGACAAAAAAAATGCCTTCCACTGCAGACATGTAGGCATGGCAGAAAAACTGTTTTTCTGAAGAGGATGCTTGATCATGTGCTGGTACTGGCAGGGACGCAGAAGAGAGGAAAGCATTTAGCCAACACAGATGGCCTCTTCAGACTGCTTCTGGAGACCTGCAGCTAACCCTGCTGCCTCTCTGGGCAGCTAGCTTGGCTCCTGGACATCTGAGAGGCAACTCAGTAGCCGAAAAGGCAGCATGGGGCCAAGCAAAATGTGGTGCTGCTCTTTCTGTGGTGGCGATCAATCCACTTAACCTCCAAGCTAAAGGCAGGAGACTGCCCTTCCTGAAGAGAGGAAGGTGAAAGGTTGCAATGATCAAGTAGCTGGTGTTAATAAAACGTTCTGTATATGCAAAAGCTCACTAGGATGCATTGAAAACAAGTCCTTTATTTAGAAAACTTACTTTTACAAAAGAACGTCTAAGCCCTGGAAGTGCAGGAGTTTGCCTCAGAGCAGCCTCTAGAGCTGGTTTCATCGCCCGTCAGCTCACTCATCAGAGATGGAAAGTGGAGCCAGAGGCAGCGCACCCCTGGAGCACTGCATTGCTGGGGGACGCCTCGGGTGGGCGGATGGCCCTTGCTCACAGCTGCGTTGTCTCTCTTTCTCCCGGCCCGGAGGAATGACGGGGCTTATAGCTCCCAGGGTGCTCTTTGAGTGCAAGCTGGAAAAATCTGTCTCTGCCTCATACAGCAGGATTTAACAAAATAAATAGAATAACATATTTTGATTATGAACACTGATAAATCAGTTCAGAAAATGGATAATCCAGTCACGGTATTAAGATGAAGAACACTCTGTCATATGTAAGTGGAGAGGGTTATAGAGCAGGTAAATGAGTAAAGAAAAGAGCTGTATGCAGAAATCAATGTGAGTTTCCATCCTAAATCAATACTCCTTTATGTTCCCAAGCAGCAGTACCTACCTACGCACAGGCTAAGAAATTACTTTCAATAACATGCAGATGTAGAAAATTATAAAACTTACCTAGAAATAGCATTCAGAATTAGGCAGATGCAAAATGTTCAGGAATGCGGTTGAAAATTTGCAGAAATTGAATCTTTTTGTTAGGCTTAAAAACCAACATGAGTCACTAGCAAATTTTTACCACTGACTCAGAAGGAACAAATTATATTTTCTGATAAGTGACAAGCTATCAACTTGAAGGGAAAAAAGGTGCAAAAACCTATATAAAAGGTTTAGTACTTTCTTCTGGTTTCTTATCTCATGAATGGCTTGATATTAACAGAGTGTTCCTCTGACGTTAAGCCCGTATCTAAAACTTTACTACAGGAACATTATTTCTTAGCTTTTGTTGTAAGTTCCCATGGACGCCAAGAACCAAGTGTCATGAAAAATAGAGTTTTCAGCAGAGTCTGAATCTGTGTTGACAGCCACATTTCTTGAAAAGCTGATCACTGGCACAGCTGTTCTCCTGTCTCTCTGCTGCTGCTTTCCTGTTCAGAAGCAGCTGCAAATACATCAAGATTACCTGTGGAAATGCTACACACAGAGAAAATCACATTTATTGGAATTATTTGTAGCATATAGTGTTACTGTAAAGTACTGTAAGGATCCCTTAGGCAGGTTACCTCGTTCATTCACCTTTAGGCAACGCAAATTCTTCCTTAATAAAATGCATTGTGTTAGTTTTAGAACTATTAACTCTAGAACTCCATGATGAGGCTTTACCTGCACAGACAGACGGGCAGAGAGCAGCACTGGTCCAGGGCAGGAACAGAGTCCTCTCTGATGGTGCACCTGCTAACATGATGATGAATCCCAGATTGGCTGTTCAGTCTGCGTTCACTTGTCTTGATTCTATTACTGCAAGCAAACCGAGCTTAGAAGACCACACAGCATGGCATCCCAACCAATGTGGCCACATGCAAGTCACAGTTTTTGATGTGCTCCTTCAGCTGGGGCTAATTTTGAATTTTAATGGAAGGTTTCTTACAGTGAATATGACTCATACTAAATGACTGGCTGTTAACAGGGTTTGCGCAGCTCTGAAGGTAGTTTTGGACCTTTGTTCTGTAACATCAAATATGGCCTGTAATGTTACAGCAAACAAATTAAGAGGTGAGCTAGGAGCCGTTCAATCAGATTTCAGGTCTATCATACATCAGTAAAATGCCATGTCACAAGGCTTATAGGAAATGGAGAAAACCTTAAGAGGTATTCAAGTAATGTTGAACAGACCCATCCTGAAAAATGCAGACATCAGAGGGTAAGCTGAGATGTGGAATTGACAGAGAAAACTGAAGACTCATTTGCTACCACCTGGGTTATTAAGAGAAGACATAATGCAGGCTACCAGCAGCAGTAACCTGAATGCTAGCCCAAAGCCCTGGTGTTGGGTATTGGAAGATCTTCCTAGAATGACGCTGAGCAAAGATTGTCCCATGGGACTGTTCTTCCACTGACTCTATCTTCTGTGCACATAAGTGAGAAGCCACGGCAGGCAAGGATATAGATCTGCGTTACTCATGGTTAGGTACAGCTTTCCAGGACTGAAGTGGAATTTTTTTCTCTTTGTACTAGGCTACCATTTTCCCAAACAGGCCTTCTTTCCGTGCTCCTGGGGACAGTTCCTGGAAATGAAGATTGCATCCAGCTTTTTGAAAGTCCTCATTAAAAAAAAACCAAAATAATCTGCCAGAAATACCAGTGCTGCTACAGCAAGAACCAATGTTTAAAGGAGGGGAGGGAAATACCATTTTAAAAACTTGAAGGAAAAAAATAAATCTATCTCTTCTGGCTTCTTGGAATTCAGTGTTACCTACCAGCTAGCAGACTCGTGGTTTTTCCCCCTCCCTTTACAGTGACCTTGGCTTTGATTATTCCTCGTGCATTCGTAACTAATACTATGCCAACACTCCACCACTTTAGTTCAAACAAAAATACTTATTGTACTGCCTAAAAGCCTAGTTTTCTGCAGAAGTGAAGTTGCCTAATATTGGGGTGAGGGGCAATTGTATAAAATTTTAACTTCAGCAGGTGAAATGTATGAGAAATAAATTTATGCATTTATTTATTTGTTTGTTTGTTCAATTTGGGTTATCATTGCACAGTGAGAGCTCCATAGTCTGTGAAATTTATCCCATTTCAATTAAAGGAAATTAGATTCTTCCCTTTGATTTTCAGCAAGAGTGCATGGGGCCTGAACCCGAAATAGTGAATCAGTTTTGAAAGGATGCTATAAGGCTTTTGTTTGAATGAACATACATATGTTGAAAAGGCTGCCGTGTTCTCATGCAGCAATGAAATTCTGCAGAATGTGGACCATGTAAAAAAGCTTATATTTTATTAATGAGTCTGCTAGTGCCAATGTAGCTTATTTTGTAGCAAAAATATAATGTTTACTTGAATTTCCTTGTTTCAGGACCAGAGCAATGGAATGCCTCTGTTGTTCCAAAATGTGCATTTGATAAGGCTCACAGAAAACATAGCCTGCCAGGAATGCAAAAATCCACATTTTGTCTATTTCAACTATGGATGCTTGCTTTTATACATGGCACAAGGAGACAGAAACTGCAGTGATGATGATTTTTATTTCTGGTGCTTTTTCCACTAAAGCATCATTAACTCTTTACAAATATATGGGTCGTAATTCCAGCCCTTTGACTGAACATTGTATTTCCTGTCTAACTTGATTAGTGTATTTATTCTTTCTAACTCTTGCTGGCACCTCAGTAGAAAGGTGATGACACTGAGCATACCTGGTGGAGCAGAATCATTTGTCACTGCCAGGCAGGGCTGCAGCATGAAAAGCCCCAGCAGAGAGAAGATAACTACTAACTGTACTCCTCCAGCCAAGAGATCCTGGGTGTAACACTGGTTGTGCCATGGTTTAGAAAAATCTGAGAAGAGGAAAGGAATTTTCTTTTTCTTGACAATTCTTCTATTTTTACCTGCATTCTCTTTTTCTTGTGAATTTTGCCTTGTAAAGAGTGGATATAAGGTAATCTCTCCTGTTCAAGCCCATTCCTTCTGAAAGGGTCCCACCCACTTTTAATTCTGCACCAAAAATTCTGCACTGACACGTGCTGGAGATTCGCAGTGCTGAGTCTCTCGAGCATAAAGATGGCAATTATCACCTCACCCTCAAAACCAAGATAAGGCAACGGGAACACGGTTCAGTTGGGAAATAGCTAAGGAAGGAGCTTTATGACGTGAGGAGTGAGGGGCATGATTAGAGGGAAGCTCCCTTATTCCCGATTTATCAGTCTCATAAGAACCTCTTAGAGCAACGGTGCTAATATTGCCTATTTAAAACATGCAGGAAAACAACAGGTAAGAATTATACTGACAGCATCATCAGATGTTAACCAGAAGGTTGAATGAGCTCTGCAGGAGGAACTAGCGCACTTGTGCCTCAGAGAACATGAGGTTTAGAGAGCGCTGCCATGCCCTAAGCCACCATGCACAGCTCTGCAGAGTGGATGTTTGACATCAGTGAATGACGGTAATTTTGACAGTGAGGCTACCACTGATTAGTGCCAGGATTTTATTGCAAACACCAGGCACAACAGCACTGCTCTCCAGACTCTGAGGAAATCACCTAGTTAGCGCAGGCATCCTGAGCTCCTTCTAACATTGTCATCAGCCTACATGTGTCACGGCTGTGTGAAAGCAGATGGGACCAAGCAGGTGAGTGTTTTGCCACTCCACACAGAATATTGTGGGTTTCATTTGCACCTCTCATTTTAACCTCATTCAGGTTCCCAGACATTCATGTTTTTGCTTGCTTCCTTTATGAAACAAGATGAAGTTTGGCAGTAACTGGCCACAGGCAGCCTTGCCAAGTCCCCAGAAGCTTGCCTCTTGTGTCTGGTTATGCTTCAAAGATGGGGATTTTTTTTTCCTGTGAAGTGCTTTCCTAAATCAACTAACTGCTTTGGACTCCATATCTAGTCCATGTGTCATCTGTGCTAATGAACAGGAGATCTTTGGACACCTCTCGAAGTGTTTAAAGAGCACTGCAGTACAGTTTACAAAGATCACAAGTAACTAGTAAGATCTATTACCTAAAATAAAAAAGCATTTGTTCACTACATGTGCTGTTGCAGATTTTCTAACATGCTGAATTTTGTATTTTGTGTTTGTATTTGAGTGCTAAAAGCACTACAGTTAGCACATTACTGTGTTCTTCCTTGCTAGAAGTCAGGGCCAAACTACAGGCTAATCTGGAGTTCCCAAACTTTGACTCTAACAGAAGGAAGGATGAATGGGAAGACAGTACCTTAAACACTCAGGTGGCAGAGTGAAAATTAAATCACAGTATCCTTTTCACTGCTAGGGAGCTTCCACCACTTCGCTTATATCTATTTTCAGTTATAGCACTGGCTATCTCCATTCAGGTACAATTTCCAAGGGAGACTGACGGAATTTGATAGAAAAGAAATTAACCTAGAATTACAGGTTATAATGCTCATAATCCGTCTTTTGGCATGGAGTTGAGCGGGGAAGTTAAGGGTAAGCCTTTGACCAGATGTCTACTGTTCTCCCACTAGATCCCCACAGTAAGCCTCCAGCTTATACAGAGAAAAGTATCAAGATCTGCCATACAAAAGCCATCACTGTTTCATCAGTGCTGTGGATAATACACAGCTTATACAGCTCTGAAGACTCCAAAGGAGGAGAAGGAGTTTATGAGGACAAAGGGGAGAGAGTGTAATTTGGAAAATAAAAGGAAAACATATACTGAGAAAGGAATGGATGATATTTTGTCAGGACACAGAGCAGGGTGGATGAAGCAAATACAAAACCAGGGAAAATCTTCCCTCCTGAAAGAATAAGCAAAGATTTTTTTTTTCCTGCAAGTTTTTGTATCTTTATTTAGTTTCAAAGTCTCCATTACTGATTCTCTCTTCAAGACTTGGTAAGCTGGATGAAAAGCTATGAATTTTGGTTTATTACTACAGGAATCTCCCACAACATGAAATCTCTTACTCACAATAGATTTTTTTTTCTCTCATTTCCCAAGGCATCTTTGAGTTGGTGGTTATCAATAAAAAACAGACAGTAACTGGCTAAACAGTCCGTTACCTACTTTTCCTTTCATCAGTTAGTGAAGAATCTGCACAAACTACATACGACGGTGCCAGCAGAAGAAAATACCACTTGTTTCACTGAGACAGATGCGTACTGCTAAATATAGATTTTGTGGAACTGTTGGTTTCTAAGTTCGTAGGACTCATTTCCACTGCTTCTCAGTGGCTCCTTCTCATCTCCCATGTCACTGTCCTTCATCTGTGCAAAATAGGCAGGAGAAGCTTTGCATTCATAGTGCCTGTCAAGAGATTTCAGGTGGATCAGCATATGAAGAGCATAGGCAAGAACCAGCAGCAGAATCAGTGACATAACGAGCCCCATGAGTATTGCTGGAGAGAAAAAGGATGCACAGTCTTTTGCATAGGCAAAATGTCCTTCTTGAATGTTGAAGCCTTGAATCTACAAAGAGAACAAACAGGCTCATACTAAATAAATTACTTGCGTCTCAGTTACAAACAACTTCATGAATTTGCTCCTGAAGCCAGTAAGAATTTTTAATTTAATGTCTATTGCAACATTGTATCTCTCCGTGCTAGCTGGAGTTAACGGGCAGAGTTTATCCAGGTCAGTCTTCTAGAAACTCCCAGTTATTCTAATCCCCTTCACTCTGCTGCCCAAAGGATTTGCAGCTGTGTTTTAAATAAAGTCTTATATGATCATTCTTGATAGCCCAGTAATATTTAATTGTAAGCATGGTACCTTTCAAGTCAACAGAGCCTTTCCAGGATCACTCACTGAGAATCTCCAGAGCCTCTGTTTCAAACTGCATACATTTCAACATGACAAAAAAGGGAAATACTCTCAATCTCCTACCCTAATATTAGATTCTTCTCAACTGATCCAAGTGTGCCATACGTAGCAGTCAATCAGCTAAGCTACATCAAGTTGCATTCAACTATGGCCAATGCCAGTAAGTTTCACCTGTGGCTTCAGTTCTAAAATGAAGTTTACCACATTGGCATTCAGGGCATTGACTGCCTGTTCCACTAAGTCAATCCATGGGCTTTCACCACAGGGATCAGCTTCCCCCCTCAATCCTCTTTTTCAGCTATACATGCCCCATGACTTAGATCTCTCAAAGCGAGACATCCTGGTCCAGTTATCTCAGGCTCCCTTATTGCCAAACACAGAAGAATAGGCGCTTTCAGAAGATGATTAATCTCATCCTAAAATAAGGACTTAAGATGAGTCAGAGGAATTATCCACTGGCTTTAGAGGCAGTCTGGGGTGACTATAATCAGGGCACAAGGTTATCATTGCTAGACATCAAAAGTTAAGTGAGATGACTCCCATACTCGGTGACTGACGCTGTTATTGATGCCCAGCTCAGAGAGGTGTAACACAGAAAGTTAAATTCACTCCCCACATTAAAAGGAAACCCAAGCAAGAGACTACAGAAAATCTATATAGCCTTTTCTTTCCTTTGACAGGAAGAAAAGTAAAATATTTTAAGTCGTTAGTTCTATCTGAGGTTCCATGGAGATCCTGTAAACAGCACACAGAAGGTCATTACACTTTCTTGGCAGTGAAGTGCAAAATTTCCCATCAGTCTACCTACCAGATCCATTTGGCTTAATTCCATCACATTACCTGGAAATCAATAAAAGTGACTTCCCAAAGCTTTGAAAGATCATTTGCTGAGCTGGGTATGAGGAGTGCATCGTATCTCTGCAAGCTGCTCACATGTTCACAGTGGTAGGAGTAACTTGCTGGTGCATATATTCTGGTTGCATTAAAGGTTGCTTGTACGGAGTGGTTGTAAAGAAGTTGTAGTCTGTGTAAACTGAACCAGTTCTGAACAGACAGCTGATAATAGCTGGTTGTTAGTAAGAATCTGAAAATATTGTATGGGAAAAAAAAAGATTAATAGGAAAGCAAGATTGACTAAGAGCTGGAACTATTAAATTCACATGCTGAACAATCTTAGAAGGCACACTGGTGTTACCAGAGTTTCACCCATTTATATCAGCGTGAGCTCTAGCTCCTTCTATTGAGTCTGGAAAATTATTTGAGTTTCTTCACTGTTGCAGCTGAAGGAGTCTGCTGCTCTCCCACACAGTAAAAGGAAAGGTGAGGGATTTTTCTTAAATGAATGAGAAAAATCTATATGCAACATTGGTATTGTACCTCCACCCAAGATATAGAAAATTATGTACCAAGAGATGCTGTTTCCTTTGATTGCTGAGAAGAAAGCTTAGTAGGTCCCATTCTGATACCTGAGCAGCCTACACTAGCAGTTCTTGCAGTAAAATCCCCACACAAAATGTAGCTAATTAGCAAGGTTTAGCAAAAATCTCCGACATGGGAAGATTCTATGCAAAACAGATGACCTGAACTTTTCTCATTAATAGGAAAGTCAATATAGAAGAAGAAATGCCTTAATAAAACAAGGCAGGCAAATGACAGACTGCCTATTAAAGGCAGGCAAATAACAGACCTGTTAAATGCAGGTATCTTGAATATACAATCAACAGGTCTATCACATCGGCTTTGCTTAAACAAATTCTCCTAAAACAAATTGCACAAGACACTGCATAACAATGGATATTAACGTGATTATCTAATATTTTCGTTATCACATAAACTTACCTAATAACAAGTCCCTTTAGATTGCCAATGTCACCAAACTTCAGAGAAAGCCTAGGTCAAAAAGCAAGTAATGTCAGGCTAGAAAACAACTTCAGAAGTCTTAAGAGAAAAAAGCAGCACAAAAGATTAAGTATAGTTATAAATGGAGCCTGCTGCTCAGTATACCTTTGAAATCAGTGGGAACAAAACCTGAAAGGATTAAATCTTTCTCCAGTGAAATCCAGTAGTTCAGCTGTTAACTTGAAGGAGGCCTGGACTATCCAGAAATAACAGAACTGCATGCTCAGTTTTCAACACAATTCAATTCCACTGCTTCCAGCATTGGTTGAAAATTAGGTTCATTTGATCCGTGTTCTCCTTCTCAAGCCAGGATATCTTAGGCATGAACCACCTCTGCATGTCATTAGAAAGCCACATTATTCTCATCTTTTTAGATACTAGAGGATAACAAATGCAGGTGACACCTGAGTTCAAATTTCACAAATGTGCATCATTAGAGCAATATAAATACACTAACTGTGAGGTAGCTCTACAAAGCTTACCTCTGGTGAGCATGGACACCTGAAGTTTACTAAAGTGAAAGGCCCTAGCAGGTTAATTGTAATCTAATGCATACTCTACCATCCTTTTGCAATCTCTGGAATTAATGCATTGTAGCACTGCGTGATTAAGTGCTATACATTTTTTTTTGCTTAACAATAGTATTTTGCCTTTTAAAACCTGCATAACAGATTCTCACTGTTGATGCAACTTTTTCAGACTAAGCTAGAGACAAAATGTAGTGAAGTCACACAGCATCTGAAAGACTTAAAACTGAAGAAAATTTAAAAAAAAACAGTTATCCCTATGATTTTGTATGAGATCTAGACTTCTTGTAGCTTGACTGACATTGGTCCAATAAGCCAGGACACTGAATCTAGGTACCCCTTCCTCTATGACAAAGGGAAATCATAGACAGTTGAGCATCAGACACAGGCAACTGCAGCATTAAAGTCAGTGGCCTGATCCAAAAGGTGGTGCATAAAAAAAAACCCATAGGTTGGATTATTATATTCATATAGCAAATACATATACGTTCCATGCCAAATATTTTTGCCTGGCTCCAGCTACTTTGCATAGACCAGGCAGTATAAAACAGCTTGAAAGCTGACCTAAAGCCACAACAAAGTATTGTCTTAACAAAGAAGGTGGGAGAAGAGCGAAGTTTAAGGGACTTTTCTGGGGTGAGGAAAACTGGGCAATGCATCATGTGAGCACTCAGCCATCAACTGGCAAAATTCAGGTCAGTCCTTAAACCTGAGATTACAGAGCAACATTCAAGCCAGTTTCCCCTTTCTTCTCTGCTACAGTCAAATGCAGATTGACTGAAAATCTAACCCAAGACTTGTATTTGGCAATTATGCTGAGTCAAATCCTGGCTCATGAGCCCAGATTATCCATTTTCCTATCTATAGAACATGATTTCTACATATAGGGACCTCGATCAGTACTTAAGATGCCATCAGTGGCAACAGATGAATGAAAACCTGAAACACAGTTTCTAATGACTTGATACATGTAATCTAGCAGAGATGCGACAGATCTGTTCATGCAATCTGTCAAACATCCTGACAAATCCCTCCTAGCAAGAGCTCAGTATAAGACACGGCTTTCTTGGTTAGGATTCTGGAGCACATTTAAAGGGCATGAGTCAGTGAGACTAGTATTTCTGAGTGTACCCCAAATAAATAAAGCATAAAGCACGCAAGAAAGCAAAACCATCAGGGAGGGGTAGCATTTTCCTCTCTCTTTCCATAGAAAAGAGGAGGAAAGGCTCAGTAGTCACAGTATGTGTCCTGACCCCAGCAAAAAATGCCAGCCTCAGCTTCAAACTAAGCATCAAGGTACTGCTTGCCTTTAGCAGCTGTGTCCCTAGTTTGAGGGTACTCAAAAAACTATGGGAGAAACAAAGAGAAAGATCAGAAGACATGACAGATGAGATGGCTTTGGACCCACAGATTTTGAGGTCAAACCTCAGATATGGTGAAACACTGATAAAAGGCATGTCAAGGGTATGCTGTAGAGTTGTTCCACTTCCTGACTCTTCCTGCAGTTTTTTAATGAATAATGTGTTCTATAAATTCCCAAATACCTTCCAACATAGTGCATCAGGCAGAATTTGCAGCCCTGTGGTGGGTTCACCCCAGCCAGCAGCTAAGACACACAGCTGCTTGTTCACTCCCTGCCACCCCCAGCAGGACAGGGGAGAGAAAAGGAAGGTCAAATGAGGGAGAACTCTTGGGTCAAGATAGAGTTTAATATGTGAAAGAAAGAGGGGTAAAAAAACACCAAAGCTTTGAAGTGCAATCACTGACCATCTCTCATGAGCAGACCAATGCCCAGTGAATCTCTGAACAACGGCCACCATGGAAGACACAACCCCTACCCACTTCTTCTTCCTCTACACCAGTTTTAATTGCTAAGCATGGTATTATATGGCAGGAAATATAACTTCGGCCAACACATGTCAGCTGTCCAGGCATTATCCACTCCCTGCCTCTTGCCATCCTCAACCTATTCGTTGTGAGGGGCAGAGGGGCAAAGAGAGAAAGCCTGGATGCTGTGCAAACACTGCTCAGCAAGAGCCAAAACACTGGCATGTTATCAACACTGTTCCACCCACAAAACCAAAACACAAAATAATTATCACCTTCCCAGCAAGAGCCAGGACAAATCCTAACTTCTTAGAATTCTGTATTTACAGAATGAAGCATCCACTGCTGTAACCAGACTACAGAGGTACCTCTGACAGATAGGTAGACAGAGTAGCCTGCTCAAATCTAACAGTCTCCAAACAGCAGCTCCAGTAGGAGTCTGCAGTCTACCACTGCACTTTCTGATTTTTCAAGCCTTATGAACAACTATAAAATTACACTTTGTTTTTTGAAACCCTTGCTTTTCCATGAGTATATTTCTATTAGGTTACAATCATTACTAATAAAACTAAGATTATCTCTGAATTGCAGACCAGAACAGAAAAAGGAATGTTTGTTAAGTTGTTATTATTTTTAAAATAATATTATTCCATTCTCTACCTCTGCCTTTCAAAACATAGTGCTGGATTAGTTCACATGCTAATGATGTAAAACTCAGGCTGCCTTGTTGAATACTATGATATCTCAGGCAGAAAACCTGGCTTCTTTTTCAGCTAAGCTTTTCCTTTTCTCATAACCTCACTAAAATTTCTGTGCACCTTGGGTTATCCTTCACAGATGTATAATCAGAAAGAGATAACACTTACTTTCTGCGGAAACATCTTCAGATGTACAGGTGAAATGTTGTATAGGAGCTAAATGAAACTGCTGGCTTTGATCATGTTATTTTTATTCTTGCGTGTCATTACAGATTTAAACTCCATTTATGAGGTAGACTCAATGCTCATGTTCAGCACATGCCCAATTTTGGTATCCACCTCCTAAATTTTAGAATGCTGCCTACCAGGGTGGAACCAACGACCATGAAGCCAGCCACCACTATACATGGAGGGAGAGAAGTGGTCAGGTACACTACAAAGGAAATCAAAAACCTTCATGCCTTTCTAGTATGGCCATGGAGGGTTTTGGATCCAGTTAGGTTAATATATAGGTCTCACTCAGGTTTAACTGTGCTGTTCATGCTGAAGAAATTCGTGACAGACTGGGATGCAGAGTTCAGGTTTTCAGAGACTTTTCAGGTCACATGTAAACCTGTAGTGAATTCACCCTTTGGCTTCAGCAACTCGCAGATCACATCCTGGGACCTGGGGCTACCTAACTCTGTTTCTAAATACATTTCTGCGTCTTGTAACAATGGTTTACATTACTGCTTACACACATCCTGTGAAGGGAGCAGTAGTCACATATGGCCAGCCCCTAAGGCCCCATATTCAGCGTAGGATCCACTATTCAATATCCCAAGCAGCTACCTAAAACAGCTGGAGGCTAAAGAGATCCACAGCTTCAGCCTCACAGAGACTAAGAGCAAAAGTGACTAGCCACAAGGATTGACTCCACCACTCCAAGATATGAGGACAGATATGTACATCTATGTGCACCATTAGAGACTGGTCTGAAAGTACATACCCCACGCTGCCCTGCTGCCTGCAACGGCAGGACATTACAGGAAGGAGCTTGCCCCTGGGGCCCTACTCCATGTAATACAAGGCCTGTTTCCTTCAGCAAGGATTTACTAGACTCATTATCTGGTACTAGTTCCGTTGGCAGAGTAGAGCGCCACCTTACATTGCATTGTCTTCACTGCAGTTTGAATCTCCAACATCCACTGTTGCATGGACACCAAATGTCTTCTCTGTCAAATCCAGCTGCGTGTGATTTTCAAACTTAATCACGATCCTCTTGGCCCAGAAAAGAATGCAGGGGATGCCATTAACGGTGACATTGAGAGGACTGTGGGTGAACGGCCTCCAGGTTGCTCTTTCCCACTGTTCTTTCCCGCTCAAGTTGTAGCTGACAACCTGATTGACCACATAAAAGATCAGTATCAGAAGATGCATATTTCAGGAGTTACTCTCCATCCTACCAGAATAAATGAGGCCAGCACTTGGTGTGGAGCCGGTTCTCAGCTGCACCAGTACTGAACTGAGGAAGCAGCGAAATCTCTGGCTAACCCTTCCCACCATGGCAATGGCACCACACAGACCTCTAGCTCCAGCACAACTGGCCAGAGAGCCAGCGTAAGTTATTTTTATTCTACTAGTGTAGTATCACTAGGGCAAAACACATTCTTAGCATGCTCCCAAGTAGAGCTGCCCAATATAAAAAAATTCAAGCAAAGCTAGGATCACAAGGTGCCCACCCCAGCAGAATACTCTCTAGGACACCCATAAGGGTTACTTCAACACACTAAAGAGTACTCAGCTTGGGCCAAGGACATGGCCTACCATGCTGAAAGCACGGCAGGCAGCTGTCCAGGTGAAAAAAATCTCCAAGTCTACATCTACCTGCAGACAGTTTGGCTACTGATGGCTTTAAAATCAGGAAAATACCTGCTGCAGAACAGTATGGCTCAAGTATGCATCCTTGCCTTCACAAATTCAGTCATTCACAAGATTAAAACCTGAGGACTGCAGCTTCCCTGTCATCTGTACACATTAGAAAAATGCTATCCCTTCTAAGCCAAATTTCATAGCAAAAGGAGGACAGTTTGGCTGTCAGGCAATATGATTTGAGACGGTGAGTTAGGGCTCAGAAAGGACTTCAAAATTTTACTGTCATTTCCATATTTCAGACTAAAATTTCCAGACACCAACTCTTTTCCACCTACACATATGTCCTATCTGAATATGATAACATATACAATGGCCGCATGGCTGTTTTGCACATCATAAGATTAAGCAAGTTCAAATAATGTGTGAACGACAGAGGTATTCTGAGTCCCAGTCATAAACAGCATCTTACCAGGCTCCAGAAGGGATGTGGTTAAGCCTCAAAGCTTTGTCTTGGCTTAAAGAAAGATTTTTTTTTTCTGTTCAGATTAGCGAATCACATCTCCCAGCTCAGACCCTGAAAGACCCCTTTTGATACTTGACCTTACACATGGCACAAGACTGCTTTAGGATTAAAATTAGTAACAGCAACAAGCACCAAGCTGAAAGCAAGGTAAGATCATGGTCAGAAAACGTGATGCGACAGCCAGCAAGAAACACTGACTGTCATTTGTATAAGTGATAAGGCTGTCCTTTCCGAAGTACAGATGACAGAGATTTAATCAACAGATTATTTACATTAGATTGCATCATTTGCAGGGTTTTTGATAAGGAAGCCTTTTATGCTTAGTTTTTAACAAGAACTACAGGGTGGACTCAGGAAAAACTCCCACTAAATTTAAATTATCAGCAGTTTTGCTTCAGTTATTCTTTTAGTATCAAATGATACAAGCAAAATGCTGGCCGCAGCAGTCAAATGGCATTGTACAGAATATGGATGACAGGATTTGGTTTTTCCAGTAAGACCCTGTGCCCAAACCTTGTGCCAGACAGCACCAGTGAAGAAAACTGAAGTCTCACCTCACTTCTCAAGAAAAGCAGAAGGTATCTTGTACAGCAGGTGGTGAATCAGTACCACATCACAATGATTTCGACGGTTTCATTGGCTATTTGTTGTAAACAATATATTATTTAATTCAATAACACAAATTAAAATATCTTAATGTGCTATGAAAAAACTTCACAGATTCAGTTCCTTCATACATTACCTGTGTAATTGCTACTTGGTTTACGTTAAATTTTGGCTTCACGCCACCATCATAACGTCGACCTGCAGAAGAAAGTGTGTTATTAGCCTACAAAGAAAACATCCAATCACTTATAAAAGCATAATCTTGCACATTCTTATGCAAACAATAATTATCCCTGCACAAAATGTGAATTTCATAATACCTGATTTTGTTTTGGAAAATATTTAGCTTGGTGCAAATACTGCCTTCAATGCATCCATTTTCTAGTTTACTTTACCTTACTCGTACAACATGGTTCCTCTTCTTCCCATTGAACACCTTGCCACCCTTACTGGGAAGAACTCCACTGCCCAAAAATGACAGGATTCAGCCTATACACGTATTTATTCATCCCAAACACACTTAATAAAAAGCTGCTTCTTTCTTCATACAGCAAACTCTGTTGTCAAAGGGTGTGCATTAAATGGCAAAAGCGTGTAACTATGGGTGGGAATTTCTTTCCCTGCAATAGCCAGAGATGAGACGCTGTGACAAATAACCTGACAGCCTGACAGCTTGCCAGGAGCGTGATGTTTGACATCATGTCATGGACACTCTCACAGCTCCATCCTTCAAATATTTAACTCTGTTTTCATTTGGTTAAAAAAAATAAATAAAAAATGGAATACTTCTTTCTTCCACATTCTCACTGTATCTTACAGTCAGTCAGTAAATGATTATTTTAACCAGGAAAATCCTCTAAAGGGTATTTTCTAAAGACGGATATGCTTTAACAACGCATTTGACAGAAGAGTCACTAATGCCAACAGAAGCAACATCTGGGAATGAAGATCTTTTACAGCCACATACAGAGACAGTATCCAGTCATTCAGCCCACTGAAAAAATAAAAAAGCCTTACCATTTCTTTGCAGAGAATCTTGATCTGCAAATGTACGCAAACTACAAGAAAGGAGAAAAACATTTATTGTACAGCACCTGGACTTAGAGTCTGCAGTAAGTTTACTGGGGAAAGCTCCTGCTCCTCCTTCATTCAAGGAAACATTCAAAACTTATCGCGGATCCTTGGCTGGTTAATGTCATAGGAACAGGCCAAATTAATCCCAAAGCCAGTATATCCAGGCTAAAAATGCCTCATTTTCAGAGATGCCTCAGGTGGACCTGTCCCGCCAGGCATTCCCACGTCCTTACCTATTGACTAAAGACTTTGTTACCCCTCTTGTCCCTTTCCATAGGGCGTCAGTTCTGGGTCAGAGACTGACCCAGTTCCAGGCCACAAGCAGGGGAACACAAGGACAGCACTGCACCACCCTCAGCCCCCAGAGAGGATCTGAAGTAAAACACTGAATTCCTCCGGGACAGAGCAAACGCACTGGGCTAGTATGCCTTAATCCCAGATGTACAGGTGTCTAAAGACAGCTCCTGAATGGTTCTAGGCAATCCCAAATGCCATGGGAGTCAGCTCCAAGTGAAGCACACCTCAAGAAGCAACCACCAGGGTCATGAAATTTTCAGCCTTTGATTTTCTTCTTTGATACAATTTAGGGATAAGTCTTCAGCTGGTGCAAGTATGACCTGCTTTCCTGAACTAGAGTCAAGCCCAGTAGATTCACATACATTACCGAAAAGCCTAGAAGATCAAAGAAAGACCAAGAAACCAGGCTCTCCCTTAGGACCAGACTCCACTCCATGCATCACAGGAACACCTCCCTGCCTCCTCCACACCAGGGCAGCTTCCTCAGGACCTGCGGCCCCCTACAGTGGAATGATCTGATGACACGTGTCCACTTCTCACGTCTGCTGTCAGCGCTCCCCAGCGGGTGAGCAGACCGGCCCTCCCGCACTCACAGCTGAGTATCATCCCACAGAGACCCTGTACACCCTGCCCTACTTCTGCCCGCACAGTGCCTTCCAGGCTGTAAGCGATGGCGTGGCCAGAGTCTCCTCACAGACACTTCACGTGGAAATACATTTCTACCTACTTTTCTTGCCGTTTCCTACCAGCTTTCCAATCCACCACAAAATGCAGATACTTGAAAAGATACATGCAAACACCAGCACATAAGGACAAGGAATAAAAGCAGATGTCAGTATTTATGTTTAAATTGTACCATAAGGTATTTGAATTGCAGGGTCAAGCCTTGGCGTCGTTGGGGAGCCCCTGAACAGCTGGGTAAACCCACTCCCCGAAGGACTCCCTGTGTGGGGGGGATCTGCGTAACCCACCAGTGTGTACTGCAGGAGTGATCCCAACCTAATTTCCATTGCAGCATCCTTAATGGCAGATAAATATGGGTCTGAACAACCTAACATCAACAAAGGAGAAACATGGGATGGCTTAGAGCCTGCCTTGCTTGGTGCCATGCCCATGCGGCTCTGGCAGTCAGGGAGTTTGATCACACTGAACCTGGCTCTCCTGAAACCCATGGCAATGTTACCAGCTTCGGCAAGCCCCAGATTTCACACACAATGTCTTGTTTACACAAGAGGTTCAGGATGGCAGCAGGCTCTTTCTTCGGATCAGTGTCTCTCCAGCAAGAATGTCCTTTCACAGGGATACTCTCTGCTGCCACACAGATCTCTCGTGTCCCCTTGCAAACTCCTCAAACCCAGAAGGCAAAACAGATAAAAGTGGAGTCTGCATTCCAGCTTGTCACTTTGTCACCAAACACCAGGTCTGATGAGTAGTTTTGCTCAGGCTGCTCGGTCCCTTCAGCAACCACAGCAATAAAGCAGAGCACAGTCTCCAGAGAAAACGTAACGCAGCACAAAAAGACAGCTAGGTTCTGCAGCACCGCAGCAGTGACTGCGATCTGAGCTGAAAGAACCTGAAAAAGATCTTAGATTCAAAAAATTTCAGTGTAGGTAACACTGTTTAAAAACAGTCTGTCGGTTTTCATTACATATGGCACGACCACCTCTCCTCAGTTGGAGCTGTTAAATCCCAGTGACTTCAGGGAGGCTGCGGACTTTCAGAGTGTGTTCTGCTCTCCCCCACCGTATTTTCAGGAGTGGCATTAGTGCTGAGCTGAGGTCCTTAAGCTGCCCAAAGGTCTCATCCCAGCAGCGAGCAGTCTTCAGAGATGGGTGGAAATAATCCTCACTTTGACAGATAGGTAACGAAAGATACCGCTACAATGGACCAAACTTTCTTTTCTTGCTCTCTCTTAGGAGCAGGAGTTTTGTGATTTGATGCAGCCTTATTTTTCTTTTCTAGTATTCCTTCAGGAAAGTTTGTGTCTTCAGGCTGGAAAAGGCAATTTTGGGGCATTTTTTCATGATAATAGCTACAAAAATGAGGCACACCAAAATAATATAAATATAAAATTATTTAGTTATACTAACTTTAGTTATATCTAGTTGGACCTATATTTATTTAGTTATGCTTAGTTATACTTTTAGCTGCTCCCTATGTACATAATAAGCTCAAAGCCCATTACTCCAGTTTGGAAATCACCATGCTGTAGTGTGCAGACCAAAACACTGGGATGAGAGGAGACTGGTGTAAATTGTGTAATTCATTTCATTCCCTCACTGCACTTTAAAGGTTTTTATGTTGTTATGGGAAGAGAAAAGGTTATTTTTGTTTTCATGATTGCCAATTAAAGAAAAATGAATCATTACTTAGCTTCCCCTCCGGGATAAGGCTAATACCACGGTCACACCAATTAAATCACTTTGAGGAATGTTAACTGATAGGCAACACCAAGCCTTGAGGAGAGCACAGCATGAATATACGAGGCATAGTCATTGCAGATGCCCCCGTGGGGTTACATCCCGAGTGGAACGGTTATAACCAGCCTCCACGCAGCACACAGGCGCAGGTTCGGAGCTCGTGACGATGCAGTTTGACCGCTGTACATCACATGTAAAACCACAGCAACGCGCAGCCATGCTGCACCAGAAGAAATGTCAAGTTTCTGCTCTCAGCACAAAGATACTCAAATATAGATGAATGTGCACAGCTAATGAAATATTCATGCTTTCATGAGGAATACAGTGGAGAGAGTGACCCAGGAACCACCATTAAGTACCACAGTATGACAGATACGATCAGCCACATGGCAGGCACACTTGGGAGGCAGGCAGTGGCATGCAAGTGAAGTAACTCCACCTAGGTACTCCTGTTTGTTACTGTTTGTTAGCAACGCTGGCTGCCTCCTGCACAATGCATGCAGCCCTGTTAGAGATAGGCGAGGGAAATCTATCAGGGTAAGGCTTGCAGGCTTTGCTTTGTTTTACGAAAGCCAGATCGCTATGGCACAGTCTATTCGGTGGTGTGAGGGACGGATCTCCTCCCGGTTTCTGAGCAAGCACAAATTGATGTTGATGTTATTGGGTCTGTCAGCTGCCTTTGACACTCATAACCCTGAGGTGTCACAGAAAAGTGTGATCTGTGACAGGAACAGGTGACCTTCAGCAGCCATCCCACTGTTGTATCAACAGCCTTTCCAATCCAAAGGCAAGCTGGGGAATTCATGGGTGATCTCTGGCAGCAAGGCCCTTTTGCCCTCAGCTGGAGCATGTTTCACAGAACAAAAGCATTGTAAGAAGAAATGGGAAAATAACAACACATTAAAAATATGTATTCCCTTTGTTATGTAAAAATGTTAACTACGTGTATGAAAGACAGGAAACTACCTAGCACTACAGCCTTCTCCTCCACTGCCTGCAAAACTAACAGCAGTGGCTAGATCTGAAACCAGTGAGAGCACATAAATTTTAGCACAATGAATTAGGAAGTAGGCTTTTAAGTTTATAAATTTTTCAGCCACTCTGCCCTACAAGTTCAAATTCAGTTGCACACATGGTATATGTTTTGATACTTTTCCTTACCAATTGGTAAATAACTATCCCAGACACACCCAGACATGTATGTTGTATGTTGAATTTACCATACCGAGTATGTCAGGAACTCACATGAAATTGGATTAGCCCTAATACAAAGCACTGGGATGACTAATCACTATGTAAAACCCAATTAAATAAGATTATAAGTATAAAGAAGTGTAAATTCCCTCTTATCAAATGACATTATCCATCCACATAAGATAACCAAGTCTAGCCTGTTTGTCTGAAAAAGTTCATATAGACTCCAGCCCTTGAAGCCTCTCATGTGAGCCGTCTTTTGCCCACTGAGACGAGGCATGTGAACAAGCCTGGCACCCAACAGTGGTCGAGTGTGGAGGCCATAGGCAGTTTTCACTCCTTCAGGTTAACGGAAGCCATACTCACACTGCCTTTTACACTTCAGATTGCTGCTCTGACAACCTGCATCAGATGGTGCATCAGATGGCAAAATGCACTCTACTGCAGTATTTTGATTACTCCAGACTTATTACTCTAAGACTAATGCTGTCCAGCTGCAGACTACTTCACTGGCTGCTGAACTAGTTTCAGTTCATTTATGAAGCATTTAATTGGAAAATAACATGTGAACCTTCAAACACACTAAAAACAAAGTTATGATGGAAGGTGATGAATGCTTACTGAGAGCCTGGTAATGATGAACTGGTTGTAGTCCTAGGGACATAAGTGACTTCAGTGAAGTTATGAAAATTATGAATGTGTAAGCCTGGGAGATCAGATTCAGGGCAAAAGATAGTTCCTTCTATGAAACATCCTAACAAAAAATGTTATTAAGTTTTAAATATATCTATTTAAGTCCTGTCATTAAGAAATATCTACATAGCCCATGACTCCTCTAGTTTTTAAATTTGAAGTGTGCTGTGTCTTATTTTGGTAGCCTCATGTGATTTGACACAGGGAGACAGATTTACGCAAGTATTTTACAATGTACTGAATTTTGGGGTTTGATCTGCATTTTAATGGATGTCCAAGAAGAACTGTATCAGAATGACAAGCTCAAGCTTTCATTTTTAATATAAAACCAGAAATTCAGCTCATAAAACTTCCAGCAGATTAACACTGTGCAGGCACGATCCCACCTCCACTGAATGCAAAGGCAAAACCCCCATTCAATTCACCGGCATCAAGATGGCAACTTCATTTCTTAATATTTAATAGAATAAAGTTCATGTAATGCTCCACTGCTTGTTTTCTCTCAGATTTTGATCTTGATTTGAGAAGTGCAATTACACTAAGAAGACACTAACAAATCTGAAAACTCTGAGAGGAGTACAGCGAGTAAGCTATTTAAATGAAACATATTGTAGTATTTATTGGTAACTGACCACCAGATCTCTTAATACAAGCTTAAGCAAATCACCACATGTCCTTCTTGCCTTAAATGCACAGATTTTACTGCCAGCTGTGATCCTCATCAGCATAATTGATCTGTGTGTTATTAGTGACTTTGGGGCATGATTCAACTAGTACAGTTTAGGCTGTTTACACTTTTGCAATACTTGGCTCTAGAAAGTCCTTTCTTTCCCCTGCTATGATTTGGGCTTCCTATTTATATTTCACTAGAGAACAAAATAGCACTATAAACAACAATGAATCCAAATCTCTAATAATTTTGTAAGTTTAATACTTCTTTGCAATATTAAGTTCACGCTTCAAGTATTTATTCTACATAAGTAGAATATTTTAGCAGGAATGTTTCTTCGAGTAGTTTTCACACCCTTGCTGCTATTCTATTTCTAACTTCGTTTTTACACAGACCAGGGAAAGTCACTGTGAGAGTCATTAACATGTAATGATATACACGACAGATGCCCAGAAAACACTTATCTTAAAACCATTTCTAGTATTGTTTATAAAATTGTTTTAAAGATACGTATTTAATGAGGTGCAGGCTTCAAAACAGCTCATTTCTGTATCAGCCCCCGATGTTTTCAAACCTGAAAAGAAAATTAAAACCACATACTGACACTCTAAACTGCAGCTGAATCTGCTTCCACACAGCACAGATGACCAGATTACAACATTTAAAACATGCGCTCAACTCTACCAACAGAGTTTGTGGGTACGTAATCGATTACTGACCTGCCATCCACTGTCGCAATGGTTTGCTTCACAGGCACCACAAATCCCACATACAAAAAAAGCAGCAGGGACCTAACAGCAGCGTTTCTTTCCATTGAGAAGAGAGCTAGTCCCTCCACACCCAGCACATCTGCTCCTCTGGTCCAGCGGGCAGCCGGGTGCCCAGGCGCTGCCTGGCAGCATGACGGCAGCAGATCCAGCCGATCGGGGGCGGGACTCGCCACTCCATCACCGCACCGGTACCCACGGGAGGAATTCTTCGTGTGCTCAGATTTACTCTGACGGCAGACATCTACAGCTGGCATGTTCCAGCTTCCCTGTGAATTAAAGATTACGTGTTCTGGGGAGATTGTACCAGGATGTGAGCTCTTTGTGAAGGAAAAAGGATTAAAATCAGATGGTCGCTCCAGGCTCTAAAATCACACTGAAGAGCACTTATCGGTGCTCAACCATAACCTGAAAGAAAGGTGAAGGTGCTGTTTCCAAACAGCTCTGAATTTTCTCCTTCCGTATGATAACCATAGAAAGAATTGCATATGTTTTGCAGCCTTATAATACCTTAAGAGCAATAGCATTATCCCCATTTTACAGATGTGACAGCAGACGAAGCAAGCTCAGATATTTGGAAGATATTTTCTTTCTTCAGCGCTGATTGAGTTTGTGCATGTCCAGCTTTCTGGCCAACTGTTTTTATACTTACAGATAGCTTTACGCCAGACCACAGTTGTTAAATACTGACAGTTACAGTGCCTCTGTTCCTGTCTATTGCATTCCAGATACTAGATAAAGATAGGGGTTTAAGCATCGTATCTATTAACAAGGATTTACCATCTTAATTCATTTCTCCTTCAGTGATACAGAAAGTATTCACTAATCTTAAAACTCAACAGCTTGCCCTCAGTAGTACCGCTTCTATCCAATTTAAGGAGGAATCCAGATACTTATGTGAGAATCCCGGCCTGAAAAACGAGATAAGGGAGCGTAGTGATATACAATGACCAGTCAAAAATAATGTCTGAATTTTCTGTGAAGCACAGAAATGTATGATGCTAAACTTGGAATAATTACACCAGCACCGAGACATGGCTCGGCTGAAAATTTTAAGCAGCTCTGGAAGGAGGCAGAAGTGCCACGCACCTTGCTAAAAACTGTGGAACCATTCACATCACTGGCCTGTAAAACGTTTCATTACTCCTGACCCACAGTCCCTCCTAAATAAGTGGGGAGAAAAGGCAGAGAGAGGCTTTCTGATGGTACCGTCAGACGTCATTCATGTGGTGCTGTCTTCTAAGTGTTCTTCATCGTCACGGGAGCAAAGGCTAAGAAAAAAAAATGCTGAAATACAAGCCAGTATGCCACAAATGAACAAATAATATGTCCTTTGAGGGCAGAGAAAGTGAGAGGAAGCAGTGTAAACAACACATGGTAGGCCACAGCTAAAACCAGAATAGGCTCAATCCAAGATAATGTCCTGTAGTCCACTCCTGTGCAGGTCCATTGACCACTGTTTTACAGCAAAACTGGCAGGTGGTGAGGAATTGCATTGTGCATCACTTACTGTGTATATTCTATTAATATTACTATTACTGTTGATATTATTATTATTATTATTATTATTATATTTTCCCTTCCTTCTCTGTCCTATTAAACTGTCTTTATCTTGACCCCAGAATTTTACTTTTTTTTTCTGATTCTCTCCCTCATCCCACTGTGGGGCAGGGAGAGTGAGAGAATGGCTGTGTGGTGTTTAACTGCCTGCCAGGGTAAACCACAAGATGCTGGCATCCCACACAACCCCAAATGTGTGACCACAGTCCAGCAATCCCCTTGTCAGACAGGATGATTACATAAATGTTGATGGAGACCCCAAGATGACAGCTGTTCTGCCTGATGCTGCAATGATTACACACACACTGAGTTTGCATGCAATGAATGAGACTGCAGACATAATTTTAAACATGGATAATTTATCTCTTTGGCTAGCATCTCCTCAGGCAGACAACAGCACAATCTATTTTCAACACAGTCCATAGTTACCTTCAGATGACATATCAGGTCACCACGAACCGGGCAGGTTTCTAAAATAACATCTCTCCAACAAAGTATGAGGTATTAGCCACTGTACAGGTACTAGCACTTAATATATCAGTACTTTTTTTTTTACTTCCAGGCATGCATTGTTCTTCTGATTCAGATACATTCGCAATGCACTGACAATGCAACAGAAGCATGGACAGGAAATCAGCCTTAATATAGAGAAAAAGCTTGTCTCAGTTCCAACAAAAGCCTCTCTCTGGGCAACTGATCTGCCCACAGGCCTTTCAGCCTCCACCTCCACTATGAAGGCTGGGGTGATGCAAAAATTAATCTTGTTACAACTCTCTTTCCTGCTTCCCTTCTACTCCTTGTGCCCTTTCCTAACAACCCCAAAGGATGTCATCCTACCCCAAGAACTCTCTATACAGATTCTAGGCCCTATCACACCTGCTCTGGATGGAGACTGGATCAAGAATGAAGCTTCCAATTGTTGGTCTACCTTCATGGGGGTAGGGGGGGAAACGACACAAAAATCCCACAGAAATGCTCAGTCTGCATCACAAGGTAGATCTACCACTGTGGAAAGAGGTCCCAGCACTTGTGTATCTCCACTGCCCCGGAGAATGCAACTGTGGCAGCGCCAGAGGTTCTGACTGGCTTTTTTTACACCCATCAGTGTTTTGTCAGGTACTTGCCGTTCAAGTGAGAGAAAGCCACAGGCTTTGAGGTACCAGACAAGGTAGTCAACGCCCTATTTCTCCCTCCCTTTTTTCTTCAACCTCCTTTTTGTTGTTCTCCCTGCTAGAAGAGGCACCTGAGGAAGCACTGAAAGCATTTTACACACTCACAGACAGGACTGTGTTAAGGAAACTGCCAGGGGGACAGGACAGGAGTGGCCGGTTCCGGAGGTGGCAGGCTGCACCTTGGCCAGCGCCAAGCAGCCCCAAAACGGCAGTGGCACCATAGTTCCCACACTGTGCAGAGCACGGCTGTCGCCAGGCTGGGGACACAGTAGGGATGCAGGGCATGAGTGCCAGGGTGTGAGGGGCCAGCTGCAGAGAGGTCAGCCCCTGACCCCTCCAGTTGAGGCTTTCATTGTACAGCTCTGCGGGAAGTCAGAAATCAGATTTCACAGAGAATGCCAGAGAACAGATTATACCAGGAGTTTTAAGATAAACTGTGGGATTTTGGGTGGATTTATATGCTTGGCCAACCGAAATATTTAATTTTAGAAGCACTTACATAACAGTGTTGGCATTCTCCAAAGAAAACAACCCATTTCCACCCAGCAGCCAACAGTCCTGCTAGGCGGCTGTTTCCTGCAGAGTTACTAATTTGGGTTATTTCACTGCAAAAACACCTAGCCAGGGAAAGGAAGGACTCCATGAGAGCAGGGTCTTCTGGCTACCTTTCCAAGCATGCCTCTGCAGAGCCCAATGGTGCACCTGCGGCCAGGAGCATCGGGGATGGGGCCGCATCTGTGCCTGGTGCATTGAGTACCAGGGTGCCAGCAGGGTCTGGCCCAGGGCTGCCCCACGCAAAGAAAATGCTGCTCGGTGTCTGCTTCACTCCTCTGTAAAACAGACCTGTGGAAGGGAAGCAGCCCAACTCTGCCATCCAGCAACGTGTTAGCATCCAGATGATCCACAATAGCAGGAAAATAATGGCCCTTGCACCCAACACTGGTTGCCTGAACTTCATCAAGGTAAATAACCTGTATCAAAAACCAATAAATCTAACAAACCCAGTATAACCACTCAGAAATAGTACTGATACTCACCCCACACTTTGGGGAGTGTAGAACTACTGGGTTCTGCTAGTTAGCAAACACAGACTGTGAAAGTGCTGGGCTCGAATTTTCTTAGCTTGAGGCTATTTCAACTGACTCAGGGCACAGCTACTCCACTGTACATGTGCATGTAAAATTACCAAAGCGAGTCTTGCTTGTTAGCCTTACTTGACTTTATTCTTATTTGTTATTGCAATTAAATCGTACCATTGTTTTTAACACTCTGGTTACTGCTAAATTCTAGGAAAATGACCAAGTTCTGGTTGCTGGTTTTGGTTGGAGGGTAAGCCTGTTGGCGACATGCACGGTGTTCAAGGGTGTCAAAGTACCCACTGTTTCTCTGTTTGCCTTGTACGAGGACAAGGAGAGACCAAGACTGTTAAGTTCCTTTTGCACAAGGTAGAGTACTAGCAAATATTTTAATTCGATAATTTTTGTATGCCTTTCTGTGCCATAACAAATGGTTTGCATATACAAATGTATCCCCTGCATGTTACTAAACACTGGGTGACATGGCTGGGGGAACATTTTTGCAACAGATGACACTAACTAAACCCTAGCACTTCTCTTTGGTTTTGGATCAGATAAACAATACTAGTTTTGAAGAACATGGTGAAATGAAGAACAACTGTCATAACAGAATTGTCCCAAAGTCCTACCAAAGTTTAAAAAGAAACAGCAAAACCTACAGTAGCATCATCTCAAATCATCTCTATCTGAGATCTTAACGTCTTAGTGAATATTTGTGCACCAAATGGCATAGTTTGTTTCAGTATATTAATTTTATTTATTAATCAATTTCCTTCCTAGTCAGCTTTTAAGTATTCTTAATATTGCTGAGATTGTAAAACAAGGCTGTAACATTTTTACACGATTAAGTTCCCTGTTCTTAAAATGACCAAATAGTGATTGCATTCCTTTACATTGGAATTGCATCTTTTAAAGAGGTGTTTTTTTATTATAGTAATCTGTAACTTGTTTGCTCCTGTAACTGATGCTGCGTTTTCTGGGTTTTGTTTGTTCCATTTTTATAGGGTTTTAAAAAAATTATTTATTAAATGTTTTTTGCTTATTTATTCTATCCAGATTGAATGTAAAAACCGCCCTGAACAAAGTATGTGTTTTCTATTTAACCTGTAAACGCAGGTTATGATAATAAAGATACATTTAGATTTAACAACTGCCCCTTCACAGCAATCCCAAAAAGGGAAGTGAATGTTCCTGACTTTTTTCTATTAGGGAGTGGGTCGCTTACATGCGGCACCTGTGCCTGTTCAGTTGGCATCTGCAGACCCCTGGAGTTAGGCAGGATGGACTAAGAGTAGCTTTCCAAATTAATAAATGCTTGTTTCTGTTACAGGATTTTACTCTGATGTAAATCCACAGAAGACTTAGGGACAATGTAGGTAAAGTAAAGTAAAAAGTCGAGAGTGAGAAATCCAGGCTCAGCTACCATCACAGCTCTTTGATATCCTCCTCGCTCATCCTAAATACACCATACGCAAGATTTTATGCTCTTGCTGGCGTTGTGAGCAGCCTGGCAGGCTGGCAAGGGCGCAGAGGGACCAAGGGGCTCAGTGAGCCCTGAGAACAGAGCAGCCAAAGAAAGGGGGCTCCCATGCTGCAATCGAGGCCACTCCCCACAGAATGGGGGTGATGCCGCCATGCCCCCTGCACTCTTATGATGGCTCCACACTTGTTCCGGGCGCGGGAGTCACCTCAAGCACTGCAAACACCCCTGATGCCAGGAAGCGGAGCCACACAAGCACCATTTGGTGAGGATGCCCTGAAGCTCAAGGCCCTTCGTGCCCACCGCTCCTTCAGTTCCCCCAGAGAAGCCACAGCTTCCCTTCAACGGCACCCTGTGCTCGTTACCTCCCCCCTCCCCGCCGAGGCCAAAACTCCTGGAGAAACTGGATTAAAGAAGTTAAATCTGGGGCGGGAGGGATGGGCGCTGGTGCCCAGGGGCCAGCACCTGCAGAGGGAACCCAACGCCCTACTCCTCCCAACCACCCACCTAGTTGACCAAGGGAAGCCAGTCGATGTGATATTTTTGGAGTCAGTAAAGCTTTCGATACTGTCTCTCACAGTACCCTCCTGGACAAAATGTCCAGCACACAGCAGGATAAACACATTATGCAGGGGATGAGCAATAGGCTGATGGGTCGGGCTCAAAGGGTCGTAGCAAGTGGGGTAACATCAGGCTGGCAGCTGGTCACTAGTGGGGTTCTGCAGGGATCCATCTTGGGGCCAGTACTCTAATCTCTTCATAAATGACTCAGATTCAGGACTGGAAGGAATTCTAATTAATTTTGCTGATGACACAGAACTGGGAGGAGCTGTTGACACTCTGAAGGGCAGAGGGGCCCTGCAGAGGGATCAGGACAGACTGGAGATCTGGGCAATCACCAACCGTATGAAGTTTAACAAGGGCAAGAGCCGGACTTTGCCCCTGGGGCTCGGCACCCCTGGATGTACAGACAGGCTGGGGAACGAGAGGCTGGGGAGCAGCTCCCCAGGGAGGGACCTGGGGGCTCTGGTCAATGGCAAGTTGAACACGACCCAACAGCGTGCCCTGGCAGCCAAGAGGGCCAACCGTGCCCTGGGGGGCACCGAGCCCTGCACCGCAGCCGGGCGAGGGAGGGGATTGTCCCGCTCTGCCCCGCGCTGGGGCGGCCTCACCCCGAGCGCTGTGGGCAGGGTTGGGCGCCACAGGACATTGGGGGTATAAAGCTACCAAAGAGTGTCCAGAGGAGGGCACAGAGTTGGGGAAGGGTTTAGAGGGGAAACCATAGAAGGAGCAGCTGAAGCCCCTTGGTTTGTTCATCTGGAGCAGAGGAGGCCGAGGGCAGCCCTCATGGCGCTCTGCAGCTCCCTCCCAAGGGGAGGAAGGGGGCAGGGCTGGTCTCTTCTCTCTGGTGACCAACGCCAGGCCCCGAGGGAATGGCAGGGAGCTGTGCCAGGGGAGGGTTAGGCTGGGCATTAGGAAAAGGTTCTTCCCCCAGAGGGTGGTGGAGCCCTGGAACAGGCTCCCCAGGGAGGCATCACGGCACCAGCCCGGCGATATTCAAGAAGCACTTGGCCAATGCCCTCAGAGACATGGTGTGAGTTTGGGGCTGCCCTGTGCAGGCACAGGAGCTGGGCTCGGCCACCCTCGTGGGTCCCTCCCAGCTCAGGTCACTCCGTGAGTCCCCGAGTCCACGCAGCCCCACGAGTCCCCGACTCCCCGATTCCCGCCCCCGCGGGTCGCCCCAGCCGCCGCCTGGCGGGAGTTTCAGTCAGGCGCGGGGTGGGCAGCCCGCGGCGGGGCCTCGCGGCCGCAGCTAGGCGGCTCCGAGCGGCTCCGCCTCCCTCTTTCGCGCTCAGCGGCCGGCGAGGAAGGATGGGTGAGCGCTGCGCTGCGCCGCGGCGGGCCGGGCCGCGCCGGGCCTGTGACGGGCCGGGGGGGCCCGGCGTGAGGCGGCGGGGGCGGGGGCACGGGCACGGGCAATGCCGGGCTGAGGCAGGCGCGTAGCGCTTCCCCGGTGCCGGCGCTGCCGGCCTGCCGCCGGCTCTGGGCCTACCGCCGCCGCCATTACTCGCCACATGGCCGCCGCTCCCCGGGAGCGCCGTCCCCGCAGAGGCGTAGGCGGGTGGCCGCCGGCGGCCGGGCCCCTCCGCCCGCTCACCCCTGTGCCCCCTTTGCTCCGCAGGGAAGTGCCGAGGGCTCCGTACGGCTCGGAAGCTCCGCAGCCACCGCCGCGACCAGAAGTGGCACGACAAGCAGTACAAGAAGGCCCACCTCGGGACGGCGCTGAAGGCCAACCCCTTCGGCGGCGCCTCCCACGCCAAGGGGATCGTCCTGGAGAAAGTGTGGGTAGAGCTGCGAGCGGTGGGGTGAGGCAGACACCCGTGGGGGGTGGAGGGGGGTGCCTCCCTGCCCGGGAGACCCCCCGGGACGTTGAGGTCTTCGGGATGGACCTCAGAGGAGGAGAGAAGCAGCGCTGAGCTGTGCTGTTTTCTAAGTATACAGGAGGTTTTGCTACTTGTAACATCCCACGTTTCTCTTAATTTCTGTTGAATTGAAAACGGGGTTTATTTTTCCAAGTGGCTGTGGTGCAAGCTGGGGGTTTTTTGCTCATACACGTGTCACTGTAAAAATTCTGCATATTTAGAAGCAGAAAAACAAAAATAACCCCTTAATCAGTGTAGGATTGGGGGATGGATTTTATGTGTGTTCCTTGTGTCAAAGATTCCACCCACTTGTCTTCCGGCCTGTTTTTTGGTTGGGTTTTTTTTATCATTTATAAGCTTCACTGGGACACTTCCAGGGCTGCGCCAGGGTGTTTCTCTTCCTCCACTCCCTGCCTCCAGATTTTTATTTATTGAATTAACCATATGTCTGTAGGAGATTAATTTTCAATTCTTACTCATCTTAGGAACTGGGCTTTTACGTATTGAACAGCTCTAAATAGATAACCAACAAGTTATGGTTTTGAAGTACAGATGTACAAATACTGTAATTTGTGATGGTGTAATGGGTATCTGCTAATTCATCAAACTGATTTTTGCTAATTTATTTCTATATGCTTCCATTTTAGTGGAGTAGAAGCTAAACAGCCCAACTCTGCCATCAGGAAATGTGTGAGAGTTCAGCTGATTAAGAATGGCAAAAAAATAACAGCTTTTGTTCCCAACGATGGCTGTCTGAACTTCATTGAGGTAATTTTCAAGAAGCGATCTACAAAATGCTGTGTATCAAAGAAACATGATGGATGGATTAAGGGGATGGTTAGACAAGGGAACGTGACTTTCTGCACCACGTGTATCTTGAAGCTGTAGTGGCAGAGGCAGGCAAATACATAAGCGGTGGTTTTGCACTTTCCCCTCCCTTGGCAAAGCCAGTTCTTAGCTGTGCTGCTGCAAGCTACATGACATCTCTGCTTACGTTTCCTTTCTCCAAAACACCAGAGCGGCTAACGGTCCTATATTAATGTTTGTTATCAACAACCTTCAGTATTACCACCCTTTCTTTACATTTGAGCAACACCCTAGACTTTCTAACGTTACCTGTGTCAGAAGTATGTACGGGTTTAATGTTCGTAGCTTTGTAACTACGTGGCCTTTCATTGCAGGAGAACGATGAAGTCCTGGTCGCTGGTTTCGGTCGGAAGGGTCATGCTGTTGGTGACATTCCTGGAGTTCGCTTCAAGGTTGTCAAAGTAGCCAATGTTTCTCTGTTGGCCTTGTACAAGGGCAAGAAGGAGAGGCCAAGATCATAAATCTAGATTGATTTGCCAAGAATGTCAATAAAATTTTTGATCGGAAAAACTTCCATGTTTGTTATTTAAGGCTTCCAGGTTTTTTTGTGTATCTGTGGGTGATGTACCTCAGAGATGTTGGGGCATGGTGTCTGTCTTCCTGGCAGCTGGCTTTTCCTTCTGTAAGAAATGCTTTGCTGTTGGGCAACAGAAGAGAGCCAGAGCATCTTTATAAGTGGCAGGTGAGCCTGAAAAGCACTGTGTTTCCAGATTTACCTCTGTTGCGTGGAGCAGCGCAGCTGTCGGGTGGGAATGTCAGAGGTTTTTACTTCATAGAATTAAGGGGTGTTTTAGTGCTTTGTGGATCGTCCCTGATTGCCAGCACTTTTGTGAAGGCTTCTTCAGCTTAATAACTAGAGTAGTGACTGTCTTGCTGTCAAGCTGGACTGATAGATCTCTGAGGCCTCTGTCCTCTCAGAAACCCTTCCTGAATGCTGTCATGAAGAGGGCTCCACGAAACAATGTGGAGTATTATGCTGCCACTTGTGCAGAGCCATAAAGATTTTGAAGCTTGGGCCTAATAGTGACACTAGCACAGAGCTAACGGGCTTTGGCCTGAGGATGTAGGTGGCCTTGAAGGGGAAGGTATGCAGGGATTGCTCCATTGCCTGGAGGGCTGGAGCACAGTAACATCATGGAAGGGAGCAGCACTCCCTCACCCTGGCACATGTGGTCTGTACAGCTGACACATGCTACGTGCACCAAAAGTGAAAGTGGGCTGACTATGGCTTTGGTGTTACAGCCTTAACAATCCGAAGGGGCTGCATCATGAACCCCTGTGTTGCTGCGGGTGGTTCCTGCAGTGGAAGGTTCACCGCCACACCTTGTAGTGAAGTTACGTTTCCTTGATGTCTGTTGATACAAATCTGCAGTGGGCATTTCTTACCAGATGTCAGTCAGCACTTAGAGATGGAATATAACTTAGGATGAAAACGTTTGTCATGCAGCATGACTAGATTTTGTTTCTCTGTTCACTCTGCTGTGACCTTTTGCTAGTCATTCAATTTTTGCTCTCTAAATAGAGGTAATTCCAGTTTTATAAAATACCACTGTACTCTATGAAGAAAGATAGATTGCTTTTCAGGAGCACGGGATAACTCTACTTGTTTGTTGGACACTAGATAGTTCAAATATGACATAATTATATAGAGGTGGTTGGTTGTTGGGTTTGTTTTTTTTTTTCCCAAAGCCTGAAGTATTCTGTATCACTCCCTTGTTTTTCACTATCTGCTCAGTGGCTAAGCATAGATGCTGTTTGAATGATGTTTGTATTAACTGTAATAAATACTACACAATCCAGAACTTAAATTAACAGACTCAATCTTTTTTGGAAGAAACAGGCTGCTGTCTAGTGTAGATGGAATTTTATCTTCAGTCATCATGTCAGTCATAAAACTCTTCCCGTAGGAACTGAAATGAAATTTCTTACTGCTAGGTTTGGCCAAGAAAAAAACCCTAATGTTTCTGTGGGACTATTAAATTCATTGGGATTCAAAACATCCCCTCAAGCAAGTTGGGAGGAAAAACTGCATGAATATTAATGCATATTTTGGAAAACAGCCTTCCTCAAATGGAAGTTGGTTGCTGTAAATGTTGAAAATGTTATTTATTCATAGTCTTCAGATGATGACGGCAGTTCTAGTTTCTAGTGTGAAGACAGGCAATGGCACCTGGCACACAACTCATCAGGTTTAGGTCCTGAAGAGATTATTAAACCATTTCTCTAATCTTACCTGTGTCCTGCTCAGCCCATAGAACTTCACCCAGTTGCTTCCATGTTAAGTGCAAATTAAGTCTAAATAGTTGGACTTGGGCAAGCCTGCCTGATCTGAAAACACACGTTTCTTTTAGTGCATTCCAGATCCTTTCATTTAACTGCTGTGTTACTGACTTGAACATGTCTTTGAGTAGGGCTTTCTGCCTTTCTTTGCTAGATTAAAAAAACCCTTCTAAATAGTTTGATTTTTTTTTTTTACTTTTCAGAGATGTCTGCACCATCATCAGGCTACTTGAAAAACTGAAGTATTTAATCAGTATCTTCAAACATTTTTCTCCCTGTATTGTCCAGTTTTTCAACATCACTTTAAAATGTGGATGCCAGAACTAACACAGAATTATAGAACAGAACATCAAGCAAGGAGCCAGCGTGTCCCTTTGTCAGCCTTTAAGTAATTGCCAGATCTTCTGTTCTGTTGATACTTGCACTCATATATTTTATCCTGAATTTGGCTCCTTGAAAGTACATTTTGCACAAAGCTTATAGTGGAGCACTGGCTTCTTTGTTTCATGTTAGAGCTATTTTATGCAATAAAACCTCAAAATACTTATTTGGCTGAAGTTAGGGGGTAAACAATTCCCTCATTATAATCACAATTCATCCGTGTGTTCATCCAAAAGGCTCTGCTTCACTTAGTATTCATTAACTTACATGAAAATGGAGTAAAATTCGAGAACAGATTGAGAACCTCTACTACTGGGTATTCTGTAGCTTGGTCATCTGGGAATTTGTGAAATTTGGACTCAAATCCTTGTTCAGGTGCAGAACCGATGTTGAACTTAGGTGTCCCTTATCCTTGTAAATGCAGCAGCCCCAGTCGTAACAAAAATGGCTTTTGCTGCAGCCCATGCCCAGCTTTAAGGGGCAGCTTTGGACAAGCAGCTCTCTGTGCTTCCAGAGTTAAGACTCCCTGTCTTGGAACCTGACTTAAATACTGTTTGAGGTTTTCAGAGCGAGGCCTTAACTCCTTGACTAACCTTGGACATAGTGTAAATGCACGGCGCCTGTAGCACGCTTCAGCCAACGAGCACGTCGGAGCGTAAGGGAAGAGGTCTGGAGGACCACGCCGTCAGCCGTCCCCGCGGCTCCCCAGGGTACCCAACATCGCCATATTTTTTACTGCACATTCTGGTTTCCTAGCCCTCCTGTCTTCTTGGATAGTGGAGGGTTAACTGATTGTAAATTTTTTCTTTCATGCAACCATATGCGTGTTCTGGTTGTGTTCTCTTTTCACCCAAAATGTTATGCGGATGGATTTTGAGGATCTTCTACATCTGCCCAGTATTTCTTACAGCTTCACTAAATCAAAGCTACTGTTTACGCACAGTAACCAGCCGTGCTATTGTATGCCCGGAAATCCCAGATACGTCCTTACCACGTCTGCTGTGGGCTCCATCTAACGCTTCTGTGAAATCTGGAACACATATGCGTAATCAGAGGTGGCACATAGTAGAGATGCATACATATTCTACTACAAAGTCTCCGAAATCCAGCCTTCATCTAGGAGGGGCAGAACAATGTGAGCAGCCAGCCAGGTTTGAAAGCATTTGCTGCCATCGGTACAGCTCTATTTACTAATAATATGCATCAAACCAACTGCAGGTAGACATGTGAGAGAAACCAGGTACACAGTTACATGGAAAACAGCTAGAACATCACCACCAATTTTTTTCAGGTGATCCCTGATTACTGTAAGACTGGAAGCTACTGGATGAGCAAACCTGAACACTGAGCTATGACTCACAACTTGCAGATCTGACAGCAGCTCCTGGTGGAAGAGACAGATCCCAGTCAGCTCATTTAATCAAGAAATCATGCTCTCATGTATGCAAATGTTATCCTACACAACTGCTGGTTTTAGGATTCCAGCTCAAATTCTACAGGAGATATGTTACTTCAGCTAAGGAAATCAGCAGCTTTGGTTTTGTTATTTTGATTTGCCTTTCTTGCATAGCAAGAATTACTAGTGACGCTGCCAGCGATACTTCTTTGAAAAAAAGGATTTTACTGCAGCCAGCGAAGGACTAGCGAAGTCCTCACAGTTCAAATTATTTTTAAATTCTAAAGTCAATCTGGCAGTACAGAAGATGAAGATTTACCCAGAGGTAAATGGAGCTAGACCAGTTTCCAGAAGTAGGGCGTTGTCATGAGGTAATCTTGCCACTAGATGTTGCTGTCAGTACAATGAGGGGAAAAGCTGTAACGTGAAAGGTCTAAAGCAGAAAGTTGTTTATGTAGTCTTTAACAAAAGAAATCTCCAAAATGGGAAATTTAGCTTTAAACTGATTCAGCGAGTTCCTGTTAGGAAAACGGGACACTTATTGCCTTGTCACCTTTGCGTACCTAAATGGTGGCTAGATGCTACATATAAGCACAAGAGCTTATGGAGTAAATTTGCCTGAAATCTTATTAGATCAAAAACATGGAAAAGAAAATAAACACTGGTGCTTATTGCTCCACCAAGCATGTGTACCTTTTAAAGGATTGGCTCAGTTAGGGGCTTGTTTTGGTTTGTTTTTTTAAAATTCTTGCAGTGTAGCAGAAGTGAGACTGCTATTAAGGTGAAGGGATAATAAAAGTCACCAGGAGTAGGAGCACACACAGAACAGGAAGCAGGACAAGAAAAGCTAGTTGCACATTTGAGCTGCATCTTATTATTTATTTTACAAGCATGTTTAGCAAGTAACATCTAGTCAACACTTAGGCACCAGGATTCTTCTAGCAAATGTGTCTGTGGATTCCATCAGGAATAACTTGTGAGAGCTGTACACTGTAGAAAGAAGTCCAAGGAAGATGAGCCAAGCCAAATCTCATCACCAGGTGATGATGGGTTTGAAGTCTAATAAAGAGGCATCAAAACTATGTGTTATACAACACAAATCCTCTGTAACGGAAGGGAACCCAGAGAGATCAGAGGAGAGGTGAACTTGTGCAATAGATGCAACAGTCCATGTTTCTAATTCATCAGCAAAGCACAAGTAAATATTAAAAGACTTGGCTAATCATACGACGCGAACAATACCTGACTGCTGGGTGCAGGAGAATGACCTTTACCAACCCTGGAGAAGCAATCAATACTTGGCGGAGTGAGGCCTGGCTGGAATCCACCAAAATTCAGTTCAGGATTTTGGTTTGGATCAAGTGCAAAGGAAAGAAGGATTAGTTCATTTCCTCAGTTTCCCAAATCTTTTTCTACCTATGCTCAGCCTGTGTTCTCCCCTGATGTGGGCTCTCCCTGCCCCTGGAAGTGGAGTGGAACCAACTGCAACGCTTGCTCAGCGGAAACAAAAATCCTTAAGACCGGCTTCTGCATTTTAAGGTGATGTATTCCAAAAGAGACATCGGGGGTTGTTCCTGGTGATGCAGATGACCGCTGGTGAAAATCTACTTACTGAGATTCTTCTCTATCTATAGCCTAATCCTGGGCAGCAACAAAGACTGGGAAAGGAAGCACCCAAATAGTATCTCACTCCATCTGGCCTCTGCTGCTGAGGCTAATAGTGCACGGCTCCTGAACCCAGCAGTGCACAAAGCACACAGCCTAATCTCTTTAGACAGGGCTACCTCTTCCAGTGTGCTGTACTAACAACATTACTGAAAAATAACACCACAGGAAAATATGCTGTTTTCCAACAGGCTTGAGGAAAAAGGTGTTCAAGGCAGGGCTCTGTAAAACCATTCCGTTTTCAAACACAGCAGTAAACTCCTCTCTTGCCTTAAGTTGAAATTCACCTTCAGTTGGTGACAGTTACAACAAGCTCTGAAGTGGTGAAGTGAAAGCTTGCTTGTGGTGCAGCATTTTTTTAACTCTAATGAAATCTAGGACATAAAGATAACAGGTGTGACACCTTCCCAATTCTTCCCAAGCACTCAATACATGCTTACTCTCTTCAGGGCCACTGTCCTAGCATGCCTCTGTATCAGCCTGGCTTTTAAAATTTAGGAATTAAAGTTGCAGCTTCTTGGCGCAGCAGTTTAGCAGCTACAGTTCATATACACTTTTTTTTTTATTCTAGATAGTAAGAACTTATTGCTAAGAAATGTTCTAAGCTCTCTGAAACACTTTTAAAAGCCTACATGGTACTAAAAATATGCACAGGTATTCATACATATGCTGTTCTCTAGAAAAGAGTATTTTGGAGGAAATAGTTGTAACTTCACAGTTCAGCGGAAAGAACAATTGTTTCTCCTTTGTGCTGGAATGGAAACGCTATGCAATATAAATATAGATGTCCAAAAAAATTCATTAAACCATAGTCATAGCAAATGGCAAAAAAAAAAAAAAGTTATTGAAAAAGTTTTGCTGAAATTCAGGGAGTTGCAACAACAATTGATATTGATTACCTCACTACATTCAGCTCTAATTAACCAGTTCAGCATTTTCTGTTGTGAAAACAAGCATGCAATTTCACCAGAGGAATGTTTCTTTTAGTATCCAAAACCAACCAATTACAAACCGTCTGGCAGACCAGATGGGGGGTTAAATTCTAACCTGATCATGCTGGCACAAATGAGGGATTATGTAGGTATCAATTGCATTCCAAAGACAAGCATATTTTTGGCTTAGTTGAAGACACGATATTCATTCTTCTTGCTGATTCTTTCAACCAAGGGCAGGTATGAGTCAGTTCTCTTAAAAGAAGTCCCCAGCAGCAATGGTCCTCAATATGTCTTCCCAGATTAGCAAGGTTGAACGAATGAGCAAATTTACAAAACTGTTTGGAACTGGAAATTTTCTTTTTGGTAGGCTGCAAGATTTCAGATCATGTATGTAACCCAGGTTCAGATCTAAGGATCTTCAATATATTTGCTAAATAAAAGTACAAAATAATGCTGCAATTAACTTGATTTTGTAATAAAATAGGCTTTTTGTACATAAACATTCTGCATAAAGTATCCTGCAAGTCATTAAGGCACAGATGTAAATGGGAAATTAGATGTCTACCTCCCACTTAAGCCATTAGAAAGTAGATATCTAAACAGGAGTATATCTCTCCTTGATACCAAACATTTATGTTATCCTGTATTTGTTTCTCAATTTAAGCTTAGTGTATTTGTACTAACCGAGATGAGTTTTTTGTCCAGTAGTTATTCTGGCCCAATTTCAGGGAAACGCTGACACTGATGATGACACTGCTCTGTTGCTTCGTTGTTTATGGTGTTTAACAGTTAAGAATTGTAGCCGCGCAGGGGAACTGTCAGTTTGCTTATCCATTTCATGCTCCCCATTACTACCATCATGTCTCAGTATCTGTAGGAACAGGGTCAAGGCACTGAAGAAGATTTTGGAGGGGCATTATCAGCAGGAAGGAAGCAAGACAGAGACAGCTTCAGACACTGGGAACAACTTGAGTGTCTGGCCAAGTGAATATATGGTTACAAGGTATCTAGGAGGTAGAGTGATTGCTAGGAGAAGATATCTAGGAGTTAAGAGTGTGACTGTCAGGACACTGACAGAGCAGTACCCCACTGTGCACAGCCATCCATTACACAAGTGCCTAGGGTTGTTTCTGACAGAGGAAATCTTAAGCCTAGTACAATATGCAATGCCCTGTCCAAATAATAGTCAGTTTTGTTTACAAATGATAAATTAAGCTGGAATGTAATGGGCAGAGACAATTCCTCCATGGAACAGAAAAATATTTATTTCTTATTTACATACAAATTCCACTTTTCTTTTAATTCTTAAAAAAAAAAGAGAAGATTGTGGTGCAATTGAAAGCTGATGTAGTGGAGAAAGTGACTGGAGTATATTCTCCCAGACTTATTTCGTATTTGTCTTCCTTCGTCTGTAATTACAATCTGTAAGTTACACTATCCCATGTACAGTGTCACATGGAAGCGATGCTGCCATTGAGTAGATCAATGACACTTCACAGACTTGCAATAAGAAGTTTTGCCAATAGCAAAGAAACCCAACTGGCCAAATCCTATTATGAGTAATACTGTTGTACCGCACTTTCTGCGTCCAAGACAGAAACAGGAAGAGCTGGTCTCCAAGAAATGCCTGCGAAACTATACTTCTAAATTTTGCACAGCAGCATCTTAGCGGCTGAATCTTCTCAAGGTCTAAGAACTAGTACTGAAAATAATACTCAAAATTGTTCCAGGCTCTTTTCTTCTCCTTTACCAAGGAAGAGTTCTTGTCCAGTGTAAGAGAAGACTAAAACCAGCACTTCAGCTAGAGGTTATTCCAAAGACACTCTGTATTCAGGATTGCATTTTATTGTCTCTGTTGTTTAAAAGTGGAATTTCTTCCGTATATTCAGCTTTCAGTGCACTACCAGGTAACATCTGTGATGCTTTGGGAAAATGAGCATAACTGATCCTCAGCTACGCTGATGCAGCATTCTGTGCTGACGGTTTACAGGGAACAACTCCATCAGTCCTTTCCACTTCCTTGATCCTAAGGTCATCAGGAGCTAATTCAGACCTTGGTTTAAATACAACTACCTGACGCCAGTTCTAAGTTACACTGAGAATAAAGGTCCCAAGGGCTGCCCAGCACAGTGTGACTGTGCCAACATGGTGGATGGTGGCAGGAGAAGCTGACAGAGCTGCTCAGCAATGCAGGGCAGCTGAGGAGGGTCCATTGCTTTCACTCCTCTGTTCCAGTAAATCACAAATGGAGGTCACAGAGCAGGGATGAACATTTAACAGCTCTTAAAACTGTTGTATCTGGGTTTTTTGTTTTTTTTTTTCCCCTCCTATGTAAGTCTCCCTTAAATCTGAAAATAGGCTATGGATGCAATTATCAAGTATGTTACCAACAGTGTTAAAAAAGACAACGCAGCTACTGTCATGGTACATGAACAGAAAGCTGTATTTTTTTAATCTTACGTGGAAAAATGGCTTTTCAGGTTGTTATGATCCAGAATGAGATAAGCTACATTCTTCCATTATTAATTCCAACTGGCTGGCAAAAGAATTCTGCACCAACTGAATTTTAAAGCCTGCACTGTATTTCAATCCACCAATAACATACGATGTAAGTATAAAATCACAGAATCACAGAATGGCAGGGGTTGGAAGGGACCTCTGGAGATCACCCCGTCCAACCCCCACCTTCTTGAGCAGGCACACCCAGAGCAGGGGACACAGGACTGCGTCCAGGCGGGGTGTGAATGTCTCCAGGGAAGGGACCCCACAGCCTCCCTGGGCAGCCTGTGCCACGGCTCTGGCACCCACACAACCAATCAAAATATCTGAAAACTCAGAATCGGAAACCCGAGGCATTTCACATTTCCAGCTCTGATGGAAATTGGACTCTGGATGAAAGTGACATATTGCTGAGTATTGTGGTTCAGCCGGCAACTGAGCCCCACAGAGCTGCTCGCTCCCTCCCCCACCGGCAGGATGGGGGAGAGAATCAGAAGGGTCACGCTCATGGGTTGAGACAAGAACAGTTTAATAATTAAAGTAAAACGATAACAACAGCAACTGCAACAATGATGCAATGGAAAGAATGAAAGAGGCGCAAAACCCAGGGCGGGAGGGAAATGAACAACCAAACCAACAGGCCCCGACGCAGCCGCTCACCACCCACTGACCCGACACCGCCAGTCCCCGAGCCGCAACTGCCCCGGTTACTGTGCTGGTCGTGGCGTCACGTGGCACGGAGTGAGCATCCCATTGGCCAGTCGGGGTCAGCTGTCTTGGCCGTGGCCCCGCTCACATACCCATGCCTCTAGGGTCGAGGTAGGCTTGCCATCCCACCTCATCATGTCCTCTCCATGGTCACACAGGTAGAACCATAGGGTGGCCTGTGGTGTGTATCCTCTCCTTTGAGCAAAAAGACCCTTATTCCTAACAGCTGAGACACTACCCTGTAGAGATGGAGAGCAGGACATTTCTTCTTTGAGTTGCTGGACCTCTTGGGACAGTTTCTCCACAGCAGAGACTAGGAAGGAAGAGATGTTTGCTTCGTAATCCCAGAGTCTATCAATCACCTCCACCATTGTTGGTGCTTCATCATCTCTCCAGGACATCACTGCCAATGAGTTTGCATACGAGGATGGTGCGCTCCATACAAACTTCTGCCACATGGGTCATGTGCACTGGGCTTCTTCTGGATCTTTGGATGACTCTTGATTGTCCAGGTCACCATCAATCACCTCAAGCACAGCTAATTCCCTCAGGTACTGGATGCCTTTCTCCATGGTTGTCCATTTTCCTGGGCAGTATGTAACATCATCTTTGAAGGGATACCTTTCCTTCACTCCAGACAGGAGTCACCTCCAGATGCTGAGGGCTTGTGCCCCTTTCCCAATTGCTTTATCAACACCCCCTTCCCCAAAAAGGGATCCCAGTTGTATGGCTTCTTTCCCCTGTTATTCCAGGCTACTGGCCCCATTATCCCAGCATCAGAGCAATTTGCTCACCTAGATGATGGCTGAAATTTTCACATATCTCGCAACTCACTCAAGGACAGGATTGGGTAGTCTCAGTTTCCTCGATTAGGATATTCTGTGTTTGGTGTCACACGTGAGGATGGTCCATGCATCAGGCTGTGGTGGAGGTGGTCCCTAGGTGAAGTAGTCTCAGCCCAGACACTGATTGCCACACGCTTAAACCACATCCTACAAGTATTTTGCCATACATATCCTCACAGATGGTGCAGATTTTCTAGGGACATGATTTTCAGTAAATAAATTTAGTGGATCCAAACCCAGCATCTCAACTCTGTATCAGGGACCCATAGGCTTATGTATTTGTGTGCAGTGTTACTAAGGCCATAGCCACGCTAAAACAGAGGTAGGAAATGAGTGACTTTAAGCGGTCAATGCAATCACAATGGAGCTCAGGTCTTGGCTGTGCTTGGGAGTTGCTGTCGCAACTGCAGCCAACTCTTAGGTGTTCCACTGTAACCGGGCAAGTCCTTGCCAGAAGAAGAACCACAAATAGTCATCTTTCCACATTGTGTTGCTTAGCAGTTGGAAAGGATTCCTTTGTTTGATTTTATCCCTAGGAAAGTCTGCAGTAACATTACTACAGCTAACCATCATCTGTCCTTCAGCTTAGAGGTCTGAAGTGGAGACATCATACAGGAAGAAGAGAAGAGATGAAATTAAAATCATCATAGCAGAGTTATGTTACATCATACCACCAACCATGTGCCAGAGGAACCACCATAAAATGCTTTTACACACCTGAGAAAGACCCCAGGGCATCGGGGACCTTCTGAGAGTCATGAAGGGTGCCAGCAATGTACCAAGCACATCTCTCTCAGCACAAATTTTCATTGCAAAGTAAGTAAGGCAACAAGGCAGACATGTAAGCAAAATATTGATAGGTGGGTCCTAAATGAACTGAACTGGGAGCACCAAAGGAGAAGAAAATGTTTTTGCCAGTTATCTATCTAATCTTTTTAATTTCATACAAGGATGAGAGAGAAAAAAGGTGATTTCATTTCCTCTTACCTTTCAACTGAATCAGCATTTGTATTCTGCTCAGGTGCCAGTTTTGCATAACTCAGGGGCAGATTTAAACCCACAACTGGCCCTACAGTACTGAGCCACAATATAATGTAATTTGTGTGTCTGGGAAAAAGAAAAAAAAAACACAACAAAAAAGCACCATAAACATATTATCCCAACCTTTTCTGAATTGCAGACACACTTGGCAGTCATAAAATAACTTCAGATGGGCTATTCTTTCACTTTATCTATATCAAATGTATTTTAACTTTCAACCCTTAGGTGGCAATCCAGAATCTTATTCTATTTGGACCAATGAAGTTGTTTTGACCATTTCCACTTCCCGGCTGATTTACTTTATCTGCATTGCACAAAGCCTTGCAAGGCACAGTTTCTCACCTGTTCTGTTGTTTCCATGATCCAGTCAGTACAGAAGACATGAATTCATTAGTCCGGCAGGGGTGCATAACAAAAAATGGCTGCCCAAGTAAGGGGTGCTCCTAAGAGGGAGTAGTTATTTTATTATGCAAGAAGAAAACAGAAAAGACACCATTTGCATTTCAAAAGAAAAAGCAGGGGTCAATTAATCCTTGATGCAACTTTTCTGATTGCAGAATCTAGCCCACATTGCTCTTCTACTGACAGTCATTGACAAATCAATATCTGAGACCATATTCTCCTATCCTGAAAAGTAAATAAGATCACCAACCAGGCTACGCCACCATTTCAGTTAAAATGTAATGGTTTTCAAAAGTAACTCAAGTTACTGTACCAGCATTACCTGAATGCAAGTAAGCAAAGCTGCTGTGTAAACAAGTATCTGATCAAACATAATACATAAAACAAATCCCCTCCATGGAAAAGCTCGTTAAGAACCTTGACCGCCTATCCTTGTATCTTGTGAAACTGGTGCTAGGAAGCAAGCACAGTTTAATCTGGAGTCTGTGAGGGCGAGGAAGAAGGAAGAAAAAGCCTGCAAGGTAGCTTTAACTTCCACTAGATGGCACATCCTCATTTTAGGCTATTCTACAGAAAAAAATTTCATAAAACTGTTGTTCTTCAAGAAGACCAGAGAAAACTGTCCAGAGGAAAAAAAACCAAAATAGTTCAGTGACAGTTAAGTCTGCAGTCAGACACACTCCCTACAACATGATAAGACACTGTCTGTTCCTCTACACCTTCACACTGCACACGGTGCTGCCAAAAACTCAATGCAATGTTCCATAAAGTTTTTACTTTCATCTCCAGCTGGCACTTGAACAGAATACGTGTTCTGACATAATCAAGCTTGCACTCAATGCAAAGCCATAACAGTGATCTCATCATCTTTCATGGGTGATACCACAAGATCAGCATATCTGACTGTCCACACACCATGCCCTAGGGAAGTGATTTTCCTTTAATGCTGCTGAGGTCACCGCTACTGCTTCTGCACCAAAATAAATCCTACCTCATCCCCATGCACAATAAGGGGCATAACAGCAGAGCAGGGAATGGCTGGACAGGGATTACAGACAGGAAAGGTGTCAAATATGAAACACCATGATAGCCTGTTTACAGCCGAGCACAAACTGTGCTTAGATGTCGCTAAGCCCAGGACTCTGCCAGAGCTGAGAAGCACACAATGCAAGGCAGCCAGGTGGGGAGAAGCTGGCATGGACCACGATGGAGAAAACAGCAGCATCACCACGTCTGCACAGTGTTCCCCATTCAGCCTAGTCCACTGTGCTGTGCAACTCACCAGAGCCACGGCGGAGACCAACTATGAGGATTAACATGATAGGGTTTTTATCCTGCGTAAAGACCATTCTCCTGAGATATGCTTCTTGTGGTGGCTCTTTTTCTTGATGGCAAAGAACACTAAATTTAGGCTCCAACACAGATTTCCCTTCTCCAAGCTGATACAGTTGTAGCCAGACTGCCCTAGTTTGTGATGGTCTTTTATCTTAGCATGCTGTAAACTGCCTGCACTGAAGAGAAGATGCTCACAGAGTCTTCCTGCTACACAGTAAAAACTCCTCCTCCAACCCTTGCCCAGAAACAAATCCTGGCCTGACATGTTCAACAAACAGGACATGTTCTATATTATTAAATATTAAACAGGGTCTCTTATAGCTGAAGCACACTTGGTTCTTCTGCTGAAATGTACTCATGAGGATCAATCATTTTGTGTCTGAGACAATGTCAAAAAACTTACAGAAGCTTCAGAACATATGAAAAATAATGTTCAGAAAGCTTTGGGTTACATTGCAGGGCAAACAGATAACTTGTGCAAGAATGCTACCATCTGCTGTTGCTGAAAGTGAAATGATGCTGGTTTCCATTGAGAAAAAGTAGTACTTTGAAGTAAAAATCCTTTCTAATTACCTGCTAGCTTAAATCAGCCTGGGTCTCCAAATAATTCCTTGTCCTGGTTTCAGCTGGGATAGAGTTAAATTTCTTTGTAGCAGCTAGTATGGGACTATGTTTTGGATTTTTGCTGGAAACAGCGGTGATAACGTGGAGATGTTTTAGTTGTTGCTAAGTAGCGCTTACACTGGTCAAGGACTTTCTCATCTCCCCGTGCTCTGCTGGGTGCACAAGAAGCTGGGAGGGGACACAGCGGGGACAGCTGACCCCAACTGACCAATGGGATATTCCACACCATATGACATCATGCTCAGTATATAAAGCTGGGGAAGAAGGACAAAGGGGGGGGACGTTTGGAGCGATGGCGTTTGTCTTCCCAAGTCACCGTTACACGTGATGGAGCCCTGCTTTCCTGGAGGCGGCTGAACACCTGCCTGCCCATGGGAAGTGGTGAATGAATTCCTTGTTTTCCTTTGCTTCTGTGCACAGCTTTTGCTTTACCTGTTAAACTGTCTTTATCTCAACCCATGAATTTCCTCACTTTTACTCTTCCGATTCTCTCCCCCGTCCCATGAGGGGGGAGTGAGCGAGCGGCTGCGTGCGTGGTGCTTGGTTGCTGACTGGGGCTAAACCATGACAGTCCTTCTGGTGCCCAATGTGGGGCACGACGGGTTTGAGCTAACAACAGATTTTATTGGAACGTGCACATGGAATTTATAGATTTTACTGCTATTTAGCTATTAATCGGCAGGCTTCTGTGCTTGCTATGGGACTTGCATGTCTTACTGTATATACATACACTGTCTGCCTTAAAGTCTAATGCTCATTAGTGGTACTTTTTGCTTTTACTGCTTGCTGTACTGCTTATCACCTTACCCTGCCGTGCCTGGGAACATTCTGATAACAGCCATGGCGATGCGCCTGGGCTGGCAGATGGCCAGGGCCAGCTGCTGTTTCTGTGCTGCTGCACTGGACAGGCTGGAACTCCAGCATGAACTCGAGTCAAAGGAACTGTGAGCTGTGGATGAGTCCATGTGGGAGCAGGACACCCCAAAGCACCTGTGGCTGTGTATAAGCCCACGCCAGAGCAGGTATATCTTGAAGCATCTGTGGCCTTGGTTATGTCTGTGCCACAGCGGGTATACCTCCGAGGCAATTGTGGCCCAAGGATATATCCATCTTGGAGAAGGTACACCTCAAAGTGTCTGTGGCTGTAGATAAGTCCATGCTGCAGCAGGTACACCTTTAAGCATCAGTGGCTCTGCATGAGGTCATGCTGGAGCTCCTCAAAATACATGGCCATGGATAAGCCCACAATGGAGCAGGCTTACTTCTGGAGAGACTGCAGCGGTGGGTAACTCCACGTTGGAGCAGGTATATCTCTGAAGGCATTGTGGCCCCTTGCAGAAGGCCACGCTGGAACAGGTGTACCTCAAAGTGACTGTGGCTCTGGATAACTCTATGCTGCAGCAGGTGTGCCCCTGGAGAGACCGTGGCACCTGGGTAAAGCTCCACTTGGAGCAGGTACAATCCTAAGGGACTACAGTCTGTGGATAAGTCCAAACCAGAGCAGGGGCAAGGGGAGAAGTTCATTACAACATTAAACCTGATGTTCTAGTCCAAACAGACCAGGGGCGGAGATTGTTATGGAAATACATTTAAATTGTTCTAACCTGGGATTTGAGTTACGTGTTATGGAAATTACTATAGCAGAAACCCCTTGTTGCTAGCCAGGCTGGGAGCAAGGGCAGGAGTTCATTGCAATGTTAAAACCTATAAGCTGGGCCAAAGGGGCAAGAGGTGGAGATTGTAATGGTTCTATCTTCAAATTATTGTAACCTGTGATTTGAGTTGCATGTTATAGGAATTGCTACAGCAGGAACCACCCAAACCAGTGGAGGACAAGCCTTTCAAGAAGCAGTGCAAGTGCAGCAGTGACCCGACCTGAGCTGGCTTTGGTGCCCAGTAACTCCACGCGACACACCACCTCTCCTGTCCTGCATGACCACAAGAACAGATGGAGCCCAAAGCCATGGACTAAATGATATCTGTGTATTATATCAAAGGATGGGAAGGGGGGTGGAGGTTAATGAGGTTGTATTGGATAGTGTGGACCCTGAGCATGATGTAAATGGTATGGAATAAGGGGTGGATACTGTCCTGGATTCAGCTGGGATAGAGTTAAATTTCTTTGTAGCAGCTAGTATGGGACTATGTTTTGGATTTTTACTGGAAACAGCGGTGATAACGTGGAGATGTTTTAGTTGTTGCTAAGTAGCGCTTACACTGGTCAAGGACTTTCTCATCTCCCCGTGCTCTGCTGGGTGCACAAGAAGCTGGGAGGGGACACAGCGGGGACAGCTGACCCCAACTGACCAATGGGATATTCCACACCATATGACATCATGCTCAGTATATAAAGCTGGGGAAGAAGGACAAAGGGGGGGGACGTTTGGAGCGATGGCGTTTGTCTTCCCAAGTCACCGTTACACGTGATGGAGCCCTGCTTTCCTGGAGACGGCTGAACACCTGCCTGCCCATGGGAAGTGGTGAATGAATTCCTTGTTTTCCTTTGCTTCTGTGCGCAGCTTTTGCTTTACCTGTTAAACTGTCTTTATCTCAACCCATGCATTTCCTCACTTTTACTCTTCCGATTCTCTCCCCCGTCCCATGAGGTGGGAGTGAGCGAGCGGCTGCGTGGTGCTTGGTTGCTGGCTGGGGCTAAACCACAACAACCTTGCACTTCTTGCTTCAGCAAACCACCAGTGAGTGAGAAATGGACTTGATTTTTAAAAATAGCTTACTAACTTTCTATTCTATATCTTCCTTCTTTTAGTCCTTACTCTTCTTACAACATGACAGAATGATACTGAAAAAATTCCCAAACTCTAACAGTTAGATGTCCCTATAAAAAAGCAGAGTGTATTGCTACTCAATTTTTCAAAAGGGTAACAGCCTTGGTCCCACCATCTTTGGCAGCAATCTGTGACTTACAAGCATGTGATACAGGTTAAATCTGTTCACACTCCAAATTCCCTGCAATCTCTCCTCCACTCTTCTTGAACAGGTGGAAAGGGTCTTTCTTCCATCAGATGTAAAATGAGAGGGTTTTTTTGCTACAGGACCCAGCCATCAGCTTCTGGGTTGATACAAAGGCTCCAAAGACACTCTGTCTTGCTTAGTCAAACCCTCCTCCTAGCTCACGTCCTTGTTCTTTGAATTATCAAGGGATGTTTCATACACTTCCAGAAGTAATAGCTGTGTCAGGGTGGTGTAAATCTCACAATAATCCACAGAATTTTGAATGGCAACAATGGGGTTTAGTTAAATTCATGCTGCTCCTTCGCCAGGCTCTGAGAATGGCAGGTGCACTAAAGTTGCCTGTCTGCACCTTCAGGAGGAGTTGCTTTGGTTTCCATTTAGCAAGGCATTTTTGAAAACTGAGCACTGTCCCTTATTTATTTACCTCTAGTCCAGGAAACTGAAGTTCCTTATTACACAGATCCTTCAGCACTGAAAGTCTGCATGCGTGATGTCATGCAAAATATCTGTGTCAAAGTTGGAATTTTTCAATAAGCTTGCTGTTTGTATCTTTCTTACCCTAAACTAAAGGCATGAAACTGCAGGAATGCCATGATGTTTATTCAAAACCTGAAAGATAGGAATATGTCACACACTGATAGGAGAAACACAAAAGCACAAGAGATTAAAAGAAATCCTGAGTGAAGACCCATTAAGCGGGAGCCTCTAAAAAGGGAAAAGGCTGAGGCAGGGAAGAAGAGCTGTTGAGCATCAGGGAAAACACTCTGAGAGCATCAGATCTGATTCAGCCAAATCCTAAATTCCAAATCCTGTACATAACGGCATCCCCACGAGGCTTTAACATATACTCAAGGTTAAATAACTGACACAGCAGCTCTGAGGAGGGAGTACTGGACAGCTGCCAATAAAAATGCAAGAATTATCAAAGCCCTGAATGATTTCAGAATTGGTAATGGGCTACAGAGCCTTTTCATTGCCAGGTCACCAGTTCAGATTGGGCCAGGCTGGCAGTAGCTAGAAATCATTACTGTACAATGGCTGTATATGTTATTGTCATGGTTTCACACAAAATGCCATTAATTAGTGCCCTTGCCAATAGTCACTGCAGATGAGGCCAGAACTGAAGACGGACGGTGGTTTATCTTGTCACCACAGGGGGCAGTCCCTGCAGGTCAGCTCTGAAGTCAGGAAAAGCAGGAAACTCGCACTTCTGCTGCACGGCATGCCCTGAGAGAAGGCCGTGCCTCTGCAGTACGATGAATCCAAGTTCTTCTCAAACACAACCAAAAGTGTGAGAATGAATGAACGTTTGTGCTGCATCAGCCTCATGAGCATATTTACTACCTACTGCAGTCATCAGCTGGAATGATGATATTCCGTGTGCAGCGAAATGTATCCTGAGAAAAATATTAGGGTAGCAATACTAGCCTTCAGCCAGCCTGCTCCATGAGGCAGTTACATGAAAAATATAAAGATCTACTGGGATTTCATGCAACCCGCCCCCTCCCCCCCGCCTTTAAACAGTATAAAAAAGTCTTCCCACTTTGAGTTTACAATTAATCTTTTTCCAATCGGTCGTGTAGCAATGCATTTTAGGGAGTAATGTGTGGGAGTTTCAAGTCAATTCTCACAATTACTTGCTGGCATTGTACAGCAAGAACCCATTTGCAGGTTGCCCACAACTCTTTTGGACAGTAATACAGTGACACACAGTTTATTTGACATTAACAGCATTATTTTCTTGCATCTCTCTATGATCTTATATCTCTCTATGAGGCTGACTTATAACACTGTCTGTTCAGCACCATACAGTCCATTATACATTTGCATATCTCTCTGAGTCTAACCCAACTTTCATGGGAAATAAAATTTTTACAGGCTACAACTAGCTCCACTGAATTTGACAGCTCAAAACGTTGCTTCATTTATTTTCTGTAGAAAGACTTCTTCACCTGGTAACTTCAAGAAAGATTTGTAAGGATGTTCCATACCCATTTCTGTAGCTGTTACCTCAACTCCTCCCATACAAAACCAAGCAAGAGACAAACAGAAGAAAGATGTGAGATGTTTCATTGGGTAGTTTGAATATGAATGTAGTTTTGTTTAGGAATGCTACACAAGACTGAATGTGACTGAGCGCTGGCAGCAAAACAGCTCACTGTTCGTTAGCTGCACAACTAAAATCACCCCTGCACAGGTGCTGAGCTGCCTCGGTTGTGAGGTTAAACTGGTGAGCTTAAACGTTTTTCATTGCAGCTCATGTTGGACAGTGTGCCTGAGCCCTCGGCAACAACAACAAAAAGTGAATGCTACAGGCTCCCAGGGGACTGGAAAACATTTCAGCTAAGCAGCAGCTTTTCCTATGTGGTGCGAGAAGACCTCTTCCCACAGAGTCCATCAGGGATGCAAAGGCTTGATCAGCCATCCTTCACCTGTCCTCTGATCATTTACTAGTGAAACTGGGCTGTCCCTCACAGGGTTATCAAGAGTTAAGATGTAAAAAACTAACTCATTCCTTCTCCTGGGCAGTGCCTATACCACAGTGAAATGTTAAGACATGAATCTGAACAGTGGCAAAGATTGGGTAGTTCCTAAGTACAAGTATAATTAAGCCTAAAACTTCTGTCAGATTGGATTATGTCATTTTATTAAGCAGTGCATATAGGAAATACTATCCATGTCAGATTTAAATTAAAAATAAACATTACTTCAAGTAATGGGTAATTGCCTGTAGGTATCTGTACTCTGCTCTTCTCTTCCCCAGCCAGCAGGTATTTTGTTGTCAGTACATCTCTTGTAACAGCACCATTTATTTTCTCTGTCATAACTGGAGCTCTTCCAGTAGTAATGGCTTCTATTTTCTCCAGTGCTACATTAAACTGCCTTCGAGCATCCATCATAACATTTATGGTCTCTCCATTTACGATAGTGCAAGGGATTTGTGCCTGAAACTGCCTCTTCCCCGATCCAGTTTGTATGATGTTTCTTTGTGAAAATAAATTCATGGAGGGGTGTCAAAACTTTCATGCAGGATACTACTCAAACACCACATCCAGGACCAATTCTTTTCGGAGATTTTGCCAGCAGTGCTCACAATCCCAGTCACCAGGTCAGAAAAAGAAGGCAGGATTAATAAAACAGTTCCCTCATCATCTCTTTCATTTAGGGAAATGGAAAATAGTGATGCAATGAGTAAAGAAGTTGCATGCTCTTCCCTTTTCACCAATTTTTGACCACACTGAAACAGATACCTGTTTTTAAGTAAAAATCTCCACATAAGATTATGATACTGTAAGTATTTTATATTCTTGAATTCACAGTCTATCTTATTTTCCATTCCTTATTTTTATATAAATCAATAATAACCTACTTGTTAATAAAATCTAACCGTTCAGAAAGAAAGTAATAAAATTTTGCTCTTCAGATTGACTGTGTGTTGCACAACTAGAACAGTAACTGTGCATATGTGGAACTTAAACCATGTTCAACTTGAGATTAAAGTGATTACTTTATGCTTAATTACACATGTGCTTAGTTTCGGGTGAAAAAAGTGAGTAACATTTTTATTAATAAGGACTAGGGAGACTTTAAGCCCGAGCATGGAAGCCAGATGAGTATATGTACATTGTGTTTACAAGGACCACTAACAGTGCTTGCAAAGGCAACAGGACAGCAAGAGCTGTCACAAGAAAAATGTTTCAGACTTCTCTCTCACTCCCCTTCTCCTCATAGAAGATTCTCCTCTAATAATGGAATTACTACAACAGAAATTCTATTACTATGGAATCACTATGTTGCAGATGCAACATTAAGGAACTGTAAGTACACAGGGAACTTTATCATCCTGGTAGAAGGTATAGGTCATAGTAATAAAGCTGTTGTTAGGATACTAACTGTATAGGGCTTCTCCATCCTACTGACACAGGTTGCAACATTTCTATTAATGCAGCCATTTAATAAAAAATATTCAGAGAGGGCAAAATGGCTGTTGAAAGAAATGTGCTTGCTGTAATAGCCATCAGCTCAAAAAAAAGCTTAAAAAAAAGTCATCAACTCCAAAAAAGCCATTTATCCTAGTGGGCATAGGATACCGTTTATTACCTGAGACAGGTGACATATTTATAGTCACCTTGATTTCCATTTACAAGCAGAAGCCAAGCCATCCTACTGATATAACTGAGGAAAGTTTCTATAACTTTGCCGTAAAACCCAGAGAAGCACTCCCACTGCTAAGCCCGTTGAAGATGAAACAACCTACTTCTGTCTGTAATGGATGCTGAAGAATGACTATGAAAGTGCAACTACCGCTGCTCTCCTGCATTTTCATAGACAATCAAAATAAATCTGCAATGGACACCGAGCAAGGGAAAACTTGAAGGGACCCTGATGAGACAAAGAAGTGCAAACTAGACCAAAAAAGCAAATTTCTGCCATTACTGAACCTCTTTTTGGAGGAGAAGGCTGCAGAGGGATTTTGATTTATGCTCAAGTTCTTTGTAGAGAAGCAGTTGAAATTGCCCCTGTGATTTAATATATCTGCTCCCTCTGTATTTCAAAAGATACACCAACTAACTTTAGTGACAAATTTTTATTAATACTTCTACTACTACTAACCTCTCACAGCCAACTAAGCTAGATCCTATCCTTCTCTCATCAAATATGAAGTGCAAGCTGAAAAGGCAATTAATCAAATGGCTAAGTTTTTCTGGGGGAAATGGAATTGCTTTGGCAGATCCTAAACACAAACATATGAAGACGCTTAACACAGCCAGAATTTCTGGAAGTCGAACCACACCTACCACTTTGTACCTGCTGTTTCAAATCCATCATGGCCACAAAGGCAGAAATGAAGGTTCTGAAGAAGTAAACACTTCATGGCACAAACTGCTCTTTTTGTAAAGGTCATCTTAAAAACCTGCTGATGGCACTAAGCCTGGCTCATCCCAGCCTGACTGCTGCCTCTTGACTACAGCTTGCAATAAAACCATCTTCTGCGGACAGAGCTCTGACCACCATGCTCCATGCACGCATCACTTCTATATTGCTAACTTATTGCTACTTACGTTGACAGCTGTGGCTTCCCCCAAATGTGACAGCTGAATATGTCTAGTTCGATGCCACAAAAATATCAATCTTGCTTTTCCATTTTTAAAGCTATCAGAACTATCTGGGTGCATCCAAACCGGGAACAATACCTCTATCCACGACCTTTGAAGACAGCTTTACTTCTCTTGTACAATGCACAGAGCAAGTTAGAAAGTCACAGACAAAGTCAGTTTGCCAGAAGTACAGTGTTTTCAAGGGTGGCAGATGAAAATGGGTTTATATCAGAAGTTTTACTTTAGTTTACTTCACATCTTTAGACCTTTCCTATTTTAGCTGTATTCAAAACACAAATATATTCTCCATATAGTGACTTCTATAACTAGGACAATTATAACAGAGGAGGCTGCCATATGACCTGATGTGCATCTGTGCTTTTTGTGCAGAGCTAAATTATTTATTTTTAAATAATAATTTTTGTATTTCATATATGTAATATACAAATATATAATTAAGCATATTATATTATGAAAATAAAATACTATTAATATGTGTATGCATATATAATATATAGATGTGATAAAATATATTATATTTATTAATCCTTTATATTAAGATTTGATACTGCAGAATACAAAATATAACAACTAGATGACCGTGACCTGTTTCATATTTCATCCCCAAAATCAGTTTATCTGCCTGATTCTAGAATATTTACAGTTTTTGAGGGGATAGTGAGCCTTTTTTACAATTTATATTTTTATTACTTTTTTAAAAGTTATTGAATAGCTAACACTATATCCTTGAAAGGCATAAGGTAATGCAGGACAAACACAACATTAATCAGGAACAGCCAACACTGCTGATACTTATATACTGATATACTTTTGTATTTTATGTTTATATATATAAAGTTTGAATTATTGATTTTAAGAACAAGAAAAATCAGAGCACTAGGTGACGCTCAGACAAAACTATGTTTTTAAAGCTTAAACTTCTCACAGGCATGTAACTTGAATTTAGGATTCTTTAAGAAAACTTTATAGTCAAAATTGGCAGGACCATAGTTATATTGTCAAGAAATGCATCTCAGCCATTTTCCTAAGAAAATAAACAGATGATTCTTCTTCCATGCTTGCCAAAATAAGATTAATTCAGTTGTCACCATTTTAGTTATGTAGCATATAGTCTTAATTAATTACTATTTAAAATCTGTTCTTAAGTTAAGAGATTCATCTAAGGTGCAAAACTAAAAGATACAACAAGCTGTGGAAGTATGGAAGCGATATTGGAGACAGATTTCCTACCCTGATTAAAAATTGGTAAGTTAAGGAAAAAAATCCATACTGGCATTTGACAAATGTGTCTGGAAAGGGTTGGTTTTATAATCCCAGGAATTTCTGACAAAAAGATATTGGGAAGAGAGATTTCTTAAGACTTTTGAGTCTGAAATATTGAAACCAGCAAACAGGATGGCATATAAACTTCACAGTTTATCAAGAAGGTAGTATGACTGGTAGCTAATACAGTCAGAAGACAGAATTACCACAAGGTAATGAATGGAAAGGAAATTTCTGCTGCAGCAGAGCAAAGAACACTGATTTAACTCTATCAAACATAAGGAGGCAATGACATGTCCATAGAAGTGTGACTCAACCCTCATTTTAAGTTCAGGCCAAGGGAAGACTTACTTTGTTCCTCATCTCTCCCTGTAGCAGCAGATGTCTGTGCTTCCCTCCTCCAGTCACGGCATCTTGTATTACCTGTCATTTGAAATAACATTTGGTGGACCAAACACTCTGAATCATTATTGAAACTGAATATCCAATGTACTTGCACACGGTAGGACTGTCAATATTCCTGGTAATTCTCCTAATGAGACACTCAATGTTACAAACTTAGAATCATAGAATGTCCTGAGCAGGGAGGGACCCACGAGGGTGGCCGAGCCCAGCTCCTGTCCCTGCACAGGACAGCCCCAAATTCACACCGCGTCCCTGAGGGCGTTGGCCAAGTGCTTCTTGAATATTGCCAGGCTGGTGCCGTGATGCCTCCCTGGGGAGCCTGTTCCAGGGCTCCACCACCCTCTGGGGGAAGAACCTTCTCCTAATGCCCAGCCTAACCCGCCCCTGGTACAGCTCCCTGCCATTCCCTCGGGTCCTGATTTTGTACTGCCTAAAAGCCAGTTCTGTCACAAGTTTGCCCACGGTACTTAAGGTTCTCTATATGCATCATGGTGGAGCCAGAGGGATTAGGAACAGGGATTAGCAACTACCAGAACAGCAAAAGCTGACATGACAAAGGTAGGCAACAGAAAATGCCAAAAGGACACTTAAACTGTCTCCTTCAAGGCTAAAATGTCCACCTCAGGAGTGACGCTAAATGCTTTGAAGAAACTGGCATTCGGAGTTTAGGAAAGACTTTGATCACATCAGTGTCGGTCAACACAGGACTGAAATGCCAAGCTCTCTTCTGAGAGCACAGAAGAGTTACAGCTCATGAAAGCTTGAACCCACAATTTCTATAGGAGTCACAGCTCCCACTCTGCAGAGGATTTGGGGTGTTCTCTCTCCTTATTCTTGAATCAGGATGCTATGCAGTCAGAAATACAATATACAAAAAGAGAAGCCAAAAACAGACACAGTTGACTTTCAACTTCAAGGGCTGTGTTGCAGTTCAGCTGGCAACTGAGCCCCACAGAGCTGCTCGCTCCCTCCCCCACCAGCAGGATGGGGGAGAGAATCAGAAGGGTCACGCTCATGGGTTGAGACAAGAACAGTTTAATAATTAAAGTAAAACGATAACAACAGCAACTGCAACAATGATGCAATGGAAAGGAAAATAATTAAAGAGGCGCAAAACCCAGGGCGGGAGGGAAATGAACAACCAAACCAACAGGCCCCGACGCAGCCGCTCACCGCCCACCGACCCGACACCGCCAGTCCCCGAGCCGCAACTGCCCCGGTTACTGTGCTGGTCGTGGCGTCACGTGGCATGGAGTGAGCATCCCATTGGCCAGTCGGGGTCAGGTGTCTTGGCCGTGGCCCCGCCCCTCCCGGCTTCCTGCCCCCGTGGTGGCAGAGCGCGGGAAGCTGGAAAGGTCCCCGACTACTACAGGCACTACCATGAAGAGAATTAACTCTTTCTCAGCCAAAAGCAGCACAGGCTGTCAGCTGGTTTGGTGAGTCTTGAAGATTGTATACAGCTTCATATACAAGTCTAACTATATGGAGTAAATTCATCTCCTTGGATGAGTTCACTTTCTTTTTTCAACCTCAGACTGCCTTAAAAATGTAAGAAGTGCCTGATGGGATTGGACCAATGGTCCATCTAGCAGTGCATTCTCTCTCCAACAGTGGCAGTTGGAACAGCTGTTTTGGGAGAACATGAGTCTGGCCTCTTTCTGTGGTTTACTCCCCTTCTACTGCTCCAGCACGTCTGCTGTATTAAGGATGATGGAGGACACATTCCTGCCTAGTAATTTTGCATCCATTTATGGATGAAGTGGTGTCATGAATTTGTCTACATGCTTTTGAGCTGCTGATACCATCTGCTTTCACACCTTGAGAGCACAGGTGCTTAGGCAAAAATTGCTTTCTGTTAACATGGATACCTAACTTACATTTAAACAGCACTTATAATGCTTTTTTTTTATTTAAAAAAAATCTGCCAAAGGGCTTCACCACAAGCCCTTGCTGCAGAAAACAAAAAGGGAAATTGTTATAAAGTTTTCAACACCTTGTGACCATACCAGTTGCCTCTCAACTGGAACTTAATGTCATATATGATATCCATTTCTTTCATATTGTGCAATCAATGTTGTTGTGTATTTTAGAATTTTTCACAAAAACATTCAATAAAGGTGAATGTTCAGTGACCAGCTTCATTCCAGTAGTGAACTGTTAGAGGTCATGGCAGGGGGAAGACAGAAAAGCAGCCTGCCTCAGCTTACAAGGAGAAATGCCAGACCAGGGAGGACACATGCTATTACACCTTCTTCCACAAAATCTCTGCTTAGGAAGCTCTGTGGAAGCAAAGCCACTGGTAGACAAATTATCTGTAAATGCAATGTATAAGACTGAAACAAGTTTTCTACAGAAGCAGATAAGAATCAAGAGAATGAATACTATTACATTGTAATTCATTCAATTAATTACATATCTGTGTGGAAAATATTAGTGAATCTTCACTTCAGAATAATTGATCAACTCACGTAACAAAAGTACCAGGACCTGAAAGTCTATCCTGAGTTGTGCCCCAGAAATTGGCAAGGATCCTCCTACTGCTTTTTATCTCTACATGTAAATTATCCATTAAACCTCTATATGTACTCTACATCATTTAGTATTAGTCCACTATTTGGTCTTTTCCTCCTATGAAATTAGTCAGCCTAGGTTTATGTCCATAAAGTCTTATTGGGTAGAGCACGATTAAACTGTAGGGCAGCTATACATTATTAATTAATGCTTAGCTTTAAAATACAGCCTACCTGCTAGCTTGTACAATACTACTGCTTGGTTTAAACCACAGAAGTTCAATACATCACAGAAAATGTTAGTTGGAAATACATACCCACCCAGCTTTCCCATCCTTAGATTTTTCTAATCTGTACTGGTAAGACTCCCTTTCCTCAGGAAGTTGTATTAATAATTTTCCAAAAATATTAGCAGGGGATCCATAGAAACTGTTGATATGACTCAAAATTATTTAGGAGCGATCTTAGCAACCTTCTGTTAAGATACACTGTATACAGCCTCCCCCACTTAGCAAAATCCCACAATATGGCAAGAAAGATTTGTATATCTAAGAATAGCTACCTACACACATTTTCAAGATGACTGAGCCATAATGATTTAAATCCTCCCTACCACAGTTTCAGCAAGATGTGCCTCTACAACACTACATCAATGTGTTCTGTTCAGTTTTGAATCTTTCTCTTTTTTAAATCACACCATTAACATCCCTGACATTTTAGAAATAATGTTTATTGATTTTTCTGTTAACACTCCTATAAATTAAGTGATGTAATGGACAGGATTATTGAAGTACTATAAAGAATACATCTTCCAGATTCTTAACTACATATTGAAAAAGAGCAGACTCTGGATTAATATAGAAATAGCGCAGTTCTGTGCTGTTATTTGGGTAGTTTAGGTTTGGTTGACTACTTTTATGTGACAGAATAGAAATATAACAGATGAAATTATGACTACCTGCTAAGTATCAAAAGACAGAAAGAAAACGCCTCATTCAGATGAAATTGAGAAGCAAATGTTGAGAAAAAAACTGACATGGGAGAATTCCTCGTCACTTACTATTCTGAAACTTGAGATCAATACTTTGTGGGACAGAGTTGGAAACTCATCCCTTTTTGTAGAAGTGCTACTAGTAAATGGAAGCAACTTTCATTGTAGACGGGGATTCAAAAAAGGGTTGCATAGTCTGCACCTGAAGATGCATGAACAATGCAGAAGGAAACAAGCAGAATCACCTTCAGTCCTAACTTGACTAGCATTGGTATCAACAGTCCACAGCTTTTTATTTTAAGGGTTACACAAGCTTAGATTTTAAGCTAAGACTTGAAGCACTGTGGAGGATCTTTTTAACAGACCACCACATAGACAACAATGCTCTGCCATATACAGGAATTCATTGAGGGTTATAAAACAGCAGGAACACACCAAAGGAGAAATAAACTTTGAAGAAAGGTGTATTTGCAGAGATTACCATTTCTAAGTTAGGCCATTAGGCTTAAGTTTTCTGCAGTGCAGAAAGTTTTCTGAGAAGATGGGGTGACAGAATAACACAATCAATGTGACCACAGGAAACTGCTCATTCTTAAGAATCCCGGAAGTTTTGGCACTGTTTCGGAAGCAGAATTTCAGGCTGGGAGAATATCTGCTTTAATATAATCATGAGGCTTAGGTTTGCACTGTCCTCACAAACTGCCCCATTTACAGCTGGTATGAGAATGCTCTGAATGTTTTTTTCTGGAGAGACAGGAAAGCTCTCAACAAGCAAAATGCTGCTTCATTGTTGGCAAATCCACAATCAAGGTACCACACATGAAATGTGTCCACTCCCGCGGCTGGGGGGAGTGCCCTGCACACACACCTCTAAGTCACACTTTGGTAACAGAAGTAATTGCACCCGAATCAGTTTTGGTTAAAAACAGGGGTAGAGGGAGGGATGTATGGACACAGGTGCTCTGTAACTTAATCCGTCAGAGTCTTGACTGACAGATTAGTTTTTTAGACTATTTCTGCAGGACCTTCAAGTCACCAAGCTTTCATCCTTGTTTTACTGGGCAGTTTTTCAACTGTTGAGCCTCCTGTAATAATGCAATTCTATTTCTATCCTTGGACGTTTGATTTCACATTCCATCATCACTAAGCATTGATTAAGCCTTAGCACATATACTTGATTGTGTTTATGACTTTGTTTTCTCAGGGGAAGGTCAGGCTTTATGACAATAACACACTGTTCAAAATTTTTGGTGATTTTTGGTACTGACTGTGATCAGGTTCATTCATCAGCTTTTAAAGTTCTCAAATTCTCTTGCTAGTTTGCTTTCACACAGGAAAAAAAAAAGAAAACTAAGAGATGGACTCGCACAAGAGAAAAGAATCAAAAATGGACTTGGGCACATATGTTCAAGGGCTTGTATCTAAAACTCATGGAATTATTACTCAGCTTCACCATAGCCTTAGAAATGCACATTTCTCAGAGTGCTGTCTCTCCCCACACGAAAAAAACCCTACTTTTCTGTCACTGGGCATGTGCATCAGCCACTGCATCTTGAAAAGATGATCAGTTTTGATCCTGATTTAGAGTAAATCACTTAACTTCCTAGGAGAGCAGTTTACCACTGACATACGTGGTATTCTGAGGTGGGAATGCTTTACTTTCCCCTGTTGAAGTTGTTCTACTTTGTATACACTTTTATAAACACCCATCAGGGCAACGAAAGGATGAAAGCCGACTAGTGCCTTCACTCATTTTCCAATCCAGTAAATATTCTACCATTTTAAAACAACTTTCAGAAGGTGCCTGAGAAATATATAGGTCTCAGTTTGTCTTCTGACAGGTGACTGTATACATCACCAATCCACTACCAGTTCATACCCTCTGGAGAAACCAATGACTCAACTGGATGTGGAGACAACACCATTGCCTTGGTCCTTGATCCAGGTACACCAAGATAGGTTTGAAGCACCTAGCCACACCAGGATAAAAATTAATGCACTGCCAATGCCTATCCCACACCCATTCTAACAAAAAAGGGCTTCAGTCTTGAATACTGTCATCTCAGCAGCTTTCACAGACAATTATCTTATAGCTCAAAAAACGTAAACATGGTTCACTAAGACAGCTGAGCATCTCTGTTCGGGTTTTTTATTTATATTTTGTAATAGTTCTACTATTATTTGATATTTTGGCCATTAGATATACACTAAAACTTTCAAAGCAGCTTTACTGCTGTATGTGGTAACATGTATAGCTTATATGGAAATGTGTATCTAGTACCTGATGAAGTTATTATGCTCTTAAATCTTCATGATTACCAGGCCACAGTTTTGAAAAGCAGGTTTCTAAAAATTAGAGGAAAAAATCTGATATTCTCAGGTACTTATGGCCTCTGTACTTCCGAATTCTACAGCAAGGACCTAATACCACATGGTCTAAAGCAGAAGTTCTTGCTATAACCATATAGTCACCTTCTGCTGCTTCACATCTCCCATTCACCTTGGGACAGATTTCCAAAGCAATAAAAGGTAAAACGTAGCCTTCACAGATTAACTAAACTGTAGTTATCTTTGTTCCTGGTTGTTAAATCTTGCACTACCGTGTGGCAAAATATGTTCACCTTTATCATCAGGAAGATTTCACCCTCCTTGTTTCATTTCTATGCTCTACTCCCTGTTGTTTGTTTTTTAACCTTTTTCCTATTGTTGTGGTTTTTTCCTTTCATTTAGCATTTGACCATGGCACTTTTGGACCGCTGCCAACTTAACTATGCCAGGTATCATACCTAGATACTACTGTGGTGGCTCTGCTGTTTTAGTTACACAAAGCATCATTATGTTTGAGCTGTTTTACACAATGCCACAATGTATTTACCAAAAACTGTACTGGAGTTCTCTGCTGAATATCAGAGTACATGGAGAGAAGTATGTGTGTTTCTTGCTTCCATCCATTATCATGATGACTTACTTCATGATTCTTTTGTCTGGACTTTTCTTCCCATTTACTGTAACTTTCTTTTAGCTGGATACATTTGCCTGAGTTTTTGGAGAATGTGCCTTGATTTTGTTTTCCACTATTAACTGAAATCTCTCCAGGAGACTTAGTGTTATTTCTACATTCATCCTATCTGCAGTTTTTCTCAGTCTGACATATTTGTCTTTTTCTCCCCCTGTGCTCTTCCAAACATCTAGACCTTTTATTTGCTCTTATGGCTGATACGTAACTGGCTTAGTAAGTACTTTTAAAAAGCAATGTCGTCAGGAAAAACACCAGGGCTGGCAGCCTGAGGAGCCCGGAAGGTTACCAGCACAGCGGTACAGGGGTGCAGGGCTGGGATTCCATCCCATGTCAAGCTGAACGGAAGAATCCAGTCGAGGGACAACTGAGGAAAGTTCTGTTTCTCTTCAGTTCAGGAAAGGCTACAAAGACTAGGGAGGGAGCTTCTTGTAAAGAGTACATTTCTAGCATGCATTAATTCAAAACTATGAAGAGACATTCTTTGGTGTAGAATGTGTAGAAAGAAATAACTATTAGAGGATATCCTCAAAAGCACCCACCAAGTTACAGGTAAACTATTCAGGAGACAGGCATGCAATGCCTGCAAATCCATTTCTGACTCTTTGTAAAAAGAAGCTAAAATCACAGTTGGCAACGGTTCTGAAATGCAATGGTAATCCATAAATACTCCTTAATTTTCCTGTCATTGCAGAATTAAGCTTCTTCCAGCTCACACAGATCTTACCAGGTGTGCTAAATTGATGTCATTATAAGCCATCAGGAAATACCCACAGAGACCTCTAGCAACATTTAGGAGTTTTGTTAAACAGCTGTGTGTTATAATTGATTTGTATTATTTAAAACAGCCAAAGCAAGTTATCACCGGATGTAGAAAGGGATGACTGAAGACTCCAGGGAGATTTAACTCAGAAGAAAGCCAATCATAGGAACTTCATTTGTGCATTTTAAGATTATTAGTAGAGGAAGTGCAATTAAATCATCACCATTTATCAATTATCATTTTAAAATACTATGCGACCTTATCATGTTTATTTATGAGAAGGTAACTAGTTGACTTATGCTTTTTGCAATAAAAATAATCTAGTCAGTAAAAATATTTGAAGATGCTTTCTTGGAAAATGGAAATGACATTCCACAATAGTCAGAAGTAACTCAAAATGTTCAAATTTTACATAAAAACTGTTTTGGCAATGTAATTGCCAAAACCTGATTTCTTTGGAGCTTAGGCAATGTCTCAGTTCCTGATCTCGGATGTATTTTACCATAGAAAGTATAAGCCAAAAACATAGTTGTATCAAAAATGTGCACAGACATGGCACTCACATTTCATTGAATACATGGAATTTAAGTCCCAAATGATTAGCGTAAGATGCTGGACCTGGGATTAAAAATGGCAGTATGACTTTCTTTTCATAATCTGCCAACTATTGAATCAAAGTGCAAAATCAGCCCTAGTTGAAAGTTAAGTAACTTTATGTATGGACAGTGACCAGCTCAATTCTTCTTCCCAGTGGTGGACTGCTTGTAGAATTTAAAACTTGTATCTCTTTTGGAGCAAAATCCTAAACCTTTTCTCTCTGCTGTTCATGTGTACTGAGAGTTCAAGCCTGATTTGGTGGGTTTGCCCAGTGACTTGCATTATACGATCTGTGTCCCTGCAGGCAAAGCCTAACCCATATAATAAAGTGGGTCAGCAGAAAAGCAGAAAGGGAGGAGAAAACTCTGTGTTTCATTTCAGAACCCTGAATCATCTGAGTGGGAAAAATACTCTTTTTTCTTGTAGACCTAACTCTTGTTTTGATCTGAGGCTTGCAGGCTACTGCTTACAGTATGATTTTATTATCTTTCATAATTCCTTTGAGAATACTGTCATTTTTACTGCTGTTTTATATTTGGACAGGCATATGCATCTCTCAGTTTACAAGGGGAAGCGTTTGTTGCACCAGTGGTTGCTGGCACTGAAAATATGACAGTGTTCACACTGCTAATTGTACTGGTGCTCTCCTCTACTCTGATTCAGCTCCAGAGATGTACGCTTCCACAAACCATGCATTCTTTTGTCTTCTTATCACTTGACTAAATGACCATAAGCAAACGTACCTCACTGCCTGGTGCCTTTCTGCTTTCATCTAAAATTAACACTGTAGACCTCTAAAGCTGCTTTCCCGGAGGCTCTCTCTCTCACAGCCATGTGGGAAAGTACATTTCCAATCCAGGAATGCAGCTGGGGCCTTTGGATGAAGTTCAATACTGATGTAAATCAGGCTAACCTCACTGAAGTCAGTGGAATTCAACACTGTTGAGCCACACGTACAGGGTCTTCAAGAAGAAGGCATATATAAATTTGAGGTAGGAAACATAGTAAAGTAATTGCAAATTATCTAGTGGGATTCCTGGGGGATCTTTATTTTTCTGGCTTCTGCTACCTGCCTGCAGTTCCAGTACTGTGCTGTCAGCCTGACGTAGAGTCTGTATTACTCTAGAATAAACAATTTAACTTAGTTTGTAATCTCCTTATTTAATGGAAAGTCACCTTGATATTATGTTCAATAGAGTTTTCTTGCGATGACTCTGCTAATTTCTCCAAAATGCTTTTCACAGAACCACAGAGTGGTAGGGGTTGGAAGGGACTTCTGGAGACCGCCTGGAGTCCAGGCGGGGTGTGAATGTCTCCAGGGAAGGGACTCCACAGCCTCCCTGGGCAGCCTGTGCCCCTGCTCTGGCACTCACACAGGAAAGGGTTTTTTTTCTCACGTTTAGCTGGAACTTCCTATGCTCCAACTTGTGCCCATTGCCCTTCTCCTGTCATTGGGCACCACTGAAAAGAGCCCAGTCCCATCATCCTGACACCCACCCTTTAGATATTTATAGGTATTGATGAAATCCCCCCCTCAGCCTTCTCTTCTCCAGGCTGAACAAACCCAGGTCTCTCAGCCTTTCCTCATAAGGGAGATGCTCCAGTCCCCTGATCATCTTGGTAGCTCTCCGCTGGACTTGCTCAAGCAGTTCCACGTCTTTCTTAAACTGGGGGTCCCAAAACTGGACACAGCACTCCAAATGTGGTCTCACCAGGGCGGAGTAGAGGGGGAGGATAACCTCTCTCGATCTGCTGGTCCCACTCCTTTTAATGCACCCCAGGATACCATTGGCCTTCTTGGCCACAAGCGCCCAGTGCTGGCTCATGGTCAGCTTGTTGTCCACCAGCACTCCCAGGTCCTTCTCAACAGAGCAGCCTTCCAGCAGGTCCCCAGCCTGTCCTGGTGCCTGGGGTTGTTCCTCATCAGGTGCAGGACCTTGCACTTGCTCCTGTTCAGTTTCATGAGGTTCCCCTGGGCCCAGCTCTCCAGCCTGTCCAGGTCTCGCTGGATGGCAGCACAGCCTTCTGGTGTTATCAGCCACTCCTCCCGGCCTGGTGTCATCAGCAAACTTGCTGAGGTTACGCTCAGTCCCATCATCCAGGTCATTGATGAATATGTTGTACAGGACAGGACCCAGCACAGACCCCTGGGGAACACCACTAGTGACAGGCCTCCAGCCAGACTCTGCCCCATTGATCACAACCCTCTGAGCTGTGTTGCTGAGCCAGTTCTCTGTCCACCTCACTGTCCGCTCATCCAACCCACACTTCCTTAGCTTGCCTGTGAGGATGCTATGGGAGACAGTGTCGAATGCCTTACTGAAGTCAAGATAGACAGCATCCACTGCTTTAACTTCATCCACCAGGCCAGTCACGCCATCACAGAAGGCTATCCAGTCGGTCAGGCATGATCTTCCCTTGGTGAATCCATGTTGACTACTTCTGATAACCTTCTTGTTCTCTACATGCCTGGAGATGACCTCCAGGATGAACTGATCCATCACCTTTCCAGGGATGGAGGTGAGGGCTGACTGGCCTGTAGTTTCCCAGGTCCTTCTTCTTGCCCTTTTTGAAGACTGGAGTGACATTTGCTCTCCTCCAGTCCTCGGGCACCTCTCCTGTCCTCCACGACCTTTCAAAGATGATGGAGAGTGTCTCAGCAAGAACATCCACCAGCTCCCTCAGCACTCGTGGGTGCATCCCATCGGGACCCATGGATTTGTTGGGATCCAGTGTGCATAGGTCATCTCTGACCCAATCCTCCTCAACCGATGGGAAGTCTTCCTTTCCTCAGATTTGTCCTCTCTTCTCTGGGGTTTGAGATGCCTGAGGGCCAGCCTTAGCAGTAAAGGCTGAGGCAAAGAAAGCATTGAGTAACTCTGCCTTCTCTGCATCCTGCGTCACCAGGGCCCCATTCCTTGCTCAGCAGCGGGCCCACTATTTACATCTTGGTTTGTGTTTGTCACTGGACTCACATTGCCTGAACCACCTCTGGAGAGGTGTCACAGGGGCAACAGGTTCAGCACTCCACGTGTCTTACCACCCAGAAAACCTGTTTCTGCAAGCCTTTGTGTGTATGTATCTCACACGCATCTCTAGTTACTAGACACAGGACAGTTTTACTTTACTGTTCCCTAAGAGTGACCTGGTTTTCCTTTTGGCTTCCATCATTCTGATTGTACACATTCCAAACGTATTGTTTATTCTTTATTCTCAGTAGTATCGCATTATGATTTATTACCTAGACAGAGCTGTAGGTTCTTGCAGTGCTTTGCAGATGAATAGAAAGAGACTCTGTTTTCTACAGAGGATCTTGAAAGTGGCTTCAGGCCACTGTATAACGTGAGCATAGAGAAGGCACACCACCTCCAGAGTGCACATAGCAGATTCTCCTGTATATTTTTGCAGGTGGGAATATAAACTATCCACAAGCCAGAACAGCTCTGCTGGGAAATACCAGAGATGTCAGTCCTAAAGGATACCTAGCATATGACTGCAGGGTTACTGCGGTCTGTCTACTAGGAATCCAAGAAGGTGGATGCAGTGGAGGCAAAGTTAATTGAAATCTCTACCTCTCTATACAGAAACACTCATGATTTAGCTATAAATCTCAAACTTCAGCTATAAGTCATAAAACTTTACTGAAAAATCTGAACTGCAATACTTTCTTGTGCAGAAAATCAGTTATATGCTACCATATTATATTGTTTTATTAAAAACTAATTTTCTCATCTCCATTCTGCAGTAGACAAGTCAGGTAATTAGTACTTTATGTAAAGAGTATATTATGAGAATCTGCAAACTCACAACTGGAATTCAGACAGGCACAGCAAACACAGAAAACCAATTATTATAATACAAAATATTATAATACAAACAATAGTCCATGGCTGCAAAAACATGAATGCCGTTTGTGTTCATGTGATTGAGTACCATCTACAAATAGGCATCCTGTAATTAAACTGTGTGAGTTGAATTAAGGAAACACCTTTAGAACTCAGTTGATGTTATATCCCAGTTGTGCCAGATGCTGTAGTAAGAGACCTGTGTACCTGGAAACAGCTAAAATCAAAAAGTCAATGAAGGAAAGGGGAGGAGGAAAGGACACATCAGTACCTTTGTCTGATGATAAAAAATTCACACCCATAGAGTCGCTATTCTTTGTCCAAACTTGCACTGGAGGCCTGGAGCTGACGGTAGAAACCAGAGCAACCAGCTCGGCTCTGAACCATATCCCGCTCTTCCTTGAACAAGTATGACTGTTTTCAAGAGAGCCATCATCGCAAATCTGTGAACGGTTGCTGAAATGATCTGGTGACTTCAAAAACACTTTAAATAAAAGTGATTTGAATAGCTCTAAAAGAAGGTAGTGATATCACAGTTTACTAATTTGCCGCCTCTTGTAAAGCACAGCATTCATTAACTACTGATTCTTAAGGACATTACTCAGCAACAACTTATTAGTTGATTGAGAGACCAATTTTGCCTCCTTCTGTCCTAAGGATTGCAAGTCTCTCTAAAGTTGAAAATTACACAATCTTTTTTGGTAATTTGATTAATAAAAAATCTGTGAAATGTTACACTAATATATTTTACTTACATAAATCAGTCTACTTTCGTATTTCCCAAAATCCACTGTTACTCAGAAATTGCCCAAAGTTTTCAGGGCTGGCTTTGGAAAAGTATTTTAAATGAGATATACTGTCACATTAAGTCTTACATGGTGAACACGTATATATCCTTCAAAATTCACGACTAAAACTGTTGCTGATAACTGGCTCAGGACAACCTCAGTTCGACTTTTTTATATTTCACTTGTGTCCAGGAGGGGAGTAAGGCCATTGAGGATTCAGGCATATATTGCATTCATCAGTTTGTAAAGGACCAGTGGTTTCTCACCTGCTGTGAAATAGTGTCCCAGGGCGCCTCCAGCAGACGAGCCTGGTAGCATGCATGAACACTTTTCCATATTTCATCCAGAGTTAAAGGCCTTCCATCTGCGAGGGGGGGAAACAACCATCCACAGTCAAAGCTCTTAAGCATGCTATATCTTTAATACAGAATAGCAAAAGTTAATCTGAAAATACTGATTATCTGGAAGCAGATGGAAAAAATAACAGCAAAACATAACTGAGACCCTTCCGGCCCTCTGAACTCCAAAGAAGTGTTGCTCAAATCCTGACTGGAGGTGCATATAAAACTACCCTAAATTCCCTTTCAGCTTTCTTCTCTGTCACCTGAGAGGAACAACTTGCCATTCTGGTTGCAAGGTGTGAAGTTTAATTTTGTAATACAATGCTTGGATAAGATAAATTTAAAACCAAAAATAATATTGTGAACAGTTATCTCATGTAAATACATGCAATTCATAATGAAAGAATGGGAAAAAAATATAAGGAACAAAATTCTAAGTGTACTGCATTTTGGTAATCTACATGCCCATAATTTTTTCTTGAGCTGCGTTTATTTAGCATTGTTGCATCAGGTTTTTAGTTGTGATGTTATAATTATGCCAAGGTATCAGTGTCAACCACTTATAAAATAAGCATGTCAATTTTTCCTCATTATTTCTTTTTGGCAAGTAGCAATAGAATATTTTTATATACTTTCAGTAAGTAGCTTCATGTTGGCATTTATTAGGTGTCAGAAACCATTATCCTGTGATAAACAGTTTTATTCTACTGACATTTTCATGTCTGTAAAATGAACAAGATTTATTCACCCAATTAACATTTGAATGCCATGTTTAGATTTAAGTTAAAAACAGCTGCCTACAGCCTCTGTTTTCTTATTTTCTGCACATATTTACAAGAAAGCACCAAGTTCTGAACTTATATAGGCACCATATAGCAGAAGCATGTTGCAAATAAAGTGTCTGAGGGGTTAAGAGCACATTAACCAGTTATACTATGCCATCCTCATTAACATGACACTTGTTAGACCATCATGCCCTTAGAGAGTTTATGATGGCAGACACCAGACCTGTGCTGGGGGTGGTCTAACATTTACTAAGAAACTTGTTACAAGAACATAAGTTAACTTTAGAAGGATGTATTTATGCTCAGATCATCTTTGTGCAGGTAATACAAGGTGCCATGCATACTTGCAATTTTTTGTTTTCTGTTCAACCTGTAAAGGCAATGCAGAGGAAGTCCAAATGTAAAATCTAGAACACAGATTCTAATGCAAAATTTGATTTGCCACTCTAGATTTTGTTCTGTACACCTTTCTTTGTATCTGTTAATTTTTATAGTAACACTTGAGCAAATTCAGATCATACACGTGGAATGGATTACTCTGAGTCTATCCATTAATCTCATTTACAGAAATGATCAAATATTGTTGAAGCATTAATTATATTATAGATAAAATTTAGTTTTGTCTTTATCTCATGAATTTTACTACTTCATGTATGAGAAGCAGTATATCTTCCATCATATTTCAGTATAGATTTATTTTATTTCCACAGAAAAATGCAAGTACATCCAAACTGAAAGTTTCACTTCACATCAGGGTGAGATCACAGACATTAAATACTTAAATAGTTAATATAAAGTAATTGCAATATTTCACATAGGAAAAAAGAATTGATCTGGGCATTCTGATTATGCACTTATACATTGAAATATGCCTGGACTTAAGTTTCCCTAAATTTTGGATTTTCTGCACTATTTTAATATATTTCACTAAGGTTTAAATTATTTTAATTGTGTTTTGTAAAATTAGAAAGCTTTCATACAGTCTTCCACGAATTGTGTTCCTGTAAATTCATATTTAACTGACTAGCTTAGAAGATGGGAGACCAGATGCAGCAGGAAGGAATAAGTTCTTGATACTTAAAATGGATGTGAGGTTCAGCTATATAGTTGGGAACTGCAAGACCCTTGAAAAAGGAGAGGGAGTGGAAGGGCTGTTACCTCATCTTCTTTTGTGGGATAAAGACCTGAAGATCTATTGAAAGAGATTTCTCTCTCAATAAAATAAAATAAAATAAAATAAAATAAAATAAAATAAAATAAAATAAAATAAAATAAAATAAACCAGCTACACTAAGATCTTAAAATGACTAATAGAAGGACCCACTCCAGGTAATGTGTTTTATATTTTAAAACTCCTCAGTTTGTGTGGTCATCTGCTTAGGATGATATAACCGAACACAATTTATTTGTGGGCTCCCAGATTTGCACAAGACACTTTATTATTCTTCGGGTACGTTCAGACCCCGTTTTCCAGGGCTGCCAGCATTCACATGTTTAGCAGCCCTGTTACACATTCTTGCAACCCACTGAGACCTCAAACATCCAGCTGGGCTGACAGAGCAGGCTGTAATTGTTGCTGCTAGCAACAAGGGGCCACTGTGGCACCTGCTGAGCCAAGCAGCCTCTCTGCTTCTTGTCTCATTCTTTCCTGTGATGGAGCTGAACTCAAAAAGTTCAGCCAGAAAAAGAAGGCAACAGCAGCACCAAGCCAAGAGAAGTGGCAGGAGAGGGAGGCAGAGGCTTCAGATTCCCCCAGCAGTACATTTACTCATCATCCACCCACGACAGCACAGCTGCTGAGGTGCTTGCAACTTGTCCCAAGTCTTATCCCAAGTCTAGCTGGGAGCGGGTGTACAGACGAAGTGGAAGTTTGTGGTTAGATATACATTTTGTATAATTCAGCTCATTAGATAACTGCAGAGAGTGAAGGGAAATAGCAGCTTGTGGGCCATGCCAGATTTACCGTACCTTTGTCTGAAGCTCCATGCCTGTCATGCCACCAGTCGGGTACATGACACATCACGTACTCACGAGTACTAAACCAGGCTCTGTGAAGTGCAGACTTTTATACAATTAACCTTACATCTTCCCACCAAGAAAGGACCAAAGAGCCTGGGAACTGCCCAATTAAGATTTTTGTTGAGAAAAAGGAGATGAAGGATGGGAGTCCAGAGCTCCTAAGTATGGGTTCTGCCTCTGCCATTAACTGACGTGGGGCTCGAATCCACCAGTTCATCTGTCTTAATAGTCAGGCAAGAACAACTACAGCCTTTCTATCACAAACTCAGATCTTTATTATTTTAAATGTCTAGACTGACTATAACAAACTTTTCTGAGAAAAGCTTCTTGATGGTCCACTTGGGGTTAACTCATTTATTGCACCACAAATAAGAAATAGTTAAAAAGCAGATGGCTGAGTGCCCCATCACAGTAGCAAGGTGTGGCATTAAGATGGCATATGAGTTGCAGCTCCCAGCTGACTTGACACCTTAATTTCTGCAAAGAGCAGAAATTCTTTAGGCATACAAATTTCACATACTTTTTCAGCAAAAATTTTCAGGCTCCCCAAGCTGCTGTATTCTGTTTTCTTTATGTTTATTGAGGGCTTTTAATAATTTCTTAGATTCCTAATTAAAGGTTATTTGACACTTTTGGTGAAACTGTGCACAAATTTTTTTGAGGCTTCATTCTGGCATACTTTCCAAAGAAATGTGGTTTTGTACTCTTAAGAAACCATTGCCACAAAAGGCAAAACACCCTTACAGCTTAGGAGAATATCTGATTATATGAATTATTCTACTTTTTTAATGTCCAAAGACATGATAAAACCAGTTCATATGGGACATGGTCATAAGAGGAGCTATTTTTCTGAGAAAGGACATAGTGGTTACATGCTTCTGAGTTCAGGGAGTAAGTCTATATCCTGGAAAGTGCATCAGTCGGGCCCAATACGGTTACAAATACAGAAAGTCATGCCTTCAGGTTTGGAGGTAGTTACATTATCTTACAAGCTCCCTCTCTCTAACCACTGATTAGTGCATTTTTTATTGGCAGGGATCTATCTATGTCAGTGAGCTAGATGTATTTTGAGCAGGTCAACTTGAAAATCGCATTCTCTCTTTTCCAGAGGAGTTAGGCTGCAGTGCTTATTAACTCCCATTAGTCCTGCTCTTTCTTTTCCGTGCTTAGCCAGCACTCATGATTCTTCCTCTACCTTTGTAGGAAAAATAAAAAGGGATGTGTGTGACAAGCCATTATTTTCTTGACATGTGAGTCCTGAATGATGCCTGTGTCCACCTGTGATTGCAGTGCTGCTGCCTCACTGTTGGTGCAAGAGGTTTTTGAATGTATGGCTTCAGATGATGACAGTTCAGGAAAAGACCAAAGTTCCCTGACATCTTAAAGACTAAGAAAAGGGGAAAATACTCTGCTGATTAAAGAAAGCTTACTGGACCTAGCCCAGCCCATCTGGCTGATGCCAGCATTGAAGGGGAAGGCTAATTGTCTATACCATCTGTCTCTAAGGGGGCTAATTGCTGACATCAGATACCAGCAGGGGTTCCTGCATTTCTTCAATTACCTATTTGGTAATCTCAGAAGCCAGAGAAAGAGAGAAGGACTCCCATTTCTGAAAAGTATGTCATGCATAAGACTGATTTTGCAGAAATGACACCTAGTTCTCTGAGACTTTGAGGACCACTGCCCTGAGATCTTGACACAGACTGGGACTTAAGTAGGTCTGAATTTAGGAGTATATGGCATGTGGGATGTGTCATGAAGTTGTGAAAAATGTTTATTACATATATATATACATATATATATGTATATGTATGTGGCCTAAAAATATCTTCTTGAATCCTATAACGTTCCCAAACATCTTTCCAGACAAAGTCATCACACTTAACCATTATTGTCAGGTGAAGCACTTGTCCTTGCACAGAAAAAAGATCATTCCCTGTAAATCTATCCCCAGAGACTACCAAAAAGATTGGATGTCTCTCAAAATGTTTTAGTTCTGTTGCAATCAAAATTTCAAACACTTACCTTGCACTACCTCACATATCCAACTTCTCTCCAAAAAAAAAGGTCTAAAGATGAATTCCAGAAAATAAATTATTTCACACAATTTAAACAGCAGCAAGGATAAGAACACAATGCAACTTTTGTCCTTCTGCACAAAGAACTATCTATGCTGTTGGAGGACCATCACTAGGAAAGAGGGGTGGAAACCAGATGTCCTTACTGACACAAGCTCCTGAAGATGCCCACCATGCTGAATATGACAGGAAAATCTTCCCAGCAACTCTTTTGGAAGCCTTTTTCCCAGGAGGGACTCCAAGAGACCAAGCAGTTAATAAAAACTGGACTCACGCAGGACAGGACAAAGGCAGGATTTAGTTGTTCTAAAAAGTTTTTAAAGAGTCTTTTTGGAGGAGCGCAGATTTGGACAGGCTGGCACCAGTTGCTGTTATAACATACAAAGTGAGGAAGTGAATATTGCAAAACAAGCAAAACTACTTAGTCAGGCTGAACAGAAGAATTATTATTTCCTAAGCAGGCCTCGAGGTGTAATGGCCACTTAACACACTGCCAGAGAGGAAGCAGAGTTTTGAATTCAAACTCTGTGCCCTGCTGCTGGGGAAGGCAAGACAGGGCAGGGCTGTGGAAACACTGGAAGGATTATAGCTCACCTTCACCTCTTGCAATAAGCTTTAATTAACATGAGGATCAGTATGGACAGGATTCAAGGGAAACCATGAACAGCCCACAAGAGGCTTGTGAGGAACTGATTTTGTTACTTAATCTACAAATAATGGTAGGAATTTAGACGGGGAAACTGATGTAGGTTTCAGAAAAAGATTCTTCCCTGATTATTTCAGATGAGGAATGCAGTGAATATTACTAGTTGTCTGAGAAACAAGGTGAGGAGCCTATCACATGAAGACTATTACCTCAAAGGAAAAAAATGTCAGGGCATTACCTGGAGTTTTCCTCATACCAGGTTCAGGACAAGACAAAAGATAACTTTGCTGAGATATCTCAAGGGATGGTGAGTGACTGTCACCCATAGGTTCCTGAAAACCCCACGTTGGGACCTTCAGACAGCACAGCACAGTCGGGCAAATAACTTGCAGGGATGACAGAATTTTTCATTTTGAAAAGTAAGTTATCCATAATAAAAATCAGACAATACTAGCTGAAAAATTATTGGAAAAGTACTTATTGCCAGCATTTTATATACTTCTCTCTTCAAGAGTCAGAGAATGTTAAATGTTAAAAGAGAATGTTAAATGCTGAAGAGAACCCAGGTGACTTCAGCAATTATCCACAAGAAGTCCTTGTTTTCCATTGTGAAAGGTTCCCAAAAAGTGTTTTAAAACATAATTATACTTGTAGGAACAATTACAGTTTTGTACTGCAAGGGGAGCTGTTGGCACATAACACTACGATTGTGCATTAGATCATCCACTAGCTTCTGTAATACCCACTTCCAGCTATAAGGAGTCATGTTTCAACACCTCCAATTCCCTGATGCTGACAAGCTAAACAACTTGTTTTGTCTCTGGGAGCTCTTCTCTGGTGATTAACTGCTTATGGTGAATACTAATTATATGAAAGTACAGTACAGTAGAAATAGTGTCCTATTTCCTCTACCTGCAGTGTCTCCATCCTCTTCTGTAGAGACAGTGCACTATTAATTCAGCTAAAACCAAGAAGATGACATTTTTCAGGACCACAAATAGGTTAATCTGTCTCTTACAGCAAAACTTTATCTTCCTGTCTGCAGAATAAGTTTAAAGGCAAAACACTGCACATTTGTAAATGCCTGTAATAATTCTAGAAATAAATTTGCAGCAGGATGTGTGCAAATGAGTTCTGATGGTGGCAAAGGCAGAGCAATGTCCCCAATTCCCCATGTCCCAGTTTGAAAATTTACCCCAAATTATCCATTCCTGAAACTGCACCTCAGACTAAAATCTTTCCACCAGGGAGTCTATGAGAATTTGTTCTTCAATTTTAAATCTAAAGTGCCTTTTAAAACGCTAACACTGCAAAATTAGAAACAATTAAACAATATAAGGCAGAGAGTGATTAAATCTACCAAACACATTCAAAGCAGCTTAAGCTACTTTTTAATTAAAAAGGAAAAGATATCACTGGCAACATTCAGAAATCTTTATCTAGATAAAGTTAGGAGGTTATTCAAAACACAAAAGATGCTGATGCTACCATGCAGGAGGCTGAATGAATGACTTGAAGATTTCAATCCCTCCACCCTGGTACACAGTCTTCGGGCAGAGAGGAACAGAGCACAGCCAGTGCTGCAGTGTGATCACTCTATGTTTGCTGATTAAATAAGTGACACCAACAGCGGCCTTGGAGGGAGACTGTGTGTTCCTCCTTCCTTCCTGACAGGATGGTGAGTGAAATCACAGCAGCTACAGCAACTGAGTAATGGGTAACAAGATGTACGTACCCGGGAGGAAAGAAGATCAGTTAGTGTTTCAAGAGCCAGTTTTAATAGATAGAAAAAGGCAACACCTTATTGGTATTATTTTTTTTAAGTAGCAAATTTAAATAGAAAACCTTGTGGCTCAAATTCAGGCTCCAAAGAAACAGGCACGGTTCTGCTGAAGCACTGTAATTATGTCCACTTATTTTGTGGCCAAATTCAAACGTGCAGCTTTAAGTTTTTGTATTCATTTAATGAAAAGAACAAGAAAAATGACCAGCAGTTTTAGTCAACCACAGGCAAGATGCCAGGAGCCAAAGATCAGCCTCCTTCAGGCTGAGATGATATCATCTACTCCAAGGTCCTGAAGCTCTGTGTTGGGAGTATTACAAAATCTACTGGTGAACAGCCTCATCTCTTACTTTATTACATATGATCAGTACTCTGTTCCTCAATTTAATACAAAATCTGTGTTTTAAACATCTATTGCATCCCTTTGTCTAATAGCAGATTGGTCTTACCTAAAATGCATGCCCTAAAATAAAGCACAGGTACTTGGTAGCTGCTGGAGTACAAGACATGATACTCATAGCGAATCACTTCTTCTGCTGCACAAGCTCCAGCTACTTGAGAATCATCCAAAGACTCCTAAAACAACAAATATGAACACAGTAATACATCAAGTTTTGTATTTTTATCAAGGGAAAGGTAATTACTACTACTGTAATACATTTAATAAATACACAGAACAGAAACAATGGCAGTCACCCCTTTCACAGCACTACTCCTTTGAATTCCTGAAGGAATTTTTCAATACTAGCAAGAAAATCACAAAAGTCCAAAACCTACAAAGCCATCTTACAGACTTACTTCCACAAACTGTGAACTATGTGTAAGCATTTGCAGAACGGAGGTCTTTCAAAGTGCAGGCTGCTTTTGTAAGCAAAAGACAAAAGCTCTCTAAAATCTTTATGGCACAATAACTGGTACAATAAGGTGACTACTGCTGCATATCTCCTCATTAACTTTAGTATAGACCATTTTAAAAGTGTATCCTTAAATAATCTGGTTTTGCTTGCCAAAAGACAAATCAAATGTATCCATCAAAAATTCTCTGTTCTACTTTCTTTAAAGGCTTTTTGCCAGAGGTTGTTTTTGCTACTAATATATCTAAAACTGAGACTTTTTTTTTCCTGTTAATGTGTATTTCAGGTGTAAAGTAACTAAAGTTTATTGTAGATTTGAAATAAATCAGAAGAGATGGAACTTACTGCATTGAGATATACCCCAGTTTGCAGCATCAATTTCCTAGCATTTCAAATTAATATTCAAACAGTGCTAAGCACCCAGTTGTTTCACCTTTTCTAAAAATTGTTGATATTCAACGTCTCTGAAAATGGAACCATTAAATTAATAATGCCATTAAGATTAAATGTTAGAAAAAACTTTCCAAGAAGACACTATGGGTGTGGACTTCTTTGGTTTTCAAACCCCCAAATTTACATGCATGAACAAAGCAACCATAATGCCCCACAGGTTGGGTGTGCATTTCACAACCTGACTATTGCCAAGCAACCGTGAATATTGGCTTACTGTCTCTGTCCAAGCAAAATAAAAAAGATTGAAACAAAAATAAGAACCACCATCCTTTGAACATGATGCTGGTTTAGCACACAAGAAATTTAAAGCAATTTCGCATTTTTATCTAATATCCTTAACTCAGCCATGAATCAATCTATGAAGAGATGTAAGAACTGGTAAACTGTTACAGTAATGACTGTCCAAAAAAAAAGTTATTTTCCCCAAATTTAGTGTATTAGACAACCAAATGCTGCTGAGGCACAGGGATAGAAGATCATGAATGGAGGGGCCCGACCTTGGGCAGCTACACTCCAAGGTACTGTAACGAGGAAAGGTACTGTAAATGAGAAAATCATAGATGCTCACAGAACAGAAGGTTTCTGGGAAGTTCTGGACAGCTGTAGGAATGGTTGATTTTAGCTTATCAGGAAACAGGTTATCTAAAGCACTGAAAGAGAACACTAAAGAAAGCACTTTCTGTGTTAACCTTGTTTTAAAAACTTATGTGAAGGGATACTAAAGACAACATGCCAGAAGGGACAATGATGACTACTGTATCTGACTTCATGGGCCAGGTGAAGTTAGGTATGCTATGCCTAGTTCCCATGTAAATGTGTAACAGACTACAGTGGCGAGTTCTTTTCCTCCTCACACAGGTTATACCCTCTGGTCAGATGTGAAATACAGATTTTTAAAAATTTCTTTAGGAAAATAAAGATTTTCTCTATAGAGTAAGCTGGACTTTCTTTAAAATGGATCAATTTTCAATGCTTTAGTGAGAATAGTAGAAGAACAGCAGAAGCATGTGGTAAATGAAACCAAAAACCAACTAGAGATTGGCTTTCAAGTTTGTAGGGGTGGGAAAGAGAAAGAGTCCATATTCAGAACTGAACCTACATTAAAATTTACAAAAGCCCTTCGGATCAACCTCCTGGAATCAAAATCATGCTGTTTTACAGACATCAACGTTTCATTAGATATTATGGCCTTGCCTATTGCTTAGTCACTAGCTTACCTTGCCCTAAAAGAATACTTCTCCTGGAAATGGCAAGAATACCTGCTCATGTATTAAATGCTATGGTTCTAGAAAATAGCTCTATGTATACACATACTTCTCTCTCCTGCTTTCTGTACGTAAGGGTAAAATGACTGTATACCCTCCCATAAATACTGATACTTAATTTGTGATGATTTTAGACTGAATTATAAAGAAGCCATATTTTTCATTACTTCCAAATACTTAGGAAAAGAAGTAAGTTAATACTCACTCAGAAATTAAATACTCAAAGTTGTATACCCTTAGGGAAAATGTCCTTTATAAAAATCCTGCGTACTATCTCAGAAAGTCATAAATTAAGCTCAGAACAACTTCATCATTAGGAATGCAATTTACTGGGTTAGCATGGATTTCAGTGGGTAAGCAACTTCTATCTTTGCTTTCTGGATTAGGAAAAGGAAAGCAAAGAAGAGACTTTCTACTTTCATTGTTCTTTGAGATGGCCACTGAGAAATCTTATGAATTTCTGCCATTACCAGTCAGGTATTACACGGTGAGGTACTTCCCAAAACATATTATTACTTCCAGAGAAAGGCGATTCTATCCAGAAGTGGCCTTCCCAGAAGATGTACATAGTTTGATGGCAAGAGAGGCAGTAGAGAAGGGAAGAAGGCAGCTTTAATACTTTACTCCTGTAAAGAGAAGAGTATTTTTGGACACATCTATTGTGCATTATCCTGCATTTTTTTGATTGATAGTTTAGGCAGTTTCTGAAATCATGCATTCATCTGAATGCAAAGCTCAAAGATGCTTTGAAACTGACATTCTTCTGCTCTGTAACAAGATGAACTTCAGGCTGCTACAAAGTTTCTACATTTACTCAAAATAAGTTTCTGATACTCAGATCTCTTTTTCTGCTGCTTCTAGTGACAAGTGGGCACTTTGTATTTGTGATCTGCATACAAAGGCAGACAGCCGAGTCCTTCCTAGGGCTACCTCTAACCCCCTTTCCTTTCGGTAAACAGCAGTTTCCAGATTTCTTACATAAAAAGATACAGCGTTGCTGTGTAATCCTGTGCTTTACTGTCTCTGTAAGTACGACACACCATATTTATGCAGGGAAAGTACATTTTGGAGCCTAAGAGTTTCGATGGTATCTCTCTAGCTGATGAGATGAACTTTTTTGATGAGATGAATAAAATGAGTACAGTCATTTTAGGTGATCTTTGGAACATCTAAAAATCTATGCATGGCTGAATAAAGCCTTGGAGCCTCAGAGAGTTTTCTATCAGCCTCAAAGAAGAGATTTATTTTTCCCTATTTAATCAACTACTGATAAATCCATATATATAAAACACAGGTGTAACTTATAAAAAAAAAACCACAGAATTTTATTTTTGTGTATGTCACATGATAGGCTACATACTTAAATTTTTTCTTCAAGTAACTGTTCTACTTTCCTTCTCTATGTGTACTGTTGTTCTATCTCTTTTTGAGCTAATGCTGAATTTTAGTTCCTATAATAGACAATATAAAAATCAGTTTTAAATTCAGAAGATTTTGTGACTGCTGCAAAAAAATCTAGGTAGACACATCACAAAACAAATCTGTAATTTTGCATAGATCTTGTAAAGACAAAACAAACATAGCTGCATTAGAAAAAAATTTAAAATGTTAACAAAAAAGCAGTTTTGACAAAATTGCAATCACTGAAAATGCTATGAAGTAATTTGATTTCTCAAATTTTCGTTTCTGCTTTGCAAACTTGCTTGCACGCTTGCCATGCTTCAAGTTAAAACTGTGAATCCAGGACTCACTGACTGTTTCCTAAACAAATTGGGAAGGTATCATCAGGAAGCATCTGCTCCTCTATTGCTGTCACATAAAGTCATCCTCGTGCTATCATAATGGACTATTGAGCAGATGTTTAAAAGCAATGTATGCATTAGAAAAAAGATAACCAGCAACTACCTAATTAATTATATTAGTTCCATCATAAATGAATTATTACTATATTTAATTGATATTAAACTGGTCTCAACCTTTAAGTATCCCCTAAACAAATAAAGTTGTTTTGTTCCTTTTAAAATGCTAAATTATTTAAATCAGTATGTAAGAAATGTCATTCTGACAGCAAAATAATGTATTTGTAGTATTTTTTTCCTCCTGATGAAGAAGGAAAGTTAAAAAACCCTGGTAACAAGTTAATTTGACAGCAGGAGAGAGTTAATAGCATGTTTTGATACTCTAGTAGTCACTGTGCTCCGCAGACTGAAGAGCAGCAGGAAGGTATGGGTTAAGGCGGGTCACCTTTGAGGGGGGGCTCCAAAGGAAAGGGAGGGCCAGGGAAGTGACAGACAGGCTGAACTGTTAAGGCAACAGCATTACCTGATAAAAAAAGGGACTTTTCTCTGCTGACACCAAACATTTATCTCTCTCCACCTCACCCGCAGAGGCTGGCCAAGCCAGCCTTCCTTGCTTAGCCCAAATTCCCTTTGAAACGCAGCAGCAGGCCCTAAAGCTAAGAGAAGTGGTTTAAAGAACAGCAGGCACATTTCTCCTGGATCTCAAGTCACAGTTGCCTTTCTCCCAGTTCCCATGTTCCTCATCTCTTTTCTTGCTGTCTTGACCTCCATTTCCTACTGCTGCAGGCCAGCCTCCTGGGAAATTTTCCTGCAGGAGCATGGCAGGATTGGGCTGCAAGCAGGGAAGGGAGGAAGAGGTGACACAGGCAGCTACTGGTACTGCTAGTTTTGTTGTGAGGGGAAAAAAAAGGAGATTAGTAAACAAATCCAATTTCATTGCTTGGCATACACTTACACTTAATTTCATTTCAGCCTCTAAACTTGAAAACAAATGTATTGCTGTTTCTCCAGCACACAGTTTCTCTTTCTTCAGAGATGACTGTGAGCTACCGTGTGAAACACAAGAGCTTTCAGGGAGCAGCTCCCCTCCCCGTTCAACATTTTCCCTTTGGCAAACAGTGAGATCTGAACATGAAAACTGAATGGTAGGACAGTGTTCATCAGATAGAATTAAAACAGTGCTTAATGCGGAGGGTGCGGCAGCGTGGTGAGATTGTATCTGTGCTCTTTATTCTTCCTCCTGGGTGTTCTCCACATTTATTTGGACCATGTCTCACTTTTTTTGCCTGCAGCCCCCACAGGTCTAGTCTCTGCAGGTCATTTTGCTGCTGGTATTTGTCCCTCCCATGCAAAGTCTCAAGTCATCCCCCACCTTTACACAGACCTCAAATCTCCAGATCCCATCCTCCCTTTCCTTTCCATACTAAAAACGCAGTGTGGAGTCGCAGTGGTCGGCAAAGTAACCATGGTCGGAGAGGAGGAGAGTCAGACCTCTGGGCAGCAGCTCACTGCACACCCCTACAGCCACTCGGATCGTCCCCGTAAGCTGAAGGATGGCAGGAGACGGAGTGAAGGCTGAACCGCCAGTATGCCTGCTGCCTGGATTCAAGCCTCAGAATGAAGCATTACTTGAAAATTGTAAGGAGGCCTAGAAAATGAACCAAACCTCCTTGCAAAACTAAACATGGTGAGGAGAAAAAACCCCAACAAACCAAGACTTGCAAGAACTTCAAAACTATCCTAGCACATGGGAGTTTTATTTTAATATAGTAGGAGAAATTCAGTTTGCATTAAGTGATTATCAGTCTTTCCTTTCACTATTAAATACTCATCCTATGCTAAAATTTATAGGCTCTAATCAAACGCACCCCACTGTATCATGGCCTTTAAAGATGCATAAAAATACGGACATCTTCCTGAATAATTTAAGTGTATGATGAACGGAGTACAAATGCCTTTGCCACCAGTTGCAGTATTTTTATATACATTAATAAATCATCCTTTTAAGTGAAGTATATGTGGAGTAACCAACGATCTCCATGTGTTTTCTGGTGCCACCATCATCAGTGACAGATGAGGCAATATGAGAATAACGAAAGAGCTCTGAAGAATAACAAAGTTACCTTAGGAATTTATTTCCTGTATGCAGCTACAAAATCCTCCCCAGTGTCTTGGATTTCTTCAAATTCAGTTAGCCAAGTGAAGAACCTGGTGATATACTGCCCCTCAATAACAAGAAAAAGAAAGCAGCCCTTAAATTAGTCGGTGATGTTACTAAATGCCATGTCCAAAGAATCTTCTTTTGGAAGACACAGCTACCTTGAAAAGCCACAACGCCACCAATGGAGTTAATATAAACAGGCAATGGATTCCTGTGGGCACACAGATCCCTCAAATACTTCATTTACCAAAGGAAAATCTTCTACCTGCAAGTCAGAACCCTGACCGCGACATTGTTAAAGCATCCAGTCATTATTAGAATTACTATTTTCCCCTCAAAATACAGGTTACTGACAAAAAAAAAAACAAACCCCACAGCATTTTGTCATTCAAGGCATACCGAAAGACCAAAACCAAGACTTCCACCCCAAAAAGACACAGGACATAAAATTTCAGTAGTCCCTCATGCATTAAGAATGGTTGGAAATTAGATTTGTCTTTTGATTACTTTAAAACGGCTATCACAAGTGAAAGCAAAATCTATTCAAGCAAAAGAAGCAATGGACCGTGAAAACAGAACAGTTGTGAATTTTTTCTTCACGTAAAGGTGGGGAATTCTTGCAAAATCACTCTTCACTCTTCCCAGGTTGTCACACGTAAGAGGCAGAATTTGGTGGCTTCTCTCCTCCACCGGATGAAATATTTTCTCCTTTTTTATGTAGGAAGTACAAGACTATTCTGAACAGGGATAAGGCTCTGAGAAGTACGCTAGGAAACCTGGTGGAAAGTACAGTTAACACCCAGCGAAGCTAGGAAACGAGGCAATCAAAGGAGCAGGAGAGTCATGGGCCATCTGCTGAGGGATGATGGGCTAATCTAGACTATTCAAAATTCTTAAAAGAAGGGTGCACTCAAAACTACGGACACACACCTTGCAGAAGGACAGAGCAACCTCATCTGTAAGCTGCAGGGATGCATTTACTTCCACTACCTCCAACCAATATTCTTTGTCAATATTATTCCTTGGAATTAAGCATTTACAACAGTCCTTCTTTCTAAGTATGGTGAGGTAAGAAGCAATTAGAGATGGCGGTACCTGTACCTCCTCTTTTTTGCTTTTAGCCTTTCTGTAAGAAAAGTCATGCAGGACCGGTAAGGTATGGACACCACTCTGCATAAGTCCCTCTGCAGAGACAGAAACTCCAGCCTCTTTTTCTGAGTACTGTAAACATCATCCCAAGGTCCTTTCCTCTGTCTTATCCAATGTATACTTAATTATTCCAAATGAAGCAGAATGGCTTCCACAATATCTTAACACCCACAAAGTCAGGCGCTTCAAAGCCACTTCCAGCCCCTCTGCCAAAGGAGAGAACTGAAATCAGGATCACCTGTAACCTCCCTCAAACCACAGGGCAATACAGGACAACCAGCATCTCCTCTGGCCAATCTTTTGCAGGGCACGTTTTGGCACTTGTGTTCTCAGAAGCCTTGCTGGAGCTGGTCCTGAGGGCAAGAACGGGCCGCGGAAGTTCATGGCATGACCAACTTGGGACTGGACTCCCCAGGCCCCCAGGTACATCCCAAGTTAAGGGGCAGGTGAGAAAGGTTCTTCCGGAACAAATTTCGGCCAGAGCTGCCAAGTCCATCCACGTCCTTTCGCAGATAAAACCTCCAGTGATTTAGATCTGTGAATTTTCCTACTCTAGGATTACAACTAGAAAACTATGTTTAACAGAAAGTTTTGGAATTTCATTCACACACCTTCATAAAAAATACTTGCAAAACACACCCGTCCTCAACAGCGCTACCGTACGAGATCAAGCCACGCATATACACAGGGGTGCCCAGAGTTTTCAAGGCTCATGAAAAATAGGTCAAGCAGGTATAAATACACACTGTTGCAGTTAGTTTGCAATAATTATCAGAGGAAAAATATTAAAATTCACACACAAGCAAAGTTTTATGTAATTGCATTTTATCCAGCAAACATAAATGAAATAGCAGTATTTTCCCATTATTTTTGTCACTATCTTGCACTTGTACAAATTGGGCAAAGCTACTACTACAAGGTTAAGTACTATTTCACAAGATTATTGCTTTTCAGAACTGAAGCACTTCCAGGATTGGGCTCCACGCTTCATATGAATATGCTTTATAATAGGCAAAAAGAAAAAAAATTGCTACACTAGAAGACAGAAGTATCAGTTCAGCTGTATTTTAGGTCAGTTTTATTTTTTTAGAACAAGGATTATTTCTGCTTTGAGAATCTCAGCGGCAACCCAGTTTTGGGCACGTTTAATTCAATGGGGAGACTGTCAGCAAATGCCTACAAACCTTTACTTTATAGAAGACAAACTCAAATCCTCATTAATTTCTCAGATGGGAAACTGTATGAAAATGGTGCCAAGACTGACAGCCAGTGTTTAGCAGTAACTCAAGTGAAAAAGTTACAGTCAGAAATGCTCAAGTTGTCACAAAATCTGGCATTACAAAACCAAGAAATTTTAAGTTAAAGGTTACAATTAAAAGCAGCTGAAGCAGGGATGGTGCAGCTCTGGAGTCCTCTGCGGTGCTACGGGCTTGGCTGCCACGGTGGGGCCAGGATGCACACCCAGGGCACCGTAAGAGAAAGGCAGTGTCACTGGGACAGTGACTTACTGCAACAAGTGTAATAGCTGCATGCTGCCTAGCTGAAAAAGGAACTACAACCCAATTAAGTTAATATCTGTCCAAATGACACAACTTTAAAGTTACCTGAGATGCTAATCTAAGCTTGGCCATAGCTTATATTATAAAGCACAACAATTCGAAACAATAATCATAAACAATGTCGCTTAATTACAACTAGTTTATTTGAATATGAGACATCCAATTAAATTAACAATACATTGACGCTAAAGCGTATATATTAATCTTTTCTTAAGATATCAGGAAGAGAAAATTTAAATATAATGATCTATTTCAAATTCAAAATAATCTTAATTCAAAAATTTTAACTATCACTCAAAATAATTATTAATTTCCTAGTACCTTGTCAAAAAAATAATCTGAATTTGTTGCTACACTTATATAAAACTAGTAGCATAATAGGATGCAGTGATGTTTTCTTTTTGGAAACATATAGCTATAATAAACACATTTTTATGGAACAGGACCAGACCCTACCAAGCCAAGTAAGTTCAGCTTTTGCTTTCTCTGAAAAACTGTTTATTTTATTAATATATGATGTAATACAGTTGTGCTTACTTCCTAGTCTCTAATCACTGTTACGTAGGAGATGCAAAGCTCTGAGTTCAGACTTGGGCAGGTCAAAAGCCCTTCAGTTCGTTTTCAGACAAAATACTTTGTAAGATTATTCTAATATTAATAAATATAATGTTATCAAGTGTCATTGATCGCAACCAGCCCAAATGTATATTGGAGACATTCATAGTGGCTGGAAAGAAAAGTACTGAACGACTCCTTTTATTAATGTGATCTCAAATGAAAACTGCCGCGCTGTATTACATGATACTATTAATTTCCAGGTATGCGGTACACAGTAGATCTCAATGCAAATTTAACTGCTAGCAAGCTTTACAAAGAAGTAATTGTAGTTTGACAAAATGCAGCTAAAATTCACAAAATTCAAATGAGAAGACACAATGCAATACATTCTTGCAATTAAAGATTGCCTGTTAAGGCATTACCTAACAATAAAGATAGCTCTGTACTATATTCCTGTGGCTGAATAATATGGTTAGGAGACTTGTATGTAAAAATAAAGAAAATACAAAAGTAGAAAAGGATCTCAGCTATAGTAGGACACTACCAAGAGTGTTGTACAACTCAGTACAACTGTACCTTGAAGGCAGCTATACTCCAAAACTAAGAATTTGGCATTTGCTTTACAATTCTTTAAAGCCAAGTAGAATATTTGTGTGAATTATTTACGATGCCTCTGTCTGGAATCAATCTTCTAACAGTCTCCATCTTCATGCAACTCCATTTTATTCAAAAAGAAAGCCCAGTACAGAATTAGGAATAGCCAAATGTTTCCACTGCAGTATGTCGTGGAAAACACCTGTAATGGTCAACAATACTACATAAATAAAAGGACCAGACAATACCACTGTAGCAGAAGGTTTACAAAAATCAGGAAATGGTACACACTGTACGCAGCTACACTTGGCCAAGCTCATGTATAGTGTTACTATAGAAATTTTACGCAGATGCAAAATCTACATAATGGGTGAGCTGTTAAATATATTAATCTCATTTAGGGAATTCTCTGAGTAGCTGAATTGCTTAGTACTAGGTGGAGGGACCTGAAAAGATTGCTTTGTATAGAACTGTTAAAGAAGCATACCTGAATTTTCCTTAAACATTTATAAATGAGCTAGGTAAAATACTTCAAGCAATTAGCAAAATGTTAAAAAAAAATGTTCAAATTTTTCTTTTTTGGGAGCAGCAGAAAACTTGAGAAGGAAAAGGAGAACTGGTATGTTTGCCTCCTCCCTCTCAATGCTGCATTCACCCATTTTGCACAGTTCCTCGTTCTGCTTGGGCAAAGGCACATTTCTCCTCCTTCAGAAGAGCACTTCAGACGCTGAGCCACAAAGCACTTGAGGTGACGTCTCTCCTGTTCCACTGTGTGAGTCACCGAACGTTCACTGGAGCAGGGAACAGAGCCCGGGTACTGCAGGGCCTCAGGGAACAACACCATGCCGTACTAGCCTCTGCAGGTGACTTTTGTGTTCAGGGACACAAGGCACGAGCGGCTTCGCCGCCCCAAGTTCCTTGACCGTATCAGGAAGTGATTCACTCAGTGTCCCTCAGGATTGGAAACACAAGATACAAGAAGTAAGGAAAGAGCTAGTGATTGTATACATGTGCAGAGAAAGAGCCAGAACATTGCTTTGGCTGTCTGCTACATTTTATCTGCTCTCATCTCCCTCAAAAGCTACTCTACGGCTACTGGAGTTAATTTATTCCTTCAATTTGATTACAGTATCTCAGGGACTATTTCATATATTTGTCCCTATTTACAACTAACCAAAATCATAGCTAAGACGATGAAGTATGTAATTGGTTAAATTGCTCTCGTTTTTCAAAACTGAGATATTCCAAGTGTCCCGAAGGCATTTAATTCCAAAACAGGAAGCCAAAGAAGAGAGCACTCAGTAATTCTAATCGTCTGCAGATCTCTTGGAAAGTATTTTCCTAAACACTTGCTGAAAGAACCCTTTATTGTACTGCGTGCTGCTGCATGTACCCCAACTAGGGTCCCACAGAAACATCAAGATATTTACTACTGAAATTATTTCTAGTTATGTAAAGGAATCAATCTAGAATCAACTAAGAGCATGCTTTCCTAAACCTTAAAGTTCAGTCATGTGCAAAATGAAGGATGTAGGGGAAGAAAAAGCAACTAAAAATACATGAAATATATTTCTAACATTCTATACAAAACTCTATTCATAAGGCAGAGGCTATGAATGGTAGTGCTGCACCAAAATCAAAGATACAATTTAACTGATTTTTTCTTAACTTCTGCTGATAGGTTTCTGCAACTCAGCTGCAATCCCTGAAGGAATAATTTTAGAATAAAGGCCTGGTGTCCACATGATATTTCAAACAGTACTGCTGAGGTCCCTATTCTGTTATGTTTCAGGTAAAAGAGGACCTCTGCATTTTTTACTTTGCTGAGTCTGGAAATAATACGTGAGTAGATCAAGAATTTATGGCTGTAGGAATCAGTTCCCAAGTAGCAGGATCTTTCATACATTGAACACTACAGAACTATATGCAGTTTATAGAAAAAATGCACGTTGGCTTTTCACATCAATGCATATGATTTCACAAACATTTGCACACTTGTGCACACCATGAGTGCAGATACGTACATTCTTTTAATAGCAGACGGTAATATTTTTCCCAAACGCTCTTCACCTTGCTCAGCACACAGGTCAGAGTCAGCACCATGCCTTTTACTCCCATCACTTGACAAGTGACTTCCAAGCCCCGGATGGATACAAAGTGTGGGAAACTCCACTGCATGTCCCTCATACTGAGGCAAACCATAAATACGCGTTGCTACAGGAACGACCTACAGACAACCACAGCAGGCAGAGGAAAATGCTCTAAGAAAGAAAAGTTTCATGGAAGTTTCGGTGGAGATTTTGTGATTCTTTGGGATTTGGCTTTTCAAGGGGAGGAAGGTGGAAGCGTAATATCATTGTGTTGACTGGCAGATGACTCTCTGATTAACTTTGGAAGATCTGGGGATGTTTCATTGTTAGTAGGCATTCACAGAGAACTGACTTCTCTCAACAAAAAGATGTTATTTGGGCATGGGTCACCCATGTTTACAGTCATGCCTACTATAGTTAGTAAGTGTTTCAAAACCAGAAAGTGGGAGAAAAGTCCTGTGAAAGATTTGTCTGTTGTCCAGAGAATAAACCTGTAAGTGAAGAAACGGAAAAAATATATCTATAATTTAAAAAAAAAAAGTGCTGGAAACATCATTAGATGAGAGGAAGTACGATCCTTGAAACTAGCATTCACAGTTAGTGAAAGGGCTGTATCTGAGTTATACAGGAGACAGGGAGAGGTCAAAGGGAAGCACAGTGTCAGTGTACTGATTCGAGAACTCGGGCAACACGGGAAGAACCAGAGACTTCTGATGGAAGGCCGGTGCAAGACTCGGAGGAGAATATTACAGTAGTTTCTCCCTTTGACAGGAAATGCTTTTAGTGCCTATGTCCCAGCTGTGAATGCTGCAGGGAAATACACGTAACGCATATGAAGATACCTCAGCTTGGGTCAAAAATCATCTAGGGAAGAATTTTAAAAATAGGATCTGTAAGAGTACAAATAGGACCAACAGGATTTTACTTGGACAAAAATCTCTCAAATACAGTCAGAAAGATTAGTGCTGCCAGGAACTGCAGGAGACAATGTTTCTAATATTGGCCAGACTCACTTTTTCTTAGATACAATACTTGAATTATTACTCCATCAAAAAGTCACTGAATTAACAAAAAAAATAGTTTTATGTGGATTAACAAGGTTTCAAGATGATTATGGGATAGCTGCTTATGTAAAACAAATCTGGCTCAAAGATTTCAATTACATATAAGTACAAACAAATACAGAAAGATAGGTGCATACATTATATTAAGCTTATTTGACTGCTGTGTCTTGCTCAAACTCTCAAAAACAACCAACTGCAAGACTGCAAGTCAGGTGGGAATCTCCCCGCCATCAGACTGGCAGAGATCATTGAAGTTTTAATGCCTTGGACAGAAGATCAGAGGGAGCACTGCTTTCTATGATCAGCTAGGATTTTTACAATAAAGTAAGTGGCTGTTGGTACTTTACAAAAGATCTTCACTTTGTACGATGAACTGAGAAATGTGTTTTGGTCTGCAATATGCAGATGATCACAGAACCAGTATTTTATGGATCCTCCTGTACTGACTATCTGTTGAAACTATCCATGACAGGCCTTTCTAAATCTGTGTTAAGGTATTTTAAAATATTTGATAAATTCAGGGAGATAATGAGTTAAAGCAGCCAAATTTTAAAAAGTGAAGGACTAGAATCTGGAAAAGGCTTATATTTATTTAAATCAGAGATACAAAAGCTGCCTAAAATTTACACTCTGAACTACTGAAATACCTCACTTTAGGATAAAACTGCAGACCTAACTGAGCAAATAATCACCTCAGAAAGGATACCAAGAGTATGCAAAAAAACCCCTATAGAGAATAGAAAAGAGGAATGGCAAGCAAAAATACATCTTGAAGTCTAAGTTAGAAGGAGAAAGTGACAACTGTAAAATTCAGGCTGGATTTACACTTACAAATGGAAAAAGGCTCACTAGACATGAGTAGAACAAAAACAAGGGAAAAAAAAGGTGCAAAAATGTAGTAAGACGGAGGTTCAAATTAAAAATTACAAAGGAACGGGCCCAAGCCTAATTTCAGGTTTTGTCTCAGTGCCCAGTAAGAGCATTCAGAGCACTACGGCAGAAGATAGGAGCACCATATAATGGTTAATCAGGATGAGGGTACATTCATCCCATGACAGATGACAACAACATATCTCAGTCACTTCGTAGAGGGGCCAAGGAGAGGGACAGAAAAAAGCTCCAATCTAGAAATCCGAAAGAATGGACACATGAAGGTACAGATCCAGCAGCAAGGATTTTTTATAATTGGATCATGCTGGAGTGATAATACCTGAACGAAAAATAATGAATTAAGTATCTGTATTTAAGAAAGGGGGGGAAAAGCTACTTAGGTAACCATTGTCTAGCCTTAGTGTATACTGGGTTTAGAACCATTTTTGAAGGAAAGAATAATTAAACCTAGAGAGCTATAAAGAAACTGGGATAAAATATAACATTAGTTTACCAAAGAAAGACCATGCCAAACTAACCTGACATCTTCCCCTGATAAGATAACTAGATTAGTGGACAAGGAAACGCAGGAGATTCAATCTGTCTGGGATTCAGTAAAATATTTGATACTGCGTCAAATGGGAAATTGTTATTTAAACTGGAGAAGATGGGGATTATGTTAAAAATGTAATAGATAAGAAAATGGAAAAAGGGGAGATAACAATGGGATATGCTAAAAGGAGAATTATCGCCCAGGAATCGGCTGAATAACTAAGCACCTCTAAAACTGGTGTGTGAAGTGATCTTAGCAAAAATATTCCTTAATAACCTGAGCACAAAAGCAAGAGATTGTTGACAAATTTTGCTGATGATACAAAGCTGGGAAGCCCAGTCAATAGAGCAGGAGATAGAAACTGTTACAGGAAATAGAGTTTATAACAAAAGTGTTGCCACATCAAGATTACCCACAAGCTGATCTCAGCTCTACCCTCCCTCTTTGTCACAAAAGTATTGACACTATCACCAAATCAAAATGCCCCTCATTCTCCTATTGCAACTAGGGATTCCCCATACACTTCACAGACCTCATTTGCTCAACTATATTTTACACTAAGAAAAGAGAACTCAAAATACTGAGATCTGACCAAATACTACAATTTCCATTCCACAAGACATTCCAGTATTTTAACATTTGTCTTTTTCTTTAATCAACATAGAAGTTAAATAAGCACATTTTCACATGACAAAAGCTTTCTGGTTAGAGATTGTAAATATTAAAAAAGAAAATGTCAATATTTCCAAAATAAAGTGTGCCATATAAATCTGCTGAACTGATTCACTTTGAATCAGCTGGACATTCAGTTTGATAACCCTAGTAGTGTGCGTAACCTAATGCATGTCTGATTCTCACCCAGAAAACAGGGCTTCTAGCCAGCATATCTCTATCTAGAGGCATTCAAAGGCACTTCACTGCTCTAATGGCCATATGGTCAAAGCAAATACTATACCACCAAAAGTATAATGCCGTTTTCCCCAACAGAGCATTGGTGGGGAAAGATGTGTAAAATACAGCTCTGCTAGCCAATGCAGCATGTTCTTGAACTGTTGCTAAAAAAACTTTCAGAAAAGTTTAATACATTGTCATACATTCAGTAGGATTAAGCTGATCTAGTAAACTACTTTGTTTTCATTTGTCTAATTAGAAAAAGTACTTCCTGAAGAAAATCTGAGTTTGTAGAAAATTAATTTTCAGTTAAAAAATTCTCTAAGACCTTTTCCTCTGCCACAGTGTCCACATAGCACTAAGCAAAAGAGAACTGAATGTTTATAAACCTGACTGCCACTATAACCCTGAAAAAAGAAACATAAAGCCACTTACTAGTCAAAGAAAATCCATTTATTTCATATTGATACCAGGGACATTTCAAATCCTTTTAGAAGTCTTCTACCCAGTGAACGTACTGAACATAGAGAAGAAGTACTTCAAGAGCCAAAGTATGCATTTCCATGACAGAATGTAAAACCAAAATCACTTTATTGCAGCTCACCATGTAGGTTACATCAGTTTTGTCCTTTGTCTCTGAAAACAACCGACAATGCACAAATCTGAATTAAAATCAAAGGTCTAACTTCAGAACAGCCTAGTCCCCAATGTCTAGAGTTAAAGCAACAATCACCTCTATAGATCTACTTCATATATCACCTAAAACATCTAAGCTGCTCAATAATGTGAAGAAGTGAGATAGCAGCAGCATCTAATGCAGTGCAGTCATATGGACAAAACTGTGGTTTTATGAGACAGGTTTGACTCATTTGGGGCCAGGGATGATTCTACCTACTAGTGACGTAGAAATTGCTGATGGTGGCTCTTGAACTACACCCACATCAGCAGCACTTTGCTGGTATGGCCTGCTGGTAGAGCACGCTTAGTGCAGAATTGCCATATTACTGGGACAATTCTAAATTGTTTCTTATATTCTTCTAAAAGAGCTTTTTAAAATGTCTGTATTTCAGTGGAATCAGAAACGATGTTCCTGTTTTCTCCCTCAAATACAAATGTTCAAACGAACCCGTTCCACCCTTCCCCGCACTCAGAACACATCCAGTAACAAAAAAACCTGTATTTTCTTCCCACTCCCACTAGAGACATAGACCTCCAACAGGAAGTTGTATTTCAAACTAAATTTGAGGGTAGAGGGGGTTAAGCTAGCCCTCTAGTCCTCCTCTAATGCCACTTCTTTTTCTTCGTTCTGAATTGTCCTCCGATTGCTCAGATATGGGTCACCAGAGAAATGCATAACTACTTACAATACAGTATGTTAGTATTCAAATGGAAAACATGGTTGCTACTCAAGCCGAATAAACAACGTGCAGCAGGGGAATCCATAATGATAAACATGCTCTCATTACTACAGAACATGCAGTAGGAATTCCTCACATCATACACTGTGTTTCATTTGGGCAATGTAATGTTTTCCCCCCTCCTCTGCTCAGGGAAAACGGTGAAATTAAAATTGAATGACAATAAGATCAAGAAAAAAGGGATCAAATGTATCCCTTGCTTAATCCTATATGTTTTAACATATGACATGGAAGAAGAATGTAGACCACTGCACGAACACTGGTTATATTCAGTTTTATTGTGAAATAGTTTGTTCTGTCTTTAAAGTATAGGTTGATCATCTGTAACTTAACTACCAAACAGCTCAGTCCAGAGATTTTTATCCTCACAAATAGACTTTACTGATGATTTTTTTTTCCACTTGTACCATGTTTGCTTATTCTACAGTCCCAACTTTAAAAAAAAAATTAGGCAAATTTTTCAGTAATAAGCCCAGGAGGACCAAGACATAATGGGGAAATGCAAGGTCCTAAATATATCTATTCCTTGTTTAAGCTGGGAATAGTTGAAAGGAAAATAAACATTAAAATACAATGATGGATTAATTCAAGGTAAAGTTCTTGCCTTAGTAGGTTTTTTTCAATACAAAGTGGCATTACAAAGGTCACTGCATATTCTGTATCAAGATTAGTCTTTTACAAGTTATTTTGTTTTTTCAACTTCCACCTCCTACAAACACAAGCCACTGTGTGAAAACTGAGCCAGAAAGGTGAAGTGCTTTGATCGAGCTTACATAGTAAATTCTCAACAGAACTGAGAGCATTATTTAATTATTCTGATTCCTAGTGCCAAAATGCTATGTATTTCCAAACACTGAGAACAATAATTAGCTACCTTACAACTCACTATTTTAACAAAATAACTTCAAAACCACTTCTGAAGCTTTGGTAGGTAAACTATGTATGAACATTAGCAACCTTCAAAACAAGGAATGGCAGTAAAATACGCAAGACATATTGAAGATGTTTTTGTTTGCAAAACCAAACATTCCAAAGTGAAGATCAAATATTATCAAGCTGCAATCATTCAGTGGTAAAATATCAACATGTTTAGAAAGTCCTTTTCATAATTGTTTCATTTTAAAATTGAAATCAGTACAAACTGTTGCTTAATGTTTTATTAAAGGTTGGCGCCAGCTTTAATCACAGGACAATATTAACATAACCATGTCTCAGATGACATTATAATATATCCTGGGACCTTCACAGCTTTAGCCACTGTCAAAATTGTGCTTTGAAACTATCTAACAAATAACTTAAAGAAGAATAATAACAAAGAACAATAATGCTCTGTACGAAATACTCAAATTTAAGAATAAAAATATTGCCAAATTGTTCTATTAGATAACGTGCTTTCGAAAGCTGGGTGCCCCTACATCAGCAAAAATAAAATTTTGTTTTCAGCAACCTTGAAGAACAAAATGCAATAATACTTGAACCTGGTAACACCAAGATTTGTGAATTTCTTCAACTGCTACAAGACTATTACTATATATAACCAAGGAAAACCATATGACTGTGCCTGTAAAACTAATACTATCATGCTAGTAAGTAACTTGCAGTGTAAACCCAGGCACAGAACTTGATGCCAGAGAAGCAACAGTAGATGCAAAATGTATTTGTATCTTAGACTTAGAAATATAATTTAAACACTGAGACAGTTAACTCTTTCACAAATTTGTCTTCTATTCAAATGAGAATTAATCACAGAGTAGGTGCTGAAAGCATAGTTAGAACAAAACATATTCTGATTAAAACATCTCTTCCCACATTTTCCTCCGTTAGCATTCCTGTTAGCTATTCAATCATACAGTTTTTCCTCATGGTAAAGAATCTTAATTTTATATATAATACAGTAGTAGAAAATCTCAATTCTTAACATAATCTTTGGAGAAAAGATGAAAATGGGAAAGAAAAAAGAAGCATACATTTTATAACAACTAAACATACATATATTTCCTTAAAATTATGAAGGATGATGTATGTGTGAAATAGGGCTTATATTAGCTTTCCAAAACAGACTGACCGGCTACAGTGTATTTGATTTGTTTCATTTTGCCATGGTTCATGGTGGTTGCACATGAGCAACCTTCTTGATACACAACAGTGTTAGACAATTCCATTTGATTTGGAATAGAAGGGAAAAATCTACAAATAAACACAGAATACCTGAATCATGTTAGCCTGGCAGATGGCATGTTGGGCTTTACTGAGGGCCAGGAAATGTTAGATAAAAGTCCTGCCCACATATTAACTGAATTATTTGAAATGTTGAGTTCAATGTTCACGAACAAGGGACAGGACACAGTATCAAGCCTAGTACCAGTCTTGCACAGCTATCAGATACCACATATTCTCTCAGAGGTCTCAAAACCATTAAGTCTCCTTGCCCATTCCTCCTTCTGACAGTCCTGAAGTTCTGTAGTGAGAAACAATCTAATTTTCAACAGGATTTCTGTAGCTTTCATCCCTTTGATATCAGGTGCTCTCAGAATAACAAACTTTTTCTGGCTTATCTCTTAATCACACTTGCATTGAAGGAACTGCTATTATTGCAGATATTAAGCAATACACGTACAACTGAGCCAAAAGATACATACCATTTGGAATGCACAAAAAAAAAAAATTCTGATGCCAGACAGTAATATAGAACTTTGCTAACTAAAAATAGAAGGAAAATGTGATATTTAATTCTTTGTTATGGAGACAGACTCAAGAAAACAGGAAAAATCATATGCCATGTTGGGAAGTTAAAAAAATTATTTGAGATTTTATTTTGGTTTTATGGTTTAAGGTTAGACACTGTTGAGAAATAGCAGTTACAGAAGTTATGTCACTTGCATAAACTCTAAAAACCCTGTTTCTCTTCCTAAAAGGCCATGTGTGTATGTACCTAACACTGTTCTACTTTCATGTTAACAAGCCTATCTGAGATGCCATGTAGAAGATCCACTCTGTTTCAAATTTCTAAAGGGTATTTATAAAATACCTGTCATTAGCTACTGCTGCAAATGTTTAGTGTGACTTTTTAATTGTCCATTCTGCTTTATATTTACATTCCCCTATTCTTACCTATGTCGTTTGTCTCTGGTACTTCACACGTTAATTTCTTCAGCCCCCATAAACTCGTTCTTTAGAAAAAAAGCCGATCAACCATGTCTCTATCTGTGCAGGAAAGCAAACAATTATACTGTCTGCTCTGAGGCTTGTCATTTTGATGAAGAAACATGACTTAGTGATCATATTATTGCTATTGATTGCCAATCACCATTGGGAACTGTCTGAGTCACTCAAACAAAATTAACCTAAAAAGAGCACATTAATATTAGATTTTCTCATATAAACCATAATCCTATAATCAAGGTTAGTGGAGGTGCAGTACAAACCTCTGCTAGGACACTGACTATACAGGCGGTCTATCCTCTTCCCCCCGACTTGTGACTGCATGGATGGACTTTAACAGGCACGCCAGACCAAAGGACAGGCTTCCACAAGCCTGCATGGGACATATACAAACCTTATATGCACTACAGCTTTGTCTCCTGGGGATCCACCTGAAGCTTCCAGGCACATTACAGGGAGAACACCAATATGGGCCAAGAGATCAGTGCCTACACAAACCCAGAACTTAGTCCTAACATGGACATAAAGGCTGCTGAGCACATTGGGTATAAAAAATGAAACAAAAGTGAAGATAATATTTCTGAAAAAGGAGCAGAATGGTCTCCTTAGGAGAAAAGAAATGAAAATTCAACACATTTGTAGACGACGACTACACAGTCTTCATTTTATCATCATTGAAAAAGTATTCACCTCAAACTCTTTACTATGCATTGGCTCATTTTTCTAACATGAAAGTAAAATAATGAGCTTGAACCAAGTTCATGAAGATGTGTGGGGTTGAGAACAAGGGCAAGGGAGATAAGAACAATGTTATATCCAGAACTCCTCTATTTCACTAGGGCAAGCTTTCAGCACAGATATGTAAAATGGCACTTCCAAAAACATTTGTTCTTTTTCCAAACGACTGCACTTTCAGTAAGGTAAGTAATATGGACCGTTTAATAGCACATATGCTTCAATTCGTAGCATGGTCTCTGAATACCAGTCATTTATAAAGATTGGGTAAAAAGTACTTTTCTGAAGCTGGAAGTCTGCAGCAGCGTGTAACGCTTTGTGGGATTGCCCAGGGCTCTGCTTTGCTCCACCTGTACCGTGCCTGCCAGGGTATCTTCCTACCAATCAGCAGCTGACATCAGGTGCACACAGACCCCTCCAGTTGGCAGGACTCCTGCACAACTCCAGAAAATCCCAACCTTCTCTCAAGTTGTAAATCCCTGCCTCTTGGCAGCTTTATGTGCTGCTTTCCTAGGATACATCTTCTCTGGAGAAGGCCGTCTGTCAGTTCTGTTCATTTTCAACACCAGATGACTTAAAAATGAAAGCAAATTTCACCTAGGAAAGCAAAAGTTTATGTTCTTGGTAAAAAAGCTGGAAACAAGGTTACCAAGAAAAAGGTAAAAAGCTAAAGCTATGGATAATCTAAAATTGTGTTTCATTAAAAATAACATTTTTAACCACCAGAGTGTTTCTCTGCTTCAAGGCAAAGCTCAACTACAAAGGTGAAATAAATTACTAACCTTGCAGCATCCTCCCTCTTCAATCCATCAGAGCTCAGCTCTAAAGCTATGTTGCAAGAGCAGGGACCAATTTTTTATCCTCTGAGGCTGCTCAGAGCAGTGCTCTCTCCACTGTCTTTCTCTGCTTTGTGCTCAGGATAGGTACCCTCATGCCCTCTGTTCCCCAGCTTAATAATCACTTCCTTGTTCTTTTTATCGGATAAGAATGCACTTTTTAGACTGGTATACTAAAAATGGCTCTGACAACTCACACTTCCAATCCCAGGAGGAGAAAAAACAAAACATCCCAAAAGCAACCAGGGGAATTTAATCATTTGTTGGCCTCATCCCATCACAACTCCTAAATGTCTAACGTTCATTACAAAGTGGACACAAGCTACCCTAAGCCTATGGGCACTGCTTAGCAGTACAAATAATAATACTTCTGAGTCGCGGTATCAGGTATGAACCATGGAAGTACAAAGTTCCCCATCCAGCCTCCGGGGAAAAAAAATGCAGTATGTACCATCATTAAGCAAGTTTTAGCAGGGAACAATCTTAGTCCATACCAGTGACTATCTGCTTATCCCAAACTTTCTCTGCACACTCCTCTTCACAGTCCAACTGTAGCAAACACTCCTGCCCTCTTTCTCACACATATGAAGAGTGACCACACACAAAATCTTACCTGCAAATTCTCAGCTCGCTTCCTCTAACTAAACTGAATTATTTCCTTATATTCTTTTAAAAGCTTATCCTAAGACAGGCATTCCCCATGAATAGACTGGAGTCTCAGTGATGAAGCAGGACTCCAAACAATAAGTGGAAAATGCTAGCTAGCCCTGTGAATTGTTAGTCTAATTCCTGATAGACTTCCTGTATTTTATTTCCTCTGTTTCCTCTGCTGTGAAGGTAAAATATCTCTCTGATTTGTTTAGGGAAGGACATACAAGAAAGAGAAATTCCTAGCTAAACTTCAGATGAAAACAGAACTTGGGAGCCAGATTTTGAAAGAATAAATTCTGAGGGATTTTGAGGATCACCTTTTCTCAAAATCAAATCCCAGGCTTTTAAGACCTTTTATCTACAGCAAAAGTGAAAATCTCTCTCACACAAAAAATGTAAAGATGAGGGTCTTGTTTCACAAGGGAAAATAGGCATTCTTGTGCAACCTCTAATTTCCTGACCCTCCAAGCAGCCTTGCAAAATCTGACATATATATACATCTCAACAAAGGCATTAACTCTAAATACCTGTCTTTCACCACAGTCATGGATAACACAAAATGAATAATGATGATGTTTGGAATAGGAGGGTAAGGAACCTTCTGGGTCATTAAGTTCAGTATCTCATTATCACAGGTATCAAACATTATATAATGCCTTTTACAAAATTTATATAGTTTTACCAGAACTAACTGGCTTTAGAATACTAGTGTTTCTTTTGGAAAGCCATTTCAGCATCTCACTTCTCCTCTCGTTCCAGTTCAAGTTTATCCAAGTTCAGTTTATAACTTTGAATTCCAGTGCCAACATTTTAGTTTAGTTTAAATAGGGCATTTCAAACCTTTTTTCTCTGATGTATTAACAGGGATAAACCATATTTCCTTTCAGGCTTTGTTTTGTTTCTAGGCTAAACAAGACGAATTCTTCTAGTCTTTCCTCATAAGATGGGCTTTTCCCAATCTGATTTTCCCCAATCACCATAACAGTTCTACTATTATTTTTTTAAATCCCTTTTTTTTTTCAGTGGGAGTAACTGAAACTAAACATACAGCATGACAGATGAGTCCTCAACATCCTTGTTGTACAATACCAATTCCAGCTGCAAGCAACACCTAGACAGAACCTAAAACTCTCTTTATTTCATTCATGCCCATTAGTAGCTCACAGTAATCCTACAGTCAGCTAAAACACCCATGCCTTTCTCCTCCTCAGTCACTTCCAACTAATGAGCCACAAGCTTCTGAAACAGAATTATCTTATCCTTACTCCCCAAGGACATGATCCTATACTTTGCAGCACTAAATTTCAACTTGTTTCTGTTATGCCAGTCCTAAAAGGTCCTCTGGTTCTCTCTGTAGGAATTTATCTTCTGCTGTGTTGACAATGTCTTCAGATATTTTGCCATCAGCAAATTTAATTAACCCTCACTCCTACTTCCTGTACTACAATTACTAGTTAAAATGTAAGATTTGTCTGAGGACATGTTGTTGTGGTATTATCGCTCAGTTTTGTACTCCTGTGTGCTATTAATATAAAATGTTTTACTAAACTCTAAATGGATTAGAAGCACTGAATTTTCTTTCTCCAACAAATCAGTTATTTTGCCAAATAACTTGATAGACACCTAAGAGGATTTCTAGGGCAGGAGTTATCTCTTACTTTCTACTTCATGATCTCCTTTTAAATTTTGCTTCCCCCTTGATCAAAGTAATTTCTGTCTACATACACCTCCATTCTCATTAGCCATCCTGCCTTCTCTGAAATAATTTTTACTGGAAGTGGGAATAAACTTCCATTTACCTGGTAGAGAGAGTAAAATACGATTTTGTCTGCAATCTTTTCCCTGGGCTTGCTCTCTTCCTTTAATCTTTCTATATGCAGGGTTGAAGAACCTTTTGACATTTCTCTTTTCAGACTTATTTTCAAGATATAATGCAGGTTCTCTTTTTGGGGAATTCTTATTTTATATCTAAAACATCTAAGCTATACCTTTGCTCCATTCCTTAAGGTTGCTTTATTTTCCTAATGATCTTGCTACAATGGTTAGTTTTCAGACTATTCTGCACTTTAGACTAAAAGGAAGTCAAACCATGCTTCAGCCAAAATCATTAAATATCTTTAAGAAATTACAATTTGCCCTGTTGGAATGAAGAAATTTAAATAGTTACGTTGTCCCTCTATTTATTTTAAACACAATCAGTTAATGATACATCCATTTAAGCTTGTTTTCTAAGGCCAGCTATTCTGGCCTTACCACATGTTAAAACCAAATCTGAAAGAGTTTCAAGTTTTGTTCTTTAAGAAACCCAACTGCTGAAAAAAAAACCATCAGCTGTTACATACAGGAGACTCTTACCATTTTTAGAAATAATACCAGAATAATAGTAAAATTTAATGGTGCCATAGTTATCAACAAACCACTCTCAATAGACAAGTGGGGAAAAATAATTCTACAAGTTCGCCTTGAAATGCTATTACTGCCATGGTAAAAACTTATTGTTTCAACTTTTCTCTTAACCTAAAAAGTCATAAATCCTCCAGAACTGATTTCTAGTTCCATAACAAATATTTTTCCTAGCCTATTTTTGGAGAGATGTGTTGAGGAGAAGTTTTCTGTATTCTTCCAAATGCTACAGATATGATCGCTATTTATCTACGATTACTAAAAATACTCAAGAAAAACATTATAAAGTGCAGCAAAAGGGAGATGGAAAATAAGGAGAGAGAAAGCATTACATGTATTCTTGTTCATTTTACAGTAAGATTCAGGGAATAACACACTACTGAACACAAATATGGAAGATACAGACAGATGGAAACTATTCAATATATGCAGTCATTTTATTATACTGTTTGGATTCCTGAAATTATCAGAATGAATCATCTGTTTCAGCAAAGGCATGCTCACAGCTTCTAGAGAGGTGGCTCAGGTACCAGAAAGAACATAGCCATATTAGTATGATACTCTGCCTGGGTTAACATAATATCCCACTTCTCTATGAGGCTAATTATGTCTAACAAAGCAATGCATGAATAATAGCTACTCTGCCTCCAGAAGTAAGCACTTATAACTCCTTCAAAAACAGAATAAAAAGAAAGTCCCTGAAAAACAGCCTACAACAGAAGTTATTTCCTTGTTACAGACACGCTTGAAACATCTGAAAAGTGTTTACTCTTTCTCTGTTCTCTGTTATTTGCCACATACAATACGTGACTTCAAACTGTGTGAGTGTAGTGGGAGAAACCATTCACAAGGGTTCTCCCCGCTCCAAGTGGCATCCACCATTGGCTAATCCAATACATTTCATAAAATTTAATCAATGCTTTGAATTTCTAGCATTTTACTAAATTATTATTTAAGGACAGTTTCTTTCAGAGCCTTCTGAATACAACTGTATTTACTGTACTGTCAGAGATAAGATATTTTAAAATACCTGTTCTTTGATACTGGTAGGGGAAAACAAGAGTCAGATCAAAAGATGGAAGGAAAAAGAAAGGAAGACCCACCATTCTGCTCTCCTGATCCTGAAAATGGAACTATTTGTAATTTAACTTCTGACATTCTGAAACTGCTCTGAAAGTCATCTCTAACTGACCAGAATGGCTCATCCCCTTCCTTACCAAAGGGTTGCATCAGCTCACTTCCCTCCTACTCTTAACAATTGTTTCTATTCATCCATTCATTCCTTGTATGTCTATATATTGTTACTAAGTGCAGTTCAAAGTGTTAACTCTTCAGTTTTTAGTAATTATTGTTCAAAAAACTTTGAGGCACTTGATTTTGATTTGATTTGCTTAAGCACTTTGTTGTATTACTCATGTATGGTTATTAAATGTTCTTCAATCACCAAAGAATTATCCTTTATGATTATCCTTTTTAACTACATATTATTTACATCTTTGAAGAGTGCTGTCCTTTTTGAAGGACTTCACATGTATAAGGGAACAACTCATCACAGCAAGACTTCTGGACCCGACTGAAAAAAAGAGATACCATTCACAGGAACACCTACCACATAACCAGCTGTCAGTACAGTAGACTCTTATAAAACTCATGTTTACACATAGTTAGGACATCTGTGACAAAGGGCAGCCTTTGAAAAACAAGAAGTAGAAGTTAATTCTCAGGTATAGTTTAAAATACCAATGGACAAAATCTGAAAGTACCAGCTAATCAAAATACCGCAGGGACACCTTCCAGAATAGTAAGTGTATCACATTACAACAGGGATTTCAGCTGAAGATAATGAAGTGCATTAACTGAAAAATATCACTCATGTTATTTTTCTATTTCTTCCTTTTTATCAATATTTCCATCACAGTAGGATCTGGGCAGTTTTCAGAAAGATTTACCAAAAAAAAAAAAGGACATTACAGTCTAGCTATTTTTAAAGGTATTTCTAGAGATGGGTTTGAAATAAAATTCTGTAATGAGACTCTATTGTGGCAGCAGAATGCTCTTTTCGTGCAGAGACAAAGAAAATAAGTAATATCAGTAGAACAGGTGAAAAACCTGGAGAACTACATGGGACTAAATAAAGTCTAATACAACAAATCTGATTAGCAGTGGCAAAAAAATACCTTGTCTAGATTACTGATGGCCAGACTATTCCAGGTGCCCAAGAAGCTCTATATAAAAGAGATTTAGACTAGCTCCAGTGTTTGAAAAAATGGTTTAGAAATACCTTTACTTCATCAGTAAGGTATGATTCACTTTGATTCAAAAACTTGGATATTAAAGAGCTTTGCATGTCTGGCTACTAAGACTGTAACCTGTAAAGCTGAATCGGATGCAGTTCACAGTACAGTGAGTGCTTACATTAACTTCTGTGGAAGCTAGATAGAATTTTAATATATCCTCGCTTTGAAATCTGCTACAGCAACCAATGCCTATGCAATACTAGAGTTACTTGGGAGGAATATAGTAATGCTGTCAGGGTATGCAGAGATGTGATGAGGAAGGCCAAGGCCCACTTGGAATTAAATCAGGCAAGCTATGTCAAAGGTAATAAGACAGGCTTCTTTAAATACATCAGCAGTAAAAGGAAGACTGGGGACACGGTGGGCCCACTGCTGAACACGGAAAGGGGCCCTGGTGACACAGGATGCAGAGAAGGCCGAGTTACTGAATGCCTTCTTTGCCTCAGCCTTTACTGCTAAGGCTGGCCCTCAGGCATCTCAAACCCCAGAGGACAGAGGACAAATCAGGAGAAAGGAAGACTTGGTATCGGTTGAGGAGGATTGGGTCAGAGATGACCTATGCACACTGGATCCTTGCAAAATCCCATAGCATCCTCACAGGCAAGCTGAGGAAGTGTGGGTTGGATGAGCAGACAGTGAGGTGGACAGAGAACTGGCTCAGCCACACAGCTCAGAGGGTCGTGATCAATGGGGCAGAGTCTGGCTGGAGGCCTGTCACTAGTGGTGTTCCCCAGGGGTCTGTGCTGGGTCCTGTCCTGTACAACATATTCATCAATGACCTGGATGATGGGACTGAGCGTAACCTCAGCAAGTTTGCTGATGACACCAGGCCGGAAGGAGTGGCTGATAACACCAGAAGGCTGTGCTGCCATCCAGCGAGACCTGGACAGGCTGGAGAGCTGGGCCCAGGGGAACCTTATGAAACTGAACAGGAGCAAGTGCAAGGTCCTGCACCTGATGAGGAACAACCCCAGGCACCAGGACAGGCTGGGGACCTGCTGGAAGGCTGCTCTGTTGAGAAGGACCTGGGAGTGCTGGTGGACAACAAGCTGACTATGAGCCAGCACTGGGCGCTTGTGGCCAAGAAGGCCAATGGTATCCTGGGGTGCATTAAAAGGAGTGGGACCAGCAGATCGAGAGAGGTTATCCTCCCCCTCTACTCCACCCTGCTGAGACCACATTTGGAGTGCTGTGTCCAGTTTTGGGACCCCCAGTTTAAGAAAGATGTGGAACTGCTTGAGCAAGTCCAGCAGAGAGCTACCAAGATGATCAGGGGAACTGGAGCATCTCCCTTATGAGGAAAGGCTGAGAGACCTGGGTTTGTTCAGCCTGGAGAAGAGAAGGCTGAGGGGGCGATTTCATCAATACCTATAAATATCTAAAGGGTGGGTGTCAGGATGATGGGACTGGGCTCTTTTCAGTGGTGCCCAATGACAGGACAAAGGCAATGGGCACAAGTTGGAGCATAGGAAGTTCCAGCTAAACGTGAGAAAAAAAACCCTTTCCTGTGTGAGTGCCAGAGCAGGGGCACAGGCTGCCCAGGGAGGCTGTGGAGTCCCTTCCCTGGAGACATTCACACCCCGCCTGCACGCAGTCCTGTGCCCCTGCTCTGGATGTGCCTGCTCAAGCAGGGGGGGTTGGACAAGATGATCTCCAGAGGTCCCTTCACAATCCCCATTATTCTGTGATTCTGTGAAATCAACCAGAAGAAGAAAATCTTTAAATATGAAAAAGACAGGGAAAGTAAGTATTCATCACACTGAATTACAAAAGAGTATTTCCATTACATCTTGCTCTCAAAGGTGGCATCTACCGTAAGTATGAGTGATGTCTAGCACTATACAGTGCCAGCACAGTAAGTCCAATGTTTTCACTGGAAGTGTTACAAATTTTTGTGTTTATGAAAAACTGGGTAATAAAACTTGGTGGAATCATGGAGCTTGATGTATAGATTATGGATTTACTTTAGTACCACACATACACACACACACCAGCTTTGGATAGTGTTGTATATGTCCAGAAATTTAGGACAGACTTAGCAAGTCCTGAATATCTATACAATGTAGGATCAAAAATGCTACCAGAAAGGTTCAGTTCAGCAGTTTTACCATTCACAGGCATTCAAATCTTCCATTCACAGGGACAGAGGTTGTATTGACTAAAGGCACGCTGAGCTTCACCAAAGAATGCAGTGTTTTAATATCCATATACCCATCATATTGTGACAGAGCTACAAGGCTGCCCATCAGGAGGCTTTACTCACAGTTAGTCAATCTCACTTTTCCCAAAGCATAGGTACTGGAAGAAAGAGGGGAAATAAATTCAATATCAAAAAACCCAGTCTTTTATTTATGTAACCATAGTTCTTTAACCAACTTATGTTTGTTTCTTCATATTGCATCAAATCCACATGACAAAACATTTTGGAATTGCTCATCAAGTGGCTTGTTAAATATTGTACACTCAGAATTACCTTGAATTACTTTGAAATGTCTTGTCTGACTGATTTTTTTTTCCTTCAGGTTTGCATCTTGTGGTCAACTAAGTTTTCCATGCAAGGAAGGAGAGGGCTTTTCCTTCTGCTGGGGCATTTATAAGGTCTTTCCTATGTGGATTCACTGGCACATAGTAAGTTATCCGCATATGCTGCAAGTTTTCCCTCAGGCAGGGAACTTTCACGGTTTCTGTCCTCCACTCAGCCATTTAATTCATAAAACTTACAGGAGCTTAATTATCTTTGAAAACTTCTACCTTACTCAAATGTGGTTAACATCATTCCACTGATGGAAGACTTTATGAGTAGAGGCAAGGGCAGAGACAGAAACACACACACATCACACAAAATCAGATCAAAACAGTTTTTCTAATAAAATCCAAAGGAGAGTATTATACCTTGCTAACTCTTTCTATAGCAGAGCTTTTGCATTCCCATCTTTCCAATGTTTAACATTTTTCTTAGAATTCAAGTTTGTGCAGTTATGGTTTTACACAAAAACTATGTCTTTGATGTTAAATGGTAAGTGTGTTTCTACACTTTCAAACTGTAGGAAAAAATGTGAAATGTGAAAATAAGGATCTAACAACCAACAGCATATAAAAATATATTAAGAATTAGAAACTCATGAGAGTTTCCACCATTTCATTGTATTTAAATGGCTACAGTTGTAATATTTATTTTGGAAAGCTAAATAATTCTAGCTAATACCGGACCATAGGATCAAAATTTTGATGGCATGCTCTCTTCAATTGTTCTTTAACTACATTTCTATATCTTAATCACTGGACTAGTCAAACATACATTGAACATACATTAAAACACATGCTGTGACACTGCTGAAGCATAAGGACCCTACAAAGGAAATACTTAAATGAATTCCAGTCATCCTCCCTGGGATTTAGGATTTCATATAGGAAGCTTTTTCTGGCTCTTGTGTTCATTCTTGCAAACCGTGTAACCACTCAAGACAATTAACCTCACCTTAGCTTCAAAATCTTGGACAAAGCCCTCAAAATCGGAAACTTCCATTTAGACTAGCAGGTTTCTATTTAAGCACCTATGTGGCCTGATTTTGCAAAGCATCATGTACTGACAAGCTTCCACTAAAGACAGCCAAAGGACTCGCTACTACTAAGCATTAGCTCAGTTTAGAAACCTACACTTAGCTTCTAGAGATTACTGAAAATCATATGGCCCAGATGCCAAAAATGGGATGACCTTCATTCAGTTTAACTAATTCTTCTGACACATCTCGCTTCTAGCATGATTAGTATTATCTGCTAACATCCCAAACGTGTGGATTTGACTGTGCAGTGCATAAAAGGGGGGAAATAAAAATTTCACAAGCTGAAGAACTAACGAAACCAGAAGATGGAATTCAGTTTGCTTAATCTAGGCACTTAATTCAGATGCATTCATTCCAACCCAGGGCTTAAGTTTCAACTTAGTTGGTGAAGAAATAACTGGCTTTGAGGCCTCCAGAAGCAGACCCTGTCTGCATAACAGCTGCCTAAACCCAAGCAGACAAGATCTTTATTTAGAGATACTCAAAAGCACATATTGCTCTCCACTGACTATAAAGGAACTTAGGTCCTTATTTTAGGAGGACTACTTTACTAGGCACAAGTGCTGGAACACCACAGTACTTAGGCCTATGCCAGCATCAGCAAGTAATACAGCACTACCAGAACAGATCAAGGACATCAATAGTTGGTGCAGAGACCCCAAAACGTACAGTCTATGTAGGTCCATGATTTTTCTGCAGACTGGACTTAGTCTGATTCTCTGAACTGAAAGACCAACTACATGCAGTTCAAAGCTGTACATAAAAATCAGTCATTGGTTTGGACGCTTATACTTCCATCAGTAGCTGGTGCCCATACAGTGCATACCTGGAACAGAACTCCCAGTTTAGTTTCCTCCAAAAGTAATCTAGCTCACGTGCACTAAACCAACCAGCTCATGGTAAGCAGAGACAGCTGGGGGCTTTGCTCCACAATGACACTATTGCTCCGAACCACACTACTAACGTAGACACAGGCTAAATAAATCTCAGGATCTCACTACGGCTTCCATCCCTCCTCCCCTTTTATTCATCCCTGGGTGGAAATCAGTCATTTGAGTTATTACCAACACCTTTCTTCTCCATCTCACTGATTGGTATTGCAAAGCTTGTTAGGAACATAGCATCTTCAGAATATTAAAACCTCTGCCAGATGTGACTGATCTTGGCAAACAACTTCAAAAGTACACTGTGGTGAAGTGGCAGACAGACAGTACGACCTCTCAAGATAATTTCCAATGGAAATCAGTCAAAAAACAGTTACTCATAACCACTGGCTTTCCCATATTACTGTCTATGGGAGCTGTGCTTTCATCCTAAATGTCCTTGACACTGAAACCCTTAAGAGAAGACCTTAGCAGAAACCACACTTTATACAAAGTTTCACTTACTTTGAAATCTTGTAACACAGTAGCTGATTGTTTGAAATAGAAATGTGCATTTTATCATTGTATTATAATAATGAACTGTAAAAAATGGGCAGGATGTGAACATTTTAAAACTCTGTAGGGAGAACACACAGTGCAATTTTAAAGAAGCTTTTACAAGCACATTTACTGCAGAGATTGCAATGCTATTTATCTGTACATCGTTTATACCTTCCCAAATTTTTCCTGCAGTACAGCCATCCAACCAATTACAGACTATTTCTTCAAACTTCTCTCACTAACTATAAGCATAAATGGGTTTTGCTTAAATTACTTTCCTTTTATATGAAACACTGATTTTTTTTCTTCCACAAGTAACATATCAATAGTAGATGAACATCAGTAATGTTCCAGCTGTTATAAACTGCTCCTCCTTCACAATGGTTCTGCAGTCCTGTAACTGGTGGTTAGTATTTCAGCCACTGCACCTGTAGCACATAGCTATATAACACACAGTGACAAATTCCATAAACAACTATCTTAGTTACATCGGGACAGAGAACACCAAATCCTTCAAGAGAAGGGTGAAAAAGACAAAAGTTACATAGTAAAGCACCTAAAAGCTGCCATATGACAAAATGAGTGTTTCCCATGCAGTGTCACTTCACCCCCTTGTTGCTCACACTTTCTGAAAGCAAGACAAGATTTGCATAAATGCATATTATTATATGACATTTAACTAACATGGGCAGATCTCTAGGAATTCCTATAATACTTTCAAAAAACTATTAATAAATTAATTTACCTGCTCACTATTGCGGGACTGAAGAGGCTGATTTATGTTCTGGGAGAACAGAACAAAAGATGGGTGACGGCTAGCCCAGCAAGCCTGCCTTGCTATGAACACATCGAAGACTCTTGCCATATGAACATGGTTATTTCAGATGCTCAGGGAGGACCAACAGTTGGACATTTTAAAGTGCTCAGAAATGACGTATCGACTCCTTTATCTCCTGGTCTGGCAAGAAATAAGTGTCCTTTCTCTGTCTTCACTCCCTATCCTCCTGATAGATCGCTCAAGTTTTTCCTATGAAAGCTGTAAATATTAACCCTGCCAGTAGGCTGAGACCCATGTTTCCTCAAAATATTCCTCATGAGGTCCTCAAGATGGTCCTCGTTCTGCAGTAAAGTGACAAAACTGGCAACCCTGGTATTGCCCCAAGTGGCAACCAATATAAGGAAATGAAGAAGTATGTTCCAAAATAAAGTTGTCTCCTTTTGCTACTGGGAGTGAAAAGCACCAGCTCCAGCTCTTCCTCACCCTTTAGCTGGTGAAACCATTCTTCCCTCTCAGAGTGACACCTTCCTTCCAGCCAGTAGCTATCTCACAGACCTGAAAATTAACCAGTCCAGATGTAACAAAGAAAATAACTACAGAGATTCTAAGAAAAGAAGGAATTTTAAGGCTAGGATGTTAGCTAGCATAAGCCAGGAAATTTAAAACGGAAATTGAAATTTTAGTCGAAGACAGACATTTTGGCACAGATATTGCATGATTTTCCTTTTAGTATTGTCAGTCAAGATCCTCACTCCTGGGACTACACCTTCACAGTACATTCCAAATATACACAACATGCGGAGATGCTTTGAAAGTTGATGATATTTGCATTTGGACTGACATCTTCTTGTAATATGTTTGACACTGAGCACTTTTGTAACAAAGAACTGAGCCGATTTCAATCCAAGTCTTTTCCAAAGAATAACGGGCAGCTACACATGAATGAATAAGTGAACAGTTCGCTACAGCAATGAATGCCTCTGAAAACAGCAAGCGTGCAGGCACCAGATGGAAAAAGAACATTATTGCAATTCCTGCATCCCATTGTGTAACAGCCAACAGAGCCGTTAACGCTTTCTGGTGATTTCTAAGCTTTTTAATGTGCTTTCCTTTGAAGGTGTTTTTTTGTGCCCTGTCAGTCTGAAAGCTAGGTTCAGCTGTCTGGGAAAGAAATTTTATTGGCAAGCTATCGAATAGGGGGAAAATACAAAATATAGGTGGAAACAAATACTAGTAATCTTATTACAAAAATCACTAGATGGACACAAAGTTTACATTATGAAGTATGACCCTTTACCTACGGCACAAGTCTTTTGCCTTTTACAAGCCACACCTTTCTCTCTTCCATACTAGAGCCATCTGCCTTTCTCCATCTTATCCCACAGGAATGTCTATCTCATGATCCCAAGGAGTTTTTACACTTTATTGTTTTCTTTTTCAGAAAGCAAACTTAAATCTTATTCAGCATATGACATTATGTCTTCCTCCAGAACTCAGGGTGAAATGGTTTCAGTCAATTTAAATTACTTATTTTCACTGCTACCACCACAGATCATCATGAGAAAGCCACCCACTGAGCAAAATACTCTCAGTTACAGTAATGTGTTCATGCTAAGCAGTGTATTTTCCTGTCCCCAAATATACATGAACTTTTAAACAATGTTCATTTTACTTGGAATGTGACTTCAGTACCCTGTGTACAGTAGAAGTGAGAGTCTTATTTAAATTGTCAATAAGCATGTCTAAGCGATGTCTGAACTAGTCCCTGGCAAACCAGGGCAGAAAGATTACACAATATTAGCAAGTTGAATTCAAGTGAAAAATGCCTGCTATGTATTAAAGATATATTGTCTTGCTTATTCAGGAAAACACCTGTACCTCACACAGAACCAAATTAATTTCTGCTGTAAATGAGAATAATAATTTTTAAATTGGAGCATTCATAATCACACTAGTACCAAATTTTAAACTCTGCTTTGGTAGTGGTGTACCAGCTTAGTATGAAAAATGGTCTTATTTTCATAGCTGTATTTTTAAAGGACATATACTAATACTCGACCCCTAAAATATAAGGAAGCAGCTTATACTGTGTCTGTATGAGGAAAGTGATCATTATTATTGACAACAAAGTATTTTGTAACTCTAGAAACATATTTTCTTACAGCAGAAGTTCCTAAATCTGAATCAACTTCAGTGACATTTAGTTATATCTAGGAAGGGCTAGACCTCAAAACCATACACTGATTACACAATATAACTCTACAATGTGCTCAAGGAACACCATGTTCTGACTTTGGGCAGAAAACTATATCGCTATCTTTACAACGTTATCATAAAATCAGCAGTGGCTGCTTTTTAATTACTAAGGCTAACATATTAAGATTTAGCATGCAGAAAAAAAGTATGGGACTGCATCTTTTTCCAGAGTAGAAAACAACTACTCTTCTTTGTAAAAAGGGGAGAAAAGGATTGTTTCATGTATCTTGAGAGTGACCCATGTGAGCAGTTCAGAGACAATGATGGTAAGATGGTGGTGGGGAGGAATCAAAACTCAGTTAGACCTCACAGCTGAAAGGACAATAACAATAAAACCGAAAGCTAGGATGACAGCTGTGTGGCCTAACTGCAATAACAGCAACAAGAGGCATGTTTAAAAGCTGGCATACCCTGCTTAACTGTCAAGATAATTTGCTGCTTACATTTCTGATATATTTAAAGTTTCAGTGGTATAACCAAAGGTGGTCTAACCCCAACAGCCCCAGTGCATGCAGTCAGGTCTGGCATTCCCCTGCTCCCCCATCTCCTCTCAATCATCTGCTGGACTGCAGTCCTCACTACGAAATTCAACACAGCAAAAGGGGACATTACTTAAGAATCTTTTTAAGAGAAGTAAAATAATTTTCAGAAACAAATCGAACAAACAATCCATAAGCTTCCACACGTTGGAATTTACAAAGCAGCAACATGTGGAAGTTTGGCCATTTTGCCACTACTCGTTCTTAAGGCCTTAAATCTGCAATATTCACTCCAAGACAACACGACCTGTATGTTGCAGGTGAAATGATCCAAACACACTGAAAGACGAATCATATAAGGCTGCTACAAATTACAGGCATTTGGCCAAAATAAGAGCATTGCTCCAATATAGATGAGCATCGTCCCCAGAAAATTAGAGCATAATACTGTACCAGTATGATTTAATTTAAAAGACACAAAGGCAGGCATATATGCAAGACTGGCAACAATGAAGTATTTGGAGGTTCACTATAAAAAGTAAGACACTAACAATTGACTAGATTGTGATTTTGTTTCCTTTGTGGTAAAACAGTATTGACGAATACTATAGTGTCATGTTTCTTGTTTGCAAGCTAATGTCATAAATATTTGACAAATCCAGTCTGGACAAAAAGACAATGCTCTGCCCAGAGTTAGGGCAGCGCATCATCAGACTGCCCCTGGAGCAGCCAAATGCTGGAATTATGATTACGGTGTTGCAATCTCCCTCGGGACTCCATTGCCACTCTGAGAGGGAGCAAACTGATCTACACCTGGCACAGCGTACACCACCCAACGTGCTGGTGTAAAAATGCCACCCAGAGTGCTGGGAGCAAGGCTTGTTCCTCTTCACTCCGTCCATCCCTACCTACCACCGTCACTAACTTATGACATATGTACAGGCATAAAACAGAAGCCCATTTAAAACACAGACTTCCAAAATGCTACTCATGATGTGGGCGGCTCTCTTACATCTCCATACCCTACACTGGCCAAAGCAAAGCATAGTCCTGTCTCAATTAATTTCAAAAGTATTTCTATCATTCCAAAATCCCCTCCCTTTACTTCCTTAAGGCCTGATTATTCCAAAAACACATGAAGAATTGTTTTTTAGGAATGCAAGAACTTTAACATTAACAAATATATTTAACATCAGTGTAAGTTTCAATGTACACACTTGGAGCATACTCCTTTTGCCTTGTGCATATCTCAGTGATGAATCAATTCTGAACAACTACCACCAATATGTACAATGTGTCCTACTGAGTCCTAAAGTGTACAGTCTTAATATGAAAACGTGTGCAATTTGGAGATAAAGCAAACAGAGACAGTAAAATTCAGAGTAACACACATGGGTCTTTCATGCATTCTAGTGAGCTTTTAACCACATGCCTGTCCCCATTTATGAGTTGTACTGAGCAAAAACACTGTAGCGTACAGCTTCTTTCAACTCCTGAACAATCTAGTTTTGTAGGTTTTACTGGCAAAGTGTTTGGTACCTACTTGCTCATAGGCGATGAAGAATCATTGTATCCTACTGATATAACTCTTCACTGCCATTACCCCAAGTACAGTGCTGCTTAGGAAACAGTAATAGAGTGGTACAACACACACTAGGTTTAATATATTAAATAACGTAATAGGATGCCACAGTGGGGCCATACATTGCACCATAAGCACTGCTGATAGGCCCGTCGCTTCAGTATCTCTTCCACTCAAGGTAGCTCAGTTTGAATGTTTTTTTTGAAGGGAAAAAAAACAGGGTGGGAGGGGTTGGGATGTAACACACAATATGTTGTAACAACAAACCACTGTATTGTGAACTTCTTTTTTAGATAGTAACATGACAAACAAGAAATGTCTAATTTTATAACAGCTTTTCTTAAGACTATTACAGTAATATTTTTTAATTGAAGGCAGAAAACCAGATTTTCGTTTCTCACAAGCCCTTCCACTGGTAACGTCATAGAAGTTGGAATCTCTGGCTGTTTTGCCCAGGTATCAACGCATGTCAAGCATGTGGCTATCAAAACATGTGATGTAAAAGTCATCAAGCCTTGTAAAAAAAGAAATTACCCTAGCAAATTGAGACGGGAAACATACAGCCCAGGTAGGTAACTACCTGAATGCATGGCCTACATATCTCTGATACTTCTGCTGTATATGCAATTACACACAGCCTTAAAATAGTTAGCGTAACTTACAGGGCAAAGACAACTGTTGTTGAAGTCCACTCTGGCACCATTTTAAAAACATTTCTTAAAATCTTGTAATAATGACTTAATTTATTAAAAAGGTGCACATAAAAAAAGAAACCTGTACATTTGTGAAATTAAATTAAACTTAAAAGCTATTTAAGTAAATTTTAACTTGAATAAAAATTTTAAAGACTTCAGTCTGGATCATTTTTTCTCTAGATGTGCTAAAGCACCCTATATAAATTTTTCAAAAAAAAGTTTCTAGATGTCATGAAAAAATGCACTAAATGGAAACAAAATAACAAAACTTCTTTTTAATATCTATAATACTGGATCACCAGGTCAAATGAGGGTTCTTATAAATGTTTTTTTCAGTGGTATTACTAGTGTCTCAAAGTTCAGATTCTGGGAAATCATCTTTACTTACCACAGTCTCAATGTGTGCTCCATAGGAAATGGAGGTTTATTTACTGAAGAAGGAAGTCACTCTGCCAGGCTGATGCCATGCCTTCAACTATGGTAACTCTAACTGAACTGTCACATTCAGTTACAAATCTGAATTAGAGCATCTTTTTCTGTGGTTGATGCAGCATTTATTTGCTAATATTAGGCAACAACCCTGAATACTAAGCAGATAAAAAGTTGAAATCACTCTATGCTAACATCTAAACTAAAAAGAAGTCATTTATGGATATCATACAATGAGCTTCAACAGTTCTCCCAAAAACTTCATAGTTTATATATTTGTGTTGATATAATTTCCAAGGTTTGTGAAGATTTATTAAGCATATCCTACTGGGTAAGACAGAACAGCAATCAAAGAATGACTGAGAATTAAGATCAGAGTCCCACCACCCACAATGACGGTCAAGCCAACAGCATGTCATCAAAGCTGTTGAAAACCAAATGTAACTACTGTTACCAAGATTTGCCAGGATACCAAAGTGACACACAGAAAATGATCTACAAAGGTCTGTGCGTGGGAGACAAAATCTTCCGTTGCCTCCAGAACTTCAGAGGAGCTGAAGCATTTAGCCTCTTCCATGAAGACTGCGACATCCGCGGCCGGGCGCTAGACTGGGAGGGACGAGGGCGGTCCCGGAGCCAGGGAAGCCCGCGGAAGCGCAGAGCGGCCCGGCAGCTCCCGGCAGCGCTCGCGAGGGAGGCTGACGCGGCCTGGGCGATGCCACGAGCCACAGCGGGAGATTTAAACGCGGTGTAACCGTCAGCCCCGTCAGTCGGCGACGAACGCAGCGGCGGCAACACGAAGTTCCGCGGCCGGGCGCTAGACTGGGAGGGACAAGGGGGTTCCCGGAGCCAGGGAAGCCCGAGGAAGCGCAGAGCGGCCCGGCAGCTCGCGCGAGGGAGGCTGACGCGGCCTGGGCGTTGCCACGAGCAACCGTAGATTTAAACGGCCCCAGGGAGCGCGAGCGACCAGGACGTTGCGCGGCAGTTTGCGCGGCAGCGCAAGCTGGCAGTTTTCTGTATCCGGCATGCAGGCCCACAACCCGGGAAGCTCCCTAGGTCTCTGCCAGGACGGTGAGCACTCGCCGCAGAGCTAATACCAGCGTTCCCCCAGCGAAAGCCCCAGAGAGCTTTGATGCACCCACCCAGAGGGAGCTGGTGAGGAAGGAGGTGAGTCAGTACAGACTGTAGGTTGCAACGTGTGCCCCAACCCCTCACCTGGTGAGAAGGTAAGTACCTGCACAAGGTGTGCACAGGCTGATGATCTGCGGCGCCAGGTGGCTGAGCTGCAGGACACAGTTAGACGGCTGAGTAATATTAGTAGAACTGAGGCAGAGATAGACAGGCGGTCTCAGAACCGCGCTCCTGTAGCAGACACCACTGAGAACGAGGCACTTTGGACCCTGGTGACCTGCAAAAGCAGGGCTCTGCCTCAGCCCCCACCTCCCAGTATCACCACCAACATCTGTAGTTTAGCAGCTGCAGACACCCACGAACAAGGTCCACAAGGTGCAACTGTACCAGCGGCACAGAGTAGATACAGTAAAGAGAAGAGACAAGTGCTTGTAGTGGGTGACTGTCTGTTAAAACGTGCTGAGGCGCCCATCTGCCCCCCGGACAGGCAGTCACGAGAGGTTTGCTCCCTTCCAGGAGCTACGATCCGAGATGTCACTGAGAGGGTGCCACAACTGGCCAAAAGCAGTGATTACCATTCGCTGTTACTCTTCCATGCGGGCACAAACGACGCTGCAAGCCAGAGCCTGGCCAGAACTAAGGAAGACTATAAAGCTCTGGGAAAGCAAGTGAAGAATATTGGTGCCCAAGTTACTTTCTTCTCCATGTTACCCTTTGGAGAAAAACGGGGTATTAGAAATAGGCAACTAATGCAAATCAACTCCTGGTTACGTGGCTGGTGTCAACATGAGGGTTTTGGCTTTTATGACAACGGGATGTTCATCAACAACCATAGGCGGCTGCGGGGGACGGACTCCGCCTGCCGGGAAGGGGCAAGGGAATCTTTGGCAGCAGGCTGACAAACTTGGTCAGGAGGGCTTTAAACTGAGGAACTCAGGGGGAGGGGGACAAACGGGCAATGCTAATGCCATCACACACAATGCAGGAATAAGACAGGACAACCTGAGCAGTGACAAAGGTGCCATCATGGCCCCATGCAGTGGCAACCAGGAGACCAAGCACCTCAAGGGTTTGCATGGCTGTAGTGGGTCCTCGTATACCCCTCTGGGAAAACCTGTGTGCTCAAGCACCTCCCTGAAATGCCTGTACACCACCAGCACAGGCAGCATGGGGAATAAACAGCAGGAACTAGAGGTCTGTGTGCGGTCGCAGGGCCATGATCTCATTGCAATCACAGAGACATGGTAGGATAGCTCACATGACTGGAATGTGGTCATGGATGGCTACAGGCTTTTCCGGAAAGACAGATGAGCAAGGTGAGGGGTGGGGAGTTGTTCTTTATGTGAGGGAGCAACTGGAATGCATCGAGCTCTGCCTTGGAGTAGAAAGAGAACAAGTTGAGAGCTTGTGGGTAAAATTAAGGGACAAATATGGGCAACACTGTTGTGGGTGTTTGCTATATGCCAACTGATCAAGAAAAGGAAGTTGAAGCCTTCTACAGACAGGTGGAAGTAGTCTCGCAATTGCAGGCCCTGGTCCTCATGGGAGACTTCAACCACCCTGATATTTGCTGGAAAAGCAACACAGCAAGCCATGCACGATCCAGAAGGCTCCTGCAAAGCATCGAGGACAACTTTTTGATGCAAGTAGTGGAGGAGCCAATGAGGCGAGATGTGCTGCTGGACCTCATACTAACAAACAAGGAAGGGCTGGCTAAGGATGTGAGACTTGGGGGTAGCCTTGGCTGCAGTGACCACGAGATGGTTGAGTTTAGGATACTGTGAAGTAGAAGCAGGCTAACAAGTCGTATTAAAACCTTGGACTTGAAGAGGGCCAACTTTAGCCTGTTCAAAAACATGCTAGGAGGAATCCCATGGGCTACGGCTCTGGAACACAGGGCGGTCCAAGAAAGCTGGACAGTATTAAAGGACCACTTCCTCCCAGCTCAAGATTGGTGCATCCCCAGGAGGAAGTAGTCAGGCAGATGAGCCAGGAGACCTGCATGGATGAGCAAAGAGCTTCTAGGGAAACTCAAATGGAGGGAGTTTCCCAGTATGTGGAAAAAGGGACTGGCCAATCGGGAGGAATTTAGGAATGCTGTCAGGGTATGCAGAGATGTGATGAGGAAGGCCAAGGCTCACTTGGAATTAAATCAGGCAAGGCATGTCAAAGGTAACAAGAAGGGCTTCTTTAAATACATCAGCAGTAAAAGGAAGACTGGGGACACGGTGGGCTCACTGTTGAACAAGGAATGGGGCCCTGGTGACGCAGGATGCAGAGAAGGCAGAGTTACTCAATGCTTTCTTTGCCTCAGCCTTTACTGCTAAGGCTGGCCCTCAGGCATCTCAAACCCCAGAGAAGAGAGGACAAATCAGGAGAAAGGAAGACTTGGCATCGGTTGAGGAGGATTGGGTCAGAGATGACCTATGCACACTGGATCCCAACAAATCCATGGGTCCCAACGGGATGCACCCACGAGTGCTGAGGGAGCTGGTGGATGTTCTTGCTGAGACACTCTCCATCATCTTTGAAAGGTCGTGGAGGACAGGAGAGGTGCCCGAGGACTGGAGGAAAGCAAATGTCACTCCAGTCTTCAAAAAGGACAAGAAGGAGGACCTGGGGAACTATAGGCCAGGTTGGGGGCTGAACTACTGGAAAGCGGCTCTGTTGAGTAGGACCTGGGAGTGCTTGTGAACAACTAGGTGACCATGAGCCAGCAATGTGCCCTTGTGGCCAAGAAGGCCAGTGGTATCCTGGGGTGCATTAAAAGGAGTGGGACCAGCAGATCGAGAGAGGTTATCCTCCCCCTAGTGAGACCACACTGGGAGTGCTGTGTCCAGTTTTGGGACCCCCAGTTCAAGAAGGATGTGGAAATGCTTGAGCAAGTCCAGCGGAGAGCTACCAAGATGATCAGGGGACTGGAGCATCTCCCTTATGAGGAAAGGCTGAGAGACTTGGGTTTGTTCAGCCTGGAGAAGAGAAGGCTGAGGGGGGATTTCATCAATACCTATAAATATCTAAAGGGTGGGTGTCAGGATAATGGGACTGGGCTCTTTTCAGTGGTGCCCAATGACAGGACAAAGGCAATGGGCACAAGGTGGAACACAGGAAGTTCCACCTCAACAGGAGAAAAAAACCCTTCCCTGTGCGGGTGCCAGAGCCGTGGCACAGGCTGCCCAGGGAGGCTGTGGAGTCTCCCTCCCTGGAGACATTCAAACCCCACATGGATGCAGCCCTGTGCCCCGGCTCTGGGTGTGCCTGCTCAAGCAGGGGGATTGGACAGGATGATCTCCAGAGGTCCCTTCCAACCCCATCATTCTGTGATTCTGTGATCCCATCAATGAAGGAGTACAGAAGGACATATCTGGGATTCCAATGATTTCTGTCACCACAGCATTTTTCCTTTACTGAGTTTTCCTCAGATCAAGGATGGGATGTAATGTCTATGCCAAAGAAATATCAAGGCTGAAATAAGCTAAACAATGTCTGTCTTTTGCCAAGCCTTTTCATGTGAACACAGTTAATAAAATCCACAACAGAATATTTTCTTGTGGTTTAATAAAGGCTAATTCATTTTCAGATTAATACATTTTTAAGCAAAATCACAAGCATCTTCACCACATTTTGCAACAAACTCTAGATCTCCTTAGAATAAGTGATTTCTTGATTTTATTTTTTTTTTTAATAGGTTTCCACCAACAATTTGGGTTTACTTTCTGTGACCAGGTGTTTGAAAAGGTTTCTGGTACATATGCTGGACAATGTAGCATTAAGAAAATTTGGACGACAGGGCCAAACACTGGCCTAGCTAAGACAATTATGGGGAACAAATATGTACTGTGGCCCAGGTAAGCCTGACTAGCACCACTCTGGGCAGCAGCAGCAACGGAAGAGCTCACTTCTGGCAGATATAATGGAACTGCGACAGGAAGCAAGAGTGATAAAAGGGTCTGAGTAGATCCAAGAGCAACTGAAATTAGAGTACTTGCTCCATCAAAGCTTTCCCCATCAGTTTATCAAGGGAACATATTCTGGGTTGAATACAGATGCAGCATGACTTACTTCCCTTCTCATAGCAATGAGGAAGCTATGGAAAACACATGGGGTGAACTTACCTGTTTCTGAGCAACTGCAATGCACTTAAGCTTGGATCATTCATTACAAACTGATGTTTTAGGTGAGAATGTGATACTTGATTTCCTACCTCTTTACTAAGGTCCGTTCAATATTTTCTGCAGCGAGTGCTGGATTCCATTAAATGTATTTACATTTTTGTCCTTAAGTACTGTTTGCTGGGTTTTCAATACACATTTTTTTAACCATCCAACAAATACTGTGGTCATGCAAATGTTTACACTGAGTTCATGTTATTTACTTTTGCCCAAAAAAAGAGTTGTTCTTAATTCTAAAAATACTGGATTTGTTTAGAGAAAAAATGATTAATAATTACTAAGAATTGTAATTTTCTAGTTGTTATAAACTGAAGAGCACAGCTGAACAGCAAATCACATGGTATTATGAAGTTTAAGATGTTAGACTCATTCCCACATCTTCCGTCAGGCAGATCTTCACTAACACTAATGAACATCTGCCAGCAGAGGTGGAGTCCATGTAAAAGTAAATACATAACTTAACATGTTTGTGAAGCTTAGCTCTCATTTTCCACAGGCAGTATCACATATTAACAGACCTTCAACATTCCCGACCTGCCCACTCCTTCATAAAGTAGCAATGGCTGCAGCTTCAGAAATGGTTCCACGCTGACTCACTTCTTCTGCAATACCCAGAAGAGCTGAGACAAACCACACACTGAGAATTATTACTTCAAGTTATTGCTTCCCTTGAGCTATTTGAATAACAAACAAAAAGAATGCATAAAGTGAATCCAGATTTTCCAACTTTACTCTTTTGGAATATAAGCTCTTTGAGGCAGGAGGACTATCTTCATTTTTAACTTTGCACAGTATTTTTCACCTTATCAACAGCTCATATAATAATAAGTGTAATTGTTCTGTCCTTGCTTAAAATATGTCTGCATGGCACTTAACAAAACCTGGAGCTGGATACAGCTGATGGTAAATACTGAAGTGTAGAACAAAAGGCATCATTTCAGTGCAGTTGGCTACCTGGGCTTATAATAAAGTAAGTGAAATATAACTTTGTAGCATTTGAATAGTTTCAATTGTAGGGAGGAAAAACCATTCTGTTCACTGTAATTTACTTAGACTGGAAAAAAGAAGGATGATTGAAAAGGGAAAAAAAAACAGTTTCAGTGGAAGCAGAAGCTACTGCCTCACTCAAGATGCTAGTGCCACAGTATCCCTCAAAACCAAGACCACGCTAAGTTCATCAAACTTACTATCTCCCACAGCTGGTCATCATTGTATCTAGTCTCAGTGAAGAGTTTGTGATGAACAACTTACATGAATCTCATTTATAAATTTGGGTATATAAGGTTGTCAATATAGAAATACTTAAAACAGGTTTCCACATATAAAGAAGTTACACAAAAGAAGACACAATTCCATGTTCATTGATACAGACCCTGACAGATCTCTTGGCACAACAGATTTGATTTGGATCAAGAAAGCATATACACTGAAGAATGTTGTTGAATTAGCCAGAACACAGTATGGTGGTTACACAAGATTTATGCTGTCTGTGGAAAAGTACAGATGACACTCATCTGGCATAAAGTCAGAACAGCACAGAAAGACAACAACTGATTCAATAAAAATTTAACCAGAACAAAATTGCAACTTACAAATTTTCAGATGGCACTGTGTGCTTGTATCAGTTCCTTGCTTTGCACACCTCATGCTATTTTTATTCTATTGGGAGATACTCTAAAAGATTTGTGATCTCTTCAGCTCATAACCTAGGGACAGAGCCCAGTCCTACTGGTTAGAAGGGTATCCTCCACAAACTCAGTCAAAAGTTTGGTTATGGTTAGTCACAATGTCATTAGTAGTTTCTGTTTACCAATCTGGGCATTAAAGCAAACATCTTCCTTAAACTAAATCCACAAAAATCAGAGAACAGCATTCCAGAGGAACATTCTCAATCCCTTCCTAGCAACATGGCAAATGGAACAACAGGATCTGCATAAAACAGGATCCCCAGGCACCTGGTTAGGTAAATAGCTTGACAATTCAGTTACTGCCAAGTACAAAGAGAAACTTTCTTAAACTGCTCTAAGCAGATATTAGCTTTTAAGCATACCTGTCTCCAGATACCTTTCCTTTATAGTGCCTCTGCATCTGTGTGGGCATAAATCCTTTTTTTACATTTACCTTCATCTAAGCTTGTGTTAAGGGTTACTTCAATATAAAGAATAAAATCCAACTCATGATGCTTATACCGTACCCACTTACTGCTGTGAGCCTTCTCGCAGCTCCCAACACCCTGTACAGTCCTCATATGAGTTCACAAGGGAATTTCTTTACTCCCTAGGACAGCTCAGGAATTAGCAAGAGTGTGTCTGGAAACTAGCAGATATCAAAGGTTCACTGGCATGTGAAAGGATAACAAGGAGACACTCTGAATTCTGCAGGCTTGCCAATGAGCTGAAGAAACCATCAATTAACTATTATGTGCATAGCAGAAGCCTGCAAGTTCCAGAAAATGGAAAACCTGCTTCATACTAGATAGCATGCCAACTTGCTGCAGTACAGCACAGTGGTTCCCAAACCTGTTCTTAGCTTCTGCTGTATTCCTGCTGGTCCTATAGTGCAAGCTGCCTGCCAGTACAGCAACTTACTGCCAATCAGCTGATCCTTAGCATCTCACAATACCTGCAATACAGGAACCTCCCTGCGAGTAAGTTCCAACAAAAGCTGGAATACAGCAACTTGCACCACCAGCCCCCCCAAAAAGGGTGGTACTTTGGCATAGTAGCATGTGCAGATCCATTACATGTACTGACTGAGGCTGCCAGTTCTGTCCCCCAATATCACAACGGCCACAGCATTCCGCTACACATGCATGCCAGTCTCAATGTAATGATTTCAATCAAAGCTTAAGCCAACATCATCTGCTCCAACAATTTATCCTTAAATCCCTTTTTTTTTTTTTTTTGAGTTGCTACTTTACAAAATACAGTCCTCAGCTAAGTATAAGCTCCACTATGAAAGTGAAATCTCAGCCTCAGTGAAGTCACCAGCAAAAATTACTACTGCTTTTAATGAGTTCAGATCCCTATTTTGTTGTATGAGATTCACATGACAAAATGCAGACATCTACATTCAGGTTAACCATCTAGCTTCCCTTGATCATCACTGAAGACAAACAGACTTTTACACTCATCTCCTAGAGAAGACACCTAAAAGAGGTTGACTGATTTATACCCAAAAATTATTTTTTACCTTCTCAGGCTGAAACAGACTGAAGTGACAAGCTCTATATTGCAGGTATCTAAAATAAGCAGAAAGAAACCCACACGAATTTTGTTCTTGGTTTTCAGATTAAAACACAACTTGTGTAAATGGAACCAAGCATACCACATAATACAGACTGCTCTGTACAGAAGACCGCAATATTAGTTATTCATCACTCCTTCACTATGAAGCTCCAAATATTTAGATACCAGACAATGAGACAGCAAGTTGGAAACATTAACTGTCCATATCACCAATGAGCTGAAATAAACTATTCAAATAATTTGATCAGGTTCCTTAGAGATCTCGTAAGATTAGCACATTTTTGACACTGTGATAACTGATAATTGATTTTCTATTTAAATAAAGTTACTTCAGCTATTCTGTATGTTTTCTGCACTGTATCATTATACTTCCGTATATCTTCACATATTAAAAACAAACAGAACAGTAATAATTTTTCTTCTCTGCAGCTTCAATGTCCTAATTGTACTCTTTGCTACAACAGGATATTCCCATTGATTTATTCAACATAATCTCTTCCCTGATGCGTCTTTTTTTCAATTACTTAAATAGGAGTTATGTCCTCACTATGGACTTTCCTGTGTTTCCCTCCAGCTTCAAAAATTTGTCTTCTAACTTTCCTCCTAATTTTCACCTTGTCTGCCAAAAATAACATTCTATTTGTAATCTCTGAACTGGATTCCCAGGAACAGAACAGGAAAATCTTGTGGCCTCTTATGTACTGTCATATACCACAGTACATTTTTTTCAGTCAACTAGTCTTGACAGAACTTCCTAACAATGGCTCTTTTGCTGAACTCTATTATCAGAATGTATTTCAATAACTTATTGAAAGAGATTGTAGTAACTCCATAATACCATGTGTTTTATGGATGCAACATGTACTCTTAAAAAAACAAACCCTACTTAAATAACAGACTGTTAGGACAGTGCAAGAGGACTCTTGCATTCAGCATCCGTGGAAAAGAACATGAACCTTACACAGGCACTGCTGTGCTTGAGCAAATTTATCCCCTTTACAGTAACCATTTCATTCTTTCCCTTACTGTTAAATATATAGTTTTACTTTATGTATCCATAGCAAATTCCATTTTCCAACTTATTGGTGTGCCTCTCCCATTTTCTAGATTAAATGACTTAACAGCCTGGTTACCCTTCAGTTCAATGAAGAACATAAATTTGACATAATCTCTATTAAGCAGTGAACGTTTTGGAGAGCAAACTCTAATTTTTTTAAGCATAACCTCACATCTTATAACCTACATAATTTTCTAATACCTTTCTCTTGCTTCGCTCTTCTTTACTGCCACCACTTAACATGAACAAAGGCTCCTTCTCAAAGAGGACCAGCTCATCTTCAAGGTCCCTTTCAACCTAGACATTTCTATGATTCAAGACATAGAAATCATGCACAATATTTCAAGAGTTCATTATTAATATTAGGATCTTGATAAGCCATAGAGTTCGGCCTGGAATCATATTTCAATATATTAAAGACTGTTTATTATTATATTTCAGTATATTAAAAATTCTGTTTCATTAAGTTACAGGCTCTGATGCCTTTTTTGTGTTGTGACACTTTTTCTATAGCTGATACTTCTTTCCAGAAGAAGGACTCAATAGCTTTTTACAAGATGTTCTTTTAAAATACACTCTGCAATGAACACTTGATTAATTCTAAAAAAAATCAAAAGTCAAAATCGTCAAAACCAATTTTGAATATAAACAGAAACCTGTTCTTACAAGTCAGGACTGAAGTATACAAACACTGCCACAGTGACAATTAAGTAACAACCTCTGAAGCATTGATACTAGCCTTCATTTTAGGAAATACAAGAATTTAAACTGAAGGAAAACTTAAAATGCTCCAGCTGCCCTTCAGATGACTTACACACTAGTCTTAGAACTGTTACTTATCAAACAAATTAAAGGTAATGATTCTAAAGATTATATGGATTCCAATTCATCTGGAATTGGAATGGTGTACCAGCAATGGGGTTGTTAAATTTTTTTTCTTTTTTTCCCCTTAGTGGATTGACCCAGTTGCCTTATTGGTAACAGAACCATGCCTTGTTTCCAGCTTACTTGTGTCATTTGAACCCTAGCTGTTCCTCATGGCACTCTAAGGGGCCAATGTGCTGCTTTAGTCCAGTCCTGTACTTGCACTGACTACCCAAACAGAACATTGAGGTGAGACCTCTACCTGCCAGCAAAAGTCATTTTTACCTAGCCAGCTGTCAGCTTTTACAAAATTTTTAAGAACCAAACACTTTTTGATATTTACCTTTCCCTAATATACAGCTGAAACATGAGTGAACTCAAAAATCAGTGGAAATGACTACATCACTAACAGACAGCATAATTGTTTCAAGTGCCATTTCCTTCAGAAACCAGGCCACAAGAATACTCATTTCAGACACTGTACCTGAGTCTCTAGGTGGGGGGTGGAAATCAGTGTGCTGATGAAAACAGGACAGGAACTGGGGCAGAAAAAGGCAACGGGAAAACACACCATGCCCATCTATTCAACAATTTCTAATATATAGGCTACATTGTTTTCAGTCAGTTGTAATTCAATTCTTTTCATATTTATAGTAACCACACGACAAGGGAGTGAATTCCTACTGTTTATGTTTTGATTAGTCAATAATCTGGAGGTCTAATGCAGAATCAAACAAGCAAATAACTATTCAGATCACTTCACCTTGAGTTTAATGAAAGGTTTTTATTTTCTGGAATAAAGAAGTTTATTTCCCACTACCAGATTCAAAAAATTGCTCAGTATTTTAAGTTAGTTCCACAACAGAGAAGTATACACTGAGTATAAAATTCTTATACATAACTTCATTATTCAGTAAATACCACTTCAAATTAATATTAACCTCAAAGTTTTCTTTATTTTTTAATTAATATTTACCTCTAAGACAACTAAATCTTTACACTTAATCTTTTTACAAAAAAAAAGTTTCCTTAATGTCAGTGAATCAATGCGCAAAGAAATATTATCCTTCCATGAGGAAAATATATACATGAAAGATGCTAGAGCCTTCTCATTTCTTCCAATTATCATCCCCAATATAGCTGTACACCTGAATGAGAACTGTAGGAAGAATAATTAAAAGCCACTAGTAACTTCAGATCTGAAATCTTTCCTGAGGGGCTTAATTTAATGGTATAGTATTTTTAAGTGTCCTGTTCATTATTTATTTCATAAACAAAAAAGTCTAAAATCTGTACTTACTTCAACATCTGTAAATAACATTTGTTCAATGTTATCATTGTTTGTCTCCTTGAGATGTGGTGAGATGTTTCTATTTCTTACTCGGAAGTATGTTTTACTAAGATAACCATCACCAAGGTCCTGTGTTCAGAAAACAAGAAAAAAATTTTGTGTAACCAAAATGCTAAATGGTATAACTGTTCTAGAAAATAATCAGAGCACAGTATTTAGGCATAAGCTCCAAGTCTTTTTATAGGCACCAATGACTGCATTGCTTTTCAGCATCTTCTCACAGGTAGCTCACACTAGTTCTTGGTGTAAAAGGATTTCAAAGACCTGAACAGTGAAAATAAAATTGAATACTGCTATTAATTGAATAAGACAACTGCTACCTGGGGATCATGATGAGTGCCAAAAAACTGGAAGACAGTGCACTAAGGTCATGAAGCGATGAACTATTAACTATTTTGACCTATCTACTTCAAGCAATGCGTTCACACCAGTATAAGGTTCCCAATTCTTGGCACATTGGTTTGGTTTTGCTTTGTTCCCTGTCTAACTTTCTTAAAGTCCTGAAAAAGAAAAACCAAACCACTTCAGAACCTATGTGTGCAGAGTCACAATTTGTTCCCTTCTCTTGATCACCTCTGAGGGTCAAATACAAGAGAAAACAAAAGCTGAACCTTCTCCCTGTTCCCTTGTCATCATTTTGCTTCCCAGGCCACATGGCCTACTGTTGTAAAAGGCCCTTGTGCAATTTCAGAGTGCCAGGAGAAGGTTTTCAGAGCTTTCCCCCCTTGCTGACTTCACTCTCTCCACACATATATAAACATTTACTTTATTTTAATTAAAAGTAGGAGGAGAGAAAAAGTTTAATAACAGATCACTGGAAAAGCATACACTCTGAAAGGGAGGAAGAGTATGCAAAACACAAAGAACAGTAGTTGCATGTTAAGAACTTCTTTCTCAAAGGAAACAAATAAATTGGGGTTTTATTAGCTGTTTCATTATGTTTTATTTTACACAAACAGAAAACACGCGCAACATCTGATGAAAAAGGATTCTATTCAAAACAGTTTACAAAATTCATTAGTATAGCATAAAATTGCTTGACAAGGCTGCAAATTTAACTATAATTTAACTCTTTGGTTAATCTGTTATTGCTGAGACAGTTTATTTCACGTATTCTGACCTTTAAATCAACATAGGTTTTATTCTGACACACCTGTTCTCTCTTTTCAAGGACACTGTAGAGTATACTTACCTCCAAAATCTGCTATGGGCTATTTCTTTATTTTGTTCTTATAAAGTTTCACACCTGATGAAAAATTATAATGCACTCTACATGTACTTTTGTCCATGAATTTTTAAGTATGACTCATACTATGAGCAACTACCTTGCTCGTAACTTCTACTGCATGCCTTATTTTCTCACTAAATCTCATCAAGAGTATGAATCCGCCAAGCTTTGCTGGATGTCCTGGCTGCAGAACAAACGGCATCCTGTGCAGTAAGGAATCAACCATGCAGAGGACAGTGGTGTCAGAAAAATTAAGCCTAACTTGGTGATACAAAAGCCACTTCACTCACTCTCAACACTCTCTCAGTCCCTCCTTGTGGAGCTTTGTGTGAGTGTCAGCAGGAGTAAAGCTACCTGAGCTGGTTTTTATCCCACTAAGAGCATCAAAGAAAGTACTACAGCCAGAGACAGAGGTAAAATGCCCCAAGGCACAATGAGCTTTGCCAGAGAAGGGCTGGATATAGTATTCACCTCCCTGAACCAGTTCTTCCTGTCAGCAGAAAGGAGCCAAGCTCCATAGCCTTTGCATTCTGTAGTATTTGAGTGCCATGAAAAAATATGTATGAGTAGCTGTAAGCATGGAGTTAGCAGGCTCTGTATTTGACAGCTCTAAGCCAGAGGGTAGAGGAGAGGTGGCAGGAAAGAAAACCAACCTTCCTGTTGCACTCTCTGTAGTGTTATGTATTTTGTACACTTCTCCCCCTATAAATAAATCAGTACTTTAGCAAGGACTTTGATCCCATTAGTGTGGGAAGGGAGTGCATTTCTACTCCAGCTGTCTTGTAAGTGTCATAAGCAAAAGTGAACTGATATAGCCTTTGATAGGATTATTTCGATTAACCTAACCAAATACAAAACAAACATAAAGCAGAACACAAGTGGGGGGCAGCCTTCACAGCCAGGATTTAACTATCCACCCCTAACACCACCACCCAGGTTGAGCTCCATCAGGTCCCACTGTAGAGGTGCTCTTGGCTTTTTTACAGCTTTCTTCTGGGGAGGGAAAAAAAAAAAAAAGGCAGAATATAGAAGTAACATAGATTAGAACATTTCACTTACAGCTATAAATATAGGGTTCTGCTTGGGCCATGTGAGCTTATGCCACAAGAGCCAGCTCCACAAAAACAATAAGTATTTCATCATCTAAATTTAATCTCTACAGAAAACATAGGAACACAAAAACACAGTTCCATAAGCCTGGTTTACTTGGGTGGTCTTACTGCTATCAATGGGTCTATTCACATGAGTATGGAATGAGGAATGGAATCCAAGTGCATTACATCAGCAAAATTAAGAGTGCCCCAAACTACCCACAACACATATATTGGTAAAAAAGGAAAAAAAAAAAAAAAAAAAAAGACAATGAGGCATCTTGTTAACAGAAAGCTTCCTTCCCAGACTACATACTATAAATGGATGGTCTCAATGGCCAGGTTTTTATCACACACTGGAATCACAGAGTCGCCAACTTGGCCCATTAAAAAAAAAACTCTTACAACGTTTTTATATGTGAGGACAAAAATCTATCTCATTCTGCTATTTCCAGCAAAGCTTCTTATTTCAGAGAAAGTTCAAACTTTGACCCATGTATTAAGTTCCTAGTAGAGGCTCAGAGCATCTTTCTTTGTTGAATAAATCCTCACAAATATAGCCTTGGACTGAAATATAAAGTTTCAAATGGTCGCCTGTTAGAAGGGGTGCATTTTAACACTTGGCTAATATTTGCACTCTTTTAAAAATGGCTAAACAGAATGCATCTAAGCCAAGATCCTGCTCCTTACTGAAATTCTGTTTCATCTGTGATGCAAGGGTTACAAATGCTAATGTATAATTCCTTATGTAGAAAGGATGGCCTACATTTATTCTGGGACTTCCTGCATTTCAAAATGGCACCAGTATGATTTTTCTCCCCAAAATTCATGAAAGCATGGGAAACCACTACTTCTATAGAAGTAAATTTTCTACAGCAAAAAGAAGCAATACACAGATAGTAATCATCCATTATTGAAAACTGGTCAGAACCTACACACAAAAACCTACATTGCCCACCCATCAGAAAAAAGTGTGACAAGAAGAAATCCTACAACTGTGTTGATTTGTTATTAGATGGAAAATAACAGAAGCATTCAAAGTAAAAAAGAAAAGGAAGTATTCAAAATATTTCTGTTGTTATTACAGAACAAAAACAAATTAGGTACCCATAAGCCGTAACTATTTCGAAGTTTTCATTTCAGCAGTGGTTAAGCAGGACATTGGTGTGGCTATCATTAGGTTTTTTTAAATAAGAACATAAGGACTGCAGATTTTCTTTAAGTCTCTGAGCACTGTGGAAGTTTCAGAGAACTTTGGAGAAAGCCAGCATGCATCAATGTACCTTTATATACTAGCTAATTTGTGTAACTGTACACATATCACCTTGACATCATCCCAAGCAAAATAACAGAAGACATCACATAGAATTCAGGAAATAAAGACATATATACAGTAAATGTAGTTATTTTTTAAGAAAAATAGATTTTGGCAGGGCAAATTAAAAATACATGTTTGATTGATAAACATAAAAGTTGTAACAATATAGACTCAGACTTCTGCTAAATGTTGATTCCACAAGCAGAAATTAAAAAATTAAAATAAACCCAGACTAATCTGAAACACACTAAAGAATTAAAAAAGTATTAATTCACAGAGCTCAAACATAACCTAAAAATGGGGAATCGTCATAAAAGAAGTGATTCTAATGGGGTCCTGTGAGACTAGTCTTGGCCGCATGCTACTTAAAATTTTGATTAATGACCTAGAAACAATATGTAATTATTATTGGTGAGGTTTGAAAGCTATGGAGAAGCAGCAAATAATGACAACTGATCATTGATACAGTCAGATTCTCCTGGTTGCTGTAAGGAACGAATATGTATTTCAATACCAATATCAAGTCACACATCTGGAGCAAAGACTTTGCGCTATCTCAGCTGGAAGGGTTAAAGCAATCCTTGGATATACAACCACAAGCACTTGCCCGGAGTAGAAAGGTTTGAGTTTCACAGTGCTACAACATTCATTGTCTAGTTTTGCCCACAGCTGAAAAAAGGATTTTTATATACTGGAAAGGATTCAGAGGAGATCCACAAGAATGATTAAAATACTGGAAAACACATCAGATAGTCAGGGAGCTCAACATGTTTTGCTTTTAGACTGACAAGGTTACGGGATTAATTGATCTGAATCTAAACTACCAAAGCAGGGAGAGTTCTGATAAAAGAAGGGTCCTCAGCTTATTAGGCAAGGTACAGCTACCAATGGCTGGAAGATGAAGCTAGGCAGTTAAAATTAGAAGTAACAGCTGGTGTTTTTTTTAGTTCAATTTTAAGCATAGCAAACCATTCAAAAGGCTCGTTGAGACCTGTGACTGTTTCCCCATCACTGGGAATTCTGAAAATGCAGAGTGTATAATGTCTTAAAAGATGTTTTCTGATCAAAACAGAAATCATCTCAGGTAATCCTACCCCTTTGTTACACAATAAGTTGCACTAGACCATCCCAGCAGTTGTTTCTGAATTTGTGAACCCTATTCAATAGATGTACTGGCCTAAATCCTCATGTAAACCATCCATGCACTATTTTGTTCTTATACCAGCTGTGTAAAATGCCATCTATTTCATGTGATGTAACACCCACTTAAAGGATGTTCCAGCTTGTCATGGTTGTCAACAGCTCAAAAAGGCCAGCAAGGGTATTCAAAAATCAACACTGTGATTATTTTTACCTTGCCAGTTCTCCACTCCCAACCATCTCCTATCTGCTGTGAATGTTTAATAAATTCTTCACAGTACTGCTTGAATCTTTTTTCTTCCAAAGAGAAGTCCTCTTCACCTGCCATGCTACAGGACATCTGCAGAGCAAACTAAATGTTAGTACTGACAGATAAAACAAGCACTAAAAACTTTCACTGATTTACAGCAATTGAGTAGTAAAATAACAGAGCACTGGGGGAAAAAAAAAAACCTGTTTCTTTATGTAAAACAAAGACACATGTCCTGAAGTACCTTAGAGGTTTATAGACACACAGAACACCTGAGGTTGGAAGAGACCTCTGGAGACCGTGAAGTCCAATCTCCCTGCTCACAGTAGGGCCAACTAGAACAGCTTGCTCAGGATCATTTCCGGTTGGGTTTTGATTATGTCCAAGGACAGAGACGCCACAAGCTCTCTAGAGAACCTGTTCCAGTGTTCCATTACCATAGCAGTAAATTACTCTTCTGTTTAAATAAAAAAAATTTAGGTATGGGGTTTGTGTCCATTGCCTCTTGTGCCTTCACTCCATAGTACTGAAAAAAAGTCTGGCTCCATATTCTTTATTCCCTCCCTCAGGTATTTATACACATTTAAGAGATCCCCCCAACCTTTCTCTTCTCTGAGATGAAGAGTTCCAGCTCTCTCAGCCTTGCCTCATATGTCAGACACCCTTAACCATCTTTGTGTCCCTTCACTGGGCTTGCTCCATCACGGCGCTGTCTATCTTGCACAGGGGAAGCCCAGAGCTGGACTCTGCGGTTTTGACACGTTCCCTTAGCAGCACAGTCCAAGAGGCAACCAGAAACCTGAATCCCCTTGTGGGCTACTTCCACAGGCCTACCACCTTCTCCTTGGGGAACGGAATAGCTCTACAAAAGCTTAACAGCTCTAGTGTTTGTGGACACAGAGCGTACAAGGCAGCCACCAGAGTCTGCTGAAGCAACTATTCCTGATTATGCAGTACAGCTCTGAGTGGCCCAACAACGTGGCTTCATGGGGTTATAGTACGCTTCAAACGAGCACCTTCCCTACCCCTGGAATGCTTCCCTCCCGGGGTCTTAAAGACAACAGAAAAATGCTCTCAGAGATTCTGGACAGTTTTACTTCCCACCCCCTTTCAAAGCGGATGTATGAAAATATAGCTGTTTCAGCATGTTTATAGACATCAGGCAGCACCACATACAAATACTCTTTAACTATTAGAACTAGACCACACCTCTTCTTAACAAGAAATACACAAGACAGAGCACCTCATGCCATGCTCACTGTTTTTCAGAATCTGGCCCTACATAACCACGAGATCCTCTCTAGATCTAGTACTTGAAAATGCATTCTTTTCAATGGCCGTTGACCCAAGCCCCCTTTAATCTGTTCGTGCTATCTAGACGTCAAGAAAGAAGAAATGGGGGAAACAGACACTGTAAACGTTTCTGCTGTTCCCACATTTCCCATTCCGGATGTCGGACTGCAGCACTGTGTAAGCGCACGTAACGATAGCGTAGTTCTCATACACGATGTAACCAGAGCCATGTGCTTTAATAAGCAGCTCTAAAGAGATACCGGGCTGCTGGCACCTGTGCAACACGCCTCCGTTCCTTTCTTAAACTACCCCGGGAAGAATGACAAGCAGATCCGAACAAACCCGTCCCCCTCGGCCACGGGCCCCTCAGGCACCGGGGAGACCAGGCAAGCCCCCCCCCCGGCCAGACCGACTCCTTCCTCATGCTCTTCCTCTCCCTCGCTCCCTCAGGCCCCGCGCCGGACGGGGTGGCCAGGCGACGCCCGCCGGGGCAGCGGGCGCCGGGGCTGGGTAAGGCAGCGGTGGCGCCCGGCGTGAGGCGCGGCCGCCCCCGTCCCGTCCCGCCTGAGGTGAGGGGAAGTGAGGGGAGAAGAACCCCGGCACAGATAGCGACGACCGCGCACGGAGAAAACGGGGGCGCAGCCCCAAGGACAACCCCGGAGAGGGGCGCAGGACGGGGAGAGCGGGAAGGAGCAGCCCCGCCGCGCCGCCTTCCACATACCGCGCCGCCTTCCACACACCGCGCCCCCCTCCACATACCGCGCCCCCCTCCACATACCGTGCCGCCCTCCTCCTCCTCCTCCCGCCGGCGGCGCCCCGCGCATGCGCGCCCCGCGGTGTGCGGCGGGCGGTGATTGCGCATGCGCGGGGCGGGCGGGAAGGCGGGCTGACAGGGCTCCGCGGCGGGTGGGGGGTGGAGGTGTCCGCCGTCCCGGCCGTCCTCCGCCGGTTCGCGATCGCTCTGGGAGCCGGTCGGAGGTGGGCGTTTTCGGCAAGGGTCTGGAAAAGCCGTTCTCCCGCCCCTGACAAGTGTTACCCCCGGATAAACTCGCCTCGGGCCGGCCTGCGCCCAGAGGGTCGACAATGCCAGTTTTATTCGAATGTTTCTAATTGGTTTTGCAGACTTAATCGCCCTTCTCCCCCTACAATATAAATATATAATGTTATTACTTTTCCCTGACGAAGATGAGGAGGGGGGAACGTGACATTAGAACAGCCAGCTCACATGAGCATTCTCTTGGAACCTAAAGTGGGAGGGTAAGTAGAAGAGCAAACCCAAAATGGTTATGCAATTATCTGGACGAAAGTAAGAAATGCAGGGCCTTGCCAAAACCATAATCTGAACTACTTCCAGGAGATACCCAGTGTGGAGTTCCATGTCCATTTTGTTACCCTGCTGTGCTGCCTTTATTATTGCTCTCAAATCTGGGAATTTGGGAGGCGCACGGTTGCTCTTGTGTTACACAAATGCTAGAATAATTATTTTTAAATTTATGAGTCTATTAAACCATATATTTTTCAGTAGTAAGGTCTTGTCTGGCATGCCTAAGCTATGGAACCTGTATTATGTGCAGAATGCACTATGTTTGGATAGACTTAAGTGGAACGTAAAATGTTGACTTTACCTATTTAGCTGTAAACTGCTGTTTTAAGGAGTTTTATGATTGTTGTATTAAGAGTAAGTGAGCTGTCCTGTCAGCCTGGGAGACTACGCTGGTCAGTGGAGAGCCTCCATATGCAAATGGTGCTTTGCACCAGCTGGTTGTAATGTGATGTTCCCCAACTTGTGCAGTTCCTAATTTGCGTGTAATGTGCTTGGTGTGGAGAGCTCACAGGGGCCAAAGCTCTTTGCTGGAATAATCCAGAGGTATACCATTTCTTTTTATTCTCAAAATTCAATTTTCTAGATTTTGGCTGTTAGCAGCCTAGCTCTTCCAAAATGTACTGTGGTTCATATTTAAAGATAATTTTCACTACTCTCTGTGAACAACCAAATGTTACGTCTAAGTCTGTAGATTCTCAACGTTAGGTATATATAAGTGAGGCTTTTGTTTCATGAAGGTATTCTGGAGAATATTAGTTGCGATATGTGCTTCAGACAGATTATGGTACCTCCATAGATTACTATTTTGAAGGCATGTGTTATTTCTGAAGTTGCACAGCTTGGGTAATGCCATTATAACTACAAGTTGTGATGCTATAGTCATTATTTAATAATCAGAATTAGTTATTTATCTGGTTCACTGTTTCTTTTAAATGTTGGGGGGTTTGAAATTTGGTAAGTAAATACCACATTGTCATCCAGCCCCAAGGAAGATTTTTACGTGGTGGAATATATTCTGTAAGCCATTTTTGTAAGAGAAAATGCCTGTGGTATTGAAAAAATGTCATGTAATGTGCCTTGCCTTGGAAACTACAGCTCCTGATTTCTAATTTTAGCTTTGTTACTGTCTCTCTGGATTTTCTTAGGGAAGAATCATCAGGTTTAAGACATAGCTCATTTAGAAAGTGGCTGTTAGGGCCCTGATTTTGCCCTGAAGTTAGCAAAGGAGTCACCATGGCTGGCAAACTCCAGAAAACTAAGCCATCGTTTCCATATAGTCAGATCCATTTATTTTATGTGAAACTGAGTACACCACCCCTGTAAAAATCAAGGACAACCAGTAACTAGGAACTAGTAGCTAGTGGTCGCTTTCAAAGAGTACAGGCTTTACCCATACTGTTGGAGCATCACAAACAGGTGATATCTTCTGTGGACCTTAAGCTCGATATATACAATGTTAAGTAATTACATATTGTTAAAAACAGTAAACAGTTGACCTGAATATCCCCTTCCAGGACTTGTTGGCTTCCTCATGACAAGCATAGCTAATTCTCTGTGTTATAGAAGCTAAGGTCTACAATGCTTAACTTTGTACAGCTGTTAGTATCCATGCATTATTGCTAACAGCAACACTATATATCTCTGTGTAGACAGGGCACTGTACCTACTCGAGGTGGATTCTAATCCTTGCTCCGCTGCTGACAAATTTAGGCCAATATTTTCAGCTTTCTATGTCCGTTTCCCATTTTGTCTGCCTTCAGAGCAGATCGGGCTCACAGTATATTCTTAGAGCACCTGATGTCAGCTTGGTCATCTCCAGTGTTGCTGCCAGGGCATTTCAGCAAGTTGCAGCGAGTGCCTCTTTTTCATGGGAAATGCGTTTGCTCTCATCCTAAAATTACTTGACAAGTCCCAACACGGGGGGGTTCTCTCCTTTCTCTTCCTTCTCTCACCTGTACTCTGGACAAGTGCCTCGGCGTTTCCATCTCCTCTCTGCCATCCTAAAGCTTTAACAGTCCTGTTCCTGCTAATAGCTCATCAGACCAGTTCAGTTTATTCTAAGCATATTAATATACACATACTAATATATATAATCACATATTGATAATTTTTGAGACTAAAATACTGTTGCTGTAGGAACTTTGTTGGTTGGAACTTTCGGATCGAAGCTGAATAAAGATTGTGGAGAATAATCCTTCATCAGCCAGGCAGTGAACTGAATGATCTCTAGAAGCTCTTTTTCATCTCTTCACCCTGTTGTATGGTCCCAAGAAACACAGCTTCACTCAAAACCCACTGGTCAGTCAGTCAACACTCTACTGTCCAAAGAAAAAAGGTAACATTACAGCTCTCAGACTGGTAGAATTAACACAATATACATTCAGTTGCACAAATCTGCCTTAATATGGTCAGATCCTGAGCAATTCACAGCAATTCTACTGCTATTTCTTCCATTTTGGTTTTTGATTACTCTTAATTTCCAATGCTGAGCAATGTTGCTAAACAAAAAGAGATAATTATTATTGCCAGTCCCTGCAATGCCTGAGTGGCGAAGTTTTATAATAAAGGAATATTTCCAGGTGAGCCAAATAAGAAATAATGGTACAGCCAAAGCAAAATGCTCGTGAAAATGTCTCCTGAGGCTATCGGACAGTACCTTCAAACCCAACATATCGTCTGTGCTATAATAAACTGTTTCTTTTTTCGCTCTACTCATATGGTCACAGGAGCAAACATGCCCAGTCTACGCTCTAAGAAGGATTGCATACCCAGGCAACATCTGCAAAAATGAAATGCTGGACGTGGTTCCAGTTAAAACTGATATTAACAAACGTTCGCCATGGCCAACTACTTAATTTAGATCTCTTCATTGTCTGTCATTAAATTAACGCTGCTTATGGAGATGCTGCACCAATAACGCATAACAAGAATTGCAAGTAAGGTAATTCTGCATTCTCCTGCTTTGTTTGTTTAGGACACTTAATAGGTTAAATTCCCGTGATAGAACTTGGTAGATGGAGAGTCACTATTTCAAAATGGTTGACAGAGAGACAAACCTTATTTTCCCGTGATCACTGTAATATTACAGTGCTCTTATATAGTAGACAAGTAGTAGTATTTTCCTTTTGCTGGCAGAAAAAGAGGAACTAAGTACCTTGTAGAAGTTGTGACTTGTCATTTGTGGTGCCTGTTAGGCTGGCAAATGGAGCTGGATGTTGTAGACGCGTGGTCTGTGCGGTCAACGTACTTGCTCTTGGGCCCCATGATTGTTCTGAGAGAAAGTTCAAAAGGAAACAAACGGACAGGTATATAAACAGCATACATTTTTAATGAGTATTTTTATTCCACTCCAGCAGCTACCAACCAGCACTGAAAAAAGTACCTGCATAATGCAGCAGTTGTTGCCACCTCCTGTTTTTGGCAATTTTTCCTACTTCTTTCTACTTGTTTTATTTTATCTAAAAGTTTAATAATTCTTTTAGGCTTCAGATTTTTTTAATTTGTTTTGTATTTCCTTTCTGTTACTGTTGTTCATGTTCCATTCTTGTTGTATTTATTTTTTTTCCCTATTACACTAATACATATTGAAATCAACTTGAGACAGGCTACATATGAAATACTCAGGTCATTAATATAAAAGATAATAGCACTTGAAGGCCTCAAAAGTGTTACTCCTAAGCATGGAAATTGGATTTGGGGGATGTTGAGAATAATGAGGAGGACTAATTGATATAGAAAGATAAATTTTTTAATCGGCTTACAAGTCCATGGTCAAAACAGCATTAAAATATCTGCAGACAGTGGAGCAAAGGTCATTGTAACACAGGATTATCCAAAAGTACAATAAAAGAATACTGTTAGAACCTATAGTAAATATATAGAATTGTAATAAATAAGCAAGTTACCATCTGTATCCCTGTTTTATTAAACCGGCAAACCTATGCTACCACTGTCCAGTTTGCTAAAATCAGCAAATCATAAAACAGTTCAAAGTACAATGTGTGAGATATTTTTGTTCAGGATGCTATCTAGATCAGAACTAGGATTCATTTTAGACATATCAGGTAAATAAAGCCTCATGCTAAGCTCCAGAGTAAATTATTCCAATTATTCATCTGGTATAGGTCTGCAGGCCCACAGATAAAATTAGCAGCTCGTAATTAACACTGAAGTGAGTCAAGATGGACAGATATTGATGCTAGGAAAACAGGATTTTATTCTTGATTCCTACAAAATATTATGAACCCAGAACAATATAATGTAACATGGAAAGCTGTGTTTTGAGAATATTTTCCTCAGATGAGAGATGGAAAGGGCAAGAGGGAAGCTGCCTGGATAAGAAATGGCTGGCAAGAGCAGATTAATTCTCATCTGCCTTGTGTGCAGGAAAGACTCAGAGCTTAACTTGCAGTTTTACTGTAAAAGTTAAGAACTCTGTTGTTTAAGGAGAGTGACTGAATTGAAGAATGAGAGGGAATTTATTCATGAATGAATAATTTCAGATTGTACATTTTTTGTAAAGTAACTCAACAACAGAAACTTTCCAAAACTGACGAGGGGGGAAAGAAGCAGCTTGTGCTATCGTATTTGCAGAGAAAAATACATGAAGAAATTGTCCATTTAGAAGCCAAGCAAGAATACAAGTAGTAGCAGGCATCACATAACCTTACTGATCATTGGTCAAAAAGAGCAGATGAATTCCTATATTACACGGCAGATACTTTTGAACAAATGAATAGTGACAAGAGCTCAAATTACACCAAAATGCATAAAACATTACTTTAATTAAAACTCAGCATTTGTTTAATCTGGTGGAAGTCATAACACAAGTCTAACACCCACTCATATTTGCTAAGATACTCTGGGCACCTCTTTCTGACTGATCTGACCAACATGCAGCTACTAAAGAGTTGTCACGTAGGAAAGGGCACCAAGAGGTGATCTTGTCCGTCATGGCAGACTCCTGACGGCAGGTGCGCACCCTCATCCAGGGAGGTGTAGAGCAGTAACTCTTTTGCACTTTGTTCTTACAAGTCTTGTTGCAGTGCAAGCCGAAGCATACTCGGAACCCTGCCTGCGACACAAATTGTGCAATGAATCAGGACGTTAGCGTTACCTGTACTGACGCTGCAGCTAAGTGAGAGAAAGCCGAGCAGGCGTGAAGCCGCCTTTTCTCATTTCAGGCTGTCTCAGAGACAAATGTTGCATTAGAGCCGGTCGCTTTAATTTACGATGGCTGAAATAATCCCTTCAAGGCTATTCCAATCCATACCAAACCCTCTTCCTGCCTTGGAATCCCCTCTGAGCATTTAACACACAGCCAGCAACACACAGGAGGTATGCCTGTTAAAAAGTATTTATGTGTAGTTCAGTGCATGCTGTATCCCAGTAAGTTTGACTTAACGTGTGTTATTTGTGTCCCAGCGTTGTATGCACGCAACATCCTGCACTCTCAGGATGTATATGGTCTGTATGGCTTCAGGATTCCTGGAGATCATCACAGGCGTCTTCTCAGGAATGAAATTATTATTTGGGTTTCATTTTGCTTTGCAAAACCCTGTTTTTCCCCTTATGGTCCTGAAGAGAGAAATAAATGGCTTTTAGGGACTAATGCTTCTGCAGCTGATTGAGGTCCCAAATAGCTCTGGAGGTACTAATGGGCTACAAATGCCCCCAGTTTGTCCTTAGAGAGTTATGCCACCCAGAAGAGCAATGCACTCTAGCTCAGTAAAGACTTGACAGATGATAAGGACAGTGTTTTGAACAGCAATGCGGGAAATACGGCGAGGCCTGTGACACCAGAGTAATGAAGCCTAGTGCTTAAGCTCACAGAAGAAATGAGGTCCTTCCCAGTAGTGTTGTTACCCATGGAGTATTACTGCTCCCTGTTATTTCAGTAACAACTAACTTCTCTTATTAAAGATCATGAAATCCTTCTCTAACTGCATAGGTCCCAAGAGGAAAATCATTTACATACCTACCAGTGGAAGAGTAGAACTGGCGTGTGCATTTGGCTGACTGAAGACACACTGCTGCAGTGAAAATACCTTCTGCTGTCAGCTAGGTAAAAGCTATGGGTGTGACTCTGGACTTCTGTACCCTAAAAAACATCCGTTGGGCTATGAACATGAATCTACAACACTAAAATTAAACTGATTTGCGCTGTCAGAAAGTATGCCTGTTAGCACCCGTGCAAGTTGCTGAAAGGCAGACTGGAGACACTTCTGTAAGAAATTTACAAGTTTACTTGGAAAAATTGTTATTAAGCATCTCACAAGTGCAGGTACATGGCCTGGTGATGATCTTTTTGTTACCAGTTCAAAGCCACTTTTTAAAATGTAAGCTACATCAGTGCAGAAACAAAGTAACCTAAAACATAGAACTTGTTAATGTGCAACAGAGAAAACAATTTTAAAAGCTGCAACCAGACTGAATGAGAATTGTTTGCTCTCTGGTGAGCCCCTTGTCTGTCTTTCACGACACCTCTTCTCGCGTGTGTTGCACTGGCTCAAGCAGAGGGTCACGCATATTGGCCTCTTTCCATGCCAAGGCTGAATGCGTCCACACCATGGGATTTCCAAACCCCGTACGGTTGTGTACAGCAAGCAACAGGAGGGGTTTGCACTTGCACAGCCCTTGCACGAGCAGCCCTGCGTGTGGTACTCAGCCAGATCCCCTGTGGATAGACTCAATGACAGTTCTCCTTCAGGCCTTTCCTCCCTGAAGTTAAGGCTTTTTAACATTTTGCCACTCTCCAGCGTCCCTAATACAACAGCTGTGACTTCCAAGGAGCGGACCAAAGAAGGGGCCAGGCTCGCTTGTGTTCCTGAAGCAGCCTCTCCTGCTGCTGTTGCCAGAGGCGGACTAGGCAGCTCCACGGGCCCTTGGTCTCACCAACCAGGCTGTCTCTTAGGCTTTTACTTTCTGTTCCCAATACCCTTTCGTAGCTGCTGAATCTACCTCCTGTATCCCTCACTCTCTATTGCTTCTCACATACATTGTCTGTTGTTCTCTCTTGTTTTCTGAACAGCTGGACTGTTCACTTGTTCAGCCTCCCAAACAGCATAGCAGCCTATTCATATTTGGAAATGCCTGTCACAGAAATGGAAAAACCAGTATTTATCCAGTTTGATGTAAAGCACTGAAGAAAAGCCCCATACTTTATTGCCTTTGTTAGCATAAGATTGTGGCCTCCAACTTAACTATTTTAGTATACATCTTTCTCCCATTGGTGAGAAATCTAGCCAGTGAATAGCCTCACCATGATAACAATGCTACAGTCCTTTCAAAAATTACATTTCTTTTATCATACACCAAGTATTACAAAGAGAGAATAAGGTTGATTCTTAACATATCTTTTATTGTCTTGAGGCCTGTTTTCCAAACTTACTACCAAAATTATAAATGTACTGAATGCTTCAGAATGCAAGACAAAAATGTCATTTCAGCCAGCGATGGGGTTTTCATCAGGATATACAAACAAGATTTCTAGAAGCCCAGTGGAAGAACATCGCATCAATTAATGGAGAGTTCAGAAGTCAGTCTGCTGGGTTTGTTTTTTCATAAGTTTGGACTGACAAAATTCTTGTTGCCTGAAAAATGTACATGAGTGTCACCTGACAAGACTGGAAAAAATCAGAAGCCATCCTGATAAAAAGATGAAGTGAGCAGCGAGCAATTAACCATCAATTGACGAACTATTAGTGAGAAGATATTTCTTTACACTGCAGAAAGGACCTGCCATTTAAAATGGACAGGTTGGCACGTGCTAAAATATCGTCTGTACATTAGACTTCACAAAATTCTCTGTTAACTAACATAAGTTAATATATGACACTCATGCTTTTCTTTATCCTTATTTGGACAAGACCAAAGACTTTTTTTTCATTCCTTTGAATTACTATACTCCAGAAATTTGCCAAACCTTCAAAATTCAAACCAGCTGTTAAATTACTGAGATATTATCAAATCCAGCTTGTAATTTTTTCCCCCCAGAAAAATTGTGCATTTATTCAGACAGAGGTTAACTCGCAGCATGGCTACATAAAATCATTGGGTGTATCAAGTGAGATGACCCTTTGAATGACACTGGAACACCTTCCTGACCCTGAAACTGCTGATGATTGCCACCAAAGAAATGAGTGCAAAAAAAGCATTTGTAGGGGTCTGGTCCCCCAAACCACTGTCAGTAAGGTTTTAAAATAAGTTACCTTACAGTACTTCCCACACACACACCCCCTAATATTCACCTTGTAATTTCTTACTTGTCTTCAGTTCTCAAATGCACTGGCCCAGTTGACCAAATTTACCCTGGCGTGAAAGGCTGTAACGCCACTTTGTTCACTGAAGTTATATTTACTTGTAACACAGTTACACTGCGCTGGAATATTTCATGCAAGGAAGGTGTAGAGCACAGAGCTGACACGGATTTATGGGGGTTAGCTGATATATAGCTGAAATACAGCTTATAAGCGTTTAGCTTACATGTAGCTCTGTACCAAAATGGGCCACATCTGGCACATATTGTCCACAGGTAATGCAGAGTTAACTGGATATGACTCAAACTAAATCTTGTTTAAGAGGCCGATCTATTTTCCTAGGAATTTTCACAAAAACAGCTGATTTCAAGAATCAAAGCCAAAATAAGATGTAAATTTACACTGGGGATCCCTGATGTGCGAAGGATACATACTGTATGTGATTTGTAATTTAGAGGCCAGAGAGGCGGTGATTCTGGATGTAACTCAAACGAGACCCACCAGCAGAGGTGAGCTGAAGCGCTGTTTTCCCAGCCATTTCTTCTGCCGGCCATCCAGAAGGCTTACACAAACCTGTGTCATTGCCTGTTTAATCCCCTTTACCCCAACACTTTCTAACTTTTCCTCTCCCCTTACCTGCTCACAGTCAAACAACATGGCCTTATGGATGGGTGTATTTTGTTTATGTAAAAAACATTTTCATGTATGTTTTCAATAGCACTTATGAATGTTGTCTGTCTGTCTTCCCTTTTTTAGGAAAATGTTTAGATGCAGAGCGGCTAAAAGCAGTGGTTAGCACCCTGGGAGATGGCAGCTTTTCATACACATCCGCAAGCTGAGAAACAGCTGCTCTGTCCCGTTTTATCAACTGGTGGGTCACTGGGAGCTAGTGGTGAGGGTGGTGTCACCCATCTTCTCCTCACATCTGCTTCCATCTCTATTACCTTTAGCAGGTTACTTGCTTCTTGCTGTTATTGTCATCTAACTGTATCATCATGAGGATGATAATGTAATAGGTGTTTTGAAGATTAACTCAATAGTACTTAAGACCCCTTCACACACTCGAGTGAAAACATGGGTGTATAGAAAATCAAAGTATAATTATTATGAAAATGTACATTACTGTTTAGAGTAAAAGGGAATCGAAGGCAGGATGATGAGATAATCAGACCACTGGAACTGAAGGATTTTGAGACATAATATTAAATAAGTAAAAAGCAGAACGCTTCGCTGAGCTTAGGGGAGGGTTTTCCTAGCAAGCAATGTTCATCTCCTTCATGATTTTTTTTTTCATATTGGTATCTGAAACAAGATGTAAGATGTTGCAATGTGATTGGAAATAGGAAGTTGTAAAATAATATTTTAAGGGCACAATCTGTAACCATCTTCACAGTCCCAGTGAATGCAAAATCAACAATTTATTATTATTATTGGTTATATCATTGGATGAAGGCCTACTGGAGACAATTGTGAGACTTTTTAAGACTTATGTAATCAAAAATTACCTAAAGATTTACCATATTTGTATTTATGAGAGATGAGAGGTCTGAACTAACCCACATTGCCCTCAAGTCCCCTGGCTGCTCCAAAGAAGCCAATGCTACTTCAGTAACTTATATTCTTTTTCAGACAACATTTAGTACTTCGTGAAATGGAGTATCTACAACTTGATCCAGAAGAGGCAAAAGGGATGACATTTATAAAGCTCAGGTTGCCGCAAATCAGATTTAACTATAACTGTACTGTGCATGATGTAACATGTCAGACATAAATGAGATAGAACACTAGGAGAGTGGGAGTTATATTACCCTACATTTCATTTACTGAACTTTCTCCAATTTATCTGCTTGTTTGGATTACACAGTATCAACGAATGCGCTGGTGGCAGCCCTCTAGTTCGGATTTCTATTTAGATCTTACTCTCCTCATTGGATGCCCCTCTGCATTGGTTTCAGTGAGGCAGTAATTAGGCCCTTAAAGCAGAATTAAGATATCTTTAATAATTTAATTTAGATATAAAATTTACTCAGTATTCTTTCAAAAGACAATACTTTTTTATCATTCTTTGGAACTGGGAAAGAGGATACATTTCTAAATGTTCCTTTTTTACATTTTCTCCTGGGGTTTTTTTTATGTATTTTGGGGCTAAACAGCCACCATCCCTACAAATTTCAGATTTCACACACACGTGTTTAGCCATAAGGCAATTCTGAACTTTCAGAATTAAACATACAGCTGTTCCCTGTAGGATAGAAGATTTCTTTTGCATTCCAGATAATTTCTGTCTTGATAGCCAGGGGGACTACTTACCTCTACGTGATGCTTAACTAGACTCAGGCTTTGTCGCTAAGTTGGAGAGGTACGGGCGTGAAGTATGGACCATTAGATGGATCGGCAACTGCCTGGATGGCTGAGTCTGAAGAGTTACAGTCAGTGGCTCAGCATCCAAGTGGGAACCGGTAACAAGTGGGGTCCCTCAAGGGTCCATACTGGGACCAATACTATTGAGTATCTTCATCAGTGACATGGTCAGTGGGATTGAGTGCACCCTCAGCAAGTTTGCAGGTGACACCAAGTTGAGGGGTGCGCTGATATGCCGGAAGGATGGGATGTCATTCAGGGAGACCTAGACAACCTGGAGAGGTGGTCCTGTAAGAACCTTATGAGGTTCAACAAGGCCATGTGCAATGTCCTGCACATCAGTCGGGGCATCCCCCAGTACAAACAGATGCTGGGGGATGAAGGGATTGAGAGCAGCCCTGCAGAGAAGGACTTGGGGGTACTGGTGGATGAAAAGCTGGACAGGAGCCAACAATGTGTGCTCGCAGCCCAGAAGGCCAATGGTATCCTGGGCTGCATCCCCAGCAGCGTGGGCAGCAGGGCGAGCGAGGGGATTCTGCCCCTCTGCTCTGCTCTGGTGCGACCCCCCTGCAGTGCTGCATCCAGCTCCAGTGGTGTCCTCAGCACAGGAGGGACATGGACCTGTTGGAGTGGGTCCAGAGGAGGGACACAAAGATGATCTGAGGGATGGAGCACCTCTCCTCGAGGACAGACTGAGAGTTGGGGTTGTTCAGCCTGGAGAAGGGAAGGCTGTGGGGAGGCCTTATTGCTGCCTTCCAGTACTTAAAGAGAGCTTAGAAGACAGATGGGGACAGACTTTTTAGCAGCGCCTGTAGTGATAGGACAAGGGCTAATGGATTTAAAGTAAAAGATGGTAGGCTCAGACTAGCTATTAGGAAGAAATTTTTTACAGTGAGGACGGTGAAACACTGGCCCAGGTTGCCCAGAGAGGTGGTCGATGCCCCATCCCTAGAAACATTCAAGGCCAGGCTGGATGGGGCTGTGAGCAACCTGATCTAGTTGAAGATGTCCCTGCTCACTGCAGGCAGGCTGGACTAGATGATCTCTAAAGGTCTCTTCCAACCCAAACCATTCTGTGATTCGACGGTTCTACAATTTTAAAGGAAAAAATCAAAATGAAGAAATATTAAACAACCTTAATCCTGAGCACACTTGCCAGTGCAACCCTTGCTGCAGCTCTCAGTATTGTAGCTGGTGCTATCAGAAATATCAAGAGTGGCATTAGAAATCAATATTTGTTCATCACCATCTCTTGTCTAACATTAAGTCAAACACCAGCTACGAATATGCACAGTAGATTTCGCTATGTAATGTATGAGATCTACTCTAACTGTGCTTATCATGAGCACCTAACTGTAGGTGATGTGGTGTGCCTGCTCAAGGTAGGGGGGTTCAATGCATCAGCTGTGGATGGTGGGGACGGCATGGCAAAGGATCAGAAAGGAAACGTGTGAGAGTCTAGGGGGTTGAATGGCATTGCTGCCTGTTTCTTTCCTCTAACTGTTTGGGTTGTTTTTTCAGCATGGAAACTTTACTCCAAAATTACCTTTTTAGTGTGTGGGAATCAGACAGCAATTTTGAGAATGTCTTGAGGGAGCAAGGTGATTTGAGTGATGAGACTCATAAGCCCTGTAATTACAGTAATTATGAGACCATACCTCTACAGGTAGGAACTCATAAGTAAAAACATTAGCATGACCATTTAAGAAGCTCAATAATTCATTCCAGGGCATGTGGTTACAGTGCAATGCTTAACATAAACTTCATGACTCTATGGGCACTTGGTCTTACCTCTGAAGCATGTATCCATCTTGTAAGCACAGATCCCTTTGTGCTGCACTGTTTGTATGTCGTCTTTTTAAGACAAGACTATAGCATTGATAGCAGCTGCCTACAGGTGGTCGAGTCATACTATGTGTTTTAGACAACATTTGCCCTGCAGCTTTATAATGAAATAGCCTGAAACAGTGGCATGTTCTGACTCAGACAGATTTTACTCAGAGAACTGCACGTTGGAAAAAGCCCATACTCCACAAACAGAGCTTTTCTGTCCTACGTGTCCTACATGTGCTTTACTCTAGCCCTGACCTGCTGCCTAATGGGATGGGTGAGTAAGGGAAGTTCGGTAGTATGACAGAATGCCTCCTTCCCAGTCATTCCATGCTCTTTTTTTTATTTATTTACTCAGCACTTCAGTGCCAGGTATGTCTTCTGCCGCAGTGAACTAATAACGTCACAAACCTTTTGGACAGTACTGGGAGAAGCTTGTTAGAAAGAAGAAAGTCTCTCACCAAGTAGACATGCTGAGACAGAGGATATAAAGAACACAGGGCCATTAGAAGGAATATCATTAATATTCTTCAAACTTTATATCCATGAGCTATAACACTAAATGCCAGTCATAAAGTGATGGTATCATATGGAAACTGCAGATAATCCTTTTGATCACAGCTGTATATTATATTTCTGGAAAGTATGTGCAGGACAAGTTTGTACAAATCTGAGCTTGTTTAGTTTTTTATTTAGATGCATTTTGCTGAGTTTTACTCTCATTGGGGAACACCTGCATTGTTGATCATTTACATTTATGATGCTAACAAACATATTTTACCATCCAGTGATTTTTCTGTTTTAGTGTTACAATTTTGTTCGGAATCTGAGTGTTCTGATCATACAAAGTAACCACTCCGTACTAAAATCACTTTTAATATCAGTCAGTTTCAGCTACAGATTAAATTTCATATTTACTTAAAATGCCGTCAATGAGAAGTCAGATATAACATTTGCAATCCAATTAAAACATGGTTTTTAAAAATACAGTGGGCGTAGGCTGGTACGAGAGAAGTTCTGGCTTAGATAACGGGAAAAACTTTGCATCACGAGGACAGTCAGGTTGTCTGGAGAGGTTCTCCAGTCTCTGGTCTCCAGCCTTGGAGATTTTCAAGACCCAACTGAGAAAAGCCCTGAGCAACCTGGTCTGATCTCATAACTCGCCCTGCTTTGGGCAGAAGGTAGGACTAGAGACCTCCTGAGGTCCCTTCCAGCATGAATTATCCTACAAGCCTACAAGTTGTTCTGGTTACCTGAAATGGTTGTGGACAGTGTGTATGTCAGCACTCAGAGCAGTGGGTACGTACTATACGCCTGAACAACTACCAGTATATTCGGACATCTTAAGACTTTTTACACAGAGCTCAGTGCTACTGTACAGTTGTTTATTAAGCAATTAAAACATAATTTGTCGTAAAAGCCACAGTTTTCAAGCAAATACAAAATCACTGCATCTGTCTTTCCAAAAACTGCCATATGAAGCAAAACCAGCCTCATAACCTTTGCATTATCTCTGGCTTTGTATTTGTGCTGATCTTGCATTAAAAGGTTGCAATAGATGGTTTCCAGATAAGGTAAGAATTTGCTTTTTGGAAAGAAACATGTTTTTAAGCAATTTCTCCCCTCTAGCCTTTTTAGCTTCTCCCCCCTAAAAAGAAACCTTCCCTCAAAATTTTGCATCCTTTCACACTTCCAGGTATGTTTTTAAAGGGGATTTTGGTAAAATATATAAAGTGAGATCCTGAATTACACTGTTTTGGAAACAAGCCGAAAATTCTTTTTGGTTTTATTTTGGCTGAACTTTTCTCTGGAATCTTTGGTGCAATTTTGGCTGTATGGGCCTCATTAAGGAGAAGTGCTCTTTAGTATTTTAGGAATACTGCTGAGGGATTAAAACAAATACACAGGCTTATTTCTCAGTGTACTTTTATGTTCATTATTTCTTTTGTTTTATAAAATGGGGATTTATCCAGGACTTCAAGTGACCCTTCCACTAGTAAAGTGGCCCTCTGAAGAGCAATATTTGTATTAGCAAAACTGTCAGCATTTATACATATTGCACATGAAATTGTATGTTAAAAGAATATTATTACATTTGCAAAGTCAAGTACTAAAAAGGCACAAAATACAAAATTAAGCTTTAATTTGTCCACCTCACACATCAGCCTTCCTGTATAGTAATTAACAACTGAATCATATAGTACTTGCCCACCTTTTCAGGGCACAGAATAGATTATGTTCTTTTAATGAGCAGCTATACATTTTTTATGCTTTTCCTCATTCTCTAATATGTTGTTGCAGGTCTTATTTACTGTACTGAATTTAAACCCTGTTTGGAAGACTGAATTATTAATTGCTTTTTGGGGCATCTCATAAAGAAAGCATTTCACATCATCAGAGGAATCTTCACAGTTGCTCCGTGAGATGGGGCAGTACTCCCTGTGACCGTTCACCGCTTTATAGGAGAGAACTGCGGTGCACAGGAGAAAACCAGAGATATCTGTTAATTTGCTATGCCTAGGACTTCATCTTTTTTTCAGAGAATTTACATATGCCAAGGACATCCCCTCTGATTTTGTTTGCAACCATGAGCACTGATAACTTCTACAAATTAGGTCGCAGAGCCTCCAGTCAGGAAGCTAGAAAAAGAGGAGGGCACAGACAATGATAAATTTAGTTAAATGGCTTGCTTCATGTCACATATGAATCCCATGATGGGGACAGAGTCCTGTCATGGGATTTACCGGAGTAGCATTCGACAGTTTTGATCATTAAAGCATCCTTTCTGTGTCAGCAATATCCTGACATGTTGCAGTCACAAGAAGTTACTATCTTTACCATACCACTTACAAAAAACTTTTAGTAACAAGAATATTGATGAAATAAGCTCAGGATTACCAGAACACATGAACTGAGCATATTAGGCCTGGATTAGGGGGAAATACAGAAGGGACAGGACACATCAGAACACAAAGCTCAGAGAACAGAGGCTCAAAGAGGCGTATACAGGCAAAGACCAGGATGGGAGATGAGGGGCACACAGCAGGCAGTTCTCACAGATAAAGGGGTTTGTAGTCATAGGAAGGGGTTAGCCTGAAACCTTCTCCACAGAAACAAAGATGAAGATGTGGGGTAAATTAGAGCAAGAACCATCCTGTGACTGAATTGCAGCATCTTCTTTGCAGTTCAAGCACCAGAGCTTTGCAATGAGAGCAAGAGAAGAGTGGTGGTATGACCTGAGCAGGTGGGTAACCTGAACCCCACAGCTGGAGGGAGCAACGCCGTTGTCACTTTGGGAGCTGTTCTGTCAACCCCAACCCCTCTGAATTGCTCACCGATTATCTCCTCACGATTCCCAATACCCACAAATACATGAAGACTCTAGCAGCAGGGTCTAAAATCAGGAACTGCTTTTCTGGTGCTGTCATCACTCTTGCACAAACCCACCAGAAAAATCAGGGCCAGCTGGGTGTGGGGGCTGCTGGGTCACTCAGGAATCCCCCTCATTGCTGTCCTCCTCGATGTACAAGAAACAACTTCCTAACATACCAAGAGGACTTTTCCTTCTAGGAAAAGAAGCAGAATTTCTAACTATTTCCTTTTCAGAAAAATCTTAAAGGAACTGATTTAGTCTTTTTCTCTCTCTCTTCTTCAGGCAAAAACAGGTTGCCCAAACATTTTCCAAACACACCCTGATTTAAAAAACAGCAGCACTAGCTCTGCTTTGGTTTCACTACTTCTCCTCAACTCCCTGAAATGAGTTTGTGGTTATTGCACCCTGCTCAGCTAATTTTTTTAGAGGTAATACAACTCAGGCCACACAATTGAGTAATCTGCTGCTTTAACACTGGCTCCACTCTTCCATGCTTATTCCCTCCCAGTTTACATGTACGTTTTTAGAATACTTGCATAGATCTGTGCAAGTCTGATGATGTTACCGCCATTTATTCTCCCCAACCAAAAAATGCTAGTGTCTAGGCTTAACAGCGTAAGAATAACAGTAACCATTTTACCCCCAAAAAAAGAAAACGTGAAGGACACACAGAACAGCCCACACAAATTACAGTGGTAACAAAGAACAGTTAAAAATACAAGCATGCTAGTCTGCCATAGCTGTATAATCATATAGTCAACACATTTACGAGTGCCAAGCAGATCAATCAGTCTAATTCTGTTCATAAAAAACCTCCTTCACTACAGGAGCTAATCCCCGCAGGAGTGCACCTACAAACTAAGCTGATGGGTGTTAATATACTCTGGAGAGGTACTTCTTTTTACATCACTGCTACATCTTACTACTGGTATACACAACATACAGGATACATCTTTTTGCGACCACGGAACAGTAAATTAAAGTTAAGGCAGGCAATGATGAATGCTTGCAAGGCCATGGAGAACAGGTTAGCTCTCATGGGACTTTTGTAAACAGCATCTCGGGAAACTGTTGGTACATTTTTGTAACAAAAATATAATATTAAATTTGCTCGTTAGCTGAGCTTTCTACCCTTGTATTATCAAACTGAGCTCTTAGATGACAGATTTAATCTTTGTCATCATCAGGCAAAACACTTAATTTTGGGACACATTTAATATGCAATGTGAGAGCATCACAGCACTCCTTCAAAAAATGTACAAGCAAAAAATTGAGAGCGTTTTTCAAGTGGCATGCTGTTTTGCCCTGGCGTATTAGTCTAACTCCAGCTAAAGTTTGTGGGAGCTGCATTAGCATGCACAGGTATATGAAAAGAGTCATTTTGCGCTACTCTAAAACAACCTTTTCCAGACTGCTCCAGGGGAAAGCCACATTCCCTCCTGTGCCCTCCTCCTTAACTGAACTCCTGCTACGCTACCTTGCTGCTGATTAGCACCGGCTGCTACTGCCGCAGGAGACTCACACTCCTGGCAATACAGTCCTCGTTTGTCTTGCATCACACCAATCCCTTCCTTCTGCAAAGGGCAATTCTGCCCCCTGCAAAGTCACTGCAGAGGTCATCCACATCAGACCTTTGACTAACCTGTTCTCCTCCTCCTGGTCAGATACGTGTAAACCATGACCCTGTTATTCAGCATGGAAGAAACTCTCTCAAGACCAATCTGATGGTTCTCAGTCACACCGTACATCTGAGCAGCAGAGGTGCACTATGGCTGGGAAATCACCCAACACTTGTGTCAACGTTTGGCCCCTAACAACTGATCAGAGGAACCAAGTACTCCCAAAGTGCCACCCTAACTCGCCAGTAGTTAAGCCAAGATCCACAATAAGATTTTCTGACATATATGTCACATATTGAAATGTTTTAAGTAGACAGAAAACTTACTTGACAGGAGCTACATCTTGATAGTTCCAGTATTTACCTCCTCTCTGTCTTCTGTCAGATTTATTGTACAAAAAATCAAGATGAATATAACTGTTAACTTCTGGAGCTAAAAGAAATACAAGCAGATAAAGCACATGAAGAACGAACAGTTCAAGCTGGATGTTTGTTAGTTTTATGTATCATCATGAATATAGTACGCCTCTCCCAGACAATAATGACGTTTACCTTACGTATGGACAGTCAGATACAGGATTGTACGGTCACTGTTGGCGTCTTTGCTTGTAGCTCAAACCTGTATCATTAGTGGGTTATAAATACAGATTTCAGTTTTCCTCTGAGTTCATTTGCTGACCAACTAAAATTTCAGAGAGCCACTGAAATGTTAAATCCACACTGCAGGTGTTTATGTTTTCTTATTGTATGTATTAGTGAATCAAGCCACATGCTAAATGGGCATTTTATGCATTATTTAAGTAATTGCCTAACACACAGTAAGCAAAAACATTTGATAAATTCTGCCATAAGAAGGAAGGATTTAGGAATTTGTCCACAGGGGTAACTTAAATACTCTGCTATGATTCATGACTAGAAGATTGGTAGCCTCTGTACCAATAAATGAACTGATGACCAAATCTAAGGTACTTAGATAATAACCATAAGTTAAAAAATTTTTCAGCATTTTTTCTTTCTAGGCTAAGAAATGTCTCTAACGGTTAGACAACACAACACAATTTTCTCCAGGGAAAAAAGCATACATTGAGTTTTTATTATAATTTAATACATTAGGAACTTTTTTTATCCAGACCTCATTAATCTAGTTCTTACCACCTTCATTTTCAAACCTAAGCATTATACAAGTTTTAGCTAAACATAAAATTAGCACACCCTCTACATATCATACCTTCATTAGCACTGCTGCTAAACATGTAAAAACATGACAGACATTATTAAACAGTCGCAGATTCCAACTTCAGGCAAGGTATTCTTGGGTTAAAACTGGCACCACCACTAATATAAAATTACTCTTGCACAAAACATCATAGAGATCATTATCAACTGCAGTGAAGAACAAAAAGCATGAAAACTTCAGAAAAAACATGAAATTCATCTGCGTGGGCCACGGAACAGTTTGTTTTTCCAATTGTTTACTCTTCTCCCCTTTTATTACTTTTGTTTATTTGTATTACCATAATATTTTTAGAAAACTGATCCTGTACCTGTGAGATCTCTGGGAGCTTTGTCTCCGACTTCAGTGGAAGCAGTTGTAGGGTCCTGCAAAGATGCCTTATGTTTATGGGCTTTGATTATTACTGATGCACCCAGATATCATACTGCCCTCTTCATGAGTGGTAAATATTGCATTTGGTGCACTTGCAGTTAGAATAAAATAACTAGTAGTAGTTAAAATAAAGGTAGTTAAAATAAAAGTAATTTTTCTGTAAAATACGGAACAGGTTATAGCTCGGATTACATTTAGAAAAGCCCTTTAGCTAATTTCAGAGGTTTTGGACACTACCTAGTTACCACTGGGTAACAAGCAAGGAAAGTAAACTATCTACTATTTTGAGGACTTTTTAAAAACATCAGTCAATGACTTACAATGCAGTCAATCCTCATGTTTTTCCTCAGCTGCAATTGAGTTAGGATTTTAGGATTTAGCCTTCACTGAATACAGTTTTGCACTCTAAAAAGATTAAACCATTTTCTTCCAGCTACTTTCATTTCATCTGTGTATTAAATCGTTATACCAGCTAACTGTGGATTGTGACTGTAGTGCACAAACTCCTCCTGTTTATCTTAGCTGTATCTACTGCCCCACCGCATTTCTCTTGTGCAGAATACTGCTGCACCAGATTTATCTTCATTCTTGTGCAACACATTCTCTATACCTGCCTTATTATTAAATATGCACAAAAAAACCCTGCAGGACATGGAAATATATATATATATAACTGGCTGTTCGTGAGTTTAAAAGTTACTGCATGAGAATACTAAACACTGAATTGAATATCAAAATATACCAATAATTCCAGAGATTATTTCAATATTCAAACAGTGTTTTAAACAGAAATACTAAATAAACAGAAAATGAAAAGATGTGCCCTCAAATGCTAACTATTGACAAGAACAAGAAAATCACGATTACTGTGGTCTGGTCAAGCTTGTGTGAATCTGCTCTCAGCTGGAGCTGGTGACCAGCTTCTGTTAATGCTGTTATAAACTGAGTTATTTTATAAACAGAGTTCGTTAGAGTGACGTTAGGCTGCCTTGGGAGTACACAAACTAAGAGAACAGAAGACAAACTATCACACTGAGGTTACCTTTTTTCCCCCACACTTTTATTTTTCCTGTTTACTTCAAGTTGGTCTAAATTTACCAAAACTTGTCATGGGATCTGTGTGACTAATGACAAGAAAATCTGAACGTTTGCTAGTCCAGTGTCCCCCGTGCAGGCACAAGTTATGCCGCCTTGCGTATGAAGAGCAAATTTTGCCCTCTTATTTATGTGCCCTGCAAACAAAATGGTGGTGAGCAGGTGGAGTCAAGAGCACAGGTATCCATTTGCCCTCTTCAGAGAAATCTGCATAGCGAGACTCTAATATGCCTCGGCAGATTTAGGCAAATGGATGGGTCATCTTAGCAATTGCTGGCATTATATGCTATCTAAGCACACGTGAAACCACGAAATTGTTTGATCATTCATTTTCAGTTACAAAAATGCTTCCATAGGTACAGATTAGAGAAGGAACCCCTTGAAAGTCTCAGAAGGAAATTTTTCACAATGACAAACATGTGTCTTGAGACCTCATGCAGAAACAGCCTTGATAAACAGCTTGATCGAATAATTTGTGCCTCTCTAAGAAGATTTACAAAGTCAAACACACAAAAGTCAGTATTTATCTGCAATTCTAAAGCATTATATTTTCTATAGATTTCTTAATGGCAGACCCACTGCAGTCCACTGAGGCAACAGGCTTAGGAGAGCCAAGGGCCCAGTCCACGCTGTGGAGGTGCCAACCGCCACGTGCACAAAGACCACCACCGGTTCCAGCAGGAGTCAAAGGGATGGAAAAAACCAGCTTTGCCAGAGGCCTGAACGGCTCACAGGGTCAGGTATTTAAACAGACCAGTTGTCCCATCAGAGTAACATAAAACTGGAGTAACATAAAATCAAATACATCCCGCTCTGCTCCGCGCTGGTGCGGCCTCACCTGAAGTACTGTGGGAAGTTTTGGGCACCACAGGACATTAAGGATATAAAGCTACCAAAAAGTGTCCAGAGGAGGGCACAGAGTTGGTGATGGGTTTAGAGGAGAAACTGTATGAGGAGTGGCTGAAGTCACTTTCTTTGTTCAGCCTGGAGCAGAGGAGGCCGAGGGCAGCCCTCATGGCGCTCTGCAGCTCCCTCCCAAGGGGAGGAAGGGGGCAGGGCTGGTCTCTTCTCTCTGGTGACCAACGCCAGGCCCCGAGGGAATGGCAGGGAGCTGTGCCAGGGGAGGGTTAGGCTGGGCATTAGGAAAAGGTTCTTCCCCCAGAGGGTGGTGGAGCCCTGGAACAGGCTCCCCAGGGAGGCATCACGGCACCAGCCCGGCGATATTCAAGAAGCACTTGGCCAACGCCCTCAGAGACACGGTGTGAATTTGGGGCTGTCCTGTGCAGGGACAGGAGCTGGACTCAGTGATACTTGTGGGTCCCTCCCAGCTCAGGACATTATGTGAGTCTATGATTCTACATCTGCGGGATCACACAGAACTGTCCCTTAGCCATCGTTCCTGTGGATGTGTAATTCTAACAGGAAGGTACATATCAAGATCCCAAAGCCAAATGAATTCCTCAACAGTTCTGTGAGCCCAGGGTTCCATCTGCATGATGCAATTTTAAAACAGGCCTTAAAATAAAACTTCTTGGAAATAAAACTTTTGGAACAAAAATCATATAATTACAACCCATAATTAACACATGACTTTTAAATGGCTTTCAATTTAAAAAGTTCCAAGAAAACATTCGATTAACAATACATCTTCAACACGCCCAGCGCCCAGCCCCACGTACCTTCTGTACTTGGATGTCCTTCTTTGGTGCTGACCAAGGCATCTGATACCAACATTTGAAAATTAATTTATCATTTAACTTAGAAGAAATTGAGTCCAAGTGAGTACAGTGCAGGGAGATTTCACACAGGTTAATACCTTTCACTTAGAAGACTGGGCAACTAATGTTGGAGAAAAATGCAATTCACAAGCTAAAAATGTCAAAAAAATACGAAACCGCGCATATTTCAAATGTGTACAGCCATACGCTTGTTCATTATTTTCCTGAGTCAGTCAGCAATTTTTGAAGCTTTTAAAAACTGGGCACAGTTCCGTTGCTGGTATAGTTTATGATGGTTCGAAATAAGGACTGGTAGAAATGGCTGTGTACCTGGAAACTTGTCCTGAAGCATTGTCACTTATGTCCCACCTGTGTCCCACGGCATATGCTATGCAAATTGTTTAGGAACTCCAACTCCTCTTCCCCAGAACACAATTGTACTAACTAGAAAGACCAAAAAAAATAGAAAAAATAAAATAGGTCAGCATGATCAGTATTTTCCAGGAACTTTGTAAGAGAACGGTAAGATTTTTCCTACAGAGCAGCAAGAGCATCTCTGCTTTTTGTTCAGGCAGCTCCAGACATTCCAAAATGCATCAGCTATCTTTCATTTGTATAGTCATAATTTTTATTTTAAAAACCCCAAAACAGCTATTCACCAGTTCTAATCAGTAAGTTTAGAAGAAATTAAAATTTATCTCTTTGATCTCCCCAAAATAAGGAGGCTTTGCACAGATCGGAGGAGTCAGAGACAAGCATTCCCTCTGTCCTGCACAGGAAGAATATTCTTTGCTAGTTTAAGATAAATATCCCTCAATCAATCTATAACATACGTGTACCAGGTTTTTTTATGGTTAGTATACAATATATAACTACTATTTTATTCAAAAAGTTGATCAGGATGAATCGCCTGTTGGTTGTAGCACAGCAAGTAAAGCTGATCAGCTTGCTGAGTCTGGTGGATCAGTTGCCCTCAGCCAGCCCTCACAATACTCCTCCTCACACCTTCTTCCCCAGCGCACAAACACCCACAGGCATGTTCATTTCAACATTCATCTTCTCCTCCTAGTTCCTTTTCCCATATTAGGGATGCTGGGGAGGACTGAACCACTGCTGCATCCTTATCAGATACCACAAGATCGCTGTGGACAGATGCTCAGTTTAGGCTGAAAGTATGCAGCATGTTTGGGGCACTGCGAGCAGCGTGGTTACCACAGAGTGCTGCGATCCCTCCCGTCCAGGACCATGTCCTTCCAAACCAAGTGGGACTGCTCACTTGGTGAAAGGTAAACATGTCCTTTGAGCACGTCCTTCGCATGGGCTGCACTGATGGTCGGCACTTTGCAGGCCAAAGCTTTCCAGCTTTTAGGCTTTCTCAGTACAGACGAGGGCACTGGTGCAGGTATGTTTGCATGCTATCTGCTCACTGGCAATCCGATGCTATAAAACATAAAGTGAAGGGGGGGGGGAAAGAGCCGTCGCCAGTAGTTTAAAGTGTCATGGCTTTGCCTGCTCTCCTTCCTGCCTTTAGATATGACCCTTAGGTACACCACGCTACAACTTTGCTAAAGACGCCCGTTATTTTTAAGAGGTTAGCGCCTTGCAAAGGCTGTGTATGTGGAATGTGCATTTTGAGCCCTGCAAAGAGTTAATCTTCCTTTCATGAAGCCTTCAGAGGACTCAGAGGGCATGAAGCCAATACAAAACCACCCCCCAGAAACCTCCAAACCCTTACGATTATGCAGAAGCAACTTCAAGCAACCTTGGTCCAATGTGAGCTGAAGGCAACGACTGAAGTCTTCGGCCTGCCTGACAGTAACGGTGTGGGCATACCTGCTCGTACACGTGTGTACCTGCGTGTTCATATATTCAGCATTCCTCAGTTCTGCTCAGTTTCAAGAGGCAAGGGCGGACATTTTCAGCACCTCTCTTTGTTCAAAGGATGGCCACTGCAGGAGCAGATGCCTCTGCGTGAACCCCACCCCTGACTTTGCCGGGCTGCCCCCTCCAAGTCACACAGCAGGAAGCCCAAGGAACGCTCGCACGTTCCCCACATATTAAAAAAGAAATAACACTAAACCCCACCCCCCAAAAAACTAATGGGCAAAACCTGCTTGCCTTCCCCCACCAACCCACCGGACTGCTGTCCTGCCGGCCGGCACACATCTTGCCTCAGGGGACACTGCCCCCATCCCCACCGCCCCACAGCATGCCTCCTCACACAGCTCACCCCCTCACACAGCTCACCCCTTCACACAGGACAACCCACCCCACAGAGCACCCCCTCACACGGGACACCCCACCCCAAAGGACACCCCCTCACACAGGACGCCCCACTCCACAGGGCACCCCACCCCACGAGACACCCCACAGGACACCCCCTCACACAGGACATCCCACCCCACAGGACTCACCCTCACACAGGACACCCCACCCCACGGGACACCCCCTTACACACGACACGAATCCCCTCACACAGGACACCCCACAGGACACCCCACACACACCCCCACACACACACACTGTCGGGGGCCGATGGGGGCGCACCCCTTGCTGAGGGACGTCGCCCACCCCCGGGGGGAGCTGGCGGTAGCCCCGTTCCCGCCGGCGGGAGGAGCGCGCGGGGCGCGCGGCTGTTGACAAACTTGGTGCGGCAGGCAGCCTGTGTCAGCACAACTTCCAGGAGGAGGAGAGGCAGCGCCGCGCGGGGCCGGCGGGAGGCGGCCGCGGGGACGGAACAGCAAATGCTATTCAGCCCGAGCAGTTTCAAGCCGCCCATGCTGGGGAATTACTGTAGTCTAGCTACGGCTCTTAGCGCTGGCTCTGTATGTGTGTGCGTGTGTGTGTGTGTGTGTGCGTGTGCGCGCGCGCGCGTGTGTGCCCGTGTGCGTGTGTGAGGGTGTGTGTGAGGGTGTGCGTGCGACTGTGCCCGCGCGCGCCGGGCGGCAGCTGGGAGTTCCCGCGCCGCCGAGCCCGCCTGAGAAGAGGGGCGGCGGGAACGGGGGCGGGGGGGCACCCAACTTATCCCCCGAAAACTCCCTCCCTGTCCCCCCGGCAGGACTCTCCGAATTTAAAATAAAATAAAAAACCCCCGTGTTCTCGGGCAGACTGACAGCCGGGGTCAAGAAACAGCTGCTGGAGTTAATGTTTCTTCCTCCCACTCCGTCTGATGGCGGTGCCCTGCCAAGGCGAAGTGGGAGCGGGAGCGCGGCTCCCGCCTGCCCTGCCGCGGGGGGCGGGCGGCGGCAGCCGGTGGGCACACGGCCTCCGGGCCGGCGGGCAGCGGCCGCCCGCAGCGGGCCGGGGCCGGGGCCGAGCCGGGGGAGGCAGGGGGGCGATCTCCCCTCCGTGGGTTTATTCTCCCCCCTTTCGCAGGAAGCTGGCAGGCGCAGGGGAGGCACTGCGTCTGCTGGCGAGGGCTGATTCACGCTGCGGATCGCTGCCCGGGCGCCCAGCCCGCCCTCCGCCGCCGGGCCCAGCCGCACAGCTGCGGCCGGACCCCTCTCTCCCGCGTCTGGGCCGGCGGCCGGTGGGCTCCTCTCGGGGCCTGTCCGCCCCGGCAGCCCCGCGGAGGGCGCGGGGACCGCACCCGCGGCGCCTCAGCGTGGGCCCGCCACGGCCCCGGCGTGAGCCCTCCGCCCCGGCCCGCCCGGGGACCGACGCCCGCCTCCGCCCCGCAAGCAGCGGGGGAGGCTCACCTGGTGCTAGTGGGCCCAGGGATGTTGGCAGCAGATCGGCTGCCGTGCTGAAATGCCCTCCTTGAAAGCACAGATTTAGGGTTCCAAAAGTAATTTACCTACTCAGAGGCCTGTTTCAGATTTTAAAAATGTCTGATATCTAACAATTCCCACTGACGCAGCTGCTCAGCGCCTTTTGAGGACCGGGCTCTTCAGCAGGGACATGAGGACCTTCCTTTGAGCACCCACCTTTAAGGCAGTAGGGCAGTATTTCATGCCAGGGAGTGGTAACGTTGTGCTGCTCTTCTTTTTCCCACTGAAGATGAGGGTGCACCTCTGCTCACAGTTCATGCATGTCAGATCAGCCCTGCTATCAGCAGAGGTGCAGTTGCTGTAAACTGCAGTATCCCAATACTTCACCATGTGGTATCCCAACACTTCATCACCACATCAGCCACTGCTGAATGTCATGACACGTTTTACTGTGTTGTGACACAGCTTCATCATGTGAAGGTGTTGCGTCGACTGTTACGGTTTTGTATCTTTGGAATATCTATGCATTCACCATTGCCACAGAGATGTCTTTTCATAAATAAAATAAATGCAACATGAGTACCATTGACATCCTGCAAACATGGCTTGCGAAAGACTCATTAATACCAGAGCTGTCCAGTAAGCCCTGCTGCCTCCTGACAAGCTGGCCTATTTCATTTCTTCCTTAATTCCCTGTCCAGGATGGTTCACTATTCCAGCCTATCGCTTTATATCATTCTGTGAACTCCGCTTTGTCTGCTGCTTTTCCCAGACTGGTCCACTTTGCTCTTTCAGCTGTATTCTCCACACAGCTCTTTGCCCAACTCCACTACTTGCTGCTAATTAATGCCTGGTGATATGTTGGGGGTTTTTTTTCTATCTAAAAAAAGACAGAACTTTGATTAGACACGCGCACGCACGCACACACATGCACATATACCAACATTAACTCTTCCCTCTCTGAAGAATAAGTGACACGAAATCCAGATGCTGAAATACCAGCTCAAAATTCCCATGGAGTTCAGTGAGATCAGGGTTTCACATGTGGTACCCAGAGCTGTGTACCTTCAACATTCGCTCGTCAAACAGATGGGTGCCCTTTACCCTAATTCAGCCTTCCTATGTCAGATTCAGACTCGCCCATTGCCCTATTTCAGATTCACCCATTACCCTAGTTCGGCCTCCCTGTTCTGTTTATACCAACCAAGGGCTTTTCTGAGCCAAATCCTCGCTACAGCAACCTATACCTAACTGAATTATAGTACTTTTTTTCAAGTTTTCCACAGTCTTGGAAGAATTAACATGCTTGGTTTTGCTATTTAGAGACTTATTTCAAGTGCTGAAGTTGAAGTTCATGAGAATTAGCTCCTTGGCCTTTTCATCCATCTTTTTTCACGCAAGTAGCTTCCACGTGTTAGCTGCTCTATGTCCAAATTTCTCTTACACACGGATAGCATGGAACTTGGAACAACAACTGGAGTTCAGTTAAGGAAGAGTTTAGTGCAGAAGATTCAAGAAGATCTCCAAAGATCCTGAAGGTCATGAGAAGAAATCATCCACTTCTAAGCCTTAGTGCCACAGCACGGTGATGTAGCGTATCAAAAACCTGATTTGGGAATTGGGAGCTGGAAAGAAAGCATGTGTTCAGTCTCAGGCTGGTGAGACACAAGCTATGACATGTGCTGCTTCACTTGTACATTCGGAGGAGCTCTTTGCAGTGGCTTTTTTATACTGCTGAAAGAAGCCGGATATCCTGCAGGAGCCTGCAGATCAGTCTGTGTGCAAACATGTCCATTTGCAGAGTAAGAAACGTGTATTGAGGAGGAATTGGTGGACTGCATGTAGGCAGTGCTAAAGCCTGAAGCCAAACAATCCTTCGTGTTACACCTTTTGAAACTAGCATAGCACAACCGAAATGTTGCAGGGGAGCATAGGACCCTTTTCGAGTCTTTATTTTAGGGTTTTTCTGAGCCTCTAAGAGTTATTCATAACTAAAAATCAATCATTTTAAGATATTGTTTCCAAAAGATATATGATCTTGTTTATGCACCACAGCGGCCAGGCAGTGTTTTGGACAGTTACGTCTGCATAAAGATTGTTCTATCCTTACTTGCTATGCCAATGCCGATTTCATGGTTTGTTGCAGAAAAAAGATTGAGAGCTTCTGTTCCCACCGTTTGATACATAAGGACAGTGGAACAATCACTGAAAATGAAAGCTTACAAATTCACTACCAATGAAAGAAAACATTTTATCAAACCACATGATTTTAGATGAGGGAACGCATTGCCACAATAGATAACTGAGGTCAAGTAGTTTCCAAGCTACGAAAGAAAGCAATGTTTTTTATGAGTAGCATTCAGAACCATAATAGATAAACCAAAACAAACATGTACAGAAGGAGATATAAAACCTCAGGTTCCAGATCATCACTCAATCTGAGAATAAACAAGTGAGATACAGACAGATATTAGGCAGATGACTACACATCTTTACAGATGGTTCCTTGAACTTTTGTTTGAAACATCTGATTCTAGCAAGTACTGGAGCAGATTAAAAAGCCAAAGGGAATAGGAGATCTAATCCCTAAAAGATACACCTATGTTTGTTTTGAACTAAGAAAAAAATTGCAAATTAATGAGTTGTTTCAAACAGTGTGGTCACTTTCATCTGCTGGAGAATACCTACTGTGGAGACGTACTCTTTCAGTTACATTTGTTGGTGCATGTGACTTGGGTTTCTCAAGCCGAGAGTCTGGTATTGCCCCACTTCACATCCACCAAAACATTTGTCCATGTAGCAGATTCTCATTTTACAAACCTGGCTCATACTTGTATGGCTGGGAAGTCATTCCTCTCTGTTTCGGGACAGTAACTGTCTCGCTTCCACTGTGACACTGTTAGGCCAGATTGCCTTGGGTTATGAACACATGGACAAGTCACTGCAGGGTGAGTTAGGGTGTGAATTTGCAACAGTCAGCTCCTGTGGCAGAGCTGACTGTGTGCACGCATAAAATGAGGGTTAAGACTACCTTGAATTACCTTACTTTTATCCCCGAGTAGAAATGTGCTCATGAGCTGTTACGGTGGAGTCAGTAGCACGCTTTAAATTCAGTTTCACTTTTGCCTGTGATCAGGGCCAGGATGAGGCTTCTCCACCCCACTGAAGTGTCTACTTACCACGCTGCACTTCAGGCTGCTGGCAGAGGCCATGAACAACCGTTTCATTCCTCCTGCTGCAGGTCAGAGCAAATAGCCAAGGATGTCAACCCATTGACCCGGGCAAGCAAAGCTATGGTAGCCCAAGATAATGCTGTACCCAACTGCTGTACCCAGCTGCCTGCCCCTGTGCATAGCATGACAGCACAGCTCTACTGTCAGCTATCCTGGTCCACAGCCTGTACTCCACAGGCTGTTGTTGGTGGGGCTGTCAACACAGCTGGCTAAAGGCCAGGTGTATTTCTGGTCCCATACAGCCTGCTGCCTCCCTCATCCCGTGGTTGTCTGGCCATCCATCGGTCCAGCTGGTCCTGCCCGCTATGGCTTCTCCTGCATCTGCACACTTATGTCAGACAGCTGTACAACAGTGTTGTGAGGGAGCAGCCAAGGGTATCTTTCTAATTTCCACCCATGTTTCCACCAAGTGAAAAACAACAATAGAGAAGTGAAAACAACTAATTCCAACAGGGTGTTTTTCAGTATGTCTGACTGTGCTGCTCATATATACCCCAACGTAGAGAACAGAAATGCACATTTTAGCGCTCTTCTTAAAAACACAGCCTGTGAAGATCACTGTTACAGGGCCCAAGGTTGTTTCTTCTCAAATCTGGTTAGTCATTACTGAGATTTTTGCTGTGATTAAAAAGGGTGGCAGGGCTACACACCTTTTGTCACTCCACTAATCTAATGCTCTTTGCTCCATGCTGTGGTACACTTCTACCAACTCAGAGCTTGGTCTAGAGTCTGTGGGAGATTTGTCTCCTACTGGCCTTGGTCCGTAGTTTCATCCAGTGGTTGAAGTTACCTCAGTGCACTCAGACACTAATTAATCCTCAGAGTGGACTGATATGGCAAAGAAGTCACAGCTGGCCACAGGGTGTTTTATCCTCCCATTCTCTTGAGGCTGTCCCCAAGAAAAGATGGGCAAAAGTGGCAGAGTAATTGTCCTGAGTGAATGAATGGAGATGGTTTCAAAACCACCTAAGGAACTTAAGTGCTGTGCAACACCACTGCATGTTTTTCTTCAGCGATTCAAGCAGCCCTCCTCATTCCCAGCCCTTGTTCTTGTACCGCCCGCGGCATTGTGCTGGCACAGCTGTTTCTGTGGCTGTGGGCGGCCCAGGGGTGGGAAGAAGCAGCTGGAGGGGTGGGAGAGGCTGCCTACGCCGGCGTCAGCCGCTCTGCTGCTGAGGGTCCATGGAAGGTGCTCAGGAGGCAAGACCTGCCAGTTTTCAGGTTGCATCTAAGTCGCCCATGTATTTGTTTTCTGAACGTTTGGTAGGTGATAGCTGTAGTATTTCAGATGCCATTGTATGGTCATCGTTGGTAAATGTTGGCTTATTCATGGCAACTGCTATGTATCAGTTTTCATTACAAATGTAACATAAACTGGAAGCATTGAAAAACAGCGGCAGCAGCAATTATGCATGTGATCATCGCAGAGAGTTTGAAAGTCGTGTAATAAAGCCTGAGCAGAGAGAAAGCAAATTCTTTCACATGAATATGATTTGCTTTTCCTTTACTAAGTGATGGCAATTAGCAGTGGCATTAAAATATATTATTTTGGTATTTTTCACATAATTTTGTGACAGGGAGTGTTCTGCATTATAAACATCTTCTGCTAATCTTAAAAACACCACCATACCCTAGCTAGTAATGTTCTGGAAAAATACCAGAAAATAGGAACCTGTCTCCCAAATTGTTAGAAAATTTCCTGAGAAGCTTCCAAACCCAGTCCCTGCCATCTAGAGAAAAAAATGAAATTAATTAATAAAAGTTCCTCTTAATATTTGATCCAGAGAAAGCGCTTAAGGGGCTTTCAGAAGACAAAGATTCTCATGCAGCTGATGATTCAATTGAATCAAAATATGCTTTTTTTTCTTTCTTTACAAACATCTGGTAGAAAATGTGCTTTCACAAGATGCTGAAAGGCTCTCCTAAATCCCCCCAAATTTTTCATAATAGCTTCTCTAAGTATCTGTGGAGCTTCAGTAACCCAGGGAATTTTAATATTAAATAGCAGAAATTTTCACATTTTTCATGATTTCCTGAACACTGGGCCTTATTTTAACAAGTATTTCAAAACCCACCTTTCAGTTTAGCCCCTAGTTCAGCCTCCTATTTTGTAGATTTTTCAGTAGAGTTCTTGATGGCTACTGGTAAAATTACATTATTTTAAAAGGAGTCTTTGTGATTATCTCCCTTTGCAATGAAAAATGAAAGAAAAAAAGTGTCTCGCATCTTCAAAAAAGTAAAGAAAAGGCGATGTCAGAATTTATGATTTTTCAAATGCCTGATGATGGCTGTGGCTGGGTCAGAATACTGCCACTTACATGCCATTTTGAGTCACCGATGTGGACTGCCTTCAGAACTGTAAATGAGATACCCAGGAGCTCCCCAGGTTTCAGCTCTGCTACAGTTCAGTGTGTTTCTATCTTTTTACTGGTTTCAGTCTACATCTTTTTCCAGATTTCGTCTAGGTCTGTATTAGCCTGGAGCTTAAGCGTGCGCTTGAGTCCCAGTCCTTTATAAAGCCTATATATCAGCTCACTGCTGTGCTGCTCGTCTTGAAAAAGCCAGATGGCTTCTGTGTGCAACGGAGCTCAGGTGTTGGTGCAAAATGACTCACGCTTGAAACCTGCCTCTGCACAGAGCACTGATGCATGGCATGAACTGCGTAGCTGCGAGTCTGAATCCCAAAGCCGGGCAGGACTACAGAGGGCAGGACAGTAACCAGCCAGTGCAATCGCCAAGCGTCAGGACTAATGCACCAGCCCGTCCTGGGGGAAATCCCATTTATCCATCTTTCAGTCATGGCCAATGGACTCGTGCTTCAGTGAAATGTGTGCTTAAAATTTCCCCCCTTTAAATTTTCCCCAGTGGAATAAAGTATCTGGGGAGGAAAGGCCTCAAAAAAGTAGTTTACATGCCTGCTTATCTTACCTAGACCTCTGTCCTCCCTGATCGTAACCCAGATGTTCTTCCATTTCTTCCATGTCTTAGTCTGGTTCCTTTGAACAAGTAACTTCCTCCATGTGAAGGTGCCTTTTTAAGCCTGCCAAGTTTACTTGACCTCCCATTTTAGCTAGCCCTTTCCTTTCTTGCTTCCAGCCACCTGCAAGTTAGCTGGAGAGGAGCAATGTCTTTAAAATGAATTGTTCTGATTTGTCTTTGTTAATTGGGATAGCATAGGCTTGCAACCCTAGTTATGAGGACAGTAAATTAGAAGTAATGAGAATTTATTGCAAAAGTCCTTGTGTTTGTTAGAAAATAAGAAGTTCAGCTCAAAGGCCTACAAGTAGAATAGTTAGGGTTATTCATAACAAGGTTGTAGGAGGAGCAAGGAGGAAGATGAAGCCATCTACTCAATATCTCACAAGTCTGTATAGCAAAAAGTGGGGGGATTAACAGGAAGAGCTGAAAGTCTTAGTGCATGATCAAAACTGCCAGTTAATTGGCATAGCAGGCACTTGTTCAAGTAGTTTACGTGACTAGAATATTAATATGGAAGGGTATAACTTGCTCTGGAAGGGTAGGGAGGGCAAAAGAGAGGTAGTGCTTTCTTGTATATGAGGATTATACAAGAATTGTTCTAAGGTCCAGGGTGGGAAAGAAGATAGATGGGTTGTAAGTTTGTGGGTGAAAGTAACAGGAAAAAATGAGGGCACTGTCACAGCATAGTCTTTTGTGCGCCACTGAACCGGGAAGATTAAGTGAATAATGCTTTTCTAAACTGATAGAATTGTGTGAAAGCACTGGACTTGGTAAATGCAGAAATTTAACTGATCTGGACATCTGGTAGGAAACCAGAAAGCTAGGAGACAAACCAGCCAGTTCTAGAAATGTGTTGGAAACCATTTTTTAGAATTTGGGGGGGAGGGGAGAACAAAAATAAGGTCTTCTAGATTTTGTTCAAGCCAGCTATTGGGGGCTGACTGAGAATGTGAAGGTGTAAAGCAGCTTGGGTGAGACTGATCCTAAAATGTCAGAGTTCCTAGCCCTTAAGCTGGGAAGGGAAAACAAAACCAATGGGCATCAGGAAGTCATTATTCAATAAATACACAGAATTGGAAAGATCTTCTGGGAAACAAGTCTGAGATATCCAATGGATTTGACAGTTCCTTTAAAAACTTTTATTAAAGGCAGAAGAATAAAGTCTTCCAATGCAGAAACACATTAAGAAATTAATGTAGCTAAATCATGAGTCTTTCAATGACTTAAAACACAAGAAGAGAGTAGAGAAAGTTGAACACTAGGTTAGAATTTTTAAAAAAGTGTAAAAACACAGGGATAAATTAAAAGGGACAAGACAACAAGTGAAACACAACTAATGAGAAATATAAAGCATAGCAGGAGGGTATTCTAAAGGCATTGTATTAGGAAGAAGAAAATCAAGCAAGAAAGTTGGCTTACTTCTCAAAAGGAAGAAAAAGATACTAATACTAAAAAAGCCATTTTTTGAAATTTCCATCTTAACAACAACAAAACCCATGATCAGACAACAAAAGTAATTAACACCAAAAATAAAAGGGTAAGAACTGAGACTACAGTTGGGAGGGAAGAAAATCTCGGATACATGAGCAACATGAGATGTATTGAAATGGGTTGCATCTGGTATAATTCAGCCTGGGTATTATTTAAAGATCCAGCTGTGGCAGTCACAGCATTGTAACTAGTCATTTTTGAATGCACATGAAGGATATTTGAGGTTCCAGACTGCTGAAAAGGGGCAAACAGCTGAGAGAGGAGAAACTCTCAAAAGATCAGTCATCTTAACTTCAGTCATTGACCGATTAATTAAACTGTTTATGGGCTTCTAAAAGACAACAGAAAGATAAGTAGCAGCCAAAATGAATTTGTCAAGAGCAAAATATATCAAAGCAATCTAATCTTCCGTGACAGAGGAAGAGGCATCAAGAATAGGAAGAATCAGGAGACATCATGTGTCTTCGACTTCAATGGATTTTTGTCACTATGTCATACATTTCACGTGTGCAAGGCAGAGAAACATGGCTACATGAAACTACTAAGCAGCTTACCAAAAATGTACTTGGAGAGCATGGGTATCAGAAGTTCATCATTAAAGTAGAGACACATATCAAATGGAGTTCCACAAGGGTCTTTTCTGGTCCAATACTATAGAGCAGTTTTAGTAATGACTTAGACAATAGAATAGAAAATGTTTCTTTAAATCTGAAGATAACAGCAAGTGGAAGGCAGCTGCAGTCAGATTCAAGGACAAGGTGATAATTCAAAATTTTGTTGAAAAATGTGAAAAGATCTGAAATATTCATTGAAATTCAATTAGGCTAACTGCAAAATTCCACTCCTAGGAACTAGTAATCAGCTACACAGGGTAAGGGCAGACTTTTCAGTGCAGAAAGAAATACAAGAGTTGTAGTAAACCAAGGTTTAACAAGACTCAGAAACATCATGCTGTTGCAAAAAGAGATGGACATCATTCAGGGATATATATTTGGGAGTGTCATCCTCAAAACTTGCCAAGTAATCCTTTTGTTTTACATGGTGCTGGTAAGGCCTCCTCTGGTACACCCTACATAGGCTTGTGCTCCACAATTTGATAACAGTCTAGAGAGAATAAAGAGACAAGCAGGGAAAATGGGGACTAGGAAACTTCATCTGTGAGGGAAGAGTGACGGAAACGGTGTTGCCTAGTCTATGTAGAAGAAGATAGAGGGAAGCATGGTACGAGACTTCAAATCACTAAAAAGTAGCTGTGACAGGAAGGCAATGCATTCTTTTCCATGTTCACCTGTGGATTAAATTGCAGCTAGGGAGATATAAGTTAGACACTAGAAAATCTTCCTAAGAGTCAAGTTAGAGAAACACTGGAGTAGCTAGCCTAGGATGAAATCTTCATCACTGGAGTTTTCTAGCATGAAGTTAGATGGACGACGTATAAGAATGATGTGTCTAGAACTGAATCTGCACTGAGGCAGTGGCATCGACTAGAAGATATTTTGGACATTTCCTATGACTTGTCTGATTGAACAACTTTAAATTATTATGGGAGAGGTGGGGCCAGGCAATTAAATTTGTCTTCAGCTGCAGGTTTGTCCTTTTTTTCAGTCATTTTGCTTTGGGTTAAACTAATAAATCATAAAGCACTACAGTAACTGGATCAACATACTGGAGCTACTGCAAACCCTCTCCAAATCTGTTACAGCTCAATGAGCGCTGCAGGTTAAAATTTAAGAAGTTGTATGCTCATTTTTCCCCATGCCTGGATTCTAAGTTTTTAATAAATTTACCTGAGCAAATGCAGCAATTTTATTTAATCTGGTTATATTAGTCTCATATGAATGCCGCAGATCTCTACAGCTCCTTCTCATTGACTGTGGTACATGTATTAAGGAATAAAAATCTGATGAGCTTTAGGCCTTCCTCTTTGCTTCCATTCCCCTCTCCCATCAATGACTCAACCAATGAGCTAATAGAAACTTTACTGAGAAACAGAAACCTTCACTTAAGTAACTGCCTGTCTGTTGCAGAGGATAGAAACATTTGGATAGGCTGGAGAGCTGCACGAGGTGCTGAAAAAAATACCCAGGTGCAGGGAATTCACTGAAGGACAAAAACATGTTTGCTGTTAAGAAATTTCATTTTTAATATTTGGTAGTTGTGACACTTTACTGAGGTTCTGTGGGAGCCTCTATTAAAATGCATTTAATCACTGGTGCCTACAAAACAACATATGACTTAAATTATATGTGCAAAAGCATAAACCACAAATATTTAGTCTGTTGCCTTTCTTGAATCAGGTAGTAGCTAAAGTTTGTAATCCTGCAAGTTTTGTCTGTGAGGAGAGAAACAGATGCAGGAGCTGGCAACTCTGACGCAATCCAGTTTATTTACCAAGAATATACACAAAATGAATGAAAAAAAAAGATTGTTTCTTCACTTTTCCTTTGCACTTCTCTGCTAGTATCTCTGATACTGTGTCTGGTGCTTCCTTGCTTGTAGGTCCCCTTCTTTTCTGCCCATTGCATTCATGAAAACAAAAATCAGGGGTTTCTAATTCAGATAATGCCTGCATACCCCACTGTCCTGTAAGTGCATAAGCTCCAGTCGGCAACACAGCACAACAGCAATCAGGTAGTTTTAACGGCTTCTTTGCACCACATGGAAGAACGCCTCTTAAACTTATCAGTTTCAGCTATGCTTAAATGAACCAGTAACATCATCTGTTGCCTGTATTTAGATGCATCTTAACAACCATTCGCAACGATTATGAAAAGAGCATTGGGAATTGTGCGGGTTCAGGCAAATATACTTGCACTGTTCACCCCAGGCCTGATCCAAACCTCACTGAAGTCTATGGAAATATCCCGACTGATGTCAGTGGGCTTTGGATCAGGACCAAGGCTTCTCCAGCCTTTTGCTCAGATCTTACTCTGGCAGTTCTCCCATTGAAGTCAATGAGATTATTCCCTGGTATAATAGAGCTCACTGTCAGGAAGATTTTAATGATATTCAACCTACATTTTCCATGTCTTCAAATCACCCCATTATTCCTAGTTATGGCTCATTATCTTCTTTTTTTTTCAAGGACCCAATCCTAACCTCCTTACTCAGGCAAAACTCCCACTGACTTCGATTAAGGGAGCAGGATCTCACTGTCATGTTCACTATTTGGCGGCTGCTGTAATGCCCCCCATGATGTCATCATATAGGCAAACCATGCATGGTGTTTTTGGTTGTAAAGACCACAGTATTGAGCCTATGGCAATACTGAAGAGGACAGAAAAATGAAAAGATTTGCTAGTACATTTTCAAGACATACAGCAATATGAATTTTTAAATAACATTTGATCTTACAAAAACATTTTATCATCTTTCCATCAGACGTACATCCTCACAGCTATATAAAAATCTGTAGTAAAATTATTGTAAGTAGTTCCTTTGATTAAGAACTCAACATTTGTGGTTTAGAATAGCTTTATAATTCGCCATGGACAAGACAGATAACGTGATACCTCTTTCTCAACAATCATTTATTATGTATAATTCGGCCTTTCTGGACGGTTGGATTGGAACGTGGCCAAAATTACCAGAAGTTAAGTACTTCTAATGCATACTAAAAATGGTAATTTCCTATAAAATTTTATTAAAACATTGGATTTTATTTAGAATTAAGACATCACATATCTCCCATGGTCTTCATGCAAATACATTTTTTCACACAATTCTGTTAGCTTAAAAGGTTAAACTCTGGTTGTGGAATCTCATTATTTTCTCCTCTTGGAGTCCCTTCCTCTCCATCTGGTCACTGGTCAAAAGAGTACCAAGACAGAGGACAATACCAAGGCAACCTGGTTAAGATGGTATGTGCATGGGACTCCCGTGTGAGGAGCTGATTTTTCCAGTTAGGGATATCAGCTATACCCAAAGAGCTACAGCAAATCACTTTTTCTCTACATATTACATTTCTCCAGTTTTTTATCATCTCCTAGTAATTAATCGTTGTAGATTTACATGGGTATTCCCTTTGCTATTAGTTATACTCATTTTTCAATAACTGCCCAGACGTCACATACATTAAGATTAAAAATGTAGAACATTATTGCATGCCCTGTGTTCATTGCCATTGTCCTTATTTGCCCTACCAGCTCTAATGTTTTGCTGGTTTACAGCAAATGGAGGCCCAGCTCTCAGGTGACTGTTCAGACCTATTTCTTTAATAAGATAAATCAAACACTCTAATGTTTGTGCAGTTACGGAATTCTTCAGGAACACTGCTCTAAAATTCAGCATATTCAAGAGGCATTTACGCACCTACTGAAGAACTACACTTCTTTGTTTCACGCCCTCTTGCCTTTTCAGATATGAGGAAGCACAGATAACTAACTAATATGCAGCAAGGTATGCTATAGAATGATCTGAAGAGTCCATCTGCTTTATCACTTTTAGTTCAGACCAGTTTGCTTTTCAAGTGGATCTCCCAATTATCCTAACTTAACCATTCTTCTGTTTGCATCACAAAGCGTGCAAATTAGATTCCTTTCAGATAAAGATAAATCAAAAGATGCACCCTAAGAGCCCATCTGATTTGTTTCAATACAGCATTCAGTCCACGGGGACCAGATTGAGGTAGTCTTACGTGAAACCTGCAGAAGTACAGTGTGGACATCAGGTCCACCGCATCAACTCTGTTGCTGTAGATCGTCATTGCACTGCTGTAATGGGGACATACTGTTAGCTGCCTACTTCAGAGATCAGTGCTGTAGTGTGTTTTCTGCTATGTCTTTTCCACCCCATCTCCTGGTATTTAACCTGATCCTTCTTTGACCACACATTGATGGTGCAGCTTTTTCAATAAAACAAATTGGACAAAAAATCAGCAGGCAAGAAAGAATGCTTGTCACCAGAGTCCAGACACCTTCTTAGCTTGTTTACAGAACAACTAAGAAAGAGAATGGGGATGAAATTCACCCCTCAGGCTTTGATATACTGTATGAAAAGGGCATTATCAGCTTGTTCAGAAACAGCATCAGCTTGGGTGTTGAGACCTCTCTAACATTTAATTATAAGTAGTGAAATTAGACAGTCACCTTAATGCATTGAGCTCATATCTATTTTTCACATGTGGCTTTCATGTCATATACTAAAAAAATGTCTTGTTAAATTGAGACATGTTTTAAAAGCTCCTGATTTTGTAATCAGCATAATATAAGTACCATTTTTATCTGATTTTACATGGGTTTCACAGAAAGACAAAAATTGGACTGTCGGCACCTCCTATTTCATTGACATTCTTTTCTTCATTAATAACTGACCTAGAGCAGTAAGAGCCACCCATGAATCCAAACAAATAAGGCAATCCATTTCTCTAGGCCCAGTGCTTTTTGCTGCATTGTGCCTTAACAGGGTAAGCAGCAACATGTCTGCTGGAAACTATTTACAACTCCACAGACAACAGCTTTTTACTGCATTTCTTCAGTTTCACCCATTTAGCCACTCTATCCCTGACATAATAACCTAATCCATGCATACTAAAAACCCTGTTAATATTCTGGACCTGGAAAATTAGCCAAAAATCCACAGAAAGATAAGCAAAATAATAAGCATAGATTATTAACATGTGCATTTGGCATAACAGATCCCAGTATCAATATCTCCTGTATATTCTTTGAGACCAGCTTTGTAAATCTCAACCATGAGGTTATATCTGATGAAACCGTAAAGCTACAGTGAAGAAACAATGCACAAAAAATGTTTGTAATGTAATATGAAAATGGTGAAGGGTATTTTAATACCCTGTAATTGACCACACAGAATTTTTCTGTTAAAAGATAATTTGGTATTCAAATTTTGCAGTACTTAAATAATCTAATTTTGATAATGACAGTAAAATACAATTTCTGTAACACAAGTGAATCATAAATTTGTTCTCATTCAAAAATTAAGTGTGTAATATGTCTGAAAGCTGTCACTATTATACATTTTAAAAAGAACACTGCCATGAACTATTATTGAATACTATGATATTTCAAATACATAACAAAAACTGGTGAAGTCACAATATAAACTTATTGAAATGCCATGTTCCATTTATTTGGGAAATAATTAATCCTGTGGGAGCAAGTAAAACTTTTTCTTCCAGAGAGTTTTATTACAGTTTTTTTTAAAGAGCTGAACTTTAGGTGCTCTTTCCCCATGTTAAGTTGAAAAGTGAAACTGTGATAAGTTTTGACCTTCCGAAGACAAACATTAATTCCCATGGATACTCGGGGTTCCCATCGCTTCTTGTGTTGTATCAGGTTTCTGAGACAAAAAGGGGTTTAATCTATTACGGGACTGACCAGAGTGAAATTATACTGATGGCAAAAGTGCTACTTTATTTGTGGCATTCATCCTAAGACTTTTTCGCAGCTCTCTGTGCAAGAAGTAGTGTTGCACCACTTCTAGGAGATCTTAAAGGAACTTTGATACACGGAGCAGTTAGAATGAAACAAGCTACTCGAGTAATTTCTGCAAGTTATTTCAGTTAGTTTTTTAATATGTAACATTCCTGCATTTTTTTTTTACTTGGCACTCCCTCCTCCTCTCCTGCACAGGAGAGTTGTACGCTCCTTCTCCATGAGCAGAACAGGCTCCATTACGAGGCTTGTGCAGTTTCCACAGTAGGCTATGCAATCTGGGGCACCAAAAAAGCGCACTTTGATGTTTTTAACTTATGGTGCTTTTCTCTTTACAGCTGGCAAGTGGAGTGGTGCAGATAAGCCTGCACCACATCATGAGGATCTTTCTGTAAACCGAGGTGAGTGTTGGATAGATTATGACTTGCGTTGTGCCCCCTTTGATCTGTGTATATATTCGCATTTGATCCCTGCACAACACATTCAGCCATGTACGAAGCAATTCTGTCTCTTTTGTCTAAGGCTGCTAGATACTACATTGGGCATGCTCTTATGTTTTCTCGAATGTATGTTTAAAATGGAATATATATAATGTTCCCTTATGCTGCTATATTTCATTTGCAAAGATATGTTTTATATACTGTAAAATTTACTTCTTACCAAAAATACATTATTCTGGAAGCAAACTGAGTCAAGTGTTCTCAATGTGCCTGTAATTCCTTTGCAATTGTGTGAGGTGTGAAATTCACTTGACTGTTCTTACCGAAAGATCTGAAGGGTAGGAGATAAAAAAATTGTTTTACTCCTGCCAAGCAAGCACGGAGAAGTATAGATTATGTATATCATTTCTGGGAAGAAGATGGAGGAATTGTGGTTCCAAAAGACATCTTCAAAGGAAAAAGAAAAGGACCTAGGACAAATATTTTCTCTCTTTTTTTTTTTTTCATCATATATCTCATATATGTAAAGAGAGAGTAGTGGTTTATTACACCAAAAGATAAAATAAATGGTTGATTGTGTTAACTAAAGCTCAAAGTAGAAAACAAATACGCAGAATGTCCCCAGTACAAACTTCTTAAAACAAGGGGTTTCTCTGACTCATGATAGAAACCAGAAACAACCTTTTTTGGGGGTGGTAGAAAAGGTATTTTGGAAAAAATTTTAAGTGGATTTAAGATAATTTTTACTTTTTATTTGAAAATTATGATCCACTCATAAAAGCAGGCATTAAATTTCATAATAAGACATTTACTCGTTAATTAAATGCAGGACTCTCAAGAAAATATCTGTGTTGGCACTGGTGATTTGGTGTTTTGCCTTCTCAGTCATTACCTTAGGGTGGCACTAGGAGGCAATCTGCTATTAGAGGTGTCAACCCTCAGACATCAAAGTCTTCGAATATTGTGGTATTTCAGCATCAAATAGGACTGTTCTTGAGAAGTTTTTTGAGTGTCAAATCCAAGCCTGCGTTACTACAGTCTGCTGGCAGGTTGGTGATTGAGAATACCTTCCTGAGACTCTCACTGCAGCTTTAGTCAGTCATTCCAACTTCTAATACGCCAAATACATAAGTGAGGTTAAGTGAAGGGATATTTAGACTGCAGGTCTTGACAGGGCTGTGATAGCCAAAGTGCCTGGGTTGACAAGATGTATGTGTTCCCAGGTATGCCCAGCAGCAGACCAGTGTAGATAACTTTAACAGGGAAAATTTATGCATTTCTCTCTACTGTGGACATCTCTAGGGTAAAAAGCAGCCAAAAAGCGGTTGGGGCTGAAAATGCATAGTTTGGGTTCAGGTACTAATGGGACAGCTAGGTAGAGTTTAAACTCTTAATGGCAATGAATACAGAGAATAATAAAAATGCAAATTGGTCAGACAAAAGAACATGGACGTTCTCAAAGAGGGCACCAAAATGTGTTCATTTTTAATTTCTCTTTACCTCAGTTTGCATCCTTGTTATTGTCATAGTTGTTCTGAAAATGAATGGATTGATACTTTTGTGCCTCCAGATGTTACAAACATATGAAAATCATAGGCAAACCTAGGAGAAAGTTAATAGTTCTGTTTTCACAGTAGGGCCAAACAAGTGTACTATACTCTACATAAGGCTGTGGTCATATATTGAAAAATTAGGTTGAATAAATATTCATTCACTTGTAAATCTACTCTGTGTGCTAAATTAGCAGGTGGTCTTTCAAAAAACATAGCCTAAGTACATGTCTTGCAAGATTGCATCGGCATGCATATGGGTAGTGACTAAGGTTTCACAGGCCAGAGTCAGTGCTGGCTCTTCCTGGCTGCTGAGAGCTTGACCTTGCCACCTTACATTATTTTATTTTTATAAAAGGTCTTTTGTTGTTGTTTGGGAGCAAAAGTATATTTATATATTTCATAACTACGTAAAGAATAGTATTTAGAAGTTTTGAAAGATTCGATGCCTGTCACAGAGGGACTCTGAGATAGAGCTAGAAACATGCTTTTAAAAATGATTCCACAAGTGTTTACTAAGACAGAAAGCTGAATTTGATTTGGCTGTGTTCATGCTCCTTTTGTTTACTTTTTGTGAATATTTTAGCTAATAGGTTTACTGTTAGGATTGTTTATAGAAACAGCACATTTTAAGCAAATATTTCAAAAATTTCATGGATAGTATATTTTAGACTGACAAATGTAAATGTTTTCACTAGAAATCTAATTATAAGCTTTACTGGTTTTAATGTATGTTTTATTATGTAATCATTAAATCAGGAAGTACGTCTACACACACATGGTTGTACATTCAGTTAGTAACTACTAACTCCCGGGTTAAACAGCAACTACAAAGAGGGCATTGCATATCACCCACTTGACTCTCCGGAATTCTAGATATTAAGCACTTTCAACAATGTAGTATAAATCCTTAGACCTTTTCATTCCCTTAGATGCTGCCCTTTGCATAAGCCAGTCCTAAAATCTGTGTTTCATGTGTTGGGTTGTGTTGTGATACTGTTAGGTAGATCAAAGGATGGAAGAAAGTAGGTACTGCACAGTTTTCAAAGAAAACAGACAATCTTGAACTGGGATCAGAATAGATGTAACAGAGGAAATAAAATCTAATCATATAAATTTATTAGTTTAAATAATAGTCTGTTTAAATGTAATTCTTTATCTACAAATTCTCTTCCAGGTTTGATATTTTCTATAGGTTTTTGTCTTGTTCTTTAAAACCTCTCCCTTCACCTTTTAGTAAAGAAATAATAATGATGTGTTCATCTCTCTACAATAAACATAACTAACATCAGTGGTATATGGAACTAAGGCTGCCTGTAAAGGAAGAGCTTCGCAATTAAATCTTAGATTTGCTGCTGTGCAGTTTGAAGATGTGAGCTTTGCTCACAAGACAATGGGTTTATACGCCATATTCCATAGATTCTCATTACATGTCCTGTGTCAGCAAAATTATATTAGGCAATCTCACCACTTGCATCAGTTCATATTAATATTATTTGTAAGACAAAGTGGTCCTTAATGTTATGCTTTTACTCATTATCAGAAATCATTTTGCTCTAGAATGTTAATATTAAAGTTTATATATGATAACATTACTATTTGTTTCAATAATTTCCAGTAAAATCAACTACTGTTTTAGTGACTCATTTTATTTTCTTGTGTTTCCTGGCACGTATTGCAAGTCTTTTTAAGGAATACAGAAACAAGTTGGCTGCAGCTCAGCTGAGGGGCTGATTCCACAGGCTGTCCTTGGTGGAGGCTTCCATTTAAACCAGTGGTCTGGACAGGGCATATAGGATGGGTTACCTTTTTCAGCTTCTAAATTACACTCTCTCATACTGAAACACTGTAAAATAACATTAATTACGACTTCAAGTATAATGGAAAACGGCCAATCATGAAATAAAAGAAAGAAAGACTGAAAAAAAACGAGGTGAATACCATCAGCCCCGTCTGGACATGCCATATCAACATCAGCTTATGGAACAGCAGCTTCTTGGGTGCACAACAGCATCCTAGACGTGCATTACCTACAAAACTATTAAACAATAACTATGCATGTAGAACATGCTACCAACTGCAGTTGGGTTTGGGTTTTGTTTTTTTTTCCTCAAGGTATAAAGCAGAATAAATAGCAAGTTCAGATTGCATTTTGGCATAATTAAACATACTTCAATTTCAAACTCAAGAACAAATTTACTGTCCGTGCATTACCAAAGCTCTCAGTGAATATAAAGCATATGTCTTGCCAGATCATTCCACATTATATAATATTTGAAATATTGAAGCCTACTTACAGAAAGGAAATCATGGAAAATGTAACTTGTTGGTATATTTTGGGAAATATATTTGTTAATAGTTTAAAGCAAATTGTAAACCCTTGAGTATACAAATGTAGTTCTAATTACTACCTTAGCAAGGATACTTTAGCAAAAACCTGAATTTCAGACCTTTGTAAATTATTTAGGATAATGTTAGTAAATATTTTCACTATTTCACTATTATTGCTTTATAGGGAGAAGCAAACCATTGAGACCCCAAATTAAGGGTGTTCCTGCTCTGTTCAGATCTTGATAAGAATGTGAAATCTTTTTCTTTCGGCATTTATATTTGTTTCAGAGCTCTACTTTGGCTAGTCTGGTTTGTATTTCCACCTAAAGTGGACAAATTCTACAGACATTTAAATCCATCCAACCCCATCGACCTCAACCATATTCTTACCCTGATTTACAGCCTCATTAGGATTTTAATGATGTAAATGAAAGTAGAATTTGCTTCTAAATCTTCACTCTAAATTAAAGAGTGTATTCACCTCTCAGTGCAGGACGTGGGAGTATGTGCCTCAAACAGAGAACACACAGCTAAAACTTGGCAGACAAGGTCTCGGCTAGAGGGTGGATTTTTTTTTTTTAATGTTGAGCTCACTTCTTTCCTTAGATAAGCAGGCGCACATTCCCATGTATCTTGTAAAATCTCTAACAGTTCTACACATGCATGTACAAGTGTAGTGCTGTTCTTACAAGATAGACAACAATTCTTACATATCTTTCTGATGAGAGAATCAAGTCATCAGTCTAAATGTATTTGGTTTTACTGAAGTTGCAAGACTACGGAAAGACTAGATGCCTACCAGCTCTGGGCACTTTTCTGGAGTACCTGTAGTACAAACACAGGTCCTCCTGCACCAGAGGTCCTGTCCTAAAAATCTCTAAATGGGTAGTGAATGAGAAAAAGTGTGGGATGGGTTTTTTTTATTTTATATTTCATTTAGAAATCTTAGCCTTAAAGCCTGATCCAAAGCCCACAGAAGAGAAATTCTCAGTAACTTCAGCAGCCTGGATCAGTTTCTGAAAAAGAAAACACCATGTATCACTTTCAGTATCTTCTATAAATTTAAGCCAGAAAACCTTTATGACTTCTAACACACCATATATTAAACAGTAGCTATGAAGGACTTAATCTGTGTGTTACACAAATCCCGTTGTGTTTAAATGCATTTTACAGCACAAACTGGGAGGTGCCACAGCAGGAAATTTACCCTGCCCGTATGCTCTTTGTAGCTCGGATGTATGTGTAACTCCTAGCAGAGCCCCATGTTACGTGAAATAATTCTCCCCTCACCCTCAAAACTGCACCTGTCGCCAGAGAAGGTATTTGCCAGAGCTTGCTCCAGAAGAGTCACGTCCATATAGTCTTCTCTTAAAAAAATTAGAAAAGCAGAATACTGGGAGATCAGAATGACCCTGGGCAGCTGATTTGATATGCTGAGCCTGGAGTTCATTCAGCCATTGCCATCCAAATGCCAATAAATTGTTAACAGTGTCACGTATATTATATACCGTTAATGGAGAATGACGGTGTGACCGGTCACACCAGTACCATGGTTGGGAGTGCTTGACCAGGGACACAGATTCACAATTGCAGCAAGATCATTAGTGCAAGATTAGCCTGCATGTCATATGGACGGGCTTGAATAATTAGGCACAAGAGGAAGAACTTAAGAATCTCTGGCTTATATTAAATTAGGGCTGTTTGGTTTTGAGTTTATTTTAAAGCATACTGAAGCTTGATTACTTTTGGTAATAGGTGAAGTGCTGCAGAGTCAAGAAGCAGAAGAATTTTTAAAGATCTTACATAACTCTAGTGATATTTTTAAGCATATTAATTGGCAGGTGCTTCTCACAAATAAGGAGGTGACTTTCTGAAAATATATCTGCCCCCTGAGTATAGCATAGCTTATTTCGTAGCATTTATCAACAACAGAATCCATTACCAGTAAAAATTAAGAAGGTGGCACTCAGTTTTTAGAAAGAAGTAATCAGAAGGAAGCTTTCCTCCCCCAAACAAAGTGAAGCCATGAACAGACCAGATCAGGAAGGGAACATGATCAAAACTAGGCCATTTTCAAATTCAGCACAAGTGTTCAGACACCCCCCTGCCCCCACCCCCAAATCTGTCAGTGATTCCAAGTGATTGGGACCCCATTATCTCTTCAGAGTGATCGCTGCATCAGTGGAGATTATTCACACAAATAAAGTTTTCAGGGTCTGGTCAGCCTATATAATGTATGAGTGTTGTCCCAGCAAGCCCATGGGTGGGCGGTGGCAAGCCCCATCACTCAGCTGCCTGCGGTCCTCACCGCTGAAAAAGGCAGTTCGTGGAAAGACTGGAAAAAATCAAGTGTTTAATAACGGTGCTGTCAGTAACTGGTTTATATTCATTTTCTCTCTTTCGCTTGATACAGCTACCCTTAACACCCAGCAGAGAGAAACACTTGGATCATGCTGCATGCACGCAGCTGAGCAGGAGGAAGAATCGGTTGCTGAATACCTCACCTTGAGGGTGACAGACAGGGCATTTTACTATAAATGTTTATGCATTAATACACAGAAACCTCTCTTGGTAGGGTTTTTCTGGATATCTTAATTCTGCTGATGCAAAGTGAGAGTGAAATTACAGGTGCCAGTTTGCAATGTAGAATGCTGATAAACAACTTGCCATTTTGCAGTGGCTGGTCACATCTGGAGCCTTTTGGGATGCAAAAGTACTGGAGGATTATTGCAAAACTTAGAGACACTTATGTTACCATAACTTTTGTTTTTAAGCTAAATTTGTAGATTTTTTTTTTCTTTTGGAGGATTTTACGGGTTATATTATACTTACTCAGCTAACCAGCTAAGTCAGCAGCAAAGCAAAAAGACTCAGACCTAGAGCTCTTGTCAGAAAACTTTTCTAGTTTGACCTTAGACTGAGACAGGCTGGTATAAAACCATGGAACAGTGGATTGGGTTTCGATAATTTCAGCATATTTTAAAACTCCATAACCTACAGTTCCCAACTCTGACCTAGCACCCTGGCTAAGTTAGTGTGCAGTGTTCAACACCACTGTACCGTGTTGAAAAAAACCTGCGTGATAAATTTGCATTTTTCTTTTTCCACCTTTAAGCTATCACAATAGATCCATAACATGGAAAATCAACAGACACACAGATATATATAGAGAAAGATGGATCCACAACACAGTCTGGGAAGGCTATGGCAGTAAGAGTCCCTTGCTCTTGCGTTTTGTTATTTTTGCAGTTATTCCTGTATGGAGTACGTTGATATAACATCCAATTTGATTTTATGTATCACTGCAGTCCTCTACCATTGTCAAAGCACCCACTTACTCTCTCCTAAAAATCCCTGCTGAAATTTGAGAGGCTGTTATGAATTAGTATTTGTTGATAATATTATTTGTCATTTCTATCTGTGAGCATTTGTTTGGAAACACAAAAAAGCTTGAGAATGGTTTCACTCTTCATGTTTCTAGTACACAGTAGTATTTTGAAATCCTTGCAAAATTTCCATCAGGTCACTGTAGTAATAATTATGCATGTATGCAGTTAATGTTCCCTGACTGCTTCTGATCCACGATGTCTGTTCCCTTTCTGTGCTCTCCTGTTGAGATCATACAGTCTGAATACAACACACAGCAGACTGGTCAGGACTCCATGCCCTAGCAAATTTATAAACCCTGATCATGGAAGAAATATTCCAACCCAGACAAAATAAAAACCTAAATGCTAACATGCACATGGGTGGTTTTTTTTCCTAACATTTAGCATACACTTGTTGTGTTAGAAATATCTGAAATGGCTTTGATGTATTTTCTGTGGTTATCCAAAATTTCCTGTTATGTAAGGTGTCTCTCAGGAGACTTTATACTCAAGAATAGGTTGCACTGGGAATTATAACTAATATCTGGCCCAGTCTGGTTTTTTAGCTCACTGAGCATTACTGTTGGGGAGAGCACTGTATTTTTCCAATACTGTTTAGTGTGTTTATATAAAATATTCACTCTGAAACTGAGAATGCTCCAAATTTATCCTCTTGTGGCACATGTGATCTTTTGTGAGAATCCAGTTAAATATAGGTTTTTTGCTTCAGAGAAGATATTGTCAAGTTGGGTCTGGCTTTCTTCCCCCTTCTGTTTGAAGGTCAGTGATCATTTAGGACAGTTTTCTATCATGCATTTCAAATGCTAAGGCAGCGTTTGTAACAGGATATGGGCCATAATTTACCAGTGAATCTCAAAATTTGTTCTTCAACCCCTTTCTGGTAACGTGGTGCAGAGAAGCATGGTTTCACTGAAGTTCCCACTTGATGATGGTAAACACCTATAACCATGTGACTCTAGTCTTTAGTCCCATGACAATGCCACACACACTGCTTTGATGCCTTCGAGAAGCATTTGTTTGCACATTAATAGTTGCAGGAAGAGAAATCTGATAGTTCTTCCCCTTGACCGTATGTGCTGGATGCGGGTGTCACCTTTGGTAGCTTTCTTGGGAAGAAGAGGGTGGGGGACGTAATACTAAAGCTGGAGACATGCCTTAGAGCTCACCAGCCCTGCCACAACCTTCCAAGCATATGTCGTCATCCTTCTTCCACTTTTGTGCATTTATTATAGTATCTCCTATCTCAGCTTCATACCTGACAGTGTCCTTGACTTCCAGTGTTTTCCTCTTACTGTCCTCTGACTGCTGCTGCATTCGAAGTCTGTTCTGCTCCTAGTTCCATCTTGCTGTACTCCCCCAGCACAAAATAGCTTTGCAGAAAGAGTATACACATGTGTTTGCAAATGTAAATGCGTGAATAAAGAAATAACAGCATATGTGGGATTTTTCCCGTTGTTTCCCATACCTAAAGCTGCCCTTTCTGCCTTTCTTGATATTTTCTATGTGCAAAACACCATGAGACAACTTCTTCACAGTTCCACAGCTCAGTGCAGAAATAACTATGGCTTTAAAATTTTGCCAGTAAAATGTTTTAAGAGATATTTAAACCTTTAAATGTGTCACATATATTCAGTTTTTATTAACTGAGCCAGCTAATAACATACAGATTTCCTTCACGATTTTTGCCTTATCTGCAGACAACTGGGCCCAAGTTACCCTCCTGCTTTTAGTGCTTTCCTTTTCTCCATCCCTGCATTCAAGCACCCAAAAGGGAACAGAGAAACTTTCACATTCAGTTAAAGTATACTACAAAGCCCATACTTCCGACTAAGTCATACACGCTATCTTCATGCAAACAAAACAAAAATAATAAGCAGCTGTCTTGCTGTACCTTCAGGGGAATTGGGTATTCATTTTGTTATGCCCTGTTAGCCGGTGTGACACACGTACTTGCGCTACGCAGAGTCCTTAACCACGCCACGTAAAGTTAGGTTAGATTTTACTTCACCGAGGAATATTTCTTGACCCTGGCTCTGATGGCAGCAATCCAGAGGTCTTTCAACAAAGCACTGGCTCAACAGTGTCCACAGAACCGCCCCTTCGGAGCGCGGCACACCATCCTGCATTGTCAGCAGGCAGAGAGGAAGAATTACAAGGATTTACAGCTCTCCGAATACTGCTGATTCACTGACAAAACCGGAATTAAATTGTATGATATTAGTACTATTCATAGCCCTTCCACCCCTGTTGCAGGCTGTAATATTTCTAAAGACATTGCCACTGGTGACAGAAACTGAAGATCATCTGCAAGACTCTCTGACCAGCTCTGGATCAGAAATCACTAGTAGTTTCTTACCCAGAACTTCACTCTTGTTTGTAGGTTGGCATTTTGTAAACTGCCTAGAAATGTGGCACCTGGGTAACTTGATAAGGAGTATGGCATCCAGATTTAAGGATGCATTCAAGAAAAAATAAAAATTAAAGGTTGGTGTTCAGATGAGAAGCATTATGGATTAGTGTGGTGCAGGAACAATGGCATCCCAGCGGGCGATTTCCCCATTACTATTCACTTGAGCGGCTCTGGGACTGGATGTCTGGATGCTATACTTGACCCTCAAGTCTTTCCTGACAGTCGGCTGCAGTACTTCTGCTGCACTGGTAAATGATATAATGAATATGGTTAAAAGGAGGGGGATACAAGGGTTAATATGCTGTTGGCATTTCTCCTCTGCTTTGTGGTCTGCTAAGTGCACAAAATAACCTTATGCCAAATCCAGCACATTTGGGAGTCCTTATCAGAAAGAATCTAAACTTGGGTACAGAAGGCTTATGGTGAAATGGGGATCCCTCTAAAAAGATGTGGTTGCAAAGAATTCAGTGACACTGACGCTATTTGTGCTGGGGAGAAAAAAAGGTATGTGGCTTTATGCTCCATCCCCAGGAGGGGTGCCTAGGACCTGTAGTAAACCCAGGGGCTGTTGAGCAAAGCATGGATCCCCCGACAGCAGCTGGGTCGCTGACCAGCGAGGTACCTTCAGACCGCAGTTAACAAATCTGAGGAACTCTTGTGTTCTGGACTGTTCACCAAACTGTTCTTCCCTCTTGTCTGATGATGGTCCGAGATACCAAGCTGCAGAAACTGTCCTGGGAATACAGGTTCTCTCCCCCAAGGTAAATGCTCTAATCACTAGTCTGCAGGGTCATAGCCACCTTTTCTACATAATCTTACTGGAATCTGGCGTTTGTTTCTGGGGAGTTGGGTATAACTTCCAGCTAGCCAAGTCTCTTCTGTCCCTGTAGTACAGTGAAAAAAAGTGGCTAGAGCTGTGTTTCTGGAAAGGTCTGATCCTATGTAATATATCCTGAGAATATTTACCGGGGCAGTGGAGGGAACCTGAATAGAAAGGCACATAGTTTCCATAGTGCAGTAGAAGTTAGGGCAGGAGATGTCAAACTGGGCTGTGCAGCGCCCAACAAAGTGTTGAATGAAAAGGATCAGGCCTATGGGCCCACAGCTGCCAGCAGCTCTACGGGGATATTTTAGATCACGTTATTCTTCTTAGCGCTTCGGTTCCCACCAAGCCCTTTTCCAGGTACCTGCATACATCCCTTCCTGAATCTAGCCCATCTAGTTTACACACATTTTTAAGGATTAAAATGGTGTACAATTGGTATTGATATTGTGAAAGCTCCAGCAGGATCAGGGCTGCGTTGCGCTAAGCTCTTCCAGACGGCTAGATAAAAGTCTCTGATCCATAAAGTAGACAATGCATTAGCAGAAATACAACCGATAAAGCTGAAAAAACAAAGAAAGCTGCAACAACAGCTCACAACATTTGTCCACGCTGAAGGGTTGACAGTCAATCTCATATGGCATGGAGAAGGGGACAAGGAAAGGTGGCTCTGCTTGGCCTCACAGAGCACTAACTGTTATTACAATCACTATCAAAGTTAGAGGAAATTGCATCCATTTTACTGTTGAAATGTACAAAATGTACAAAGCTTTCCTAGCATCCATAAACAGTTAAATATATTAGAAAATAGAGGACATGAGCTTGCTGTTGTTCTTCAGTCTCAACTTGTATTGCTTTCAGTGGCCATTTAACCTCGATAAAGACAGAGGGATCCAGGCGCAATGTTTTTAATTACAAGTGGCATTTCTAAGCCTTCTGTGGTCTGCGCCTAATCCAAAAAAGTGACTTCATTTTGGACTTTGGCAGTATGGATGCTCTGTGTAAAAGCAGACTGCAAACCAGTTTCCATCCTGCTTTAATAATAGGTTCACAGTCCAAAAAGGAACTTTAAACACTTTACTTTAATATTCAGACTTAAAGCTTTCCTTCTGTAAAGGGGTTTATAACCCAGCAATAAAAGACTGCCTTTGAAAGTTGACTTAAAAGGTCTTAAGAAAGCAGTGGATTTTTAGATTTAAGCTTACAGTATTTAAAAAAAGATTAACCATTGAACAGAGATAAACAAATTGGTAGCTTGCATGACCAAATCTGCCCTGACTAGGTGATAGATCTATCCTTGTTTGCACAGTCAAACCATGAGGATGCTCCAGTGCAGAAACACTTAGAGTAGCTCTTCCCGCAAAGTAAAACTGATGGGGATTGATGCTGCTGGGAAGAGCTTCTGTGGAGCATGGCACGAACCAAGCTCTTCCGCAACTGCAGACCTGGCCCTTACCCATGAGGGCAGAGACATGCAGAATGAGTGAGAAAGGAGAGATGGCATGCGAGAAACATAAAGAAAGAACTGAAATGAACACTAAGATCTGGTTTCTACATGGCAGATAGCCAGAGGAAATATTTTTCTACTGGGTGGATAAGGGCTTGTCCTCTGCTGAGGTGTGACCAAACCCCACTGAGATTCCTGTGAGCTTTCAAGGAATTGGCAGGGGACAGGGGAATCCACATGGAAAAAAAACAGTTTTTATCCAAATTAGATGTAAATGTTCTGATGGATGAGCTATTTACCATTTCCTTTGATAACATTGTAGGACGTTCACTGTTAGGAGTTTTCCCTGTATATCAACTACTTATTTCTTTGATTGATTTCAACCCAGTTTACCTAGTTATACCACTTTCTCTGCAGTCACCTATTCTGTATAAACCCCAAGGATCCATCTTTCCCTCAGAAAGCTCCTACTGGAGTCAGGTGCAGTATCCCTGAATTGACAGGTCAAGCCTGTACCATTTATATTTGTCTTCTTATGGCCTCTAGATGCTGGCACCTTGCCAAACCCCCATGGTTGCCTTTTAGCCAAGCTATTTATACCACATGTGTGTGTATGTGTGTGTGTATATATATGTATGAAAACATAAACACTATCACATCAGCATCTGGATATTTTGCTTTGCTCCTTCTCTAAAATTACCTCTGTTTGTCAATATTGTTTCTTAGGATGAGGCCTTCAGAACAAAATGTGAAATCACAGCAGAATATTTTCCTTAATGTAGAGGAAGAAATCAGTTCTTAAGATAGTTTGTGTTCTTTAAAGATCTCTGATTCCTTTACTTTAACCTGGTAGATAGTTATCCTTTTAGGGGCTCTCACCCTTTTCCCAACAAGGCACATGGGTTTTGCTTTCATTATCCTCTCTCCCCCAGCACAGGAGAGCCATGAACTTTTCTCAGATGCTGGCATCATCAGCTTCCAGGAAAGCGGCACGTGACTGCTGCTGTGACACCAAGCCCCCATCCCACATGGCAGACGGGTCACACTTTCCCTGATCACATCAGCAGGCTAAGTTGCAGTCCTCCACCCTCATCAAGTATGACTGTGGCAGCACAGCCAGACTCAGCAGGAGCCCACAGAGAGCATTGCGGCTGTACCTCCTCGTGGAGGACCAAAGGTGATGTCCTCAGAGCACTGAGGTCAGGGGCACAGGCAAGTCTCTGCTGCCTCTTGTCATTGTCCTTTTTCATGAGGTTTGAGCTCCTCGTCCCACATGACAGTGTACTACTCACAGCCGATCTGAATTAATTTTTCAAGTAAGATTTCATGAGGCAGTATCAAATGTTTTCCTGAAATCCAAATATATTACATCTACTGCTTTCCCATCATCTGCTAATTTTGTAATTCCATCAAAAATGCAATCAAGTTTGTCTGGCAAGGTTTATTCTTTATAAATCCCATGATTCAATTTACCTACCAGTGGAGGATGAAGGACTGAGTCAACCTTTGCAAGCTTAATCAAACTCATCCAAACCTCTGTGTTCAATAGATTGAACGAGAAGTTTTGCAAGAAGAGACTTGCTCTCAGCATTTGCCTCACTTTGTGGTTTCTAATGGGATGGAAATACTGGAAGAAAAGGCTTTGGCACTGCATTTCAGTACTTATCCACTGTTTAGAAACAGGGAAAAGCACAAAAAAAGTGTTTCTTTTAAAGCAGACTGTTTAAGACTGTAAAAAAGGGTTCTGGAAGATGAAAAAGAAATTGTTAGGTAACAAACAGTTTAGGTCCCACTTTACTCTTAACTAGTTGTTTCCATTACACTTGCTGAACTTGCCAGATAAAAAAAAATGACAAATAAAACCCTAGACAGTTTGGTTAGGTTTTTGGCTCCTGAGATTCCACTGGCACATCTGGGATCCTCTAGAGCCTGAATCTAGCAGACAGTTGACAGACATACAACTGCATGACAGACAGACAATGTCTGCTATTTAAGACTCTTAAATTAGCACAGCATCTGACAAACTTTGAGGCCTTGCTCAGTATACTTCTCCCCATTTCAGAATAAAAGACCTCAAATCTTCCTTTCTAAAGATTTATAATTTTTATTCTTCTAGACAATTGCTTTCCCCTATCAAAACCATTATCCTTTCACTTGCTCTCCACCGTCTTGTGGAAGGTATTTGTGTTTGCATTTTGTGTTTCTGTATTCCCATTTGCTTTTATGTATTTGAATTTGAAAGGGCTTTCTTCAGTGTCTTTAATGAATGTACTGCTCCGAGAAGGGAATTCGTAGGACTTGTAGGGAAGTTGGGCACGGAACCCAAGTTCATAAAAGATTATTTCTACAGACAAAACACTGAGGAGTGTAATAGTGGAGTAGAAGTCAAAACTGAACTTGAAAGAGGCTCAAAGGGAGTGAATACATTGTATACTATTGAGTGAAATAAGAGTTACCTTAAAGACGAATCTGGTGTGCTGCCACATGCAGTTCAATCAAGTGGCCAAAAAAAAAAAGGAAAGAAAACCGAAAACCAGCGTGGTTGGTTAAAGTGTAAAATATCCAATCTTTGAATGTTGGCTAAACCGTGCACAAGTGCTTGGCACCTCAGCCTAACACTGAAGCTGCCAAAAGGGATGAAGTTCGTATAGGTGTGAGGGATCCACAGACCCTTTTTGCACTGGGTAAGTGCTCTGAGATGCCATTATACCAGCAAGCACGGTGAGAACATTTGCCTACAGGTCCTCCACTGCAGCTGAAATAGCAGCATCGCTCACATTATGTTGCATCTATACAACATCCATACATCTATCTCTGTGCTGTCATTGGGAGATAGCTTACTTTGACTAAAGTGCCTTAAGCAGGACATGCTGAAGCAGTTTGCCTGGCAGACCTGGAGGCACAAGCCTCAGAGACGTAACAGCAACAGGGTGCCATGCTGCAGCTCCAGTTTCTCCACCTGGGAAAGCTGCAGCTGGAGGAGGACGTGCCCACAGGCTGCCTTGCCTGCTCCTTTCAAAACGTGTTTGGTCAGCCTGGTTTGTGGCTGCTCCTTTCCCACTAGGTCTGGGGTAGTGGAGAGGTGGTCTTTTATTTGCAGTCAAATAATTCTTCAGTGCCTTGGAGAGCCATTGTATCCATACCGAGATACACAGACAGTCCTTCTGTGGAAAAACTGGTAATTGTATAATCATTTCTATGGTGACAAAGAATGAGGACCTAACTTCAAGACTTTTAGAATGATAGCGTGCCTAAGCAAGTGCATATTTTAAAATGTGTTGCTTGTGCATGAAAAGTTCCTAGGAAACTTCTAGCAGTCAGAAGACACAGTCTACCATAAACCTCACAGCAGGCAGCTACTCAGTCTGAAAATTAATTTCAAGAAACACAGCTGACCACTGAGCAATTTTAGCAGTGGTTTTTGCTGAACCTTTTGTGGTAAACAATGTTGTTAGCTGAGCATGGAGTGACTGGACTTCAAAATTAAGAGCCAGGCCTACAGGCAAGTACAGAAATACTGCGCTGCCTGTGGTATGCTAGAGCATCCTTTGTTACAAGGCACACTCAGCCCTGAATTCTCACACCAAGTGCAGCAACTGGAAGAGCAAAACAGGCAGCTTTTATAGGCGAGACCCACTTATGTTCATCTGCTTGCCTGACCTGTTTCTGAAAAAATAACTCCCAAAACATTTCCAAAGAGGCAGTTAAAAATGGGCTTAAAGACCTCTGTCAAAATATATTAACAGTTTGTAAGCCATAAACAAACGTTTTTGCTTACTTGGGTCTAAATGTAAGACTTCCTTAGGAAATGGAGTTGACTCAATTCAAATTCAAATTGCAAGACAAGAGCAAAGATATATATACACATTCAGGGAAAGATGCATCAGGTTTTTCTTAAAAGAACAGGAAAGAATGGAGTGAATCTTGCCTTCTCTGATCCTACACAAACTGATTTTCCTCACAAATCTTGAGAGAAAAGATAACGTCATGAAGAATAATTTTATTAGCTTCAGGAGATTTAGATAGCAAATTGTATGAAACATTGACTATTTCTATGCCTTTTCATTTGGCTTGGCCATTTTTAGCTCAAGCCTTGATGTAGCTTCTAATGTACACATAAACAATGAATATAGGACATGTTTTAAACACTAATATGCTTTTCATTATGTAAAACATTTCCTATGTTTCAGATGGCTTGGGCAACGTCACTAAACTTGTCAGATTCCCCTTCTGCTTCCCATAAACTAACACAATACTGTTGAGTTAGTCTTCATACTCCTGCAGAGAAATATCCAAATCCATCCAAAAGATTGTTTACATTGACATCAGAGGGGATGGAAAACAAATTATGACATTTGTGTTTGTGTTAGGAGCCAGATACTGCCAGACCATGGAAATCAGTGGCAACACTCCGATTGGACACTAGCATTTATAAATCCATTTTTTATTTTTAAGCAGACCTAACTTGGGAACCTTGAAACAGTTTATTAGTCCCCTACTGTTTTGACTTCCATCTGTCCAAGTACTTCTTGAATGAGAAGGAGATTGTTGGGTAATAGCTGTTGAAGATATATATATCTATGTGGTAGATTCACTGGAAGGGGTTAAAAGAAAGAATTTCTTCACAGTCTCCCTCATGTCCTTCCAAAAGTGTTAAGTTTGTTATTTCTTTACTCCTTAGCGGTAATTCTTAGTCCTACAGCACGAACCATCCTGGTTTCAATGGGAAACTCGCTCACAAATAGACATCATGAACAGACCTGCTACATCTGAAGTTAAAATTTATTGTTTCCCTAGACATGGCAAGCACCTATGGAGGTGCAAGGGGATTCATAAAAGACAGTGAAAGAGAAAAAAAGTCTCAGTGGAAAAAAGGGACTTCTTAAAAATTATTTTAAGGAATCAATATGCAGGGAGAAAGAGAAATTTAGTCTAAGATGGACTCTATTATTGTGTATTTCTTTGCTGGATTAATTTGTCATTTCCATTAACATGAAAGTTACCTTTAATATTGACAGCTTTTAAAAAAAGTCTATGTTTGTTGGGATTGAATACGCTCCAACAGCAGTATCAAATCCAGAACCATCCTCATGAGCAGCTGCTGACTGATGATGGAAAGTGGAGTATTCAGGAAGCCACATCAAGTGCCTACTCCTGCTTCCACTTCAGGCAATGAGAAATCAGGGCCAAACTCTTTAAAGAATGGTAGTCTTACAAAAGAAGACCAGGGAGCAAGCTAGCATGTGGAAATGAAATGGCTCCCCAGTTCCTTAGTATTCCAGGAAATTGAGATGATGATACCTTTTTCTAGTGAAACATTTTTATCCCCACATTCATGTATGACATTTTTTCCATTCTAAAGTGGGATACTTCAGGCTTACAAAAAGTCTCAGGACCCTGAAGAGAGAATGCCTAAAATCTGAGGTATGACCCAGCATCTTGTCAAGAACAGATACAATAATGTAGCTTTTCAGAACCATTAATAAATGTCTTGCTAGTCTGGCATGAGCCTGTTGAACTCAACACACTAGAAAAGACTCGATATTGGGGCTAACTAAAAATGGCATTAGAAGGACCAGCTATGCAGGGAAATTAAAGTGGTCACTTTCAGAAAAGGTTCGCGGTAGGACAGATGTGCCGGTCTCAGGATTGCTACAAGCGTTTTGTACTGGGCAGAGAGTAATAAGAAACTAAAAAACTTTTGGCATTTCAACTTTATTGAAAAAGGGTACAAAGGAACCACCTCTGGATATTGTAAAACTCACAAATAAATTCTTTACAGCTGCACAAGGAAAGATAACAATGAGAGCCCGATATTTCATTCCGAGCACAGTAAAAAATCCTATTATAGCCAATGCAGTTATAGGTGCACCAGCTGTATTCTGGGAATTCTATATAACTCCTGTCTGGTTCTGAACCAAAACCCCTGAGGCCAGCTCATGAGATTAAAAAGTCCTCCTCTCATATACATGGCCCTTCCACATCCCTGTTTGTTTACCAATGTCTGGAATTAAGTAAGTTGTCATAATCGGACACGATGCCCTTCCAGGCCAAGGAGGAGCTTCTCAAGAGCTGCCTTCCTACCCTGCACTCTGGTATATCAGCAACAGTCATACAAAAAATGCACCTCTTCCTTCCTTACTACAGTCTACAACTTGGGATGCACTAGTCAGACATATCTCGTGCTGCTGGAGGAATGTTTTGCGTTTATTTTTAAGTGCAGAAGAGAATGAGAAAAAAATGGAAAAGGAAATGGAAGAAATTAAAACATCTCAGCTTCTCAAGCCCACTTCTAAATCACCAGGGGAAAAAGGCTACTACAGGTCAGGTAAGCATCATGAAGCTGGGCTATAAATTTTGACCTTGGGTATGAAAAACAATAAAAGAAAGATATTTTAATTAACACAATTCACCTTAAATTTCAGGCTTCTTACGCAGAAATCCTAGGAAAAAACCATGCCAGACAGACTACTGGCAGTAAGTATGTGGAGAACTCGAGAGAACAGATGGGAGAAGCCACTGTTTCTAATACAGCCCTAAGGCATCTCTGTTCCCTTGCTCAGGACTTCATTTTGTAACCTTCTCTGATCCAGCTGCTCAGACCAGGACTTGACTTTCCTCACAGACCCACAGCACCACCCTTCATTGGACAGAAATACCACCTGGGGAAAAAGTAAGTGGTTTCAACCATGAGAACCAGCCTGCCCATGCAAACAAACATCTCACAGGCCAAAACAAGAGGGCAGAAGAGGTCATTCAGTTCAGCTCCCTAAATAACACCACCAGGCTTAGACAGGGGAAGCCTAACTCAAGAAACCAGCAGAGAAGTCATCAGCCAGGGTTTTTATTAAAACGTACCATTTATATCCTGAAATGGAGAAGTGGGAAACCTTTCTGTAGTCTCCCAATAGGCTCTCACATCCCTTTGCGTCCAAGGAGTTCTAAAGAGGGTTAACTTTATATTTGCCTTAGACCTAGCAGTCCCTGGAGACCCTGCACTGGGCCTGTCCTCTCATTCATCACACTGGTTTTCCGGCAGTTGGCTTAAATGAGAAAGAGTAAGTGTCCTTTAATCTAAAAAATTGTGATGTGCTAAACTTCAGCAATTAACTTCCATTTCCTGCTCAATTTCATTGAAAGTGAACCCAGAAAGGATCTAGAAGTGAAGAGCAGTGGGGAAGGTGTATTACCCAGAAATATTCCTTCGATATATCATTAAACGATGGATGTTAATGGTGTCTTTAAAGACATTCATGCTTTACAGATGGCACAGGTGTGGATATATACCACATTACAGACACTGTGCTACTGTTTACTTCTATTAATCATTTGTGCCTCTTCATTTTCAATAAATGTTTAATATTTTTCTTCTTTTAGAGGCCAGAAGGGATTATTTCCATACCTACCCCTGGCATGGTGATCAGAGAGCATTTCAAAAGTATTTCGCAAGGGAAGCCTACAGATTCATTTAATATTAGTTTCTGAGTTGAATAAATAATAGCAGATACGTCAATGAATAGGATTTTTTCATCCTGAATATTCATAAGTTATTGTCATATGACACTCACTGAAGTTGATAAACAGGATTTTGAAAAATTCGGGTCTACTCTTGCTTTGTAGATCATCCTGGGCTTCCACAAAGGCCATTTCAGGATAGGGACCTTAGAGAAGAAAATGATGAAGCAGCGGTCCAGAGAAGAAAGGGGAGAGAAAGAAGGAGAGTTTGTTCTTTCCATGAATATTTAACTGTCCATTTCCCAGCTGCAGGCTCATGAAAAGGAGACTTCTTGGTGATTAGCTAGTAATTCAAACCTTACAAACCCACCTCGGAACACACAAAGACAAGGTAAAAAAGGATTTTTTTTATTGCAGTTCCATGAAATCTGATCCACAGCAGAGCTTGAAGAATTCACTAAGCTTTTGAACACATATGCAGACTGGTATCAATTTCTTTTTTTATTTCTTCCTTACCAGATGAACAATATATATGCACAATAGCGCGGGAGCGGGCACACACGCCCGTCCGTATATGTGTGTGTGTAAACATGAGTGGCTTTTATGAATGTAAATGCCAAAGAATACAAGTAATAGTCTGGTTTCTATAAAAGACTCTGTCCCACAAAACAATCCGCTGCAGAAATCCAAAACAAATCGCTAAAATAATATTCATGTGTTAACATTACAGAGTACGCTTGCCTTTTACCTGTTTACCTGTTCAAAATAGAAACCAAGAAGTACTGAATCAAAGATGAACCCAAGTAGCAGATTATCATCACAGTCCCTCAGTGCTGTTGTCACAGAAGGCGTTTAGAGCCAAGGGTTGCCCTGCCAAGCAAGTGCATCCTCAGTGCTGCGACTCTGCCGCTACCCCATTATAACCCTGCTTTACCTATAGAGAACCCAGAATGAAAAGGTTGTCATTTGGTCCCTCTGGTGTAACTGTGCCTATAACACAGAGTTGTAACAGGGACTGAATTTGCTGTAGTTCCTCCTCTCTCCCAGTTACCCAGAAAAGCCAAAGGATACTGACAAAGTAAGCTCCTCATCTCCTTTTGGCTCAGTGAAAGCCTACGTGAGAAATAAGCAACATTATCTTACATTTTTTCCCCTCGGTTTCATACACCGAGGTTTCAAGTTTCAAGTATGGTTTCAAGTATTTTTAATCCATTTTCCTTGTTATTTTGCTGGATTTTTGGGAAGGTTCTGTGGATTACAATCCTGTAATGGTTTTGTTCATTTATGAATCTGTGATCTGGAAGTTTAAGAGAAACAAAACATAAATTAGTACAAATTAATTAATAATGCTGTGGTTTTCTTTCTTACTTTTAACACTGCTATTGGCCAGCTGTTAAACAATCAGTCAGATCTGGTACAACTTTGATTTGGTATGTGCCAGTGTTTTTAATCATCACCTCACTCTCCCTGGGCCCCAGGTCCAAAAGCAGGCAAAATTTTAGCAGTTTTCAATATATCTATTATTAACTGAACATTAAAACCTCAAATAGTTCATAAAAAGCAGAGGAAGCTCAAATGTTGGTGGCTGAAAGCAAACTAAGTAACACCCAGCTACCAAAGCCCACTGGCACGTTTCATACCTGTTGAAAAGAAGTGCAAGTACCCAGACAATTATTTTATTTTCTGTGATTCTTGAGATCCAGAGAAATTACCTCCTTTGAATATTAAGCCCACAATACAGGCCAAAATGTTCTCCATCTTCCCTGGGTTATACACATCAAAGAAGGCAGAAAAGCTCCACAAAACTGCTGTATATTTGAACGTGTTGATAGAGCATGGCTGATATTGTACACCACCGGGATGACACTTAATTCACCAATACGTACTCAGTAAATACGTGGAGAGAGGGAACCATTTTATTTGTCTTTCGTGTTAAGCATGAACTTCTAATGTAAAGACCTACCCAAAGAATAGAACATTGCATGTGTTTGTTTTATAAAACTGTAAAGGTTTGCCAAAGCTGTCACAGTATGATAGCTTTGACCATTTATTTTCTCAGATCTTCACTTGGAGTGCTACTGCTTGCTTGTCAATCTTTTTTTTTTTTTAATTAACAGAATTTAATAAATGTAAAAATGTTGAGAGTTCTGAAGATGTTATTTGCCCTAATCATGGTTAACTGCTGGCTAAAGCCAAAGTCTTCCTGCTGATACACCTGAGCCTCCCCAAGCCTGCAACTCTAGGCCTATGGCCCACGCCATGCAACCTCATTGGCATAGCTTCACAAAATCGCATTTTGACTTATCCTAAACCCAAAAGAAACAAATGTGTTAAATAAGCCTGTTGAAGTCAACAGCAGTCTGCATATGTCAAACCAACTCAGGAATTATCAGCAACTCCATATTGGGTTCATCCTTTTTCTGTAACATATTGCTGATTGTAGTGACCCTGAAAATAAAAGCAGTTTTGATTCTGCTAATGTGATTTCTGTCTTTTTTGTTTGTTTGTTTTTGGAGTGTTCTTGGGTTTTCTTTTTAGCATAGCACTAAATGCTAAAAAAGTGGCAGCTAAGGCACCGTAGTGGTAAGGTCCCTACCCACAAATCCCTGCACCCACTTCATGCAAAGATACACCTGCCCATGTGGAGCTCTGTGTAGGATCACAGTCCAGTTTAGCCTCACATCCACCTATATCCCATTTTCTAGCTGTTTTTCTTCTAGTTATTGACATATACAGCACACCGAATCACATTCCTGATGTGACACATGACTGAACCAGCAATAGTGACTTTCAGCTATCCTTCAAATGATTAATAACTGAGGTTACGTACTATTATTTTTTTTTCCGCAGGCTGGGTTGTCTAGCAACATATAGTTTCAGTCAGATCGCTTAAACCAACCAGTTTTAGCCATGCTAACCAAAGAATTGAGGGTGATCCCACGTGCTACAGGTGTTTATGTATATGTTAGTCATAATTTTAACCGATTGCTCAATTATCAACCAAATTTGACAAGAAAGTAGAAATTCCAGTCTCTAAGTGAAAATATGTGGCTGGGGGGAAGATGGAGACCATATCTAAGCTTTTCTACATAAAAGGCCACATGAGTTCAAACCTTATCCAGCACGCACTTGAGCACCTGTGTGTGTGAGAGCAAGCGAGATGTTGTGAAGGCCCCTCCGGTGGAAATAGCATAGGGAGGTCTGAAACCACATAAGACACTAGAGAATGAAGTCATAAGAGCTAATATGGAGGAAACCAGTACTCAAAACCATGTTTTTTTTTCCATTGTATGAACTAAGATTCAGACTGTGTGTCACTGGGTGCCCTTTGCAGATAATTTCCAATACTCTGAACAGCACGTGTACATGAACTGGAAGTCTGAGTACTTACATGTGCCAGCAACCGCATAATTGTCAGCAAGAGCAGTAAACTAATTTTCACTCTTACCTAAGTTAAATTTTATTCTTATAAGCTGAGCATATTCAGGTTCTCCCTGGCCCCTTCATGGATGACTTGTGTAATGGGGCTGCAAAGCATCCTTGCTTCCTCTCCAAAGACAGGAGGAAATCGTGGTTCTCACTGGAAAAAGAAAGTGCAAGAAGGAAGCAGGGCCATAACTTGCGTTTCATGAGAGAATGAGAGTGAGACAACAAGGACAGACTGTGTTACAGAATAAATTGTAGCAGATTGCAAATTCTTCCAGCTGGTTTCAGCGTACAGCAGTGCCTCTCCCTATCCTGTAGCTCTCTGCTGGAAGATGTCCCCAGCTCCCTTCAGTGAGCTGCTCTGCATCTCACAGGACAAGTGTCCTTTAGCAGGAGAGAATTCAGGCAACCGAACACTGCAGAGCGGCACTGGCTCTCTGTGGTGGTGGAGACTTCTTCCAGGAGAACTGCAGAAACACCTATAAAAGGTATCATGGAGGGAAAGAGAGAGCCCCTGCCTGCAGGAGACCTGGGTGACAAACAAATTATTAGTAAGCCTCTCTTTGAGACTCAGAGTCACAGAATTCAAAGAATATCTCAGGTTGGAAGGGACCCATAAGGATCATCTCTCCCTACCACTGAGCTGTAATTACTTTTATTTCCTCCCAACTACAACAGAGGGTCAAATCAAGCTTTTGTTCTGCAGTCGTGACCCATGCATTCCTTCCTATCTTCATTCTCCAGTAATGACTTAGGGCCCATCTCACTCACCTGAGTGATTCTTACTTATGTGTATGGCACAAGAATGAAAGCCTGCAGTATGATGTTCATCGTTAGAAACTCCACAGAAAGATTAAACATCCTACAGGAGGAAGAAGGATTTTTCAGAAGGATTTTTCAGCTTCAAAGCTGCCTTGGTCACCTATCTGTTGAACAAGACCAAACAAAAGCATCTCTTTCCCATGATATCTTGGCCAAAAAGTCTTTCCAGCCACACAGCGATAACTATGCACAACTGGAAATAAAATAAGGGAGTACCATTTACCAACTTAATTTCCTGAATAGCCCTTTGTTAAGAGCTGCGTGAAACCTGCCAGTTGGATTAACTGATGATCTTGAAAATCAACACAACCGGCAGAACTAGATAGGAATTGTATAGATTACTGTAAGTATACGAGGAAAATCATGATTCTGTAATGCAAGTTACATTGTTCAAGTAAGTCTTACAGAGCCATACAGTGATGTTTCACTGCAGACATTCTTAACGTTAATCCATAATGCAACTAGCTGCAGTAAGAGAGGGAAAAAAACCCACCCAGTTTGTAGCTATCTTGTATCTCAGACAGGGTGATATAACATAACATATGTTTTAAAATGATAAAGACTTCCAAGAATAAGACGCAGTTTCCAGAAAAATATTCATACACGCCCAAACAAAAGCAAAATCCTGTAATAATTGAATAATTGCAGCTTTCTGTATCCAAGAAGTTAAAAAAAAATCCAGGCAAAACCAGCCCTTTTCAGTGGCTTAGCTGGTCAACACTCTTACATACAAAGCCCAGTGCTCTTCCCTAAACCCTAAGAATTAATCAGCATTATGTAAGAGATTTTTATAACACTCTAAAAATACATTGTGAATTCCTTTCCAGTGTCGGACTGAGAAGCTTTAAAGTACTGCCACCCCTTCATCCCCTTTTTTAACAAACACTGGAACTTCATTTCTGTTATTAGAAACTTAAATTTGTCTCAGTATTTGTGCCTCAACTCTCATTAATTACGGTATTGGCCTCATGAGATACAAGTGCTGCTGCTAACAGCAGTGTTTGTGCTCAAAATGATTGGAGCAAGGGCACAGATACAGAGATATTATATATGTGTAAACACTTTAAGAAAGAATTAATGACACGTGAAACTTCGTAAGGCTATTTGGATATTTTCATGTTAATTTACCTGCTTACTAAGCAAACTTTTGTATCCACGTGATAATGTTTTGTTTGTGTGGTGCTGACAGATAATACACCATGAGAGCATTCCTGCAAAGGCAGTGGTAGCATTAGCCTGGCAGATCTACAGCAGAGTCCTACGAGTATCTTATTCTTTTTTGTGCTCTATTTTTCATATGCATAATAAATAAGTACCAGCACTATTTCTGTATTTTCCACTGAAGGATCTCTAAGCAAAATTACAAAGTCATCACCTGAATCTTAATGGTAGCCAGGGAACCAGACCTGTAAAGAGAAGGAGTTTTGACATTGTTACTGGGGACAGAGCCATCCTGCTCATGTCCAAGCGTCCATCCCTGCCCTCCCAAAGTTCATTCCACTCTGCCCCAAATCGCAATTTGGTCTATGAACACACAAGGCATTTGCAGTCCTCCAGACCAAAATAAATAACAAGAATGCAAATAAATTACATGAAAACAGGGAACAAAGCATTTTCAGCTGTGAAAAGCTTGTCATGTAATGCATATGCAAGGACATTACAACAATCTTATAACTGCATTTTTAGGAAACACCTCAACATTGTCCTTTTCCAGAACAAAACTTTTCCCTAAGCAAGGCTGACACGGCACTGACATAGCCATCTCCTCAGAATAACCCCCCCGCCCTTCAAACAGAAACAAATAAATCAAAACTATTGAGGCAAACAAAACAAGGGATTTTGCGGAGGGGGGAGGGGGTGGGGCAGAGGGAAGAACATGCAAAGACAGACTGCTTTGCCCAGGAATGATTTTAGCATTGTTATCAGTTTCAAGTGAAAGCTCTACTGATGCTATGGCTGATGGGTAGCAGTAAAAAGCCTTGGACAGGAGGTAGTCAACACATCTGATGGGATGATAATGGCTCTTCCACAAAAGCAAATATTCAGATTAAAATTGTACTCTGGATTACAACGATCCTGTACCAAAGTAAGTGTCAACTATCCTTTGTGTGTTTGCCCAGGGATATCCATGTTCACTCTTTTCCTCCCGTCAGCACCCTTTATTTGTTTATATTTTACCCACAACCCAAGTCCTTCTTTGTTCTCAGTCCTGATTCTTTCTCTGCCTTTCTTTGTACCATTTTCTGCTACCTGTATTTGCACTGAATGCAATCAGTCACACGCTAGCTAGCCTCCACCTGAACTCCATGGTACAAGACATGTAAGCATTATTTAGTAGGAAGGAGGGCAAAATACTTCCCTTTGGTTCACGCGTCATTGACAGCTTCATTCTCAGATTCTCTCCCTACAGTCTTTTCCCCCTTCTATCACCTATGTGTTGTTCTTGTACTTCACTCCTTTTTGCCTCCTTCATTTCCTCTGTTACCTTCTCCCTTCCCTCCACTCCTTCCTTGCTCGTTTTCTCCTGCCCTTTCCCACTTACTTTCTTCTCCCACCATAACCCAGTGTTGCCACCTTGCTCATCGTTCTTCCTCTGGTTTTGCTGGCATAACTTGGAAGCAAGCAGGAGCCCCAGCCCTGCCACGGAAAGCCTAATTTACTGTTTTCACTAGACCCACACTGCAACCACTCTCTCCCACTGACGCGCGAATACAAAAAACATAGCGGGGCAAAAGCCCGAGCCAAACAACTTTGGCACAAAATGGCTTTTGTTGCAGTATGCTTTAATCTAATGAGTTATTGCAGCGAGTTGCAAAAGCGCACATCCCACACAACCTGTGCCGCGGTCGGGAATTGCCTATGTGCAGCTACAAGCACGTCGAACTCTTCAGCTTCTCGCTCCTTCCTCTTGTCTCTGCTACTCCATCGCTAATTTGTTCCAGTTGCTCATTAATACTCTCCTAATCCCCCCTCCCAACAATTTCACCTCACCACCGTTTCCTTCTCTCAAGTAGCTCAAAATCCAGAGGATTTTTTTTCCCTGCAGCTCCAACAATGATAAACAGATGCTGGTGGTCTCTGCCTTGTACAACTCCCCTCCTCGAATTTTGTGTGGCGCTTATTGTTTGTGACCTTTGCCTGCCGAAACAACGGGGAGATGGGTGTATTTACAACCTGGCCTGACCAAAAAAGCTCTCGGAGGGCTTGACATTAAATACTGAGAGCCCCCTCAGGTTATACGTGTGAGTAGGTTTACAAGATTAGTCATACGTTTGTAAAGATAAGCAATTGTCAACATCTCCAAAATTCGGGATTATACTTTAGCAGCAAAGATAAAAAAAAAAACAACAACCACCAAACCGGAGACCGGGGTATTTTTAAGAAAAAAAAGCGAGTAATAAATGGTCCCAGTGGTTGCTCTCTTCCTATCATCTCTCTGGAGCACACAATCATTTGCAATGTACCTTTAAAAAAATCAAAGCATTTCCTTGAATTTTCTTTAGGCTATTTTTTTTCAGCTTTTCTAAGACAGACTGTTTTGGTTCAGGAAACGTTTCCTCCCAACCTCCAGTCGCTGAAGGCTGGTCTCGGCTCAAGCCCCCGAGGCCCAACTTACCCCCGGGCTGTGGGAGCCCAGCGGGTGTGCCGGGGACCCCCCTACCCCCAGCCGGGGACGGCCTCCTCGTGGCAGGGAGGGATCCCTCGGCCCCTCTCTGCCCTTCCTGACCCCGCCAAGAAGGGTTTGACCTTCGGCGCTGAGGAAATGGGGGCACCGGGCGGGTCTCGGGGGGGTCCCCGTGGGGTGCGGGCTGGGCGGGTGGCTCTAAGGGGCCGGGGCGCGGCGACCCCGGCTGCCCTGAGGGGGTACGAGGAGGAGGGCGGGGGGCCTGAGGTGACCTGGGGCTGTGAGGGGGCGGCCGCGGAGGGGAAGTGAGCTGGGACACACGGCGGGGGGGGGTACACACGGACACACCGGCGGCCGCCCGAGGGGGGTGGTGGAGGTGGTGGCTGTGGAGGGGAGGGGGCCGACAGCGGCAGCGGCCGCCTGAGGGGAGCGGGCGGGAAGGAGCCGGTGAGGGAGGGCCGGCGGGCTGTCGGCGCCAGCTGCCGCCGGTGCAGGAGTCCGGTCCGCAGTTTGCCGCTCGCCGCCGCGCTCTCCCTCGCCGGCAGCGGCGGCGGGCGGGTGTCGGTCGCTCGGAACAGCCGGTTGTTTAAAATCCTTCTAGAACCGTTTCTAATTCCCCCTTGCGCCGGGGAAGGGAGAGCGCGGGGGGGCGGGGGGGAGGAGCCGGGGGGGGGGAGGAGGGAGCAGCCCGTCCGGGTCTCCGCCTGTCTATCACGGCGCGGGGGGCGTGTCCGCCCGCTCGCTCGGCCAATGGGATGTGTGTGTGGCGGCGTCTCCATGGTGACGGGGCTGTTCCCGGGGAGGCTGTGATGGGTTGACAGGTGCGTGACAGTCGGAGCTCTCTGCAGGCATGTACGGCAAAGGCAAGAGCAACAGCAGCGTCCCGTCCGACAGCCAGGCCAGGGAGAAGTGAGTACAGCCCGCCGGGCCGCCCGGGCGGACGGCGCCTTAGGCGGGCGCACACCCTGCGCGCAAAGTAACTTTCCTACCGGCGGGCGGTGCGGGGCGGCGCGGGCGCGGGCGCGGCGGGAGGCCGGACGGACGGAGGGACAGACGGACCGAGGGGACCCGGCGCCGCCCGGGTCGGCATGAGGGGGCAGGCGGCCGAGGCCGCGCTGCTGGGGCGGGAGGGGGCGGCGGAGGAGAGGTGGGGGTCCCCGCGGCGGGACAGCGGCGGCCGGGCCGGGGGGCTGCGGCGGGCGACCCCCTCCCTTCCCCCGCCGCTCCTCGGCGGGGCGGGCGGGCGGCACCGGGCTGTGTCCCCCCGTCCCCCCGTCCCCGGCGCCCTCCGCGGGGCTCGGCGGCGCCAGGTGCCGGGACGACCCGGGCAACAAAGACCCGGGGCGGCGGGGTCCGCCTCACGCCGCTTCCCAACTCGCCGCTTGGCAACTTTTCCCCGGGACCGCGCAGCCCGCCGGCCCCGGCCCCGCCGCGCATTGTTCTCCGGGGCCGGGGGGGCGGCGGGGCGCTGCTCTCGGGCTCCCGCCCGCCGAACAAAGGTGCTGCCGGGGTGGGCACCCCCCGCTTTTCGGTTGCTTTTTTGGTTCTTGGTATTTTGGGGGGGCGGGGGGGAGGGTGCCGGTGCGCGGCGGGGTTCCCTCATCTACCCCCCTCCACTCCCGGCATGAATCCTTGCTGGTGGCGAAACAGCGTGCACAAACTACTTTTTAAAATTTTTTAAATTTTTTTTTTTGCTAATAAAAGCTCTAGCTGCACCGCGCGAGGGCTCCTGTATACCCCCCGCCCCCGCGTGTAACTGCACGGCTGTGGGGAGCGACCGGCGGCGGGGAGCGGAGCGGGTCCCCCCCGGTCCTCCCGTGGGATGCGGCGGGGCGGCGAGCAGCCCCCGCCTTGCTGGGGAGGGCCTGGGGGGGTCCCTCCCTCCCTGAGCCCTGTCCTGCCCCTGCCCGGCGGTGGTGACAGGCGGGAAAGAATTTTGGGGAGGAAAAGGGAGTTTTTTTGGAATGGAGGGCGTCGCTTGAAGTTGTCGGTGGTGGCAGCTTCTTAGCGTTGCTGAGGCTGGTTCAGCGCGGGGAGGAGGCGGCGGTGTTGGAGGGGGAGGAAAAGCCCCTGAGAGGAGGAGGAGGAGGAGGTGGAAGGGTATTGGAGGTGTCTTCAGCCCGGGGAAGGTCGGGGTAGGGCTGCTGAGGGGGTCCGGGCATGGAGACCTCCGGCCAGAAAGCAGGTTTGCACCTACCCGCTGCAAAAATCGCATTGCTCCGGGATTGCACTGAACATCAGGCTCAGTACTCCGTGCACGGCTGATGAGTTTCCCTTCAGGCAGTTTGTCTTGAACCTTCACCTGAAAGTTTTTTTTGTTGTTGGGGTTTTTCTGTTTGTTTGGGGGTTTTTGCTACAGTATTTTGGAGACTTCCTAATTCCAGAGACTGGCATCCATGCTTCCTGGAGCAGCAGCAGGCCAGGCATCCCTGTTGCTACAGGAGAAGGAGATGCTAGGGGAAGTTTAAAAGTGTTGTTATGTCTGGGAATTTCATATGTAACTTTGCAGTGGAAAGGTAGAGGAAGAGGGAGGCAGCACTGACGTGAAATGTTAATTGCTGAGATGGAGTGGCAGGCACAACTTGGGCACTAAAATCTAGTCAACTGGTGGCACTTCTTACTCCCAAAGTATAAATAATTTTAAAAATAACTGCCTAAGTGCCTAGTGGGAACGTTTGTTTATCTGGTATAGCAAAATTATACAATTAAACCGTTTTCTTGTGCTACATGGTTGCTGGTGTTCTTCCATACACTCGGTAAGTTTCTGAAGGGCACAGTAGGATTGCCCTGTGGGACCAGATGAAACAGATCTATGGGGTTGCCGTTTGTTGGATCAGATGAAGATCATGTTCTTTTAATTCTGCTTTGCAAAAACTACCCCATACAAGCCACACACACAACTGTTCTGGTCCTAGGTCTGAAACTTTAAACCCTTTTTCCAGTCTTCTTGTAGTTGACTTTTTTTTTCTGGATTGTTGCTGCCATAAAGCACATAATATTTCATGCAGTATGAAAATGCTTAATAATTTTCAGGGCAAGCCTGCCAAACTGACCTATTGCCAAGTAGCGACTGACCTCCTAAGTGAAGTTATGGGGGGCCTGCTAGATGGTGCTGTTTGATTTAAATACACTTTGTCTCCCAATCATTTTAACTAACAGCTGAAATGTGAATTCCTCATGTATAGATTATAATATGCAAAACACTGAAATGGATTGTTCTTAAGTCACGGACTTGACAGATCAGTAACTTCTTGGTAACATCTACTTATGGATAAACACAACTGGGAATTTAAAAACACCCTCTTCCTCTCTCATTCCCCCCCACCCGCAACCTTCCTTTCCTTCAATTAAAAAAAAAAAAGCCTAAAGACTTGGTTTATGGCTGCGGAATGCCATTATGTAGTCTACATTCCAGATTTTTTTGTATTTCGTCTTTTCAAATTTCTTCTTAGTAGATCAGATCACATAACTGCCATTTTCATATGCTTTCTTTCTGACATCCAAAAAGCTGTGATTGCATTTTTTTTCCCTACTTTCTCATGACATCGTTTTGCAGCCATGCAATGCTTCTTCCAAGGTGATGCATGAGTTCTTGTTCCCCTCAGAAAAGTTGCCATCGAATTAAGTATGCAAAGATACAGCTCCGACCTCTGCGTGAGACTGGGATAATTTGAAAACCACAGAGAAAATATATATGTTTGACTGATACATTAAGTATTTATTTAATCAAGAACGACTGGATTATAATTAGGTTTAATTTGAAAGTTTTTAGAACAAAACATATAACTTAACTCTCTCGTGTCTCCTCAAGGTTTTAAGTATCTAAAATGTGTAGCCAATAACTGATCTCTGAAATACACTTGTAAGAATTAGGAAAATAATAAAAAAAAATACACTACCACAGGTTTGGACAGCCTAATTATATGGACTATGTTTCTTCCCCATGAGGATGTGTGCCAGTGACAGGACTAGGGTGTGAAGGAGTATTTATCAAGTGTGGAAAACATGTGTGTTGTTCAGATGTTGTTTGTAATCAAGGATGTGATATATTTTACAGACCAATCCAGGGCCAAATACGTTTGTAGCATGGTATCTCACTATATGCTGTCTTTAATATTTATGTCCTTTGAGGTTCTGTAATTTCTATTAAAATGAACAAGTTTTGCAAGTCATTTATAGTGGCCCGTGGCAAATTTTCAGTTCAAAAAAGATGGCATTCGTTTTATGGCCTTTCCCTTTGTCCCTTCTGCTGGACCTTTGGGATAAATTATCTGTATTACATAGCTTAAAAACACATGTGAAATGTGGATAGGTGGATTTGGGAAAAATAATACCTAATTTTATGCCAGAGAGGTACAGTACAGCACAGCTGGGTAAAACACTAAAAATGAAGGCATATGATGCCTGTGAGGCATGAAGATGATGAAGAGAGGAAGATCACAAGTGGTGTTGTGCCCCTTCCAGCCATTGTGGAACAGCTGTGACTTAATTTTGGGTTCAGGCCATCCCTATTGCATAAAGGGTGGGAAAGCTGTATTAAATAGTAGCTCTTCTACCACTTGTGGTGTGCTGGGGCCAAACAAGGCTCATCTGCATTGTAAAAGGAAAAAGACTAAAATATTTCTAAACATCCTCTTTTGTTATCTCTTTACAAGAAATTATCTCTTTCTTGTTTGGTCCACCCCAACCCCCCACCCCTTATTCCTTAAAGTTGGATTAATTCAGATTAGGATCTTGGACCTGCTGACATCTCACTGAATGGTGAAACTCTGTAAACTTTTAATCTTGGAGAAGGAAGGAGCAGACTATACACATTTTATGTCGCTTTTCAAACAGCATTTTTTATAGGCATTTGCAAGTGGAATTCTCTATCTGTATATAAATAATGTTTTACTCTAGAAAATATGTGTAGGAAAATAGTTTAAAAAAAGAAAATACATCATAAGGGACACTAAATTCTGAAGGGATTACATGTTCTGTGTTGAGTTGTCTTGATCTTTCAGTGGTCTCCTAAAGTCGTCTTTTTCTCAAGATGCCCTTACCTTGTTGGGGCTCAGCAGACGTGCAAATTTGGTATAAAAACTGACCGGGTGACTAGAGACTGTGATTTACTTTGACAGAAAAGAATGCATGGTCAAAATAACAACGTAGAAGCAAGCATTAGAGTCGGTTATGGATTGATTTTTCAGCTTGGTGTGGGAGGGGACAAAGAGAAAGTGAGAATACTTGATTGCTGCCATCATGGTAGTCATGCTCCATTTTTTTGCATGACCCTAGTTGTGTCTCCTCAGTTTGATCTCGGCCAGTTGGTCACATGGGTGTTTTTCTTTTCCACTTTGCTGCTGCTTTGAAGCAGAAAGAAGATGTCTCCTTTCTGTTTCTCCTCAAGTCTGTTCTGGGTGGTTGGCTGTTCAGACGTACGCTCCTTTATGAGAGTCGTGTGGGTGCCTGCCTTGATAGATTCTCTTCCCAAGCAGGAAAGTGGAGTGGAATTTACACAACTTCTGTCATTTTCGTGTTGATGCCAGTAGGGTACTCTGTAAGGAGAAAAAACTCACCAATGCTTTCCTCATTTGATTCTGCTGCTGTTTAGGAAAACTGAGATTTCCAAGGGCTTTTGAGGATTTGTGGATTTCTAGAGATAAACGTGTTGGGTTTTTTGGTTTGTGTTGTTGGTTTTTTTTTTCCCCTCCCCAAATTTGGAAAGACAGCATTGCATGAATTTAAAATAGTTAGGTTAGCTTCTTCCACTGTAATGCTTGTAAGCTACATAAAAATAAGATACAGATTAAAGTTAATTTGCTTCAATGATAAATTTGCTGCTCATCCCTGGGAAATGGTGAGCTGGTTTTTCAAGTGTCAGGTGGTGAAAGACATATTGATATCCCCCCCTGCCCCGCCTTTGAAAACAAAATTGGTAGTTTAATCCAGCCTGTTGAAGAAAATTTATGCTTGACATTTGTACCCTGATTTAATCCATCAGGACTATCTAGTAAAAGCTGCAGTTATACTGCTCTGAGAGTCTATGTACATACATGTTTTACAATTTTAGGAGAATAAACTTTTTAATAAGGAAGAGCATAGAAGGGAAAGTTCTGGAAATAGTAACTATTGAGCAGTATTTATTGTTGATCACAATGCTTCAGGTCCTCTTTTACACTGCACAGGTATGTTGGGCAGCGTATGAAGGTGTTTCAGGTAATGTATATGCTGTAATCCAGAGTACTAAGAATAAATGCTTTTGTGGTGGAGATTTCACAGGTACTGATAGTTGGAATGATAACTGTGGTGGACCGTAGAAACACACTTGGGCATAGCAGCGTCCTGAAATACATACCCAACTTCTTAAGTGTGTTGTGTATGGCAGGGATATTTGTTTCCATACAGTTAAACACATGCAAGTACTTTATTGGACTGGCAAGAACCAAGGAAAAAAAAGATGCTTCAGTTGCTGCATTGCTTTCTCTACAGAATTGGTCTGCTCACAAAAGGTTTGGGGGATTTACCTTGTGCTTTGTCTTAATGATGACCATTATGAGGTGTCTGATTCCAGCTTTCATAGGCTCTGTAGTACTCAGCCTATGTTATGCTACTGAAGAGCAAGGACTTCTGGAGCCTGCTCAGACCCACTGGGTACAGCAGATGCACTCTTGACTACAGCAAACATGATTTGGGCTTGTCTAAGAGATAATTAAATCTTCCTGGAGGAGACAGTAATTAACAGAAACTGGTATATATTAGTAATTCATTTTGCTTAAAGTATAGGCATGTGATAACGTCACAAATATTGAAGTAACCAAACAAGATTTTCATAACTTTGCCAAACTTAGACTGTTTGGGTGGAAAATTTATAATGGTTTATATATGCCTTGTGCCAATGTATTTAATTTCTGTGAGTGTAAAATTCCAGTTGAAATGTTTTGGCTGATTTTGAAAATTTTACAAAGAAGAAATATGTTTCCCAGTGTTTTAAAAGTTCTTGCAACTTTAATGGTGGAAGACCAATAGTACCCCACTCCTTCAAAACGCTTGGAATCTGGTTGAAAAACGAGGGATTTTATTCTAGGGATGTGTCTTTTTCCATTTGCATGACAAAGCATCTGAATTTAGCCAGGATACAAGCCTTTTCAAAAAGATCAATTTGCATATGCTTAGAGCTTACTAACTGTAATCATTGAATATTTCATCTTTGCTGGGAGGGCAGCAGATACTGGGGTCAGAGGAGCAGCTTGGGGAGAAAAAACAGGACTGGCGCGCTGGTGGGGAGGAGTGTGAATATGAGCAGTTGAAGCCTGCAGCTGTGAGGTGCCAGGACGTAGAGATAACTGTAGCTGGCTCTTGAAGGAGGATGGAGGAAGTGGGGTGGAAATGGCTAGTCTGGAGTGACAGAGTTGCTCCTTAAGGGGACCAGCATTGGGATCAGAGATCTGGGTGGGAGCTGGTGCATCTAGACAAGGAAAATAGACCAAAGCAGGGAGCAGAGCCAGGACAGCAATGCCGATCAAGGAGACAAGTCAGGAAGTGGAAGGTTTTTGTGAAGTTAAAGGAACATACTGTACCTCCAGGTAGTAGAAAATGACTGTTCCTTTGGTGCCAGCAAGTATCTGTGAGACTGAAAGGTAAATGTCTTATCTTCAAGGTAAAACCTACAAACACCTATGAAGTACTGAAATGGCAGAGAGGTGCATGGTAGTCCTGAAACTAGGAGGGAAGGATAGGATTTGCCATTCAAAAGCAGCTGGAATAGCATGTCTGTATGTGTCTGGGTGCAATGTCTGGGTGTTATACTTGGATTCTCAATAAAGTTCTCTTATCTTGTAAAATACGGACATATTCTAAGTGTTGTTCTTACTTTGTCCTTATTTGCATGTTCACTGATATAATTTTTCTTCTTCCTCTGGAAACAGTCTGGGTTTTTTATTGCAGGGAATAGAGCATTGTTTTCATAATGAGTAGCTATTTGATAATTTGCTATTTTGCTGTCATGCGGTCTGTGCCTTATGGCTGACTTGCTGTTTCATAATACAGCTGTTCTTACAGGAAGAATATGTTGTTTCTTTGGTGCCCAGCGCCACGGCGACTGAGTTTCACAAACCCTTAAAAATATGTGTCAAGCTACTCCTGCCTGCCTGCCAGTTTTAGAAATGGCAGTAAGGTGCAGGAAGGTGAAAGGCAAAAATATTTGCTGATTATTGGGTGCCCAACTTGAGCTGTGTAGCCCTTAATTTTTTCTGGAGCATTACATAAAACACTGGTGTGTACGTACAACTTCCACAGTCTTTTCTGCCACTGATTGTAAGACCGAGATGCCATTTTATCACATCAGGCAGCCGGAAGATGAGGAACAGAAAATGACTCATCCTCTGTGCAAAGTTGGTTTCAGCCAAGTGGCTTATGACATGGACCCATGCTGTGACACAGCCAGAGGTGGAGGACCATTTCAGGTGGTCTCAGAAGGACCTGTCATCGGCACAGTCCCCTCTGTCCCCGAGTCTGACGTCTCTCCTGATACAACACACCACTTCTGCTTCGGAAGGACTGTGATTCAGTCCAGGGCAGGATGGAAACAAGCAGTCCTGTGAGCTACAGAATGGGTGAAGCCTGATTTGCTGGACATCTATCTTCTTGAGGTCATGCTGTGGTGTTTCAGTGAAAGCAGACAGCTGAAGCAACTTGTAGAAATGTAATATTTTTTTGAGACTGCTGTCTGTTTTTTGGATATACTTGAAATTGGAAAATTAACTCAAAAGTTATCCCAGGTGTGGACAGTTGCATACTTACACACAGCATGACCTCGCAAACCTGCTTTCTTTCTGGAGGGAAACTACAAATCTGTGTTTGCATGATTCAGGATGCCATTGTAATTGGGTAGAGGCACTTCATGATGACCGCTCCATGAACCCTCAGGGTGCAGAGAAGGGCACAATTCTGCACCAGCCTAGAGTGGCACTCTGAAAGTGCAGGTAATTGGCAGCTGCTCAAAAGAGTTGCTTTTGGAACCTTCTGCAAAAGCTTCCTTTTGCACCAGCAAGAACACAGCTAGATGATAGTTTTTAATCATGAATAATCAAAAGGTGCAATTTCAAGGCTTCTCAGCTGTGTTCCTTGGGATTCAGGCCACTTGGTTCCTGCTTTGTTGATGTTCAAACAGGACAGAAAGGATTGCTTGTCCAGGTTGAGTCAAGGCTGGAGTTTCTTTTTCTGCTGTCTGCTCCGTTGAGCCACAAACCCCTAAGTTGAGATTGAACAGGTAGTGGTCAGGTAATGCACAGCTCTTGTTTCAACTACTAAGAGAAGATCTTCCTCAGATAGCAACAAACATGTTAATTCAGAAATCTCAGTGACCTCTACGCATGCTTCTGTAGGCTTTAGGATATCTCTCTTCCAGTCCCAGGAAGGTAAGAGGTGAGAACATAAAATATTCTTTTCTAAGAAACTGAAAGGCGGCAGTAGTCAAGACTGTAGTGTTCTAGCTTTTTTTTTTTCCCCCGCTTCATCAAATATAAAAATATAAAATACAAAAATAAACTCTATTTTTGTGGCAGGTCATTTTGTCCTCTTCAAACCTTCTGTGATTCTTGCCTCTGGCCTCTTTTTGGGTTCTCTCCATATTATTAGTAGCACGTCCAGATAAGAGCACAGAACTGAGCAGAATGAAATAATTACCTCTCTTTTGAGATAATATATACTACATAGGTTTTATATATAAAGCAGTGCTACTAATACTCCCTAGAATACTTGCTTGTGTTTTGTTGTTGTTGGGCTTTGTTGTTTTTACTTGTCTTAAAATAATCCACTTTGCAGTCCACATGCCCTCCAGGTTCTTTTTACAATACTGCTGCCTAGCCAATTATTCCCCATTTCATATTTGTGTATTTGATTTCTTATTCCTAAGTATAGTACTCTGTATTTGTCTGTATTGAATTTTCTCTTATTAACTTCCCTTATTCTGTTCATGTCCCCAAAAGGGCTTATAATCGTTCCCAACTTCTCATGTACACTTCTGTATTTCCACATACAACTCATTAATGAAAGTCTTTTAATAGAATTGGCTTAGGATAGCAAGAGCTTTATTGAAACATTCTCTCATTTGTAGAAACATTCTGATAATGACTCTTCCATTATTTTTTTTCATGTGACTGTACACCATTTTTTCATGAAGACTATTTGCTTGTGTAGATGTCATATGATAGGCTAAGAATCAAAATTCTGTACCTTACCTTTTAGTAATCTATCCATGTGTTCCTCCTTACCCACCGCGCCATCTCCCAAGTAAACCAGACTGAACTGACAGGTTCTTTTTCTTGATGGATGATGTTGACTCTTTCTTATCTCTGTATTCTGAAGGTATTTATAAATTTGTTTCTGGATTTTTTTTCCCGGTATGCTTTTGATAGTCAAGCTGATGTCTGCATGAAATTTCCTTTTTAAAAAATATTTTATATATCCTATGGCATGCTAAAATTTTCTGTTTCCTTGGGGTTTTTTGTTTTGTTTTCTCCAACACCAGACTAGTGTAATATGTGTAAACAGGGCAAAACGGTGATTCCTGCTCATCATATGAGTGCTTGGACAGTCGGACAGAGAAGTTGGACAGCTCATTTCTGCTTGCCTGCATCTTGCTTGCTTTTCTGTAAAGTAGCAGAGCTTCACCTTATACTGTGGTGTGAGTTTGAGTTTAACGTGAAGAGCTAAGTAAGTTCAGATCCTCTTTTTTTTGGTTTTGTTTTTCTCAGAACGTGGCCTAGCATCTGGGCTAAAGTATACCGACTTGATCACCATCTTGCTGTCATACTCTCCTAAGTGTCTCCTTGCGATTGGCCCCCCGAAGCCCTTCCTCTTCCTCTTCCCTTTGCACCTCCATTCCCTGTCTCAGAGTGACCCGAGCCTCTCATGTAGGAGCCTTTGGCTCCACCAAACCCCAGCCTGCATGCAGCTTTGACATCTACATATTGTTTTTAGGAAGACCAGCTTAATTTATGATAAAAGAGCCAAAATGTAAATTAATATAATTTACTTTGCCTGTTTATTCTCTGTGGGCTTTTCAAAATGCAGTCTTGCTTTGGGCAAGTCTATTGGAGTTTTTGTGTTTTAATTTCAAGCTGACCCACCCATGAGAGAACAGTGACCGATTGGATTTCTTTCTTTTAAGTGTATTGAGAAGATACTTTTTTCCCCCACCTTGTTTCCTGTGAAAATATCAATCAGAAAATTGCCAATTTGTAAAAATCTGGATGTCAGAAATCACAGGTCTGATGGCAGGTATGGTGTGTCAGCTGCAGTTGTGGACTGTGAGGGTTGTCCAGCTCCTCAGTGCCTCCTAGCATTCAATTCACAGGCTGCTTGGTCACATCCTTGTTAGACTTCACAGTCTGCCTTTGGGCTTGTGTTTCAGTGTGAAGTTCTATGGTTCAGGTAGAAGCATTTAACTGGGATCCAACCGTGATATAACTGATACTTTTTGCTAAGTTTGTATGAGTCTAGTTGAAGTACAACCCTTGATGTTAACTCCAAACTCTTGATGGGATTGATGAATCCTAAATTACCAAAGAGAGTGTTGGTTTGCTACTTGGGCTTGGCTGTTTTGTTTCTTTCCTATCTCCCATTCCTAAATAAAAGACTGTCCTTGAAAGAGGGAATTTCAGTCATGAAGAAGAAATTAAGGTAAGAAGGTACTGATTGCAGTGTCCCATGTTCTAAATTATCTTTCATTTTACTTGGAATGCCTCTGACTTTTGGGAGCGATTTCACCTTAAAAGAAAACCAAACCCCTGTAATTTTTCTAGAAAGAAGACAGTGTTTTGAAAATACAGAAGCAGTAAGTTATCGGTAGTAATAAGCTATCAGTACATGTAAATTCCAGTGCAGGCAATATTTTTTTCCTATTGATACTGAAAATGTCTTGTTACTGGATGATGCATTTTTAAATTCATCTAAGGAGTTTGGGAAGTTAATAAGAATGCTCCACTGTTGGGATTAAGTGTTTTTGCAGGTAGTTGGAAGAAGGTAAAATATCTGTGTTTTCTGTGGTAATCAACTTAGTGCTTATAACGAAAGTGGCAACGTTAGTCTTGGAAGGTGTTCTTATAGGTTAAAAAAAGCTAACAGCAAAATCAGTGGCAACCTGAGGTAGCCTGTGTTGTCATGTTGGTCTTTCCCTCAGAAGGGCTGTGCTTTCTGGAGAAAATACATGAGTGCAGAAATGAACTATAATTCCTTAATAGGTATGTTGTTCTTAATGGTCTCAGGACCAAATGGATCATGTGGCTGACAGGCTGTATGACTGTAATTTGTGAGGCTGTAAGTAAGGATGCCACCTGATGCTCCTACTAAAGAAGTTTTGGGGCTTCATCAGATCCTTGTGATTGCAACAGCAAGATTTGATAAACCAAAACTCCTTTGCTTTCGCTGTGCTAAATGTCTTGTTTACTGTTCTTCTCTCCCAGCTAACCCTCAAAGAACAGGGGCCAGCCTTGGATGGCTCTGATTACTCCTGTTTAGCTCATCCTTTGAATTGAGGTGGTAGTGGTGAGTTGATAGACACTACTTATGTGGTCAGGAGTGTGGATGACTTAATGAAATTTCATCAGGTGGACTGGGAGTATTGAAGCTCCCCTGCCAAATCTGACGCTGCACTAGAAGCGAAGGTTAGCACTTCCACTGACAGTCTCTTGAACTATTAGGCTCCTTTAATTATTACTAAACCTCTCCTAAATTGGTGTATGTTGTCTAATGTGAATTGCAAGTAAAAGCCCTTTGAGTAATATAGTCAAAAGTTGTCTGAATTAATTGCATCTTCTGTAAGTGCTTCCTAAACTTTAGTGAGCTGCTGCTCAGTAGCTTGTTCCAGCAGTCAGTCATCTTCAGTGATGGGCAGCAGAATTGCTGGTGCCTCCTACCACTGCACAGGTAGGCTTCTGGAAGCCAAAAAGACTTCTATGATGATGTCGGTGTTAATAAAATATTTATAGAGCATTGTACATGGAGAGGATGCCTTAAAAATTTGAAGACATATATCCTGGCCCGAGGAATTCAGTTTGTTTTTCCTGTGTGTTTATATGCATGTTGTAAAATAATATAAATGAAAGTTGATTTTCAGGATTGGAGTAGGAAAAGTACGTGATGAACAAATAAACACCTAGAGCTTGCATAGAAAAAATACTAAGCTAGAAAAGATAAAGGAGAGCTTCTGATCAGAAGGTGAAGAGCAGCGTGAGAAATACGAAAATATGCCTCTAGTAATGGTATTATGCTTGACAAGCAGATCTGAAAGGTACAACGCATTGGTGTTTCTGACTTCTGCTGCAGCTCCTCAAATGGTGTCACTTTTAATTTTGCTATCTGTACATCTAATTTGTTATAAAAGAAAGATGTTTACTCTTATGAGACCAATATCTGAGGACATGTGTAACTGCAAACCTAGTTATACATATTTTACAGTCTTTTTATAAATGAAATGAGAGACTATAATGCAGCAGAACACAAAGAAAGCTGTATCTTATGATTTGAAGATGGAAGACTTAAATAATTTGCCCAGCTGTAGTTGGGGAACCTATAAAGAGTGAATAAAAAATTATTTTGTATGATTTCACAGAACATTTAAAATAGATTATTAAAAAAAAAATCAGACTGGAACAGTGGATGCAGGTATATCTGTACTAATTCCAGTAATCGAGGAAGTTACAAATCTTTCTCAATATTCCCCAAACAGCCCTGTAGTCTGTAGTTAATTATTCAAAACTAGAGGGGAAAAAAAGAGTTTGGAGTTGCCTGGTGTCATTCTCCAATTCTGTGTGGGATTAGTAATTTGGAAAAAAAAAAAAAAGGCATAATAGACAGAAGGTTTTCTTGTCTTAAAACCATAACTATTTTTCCCTTGTAAAATGATACAACTGGACTGAGCAGCGTTTCGCTCATGTTACTATCTAGTAAAGCTCTTACAAAATGCTTTAGAAAGTTGAAAAAAGACTCTGTGGTTTTAATACTGAGACTGCAAGCCAAACAAATGCATTTGGAAATGCACAGCCATGCCTGCAACAGACTGTGGGTGTGCTGGTTCCATACCCCAGGCGCTCACACAAACACTTCTGACAAGGAGATTCGGCTGAAAACTGCAGGCTGTATCAGGGACTATAGGAAGTATTGTATCACTGTGATACATCACTGTGATACAATAGTTAGTCTTGTTTCGCTGTATTTAATACCGTCTTGATTCTTAGTAGCCTGAACTGGTAAAACACTCAAGACATCATCCAAAGCTAAAAATCTTTGTTTATGTAGTGTCAGTTCACAGTTACCCACTAGGTAAGGAGGCACACTTGTATCAATGTTCATTTTCACAGCTTATGTGCTTGAAATGCTCGAGTCCTGTAGCTGGATGTCCTCTGCCATGGCCATGGGCTTTGAAACAGACCAGGAGTGTTTCTTAAAAGATAGTGTGATTTCTGCAAAAGGGACTTTCTGCTAATGCAAGAGTAGGGATGATAAAGTGCAGCTGAGAGGAAACACATCAAACTTTCGAAAGTGTTTTGGTATTAGTTTCTGTCTAATTGCTGTAGAGCAGCTCTCTGGCATAGTGTATTGTTACAGAGAAGAGCTTTGCTTCTACAAGGAACTGTGTACTTAAGTGAGCACACTCTTCTGTCCAGTACAAACACTGGAAGTTCTCACTAATTCAGAATACAAGTGGAAAACTAATTGAGGAAACTGAAGGGAAACCTAACCTGTGACAGTGTTGTATCTGCCTCAGGCTTTCTAACAACTTATTTTGAAGCATTCCAAGGGGGCTGTAAAGGGAAGCAAGAAACTAGGTTAAAGGGACCAACAGTGTAATCCGGCAACGTAGTTCCTTGTATTCTGCAGCGTCAAAATGGATTTTTTTTTCATAGCTATTTTGTCTTTGTGATTCAGTTACGGATTTCAGCTAAACTTAAAACCAGTTCTGTGACAGTTACTTTTTAGCAGGGTCAAACCTTTCCTGGAATTTGTTTTTCCAGTCCAATAGCATATTTAAAGAATTAACATAACTGAAGAAACATGACCATTGCATTCTCCCAGGCTGAAACTGAATGTACTAATTTTCCAGATTGTATTGTGTGTGTATGTATACATGCATAGGTCTATGTATATATTCAAGCTTGGAAGGCAAGGTTAGTATCTGTGTCCTTAGAACAGGCAACTGGACATCACCTGCACATATTGAGTCACAGAAGCAGGTTGATTAAAAACAAAAAACAAACCATTTTCATTCAAATACTGAATCAAATGAGAAGATGTATTTTCAGGGTTAATATACTAACTGACTGTACTCTTGATCCACTTCTGCGCTTATTCAGTGTCACGCTTACACTCTTGTCATATCTCTTGGTATCACAGAATCACAGGTTGGAAGGGACCTCAGGGATCATCTAGTCCAACCTTTCTGGGAAGAGCACAGTCTAGGCAAGGTGGCCCAGCACCCTGTCCAGATGACTCCTGAAGGTGTCCAACGTGGCCGAGTCAACCCCTTCCCTGGGGAGATTATTCCAACGGTGACTGTCCTCACTGTGAAGAATTTCCCTCTCGTGTCCAATAGGAATCTTCCCAAGAGCAATTTGTGTCCATTCCCCCTTGTCCTCTCCATGTGACTCCGTCTAAAAAGGGAGTCTCCATCTTCTTTGTAGCTACCCCTTAAGTACTGGTACGTGGTGATGAGATCCCCTCTGAGCCTCCTTTTCTCAAGGCTGCACAAACCCGGTTCTCCCAGCCTATCCTCATATGGCAGCTTCCCAGTCCTTGGATCATCTTGGTGGCCCTTCTTTGGACCCCTTCCAGCCTGTCACATCCTTTTTGTATAGCGGGGACCAGAACTGTGCACAGTACTCCAGGTGTGGCCTGACAAGCGCTGAGTAGAGCGGGATAATGACTTCTTTATCTCTGCTGGTGATGCCCTTTTTGATGCAACCCAGCACCCTGTTGGCCTTCTTGGCCGCAGCAGCACACTGTTTGCTCATGTTGAGCTTCCTGCCCACCAGGACCCCCAGGTCCCTTTCCACAGAGCTGCTCTCCAGCCAGGTGGATCCCAGTCTGTGCTGCGCTCCCGGATTATGTTTTCCCAGGTAAGGCATGACCTTACACTTGTCCTTGTAGAACTTCATAGGTTCTTGCTGGCCCACTCTACCAGCCTATCCAGATCTGCCTGCAGAGCAGCTCTCCCTTCTGGAGTGTCTACTTCCCCACTCAACTTGGTGTCATCTGCAAACTTCATCAGGCTACACTTGATGCCCTTGTCCAGATCACTTATAAAGATGTTGAATAACATTGGACCCAGTATTGATCCTGGGGACTCCACTACTGACAGGTTGCCAGTTTGAAAAGGAGCTATTTACCACCACCCTTTGGGTGCGGCCTGTCAGCCAGTTCCCCACCCACTGCACAGACCACTTGTTATGGCCTAGACACATTCATTTCTCCAGAAGGAGGCCATGGGGAACCCTATCAAAAGCCTTGGAGAAGTCCAGCTAGCCAATGTCCACTGCCCGCCCCATGTCAACCAGGCAAGTCACTTGTCATAGAAGGCCACCAGGTTTGTCAAGCACGATCTGCCCTTAGTGAAGCCGTGTTGGCTTTTCCCAATCACGTGCTTCATTTGACTTGTGATTTGGCCCTCAAGAGGATTTGTTCCATAACTTTCCCAGGGATTGAAGTCAGGCCGATGGGCCTATAGTTACCTGGGTCCTCCCTCGAGCCCTTTTTGTAGATAGGGGTAACGTTTGCCTGCCTCCAGTTCTCTGGGACATCCCCCGTTCTCCCTGACTTCTTGAAGATTATGGAGAGTGGTCTCGCAATGATGTCAGCTAGCTTTCAACACCCTCACGTGGATGGCGTCAGGGCCCATTTGTAGGAGTCAAGCTCCTGTAGTAATTCACATACTAACTCTTTCTTCACTGATGGTGGGTCTATGTTTGGAGCAACCAGGAATTTTGTTCCCAAAGCCTGGGACCCAACAGTGTTGGTAAAGACAGAGGTGAAGAAAGTGTTGAGGACCTCTGCCTTTTCAGCATTGTTGGTGACTGCCTCTTCTATTCTCTTTAACAGTGGGCCTATGTTTTCCTTCTTTTTCTGCTTGTGGTTGACATACCTGAAGAAACCTTTCTTGTTATTTTTGACATCTACGGCCAGTTTCAATTTGAGCTGGGCTTTTGCTTTTCTAACTGCACCTCTGCATGCTCTGGCAATGCCCTTGTAGCTCTCAACGGATAATCTCCACTTCTCCATCTCTGGTATGCTTCTCTTTCGGATTTGAGTAGACCCAGGAGTTCATGGTTGAGCCAGGGGGCCTTTTGCTCCACTTACTTCCCTTACCTTTGTAGGGGATAAACTGGTTTTGTGCTTCTAAGAGAGTGTTCTTGAAGAACTCCCAGCTCCTTTGTCTTCCATGGAAGCATCCCATGGAATCCCTCACAACTGAGCTCTGAGGACCTGAAGTTTGCTCTTCTAACATCTAGAATCCTTGTCTTAGTACTGACTACGAAATTTACTGTTTCCTACCTGTGGCTTGCAGGTGGTCTGTTGTATAGTAACTTCAGTTAACTCACCAAGGCTGACTTTGTACACAATACCTGTGACTTACTTCTCTTTGGGAGCAATGACAGGAGTACCCAACAACCAGACTTCTTAAAGCAAAGTATTTATTTGAGCATTGTCAATGAAAACACCTGAAAACAACAAAAGCTGTCAATATATGTAAATTTTTTTTCTGCCTAGGAATGTACAACTCCCCTAATGCTTATCTGGTAAGACAAGCTTCTGATTTCTCCAGAAAGCTTCCATCAGTATGTCTCCCTGGATAGCCCCTGGCAATGGACACAGCTGATCCAAAAAAGAGAGAGGTTTTTTTTCCCCTTTTCACAGCCCAAATGACATGAGTAAGCTTTTGTGCCCCAGAGGTTTGTCCTTTTTTTGTTTGCCTTTTTCTTTGGTGGTTTTGGTTTTTTTTTTTTGCCCCGCTGTCTCCCCGTCGCCCTCCCCCGCCAGCTCTTTTGATTTGCTCTAGCGAATGGTAGTACTCACAGATTTGGCCTTACAGTGTCCTCAGACCCCCATACCTTATACAGTACCATGGCTGGAGTCCAAAGCAGCACCTTATGTTGGTGAGAGAACTTCACAGTCCCGTTCCTTGGTCTGGGGAAATACTGAGAGCAACATGAAAAAGAGGATGAAGTACATGGTGCCGCCGGTCTGTTTTCTCACCTCTTGGTCCTCTCCTAGCTCATTCCTTAGCAAATGCATTGCAAAAGCGATGTGTTTTCGTGTTGACCATTAACTTTACTACTTATTGTGGCTCTTTTGTGAAAGGTGTGTTATATGATGTAGAGTACAGAGTGCAGTAGAAGTACATCAAATGGGTAGAGAACTCGTGCCTTGTGAAAGACAAGGTTAATGTACTGCATGCAGGGGACCGAGTAATGTGAACGGAGTGAGGCCTGTGCTCTTAAGCTAGCAGCAGATATTTTAGCTAAACATAAATGTTCGAAGAGGACAGGTCGGACCTTCCACTTTTTGAAATAATACATAAACCATCTGAAGTACTGAGATTGTGTTTGAACTCTATTTGCTCCACAGCCTTATGGCTGTAAGGACCATAAGATAAAAATGCTGTGTATTCCATAATAATATATGATGTGCCTGGCCACTCGGAGGTGCTGCTTGGACCAGGCTTCTCATCTCCTTTTCCTCTGACCCACTGTTTAGCATGGGAAGCTTCCCAGAATCTCTCTGCATGTTTTTTGATCCAACATGTACAAGTGAGAAATTAGTTCTATAAATTGGTAGGAAAGAAAGAAAATAACATTCAGTGATGATATTTAACCCATGAGTTATGCCGTGACATTTCTTCATTTACCATGTTGAGGCATCGTTACAGAGTAGTCAAAGGGGGTTTTTTGCCCCTTACATTCAAAGTTTCAGTTTCAGTAAACTGTCATTTTCCAGCCCACAAGATGCTCTGCCTCTTAATGTTCTGTATCTGTATGTAGAGTCCAAGAACATCACTGCCTGGAGTGGTTGGGATATGAGTATTTCTTCATGGCAGAATGCAGAATTACCTTTTGTCTTTATTTTTTTTAATGTCACACAGTTGTAAAATTAAGTGAATTTCAGCCATCTCTTGGACAGTCATGTAAGTGATGTTCAACTACAGTGTCTGCTGGAGGTCAGCAGACTTGTGCCAGTATTCTCTTTCTTTTTTGAACTTCTGTGTAAGTGCAGACGTTAGTGTACAGAAGCATCCTACCCTTCTGTTGGATGCTGTGTGGAAGAAGCTACCTGAGGTGGTTCTGAAAAATCCAAACCCAATTGAGTGTCTCTAGTGTGGTATGACCCAACATGATGTACAAGTTTCCATTATGAGATTACAAAATGGTAAGACTGTGTGATATGCTTTAACAAAATATTTCTCTTTGTGCAGTTCCTCCAGCATTTTAATAATTTTCCATCCAAAATGAAATAATGTGATACCATTTTAGATGGTTTGCTGGTTTAAGTGTCCTAAAACAACACAGTTGCTATGTTTCTTCTATAGTTGATATGCACCTATTCTGCTGGCTTTCTTTACTCCTCTGAGTGTGGAATGCGGTTGTATACAGGTAGATCGTGCTTGCTTTTCGATACCCTGCTGCTCACAAAAATGAAACAGCTGAATGACATATATGTGCCTATCCGCAAACCAAAACAAAGCTGGCTCATCTAGGTCTGGGTTTGCTCATTTGACTACAGCACCTTAATTTTGAAAAATAAATAAGAAATGAAGAATACAACCCTGGTCTGGAAATCTCGGCTAAGAAGTTAATTTAAAATATCTCTAGCCTTTCGGTTCCTGTCGTGGGAGTTTGCAGCATTCTCGAGGAGCATCCTACTTGCGGGAAGAGTTAACCTGAGCAGAAGGCTCCAGGAGCAATCACTTACTGGTGTGGTCATTTACCTTTCTCTGAAGACCTTCAAGTACCACAGGTCATCCTTCAGGGCAGGACGACTATGTGTATTACGAAACTGTTGTGGTAACAGTTTCAGATTGACGCTGGGGGCAGGAACTGTGTGCTTTGGTGGAGCAGGGAGCGGTGATGGCTGTTCTCCTCCCACCAGGGCTTCACGGTTGGGTGTGCATCCCCGTTCCCCCACCCCTCCTTCCAGTGTGTACTGTATGTTGATAGGGGTGAGTCACCTCTTTTATTATGTTTTGAATACTTTCCTCCAGTTTATTTTCTTCAGGGAAGGGAAAGAATTTTGTGCTGTCCTGGTTCCTTATTTTTTTCAGAGCTCTGCTAACAACTTCCAGCTGAGGGAGTTCTTGGTATTTTTAGCCTGAGATACATAGCTATTTGAACCTCTTTACACAAAGTTTTCCTCCGATATATATTAACTGGGGTGGGGAAATGGTTCTTGTCAGTTAATATATTCATGACCATGCTTGCCAAATTGCCTGCACTTATTCCCAGGAATCTGAACACTTCAGAATTGGGGGGAAGTTTGAGTCCTGCTCTGAAGTATTTGCACAAGCTTCATCGCTTTGTTCTCTGACTGATGCTGCTGTAGCTATGTTCTCACTTAATCTTCCTCTTTATTTTAAGAGGTTGTGTTTAGTATTAAAAACGTATGTAATTGATATTCTGCTTTAAACACTGAGAAGTAAATAAAAAAAGAATCGTAAAATGGGAAGTTGTGCTATGAAATATAAATTCTGTGAAATTCTCCTTGTTCCTCTTTTTTCCAAGTGTCTTAAGCAGCAGAGTCCTCTGTTATTACTAATGTTACTGTTTAATGATTGCCTGGCTTACAGTCTGATGAAGTTTAATATTCCAAATATTGAACTTGCTGGCATATCTTGTATACACAGCACTTCCAAGCTTCAGAACAACCTTACCCTTCCATGAAATTTACATGAATGTTACTTCGAAAGAAAATACTAAAAATACTTCATATCAACCTTTTGCCTTTAAGAACCACTTTAACCTGTTTAACCATAATTTCAGAGATCCTACTATCATCAGTTCTTCTCCCTTTTCCTAACTAAGTTTCAGATTAAAGAATAAATGCTATCTTTTTTTTTTTTTTTTTTCTCCTGGTAGGGCAGTTCCTGTGTGTTGAAAACAATAATTCGTTTGAATAGTAATTCTGTTTGGGACACTGGACTACTATCAACTTTACGCAAATGATTCCTCCAAATTTCTTTGATAATTTTATTGTTGCTGTTAAGCTTACTGGTTATACATATATTTGCCTCAGTGAAATGTAGTTATTCTAGCAAATGCTGTAGAGGTGTCTCTCTGGGACTGGGGAGGTAGGGGTGAGAGGGGCAGATGGTGGAAATCATGCTCAGGTTAAAATGAGAATTAAATGGCATTTGTTGTTGGGCATAAGTTGTCAATACTACCTTTTTTCTCATTGTTCCCTCCAAGATGTTTGTTTATATATGGCAATGTATTTCATTGTTCTATCCACTTGGCTACCTGATGCAATTCTGCAGAGTGGGGAGATGACTCTATGCCATCTATGCAGAGTCTTTGTCTTGAGTCCTCTGGTTGCCAGTCTGGTCCGTGGCATAAATTAAAGCCGCTTGAAGGCTGCCAGCAACCGCCAGGATATATCCTTTTAATTGGGACCAGCTGGGTACAAGTATGTATTGGCAAGTCTACAGTAGATCTACACAACCCGTTGCAGCATCTCTTCACCACCCAACTATTCCTTTAGGGACCATGAACCTTCCAGTAGTCATTTGCAAAGCTGAAACCTTAAATCTGGCACCTACAATAGTAATGTGTTTTGGGGTTTTTGAATACTTGTTTGATCCTTACTCCCCTGCTTGTCCCTGAGATCGGGCAGTCACCACTCTCTGCTTAGACATAAATCTCTGAGAATTTAATACATGTGCACCAGTTATGTTTGTTGGGTTTGTTTGGGTTTTGTGGTGTTTTCTTTTTTTTTTTTTCAACAAAGCACTCAGAGAAATGTTTGTGTCTATACTTACTAAGCACTGTGGAGACTTTTTTCTTTAAAAGTGTAATCTTTTTGGAAACTTGGCCTTCTCAACCTGTAAGCTGTGGGCCTTTTAAAGACAGAGGCTCCATGTTGTACCCCTAGATGTGAATCGATTTTTGTGCCTGTTGCACGGAGAGTCTCTATGCACCTTTCAAAATATAATTTTAGGTAAGCTGCTGTTGTTTTGTACTGTCAGTTTCTGTGCTCCAAGGTGACTGAAGCTGCTGAGAAGCTGTGCAGCAACAGAACCACCTCTCAGGTATGTTGTTGGTCTGTGTTGGGGCTTCTCAGTGGGGCTGCCAGATTAACTAATACTAATCAGGATCTTCTTAACACTTACAATGACAGCAGTCAAAATTTCATTGCTTTCAATAGTTTTGTAACAGGCTAGTATAATTACACTGTTGGCATCGTGTCTGGGCATTTCTTGACTTTTTTTCTTTGCAAATCAAGTCCTAATAAGGTTTTTAATTTTGCTGACTGAATTTCCTGTGGAACTTCTGTTAAACTGCCGTGTGAGTTGCTGGGACTCTGAATAAACTGAGCAGTTGACTCCCTCTTTTTTTTTTTTTTTTTTTTTTTTTTGTCCATTTTTACAACTAGTTTTTCCAGTGGTCCTTCTTGAATGTGAAAAGCAATAAAGTAAAATACTTGAAGGAATGGAAGATGTTACAGGGAAGCTGCACTAAGTGACTTCAACTCAGTGTACAAAAAGTTTCATAGGCTTGTTTCATGCTTGTATTTGAAATCTCCTATTCTAATAATGACCATGCCAAATCTTGCTTATGAGATCTGACAAGATCACAATCCATGTGATTTCATTTCATTTTTTGTATTCATGGCAGCCCTGGGGAGTGAAATAACTAGAGCAGGAATGAAGCTGCGCAACAGAGCTCGATAGCAACTTGGCCACTAGGAAAAATAGCAGAGATTTAAAATAGTTAAATAGATATTGTTTAGTGTCTGTGTGTATGTATTTATGTAGAATGCACAGTCACATGAAAGCATCAGCCTAACCCCTTAGCCCGTGTAGAATAAGTGGGAGATAATCACCCATCCTGGTACCAGGTGGGTCAAGCTGAACTCAAATTTGGGGAACTAGAGTGCTCTGTGAAACCAGTCGTTACCAAGTGTCTCCTGATAATCTTCAGTTCCAGTTTACTGAGCTTGAAATTAAGTCCTGATGTTGTAAAGTCAGCACCTACCCATAGAAAAGTTTCTATGCATTGTTCACCATGGACGAAGTGTAAAAAGCACTTTAGGGGGCTAACCTTTCCTTCTTATCTGCAAATGTGAAAGAATGCATGTGAAAGAGAAAAGCAACAGCCTGAAGAGCTGCCAGTTGGCTCTGAAAAGTTGTTTTTAGAATTAACACACAAATACTGGGAAAAGATTGGGGGGTGGGGCACAGGGAGGGGGGGAAAGCATGTTCTTTGCTTAATGTAGTGTACTGAACGCTGAAGTTTGAGGCTGAAATCACAAACACTACCTTGAGAGTTCAGCGATTGGTTTTTTTGGTTGATTGGGGTATTTTGGGGTTTTTTGGTTTGGTGGGGTGTTTTGGTGTGGTGTTGTGGTTTTATTTTTTTTTTTCCCATGGTAGCTTGATTTGGGGATGGTGATACCACTTCAGCATGTTATCATCCATGTTATGTTCAGACCCACATAATTTTTATAGGTCATCTAGGCGTTTGATGCATCGTGTATTAAACACAGCAGTCTTGAACAATGCAGATATATCAAATCTCTAACAGAGATTAGTAACTTTCTGAAACAAAAATCACATAAATGCGGCTTCAAGCTGTGTCAGGGGAGGTTTAGATTAGATATTAGGAAGAATTTCTTTACTGAAAGAGTGCTCAGGCATTGGAAGAGGCTGCCCAGAGAGGTGGTGGAGTCCCCATCCCTGGAGGTATTTAAAAGATGTGTAGTCGTGGTAGTTCAGGGCACGGTTTAGGAGTCATGGTAGTGTTGGGTTGGAGGTTGGACTTGGTGATCCTAGAGGTCTTTTCCAACCTTTATGATTCTATAATTCTAAATACTTCCTCACCAATTTTGGGGGGAAGGCTTGACACATCTTGAAATGAGAAGTGATAACAGTCTCTTAATTTTTTTCTACTGTTTTAAAGAAAGTTCTTTTATAGGCTTCTGAGTGAGAAAAACCCTTCAAAGTTTCCAAACAACAGGAAAGATCCTTCTGGTCTGAGGTGAATGATGAGAAATTTCACCCTTTAGATAACCTTTACTTTTGCGTTCCCTTACAATTATTTCAGTAATGTTGTCTAAGGATGAATATAAAAATAAATCATTGTTACATCTTGTATTTTGCTTCCAGAAAAAATGAAAATACTCTAATATTTCAATGGTTTAATAAACCTTTCACTACAAAGGTGTGATCAAAAAAAGAGTAGCAAATGTTGCCTGCCTCTTGAATATGATGTGAGATTTTAGCGAAAAAGCAATGGCTTATTTTTCTTAAAGTCAGTAGGTAAGATTACTAAAATAGAGAGAGGTACTGAGAAAACAGTTTTCTCTGTTTTAGTAAGTGGTCCTCCCAATGAAATGAAGAGATGACAATGATTTTTTTTTTTTTCATACTTAGACTTTAAGTGTTGTCTTGAAAATTAAACAAATGAAGTATAAGGTTTGGTTTCCTGAGGAATACTTGCAGCTGTTGTGCTGACCAAAACAGCTTTCTCAAGTAGTCATAAGAAAACATCTCGCTCGCCTAAAAGCTGTTACAGGGTGTAAACTCACATGGGTCTGAGGATAAGCCCTAGGGCTGCTAGAGTATAAACACCAAGCCACCTGCCATGGAGGTGAAAGCTTTATGGACAGGACATGAGGAGCAGGTCCTCTAGCTCTTTTAGCACTCAGCGCAGGAGTGCATAAATGATAAGAAGGGGAGGAAGATACAGCAAAAATACCAGGAGGTCTTGAGTGTCATTTGTGTGAATGCAAAACCCAAAAAACGCCCTTTCTGCAAATAAAGAGGCCCTACACCTAGTGCTGGTGAAGCAGCTTGTCCCTGATGTCCCCAGCAGGTGTGGACGGGAGGTGAAGCAGGAGCTGGCCTGTGAGTTCCCCTTCTTCTCTTTTGGGGGATCTTGGTCTCAATACCTTGAACTTGGGCAGGACATAAGGATAAATGGAGCACAACTGCTTGGATTTGGGGGGTGTAGTCTGGAAGTAAACTGGCAGTATGCTACGCGTTTTACTGCGAGCAGCCCCCCACAAGCCACGGACAGGGTGCTCTCCTGGGACTGATCTTTGGGAATAAGGATAGGAATCACCCATCTTTTAGGATTTACTTTTCATGGAGCTGAAGTGGTCCCGCATACCTCCGGGTGAGCAGCTGGGCTGTGCCCTGCACCAGTTAGCTAGCGTGGGACAAATTGTACCACGCCTTTAAAACTGCAGCACAAGAAATGTGTGATCCTGTTGATAACAGCCAGGACTATCTTGCCATGCACCAGCAGGGTCTGTACCATCTGTGTATGGAGATGGGGGTTTTGTGGTACCGGCTTTGTGAGGAGGTCCTTTTTTTCCTTTGTTAGTACTAACAGGTCTGGTTGGTAGAAACAGTTTTTGTGATTGTGAGGAGGCCTTGGTAAAAGGCCTAGTAGAAGGCAAATGCTCAGAACTAGCAGGTGAAAGGCCCAGTCAGATTTTACACATCATCCAATCCCAATACTCCCATGGGGCTTAAATCCAGTCTAATGGCTGATGCCAGTCATAGTCCATCTTGGAAAAAATCTTTTATTAGGAATTATCTTTCTGTTCTGTGGCTATTGCATCTGCAGTGAGAGTTAGGGAAATTGCAGGATTCCCATTAGAAATATTTTATAAAGGTAGGCTTCCTGGGGCCACAGGCTTCTTTTACTTTGATCCTAGCAAGGACTTGCTTATCTCCAACTACTCCTTTTTTCCCCCCATTTCCACATTTCTAGGGATGAAGGGAGACTGCATAGTTGAACAGAAAACACTAGAGATTAACGTGTTTCCAAGTGCATCTCTGCATCTGTTGAAGTTTCTTGATTGATGCAATTACAGGCTTACATACCTCATGTCCCTTATACTGTTTTCAAGGGCATATCTTTTTAGGTCTTGGACCTCTGTCATTTTCTTTGGGGCGGAAGACAGCTGAGTCCCAGGGTTTTAGGTTGCACTCCCTTTGCCTTTTACTGTGATTATCACAGCAAGGCTTGAGGTCTGTTGGAGAGAGAGCAACAAGGAACCACCAAGTAGCCATCTTCTAAATAACAAGGACATTATTTAGGTCAGAAGCACTGTGAAGGGAACACATTACAAAATAATGATCAGCTTTTAACTAGGCTGATCATGCTGGGGTTTGTCTTGAGTTTCACGTTGGACTTGACGGATCTTTATCTGAGGTTTGTTTGTTCAGTTGTGATTCTCATACGTGCATCTCTTTCCCCACATATGATTGTTGTTTTATAGTTTTAAGGACATCTTCAAAGCTAGTCAGTGCTGTGTACCTCCAGGGACCAGTCTTCAAAGGACTGGATAGCTGGATAAATAAGTGCTGCAAAGTTGTATTCATCACCCTGAGGGGTGGAAAGGCCTTTTTAGTGACTCCAAATTCCACGTGGAATTGGCTTGTTGAGGAAGCAACAGAAAGATTACATCACCCATACAGGTATGATTGTCTATGAATATGCCTGTGTGCTCTGCATACCTACATCTGCACTATTAGGACTTAATTTCCCTCGGTAGAAGGAGCACCGATGTCCGTAGAGGATGTTGAAGTTCCTTGCACCCCAGCTTTGTCATGACGTTAGTACCATGTTCTTTCCTGCTGCTGTAACCACGATATCTGCTCTTCGAATGCTGTCTTGGCCCAAGGATCTTAAATGCTGCAAAATGTTCTGTGTCATCCTGTAATTATTTCTCAGTGCCTGTACTCTCCTTATATTTCTTTTGCTGGAATGTACATGGGTATTGTCTCCTGTGTTTGCTCTGTTTTCCTTTTTCCTCACGTATTTTATAAAGCAATGATTAGTCTCTCTTCATTTATGAACTCTAGACTTCTCTTTTATTCAAATTGAGTAGTTGTTCCTTTGTCAGCTTCCCTGTGATTTTCATATGGGCAAGAACTTGGGTTTTTTTCTGGTTTTGCTTTTGTGTTAAGGCACACAGAAGTTGTAATTTAGGTCTGAAAAGGACATTTTATTATTTAAGACAGGCATTTTTCACATGTACAAAGAGCAGCCTTGACTGTGATTTATATTTTCTAATTGACTTAAAATAGATGAGTAATTTTGAGCTGCATGAATTAATTTTACACTGTGAGCATTTGTGTTGGATTTTTTATTTTCCCGTGGTGCAGTGTCTCTTTCCTGAATGAATCCAGACTGCTGGGAACAAGGAGTTAAGAAGCCATGCTGTGTTCTTTCTGATATCTGGGCTGGGGTTTGGTTTTTTTGTTTTTTCCAGTTGGTTGTTCTCCAACAGAACATGCTTTCAAAGATGGGCAACAGAAGTGGTACATGTAACACCACTGATAACTTCGGTGTGGTGTTCTACCAATTCACTCAGATCACATTAGGTCTCCTAACATTGTTCAGAAAGGATGTCTTCTGTAAAGAAAATTCTGAGTTTAATAAAAAAAATGGTGCAAGTTCAACCACGGCTTTATAAGTGCTTGATTACTTACTCATTGAGTTGGAGGAAATTCCCAGGGAAAGGAGGTGCAAACAGCGGACTTGAAGACTTATGGAAGGGTTGTTCCTTCTGTCTTGCTGTTAAGGAATTTTTTCTTGCATTTTGCTATGCTGTAAGTATTTGCTTTAAATGTGGTGCAATTCTCACATGAGAAGAATAACACTTACAGTAGAAGCAAGCCAGTGTGTTGCCAGGAGGAGTCAGAGTGCTTTATACATAATAAAGCTAATAGCTGATTTTAATACTAAAAATGTATAGAATGACAGCTACTCTGAAAATGAAGATTGACATTGAATTAATATACAATACTATTTCCAAAGTCTGTGTTTAAAACCTAGAGTGGCAAAATACACAGTTATCCTAATATTTTCATTCCTGCTGAGCAAGCAGGAGGTCCAAGGCAGCCTCGGCTGAGATGATCTTGTTAAAAAGAGTACTCCTAAGTACTCCTTAGGAGAGTACTCCTAAGACTCTCTGACCTGTATGTCATCAGAAAGGCAGGAGAGTCATCGTGTAGGCTTTCCAGCATCCAGTGCTATCTGTGTGGGAGCACCCTGGTGCTGAGCTGCTGGATCTGGAGATTGTTTGTGTCAACGGCAAGTTACCCGGAAAAGCAGGAAAGACTTCTTAAACGGTGTGGAGGAAAACAGAAGTCCAGTGTTGGGGCAATGAAGATGTATGTGAGTTTTATAAGAATCATATGTGTACCAACTCAGCATCTTAGCTGTGTACCTGAAATAGCACGTGCCGATCATGGAACTGGGGACTGGGATTTTCAGAAGAATTTAGCATTATGGACAAGCTGCTGCCAGGAATTTGGAATTAAAATTTGCCTTTGGACACCCAGGCAGCCCACCTGCGTAGCACCTCCTGTAGCTGCCTCACAAATCCAGGTAGTTAGGTGCCCAAGGTGAAAAACTAGATTTATCCAATAGTTGCATGACAGGTATAAAGATCTTCTTTTATTGACCCTAAACAGGATCCTAGTTTTGCTTCCAGTGGCATTGTAACCAATTCACATAAGTTTTTGGGAAATCCACTGCATATCACTGAATTCTGAGATAAATGATAGGTCATACTGTTTGGTTGTATTTTTAGATCACACGACGTGTATCACTGTTAAATGCTGTGTAAGTAGGGTTTACTTATTAATGCAGCAGTTAAAATACTGCAGACTCTTTTGTTGTGAAATTAAGGGCCAGTCCAGTCATGCTTTATAGGAAGAATACGTTTATAAATTGTTTATAGTGGGCTAATAAATAATTAATGTCTGTTATTAAATAGGTTACAGGCATGAAGAGTGTGTATTATATATGGCAGTAAGCACACCAGTTGAAGGTGTTAAAGACAGTGTTTTGTCTAACTACTGCACTAAAACCCATAACAAATGACCCTTTGTTAAAGCGTGTATTAAACATTTAATATACTTAATACAGATTTATAAATACTTCATATTTAGTACTAAGTATAATCCCAGGACTTGACTCCAACCCTCTGGTAAAACCCTGCTGAGGAGGGAATGAAGCAGGGTTGGCTTTTTGAGGTGACAGTGAAATCCTGAGCTGTGAATGCCTGGTGCCATGCTGACAAGCTCTCTTCTTGTAACATACTAATAAAAGGAAGTTTTAAAAACTTAATTAATACGTTTTCTAAATAACATAGGACCAAGTCGCATTAGTAATTTGGAAGATGAAGTAGGGTATTATAACTTGAGTGAAAGATTTAGAGTCAAATCTTGAGTCAGGTTGAGAGTAAAAAATGGTATTCCTAACAAAAATTATTTTTTATATTTAAATAGACAGTTATGGTTCATATATTTTTGGTTTTAATGCAACCAGCTGCTGATGCAATTGCAAATCTTGCACTAAACAGAGATTTGTGTATATGTGTGCTTTTTCTTTTGAGATCTGTTTCTAATCTGTTCTTTCAAGGACAGAAACTTTTGCAGATACATTTCACATGATACTAATATAATATGACAGAGGTACATGAAGCTTTTTGTTCTGGTCATGGGAGAGAGTGCTCTGTGGTGCCCCTCTTTTCTTTAATGGTAACTGATTGATTTTGTTCCTTTTCTCTGTTTTAGCCTGTCTGCTAAGCGTGAGAGAGGTCTGAAGGACATTCAGTGCTTAGCCTTTTGGGAAACCCTTTCCCAGTGCGTGTTCAGGATGAGGTTCCCAGCAGCTGTTCAGTGGAAGAGAAGATTTGAACCTCTTTCCTGGTGTCTCCTCTCTTCTTGAGTTGATTCTTCTTCTTGGAACAGCCCTGTAGAGAAACTTAATGTATGATGGAAGGGACATATGAAAGTAGGACCAACTGGCTTTGGTGTGGAGGAGCAGGATACTGACAAGCTGTATGTGATGAAGATAAGGAAAACAGTTTAAACGCATTCTTCAGGAATAGTTTATAAAATCATTGAAATGTTGGTTAGAGGGGACCCCTGGAGGTCATGTAATCCAACAGTTTTGCTTGAAGTGGGTCCATCATGAACAGTAGATCAGGTTGGCCTTGGCTTTATCTATCTGATCTTGAAAACCTCCAGTGATGGAGGTTCCCAACCTCTACAGATAAACCATTTCCAGTGCCCTCTGGTTTGTCAAAGTGTATGTTATACCATTGGAAGAAAACTGAGGTGGCATACAGCTAACTCACTCCAGAGATAAAGTGGGCAGAGATTTTCAGAGGGAATGTCTTTTTTGTGTCAGTCATCTGTGTTCAATATCAAGTATTTGTGGTTTATGCAGGACCCAGGATAACAAACTGAAAATAAGGTGGACTGTTTTTGTATGTCAGGTGGAAGATCACTTTGTGCAGGGATTGGTTTCTTCCATGTGTTGCTGAATCTTACTGAAATTTAAGGGTGGGAAAGAGGCAGTTTTGTTGTTAGCCACACTCTCGTGACTTGTGCTAACCTCTCATCCAAACAATAAAGACTTTTACAAACAGCCTGTTTTGCAACTATGATTTGGCTATCATTATACCACAAAAGTGTAGTTATTTGTAAGCCCACTGATTTAAACAATTTTTAGGGAGAACTCAATTTTTTTTTTTTTTTAATTTTAAGGGAACAGTTAATATAGACACAGTATTGTTCAATAATGAATTACAAGTGTGGTCTTTCTTTTCACTTTAATTTTTATTCATTGTAAGTTTAATACAGTCTTCCCTCATACTTCGCACTGTTATTCAGAAACTTGAATTAACATTTATTTGGAAAAAGTGTATGCATGCTGAAAGAGTATAGTTTGATGCATAATCTTAATTTATCATTTAAAAGTGTTGTGTAACATAAAATAATAGTTTCATAATGCGTCATTATGCATTGTTAAGCTGAAGTGGTTGTGTCTGAAAAATTCTGATGTGTTCAGCCTTTCTTTTCCATGTATAACACATGAAACAGGGAAGCATAAACTGATTTGTGTATGTAAAAATACGTAGTTTGGTAAAAAGAGTAAAAGAATCTCAGTAGGTTTTTTCCATCAGCTGGTACTTCAGGCAACTTGTACAATATCTTTGGAGGAGTCTTAACACCACCACCACCCCACTGCCCCCCCCCCCCGTTAGTACTAACATTTCATCACCAGTTAGTACACCTAATGCTGGTAGGCTGAAGAAGTCACAGACATTAAAAAAAAAAAAGTCTCTTTTTCCCTTGTTTCTGCAGGTAAGGGTCTTGTTTAGGTTAAGGTTCAGCACAGCAGATCACTTGCTCTCTGTGATTTGTTACTCACATGCTGAGCAGACTACTGCTTCTTATATTGGAATCTGCTCTTAAGAGTTTCCAGAGTAGTTGAAGATTAATTTATTTTTTCCTGGTTACAAACAGAAAATGAAGAAGGGATGATGAAGGCAATAAATGAAGAATGGAATAGCGGCATAACAGTTGCAGTGTGTGTGTAGCTTTGTGGCTTGAGATCAGATCCATTAATACCGTGTAAATAACTCAAGCTGATTTCAAATAGTGTGTAAACAGCCTCTTAAATACAAATATTTGCTGAATATTAATATTTTTATATTTAACTGATAAATGAAAAACATGTTAAAGTTGCATAAGTCTTTTTAATAAAATTTTCTGTGTTCTCAAGCAGTTTGATCAGAATTATTCAAAATGTCACTGAGAAGAAATTAAAAGTGCTGCTCAGGCAGTAGTTTGAACCTGAGCAATAGGCGAAGTAGTGTTTATATTTAATAAAACACTTTTGAGTACATTTTGAAGGTTATTTTTTTTCACTGTTATTACAGAGGATGTTTAGGTGAAATGCCTTACCACTGGTTATATTTTGGAAAAAAGTTTTCTGAAACTCTCCTTAGCAAAACTACCTCCATGCCTAAAGTTCTTGCATAGAGCTTACCAGTATTTTTAAACTGTAAACCACTGAGTCCATCCTCACTATCTTTTTCCTTTTGGTCACAAGCTGACAGTTTTAAGTACTTCCTTGATATGCTTCGTATGCCACTGATGGTAATCCCAAAGGGTTTGAGTGATGTGAATTGTGCTCTGGTAGCTGGGGTCAGGTGTGGACTCATTCAGCTATGTTAATAAGTATGTGGTGTTGGGGTACATTATCTTATTGAAGCATGAGCCTTGATGCTAACTCTGGAAGCTTAAATTGTTTGGGTGCCAAGAACCCATCTGGTTTTGGTTTTTTCCATCTTCCCCCACCCCTCTTCTTCCTCCCATCTCTTCTTTTTACCCCTTCCTCCAATTCCTGGCCTCCTAAAACCTGTCCATGGCCTGTTGAAGCCTCCCATTTGACTGTTCACTGTTCTGCTGCAGCAACTGCACCTTGACAATATGACATGGACTTACATTCTGTATTTCCTGACTTGCCTATCTATGAAGTATCAATGAAGTTAACCTAAAAACTGAATCCAGTATGGATTATTCTAGTAACACCTACTTACAAAACTGAGAAAATAGACTTTACTATTTCCTACTGTAAGCCAAATGTAAGCTAACCTATTCTGAATTGAATATGTACTGTATAGAAATGCATTTGTAATCGGTAAGAACAAAACGGCCAGTCTGGATTATGTCCCACACGTGGTAGAACTGCAGTCTTTTTGATGCTTACGTCCTTTAAATTTTGATTTAGAAATAAGAATTACTCAGTCAAAGACTGCACGACAAGTGATTTGCTTATTTTCCCTGTTTTAATTATGAAGAAATGCAACACTAGTGATTTTTCCACCAAACATCAGCCATCAGTATGGAACCAAATACTTTTCATCCCTTTTGGTCAATCTCTGGTTTCTTCCTTTCAAAGACCAGCAAGTAGAAGCAATTTCGAGAGCTAGCTTTAAAATTTTCTAGACTGCTAGTCAAATATTTGGTAGTATAGCTTCACGACTGCAAGATTTTATTGCTGCTGGGTTTTTTGGTTGGTTAGTTTTTCTGTGGAGCAACTCTTTGTTAGCCAGGTTTTCAAATATCTTCCTTCTGTTGGATGAAATTCTTTATTTTTGGAAAGTATTCTCACAATAAAAAAACTGTGGGAGGATATTGAAACTAGGGTTGTTTGTTGCTGGTTTTTTTTGTTGTTGTTGTTGTTGTTGTTGTTTTTTAATGACCTGCATTTCAAAAGAAAATATTTCTGGAAACTTCCAGTTTGGAGTCAAGGAAATTATCTGTAAAGTTGTAAAATACATATATTTGGGTAGTGGACTATCCCCAGGGCAGTTTGAGAGAGGACTCAAAGCTCAGCAAAGTTGTTATGCATGAACTGCAGCTTGCAGCTGGGTGCTTGAGCTTATCTGGAGCTGTAGCTGGGTGGAAATGTTGAGTAACTGGGGGTCTTGGCTAATCCTGCTTGGCTGTGATCCAGTTTGGGGAGCAGCGAGAGAATACCTCCAGCTGTTTACTGAGCATGTCTCTATCATCTAAGGGGAGAAACAGCTGGCAAATGCTTAAAGCCTTCTAGCAGGTTAGCCAGATGTGTGAGAGTTCTGCAGACAGATGTGATAGGGCTGGCAGACATATGGCAGTTGGTAGGTCTGATGATATCAAATTGTGTGCAATTGACCTGTGGGTGAAAATCGCAGTAATATGAGGAGGAATACTGTGCACGAAGTTTTTCAGGATCAATTTATGTGTGCTGAGAATTTCTGTACATATACTTCCACTTATACCTGTGCATGTAAACACTACCTTTTGGTTGGGGTAGTTGCTGTTGTTTTGTTTTCCTTTCTTAGAGAAGTACCTTGAGTTCTTACACCTTGGTCCCCTCTGCAGAACTTCTCACCCAACATAAGCAGCAATCTCAAAGCCAGTGGGTGATTATTTCCAGGGACCGGCATCGTAGCTGCCTGTTTTGGAATGGAAACTTCATGGTTCAGGCAGATGCTTAGGTGTCATCTGCTGGACCCCAAAGTTTAGAAGGGTGAAACTAATAGCATACCCTTGAAAACTGCTTTTCCTGGAGGCCTCAGCTGTCTGATGTTGCTTGAGCCTGCGCCATTCGGTGCACTGTTATGCAGTCAAGCAGCATTCATGACCTCTGCAGAGAAACTGGCTCAGAAGAAATGAAGGAACTGCATAAAAGTTCATGTCAAAGTTGACATTGTGTCATCTGCAGCTCTGGAATTGCAAAGCATTCAAAGGCAATGACCCAGTCTCCAAAATACATATAGGAAAGCAATTCTGAACTGGGAGAGGAGGGGTATAGGTTTTAGAAAAACCTTTTTTCCCCCCTCATACCTGCATTGTCCAGGCGTTCAAGAGTACAGGCTCCAGCTTTTGCAGAGCAGGGTCACTGGAGAAGTAATGGACATACTGCGGACTCCATGCTGAAATCCAAATGGACACCACCTGGTACCATCAGACTGGTCACAGCATCTGCTGATGCTGCGGCCACGCTGAGCACCAAAAGGGGCCTCAAGCTGCCATGCGCGGGGCACCACAACATGCAGCCAGGACAGACACTGGATGCCTCTCTTGATGGAGACCAGGATGATTTATGCTGAGGTCAGTGTCTGCTTTCCCCGTTTCTCGTAGCGCCAGCTCTTCTATCAGAACGGATTTTGATTTTGCTGAAGTAGCGTTCATACGATCTGTTCTTGAGAAATGGAGCCATGGCTCATCTGGTCCAAAAAAGTGGAACTTTGTGGTGGTAGGCATTATTTCTGAGCGGTGCGTAAATCCTTGGGCCCCTTCCTCTTTTATTTTCAAAAGACATGTACTAGACTTAAGTTCTTCGAAGTTCAGAAAATATTTTGGCTCATTTCTTAGCACTCTTGAGGCAGTGTGCTCCAGCCCCCTCCCCATGGTACAGCTGTCTTATTAAGCTGTTCTTTAACCCATTTGTTTCCTCCTGTTCTGTGTATGCCTGTTGTATCTAAGTATGAATGCTTTTTTTTGCTGTTTTGAGGAGGTAGAATCAAAGCATGCACCGAGAGTTCAGACTTTCCTACCTTCTCTTTGCTTTGCACACTTCTTGTATTGAATAGTGGACCTTCAGTTCTTTGGTGGTATAGGCTTCATTCTTGCTGCCTTATTTATGTCATTGCTCATTGAAACTTGTTTGGCACTTCAGCCTTTCTGCATTTGTCACCTGCATGGTTGCCTTAATGCTGTTCCTTTATGTTGTATTGTGCCTTTACTTTCTTCTTTGTTGTTGCACCTTTTTCTTGGATCAGTGAGGAATTTTTGATGCAGCCAGAGTAACCTCTTATTATTTCCTGGCTGTCTTCCATTGATATTTGCCATTGAGGTTTTTTTTTTAATATAGCCTGAATTATCCGATGTTTGTCTTGTACTTTTTTTCCTTCAGTCTGTTTTTTGACTAGACTCTTTCCACCAATTCCCTGAATTTGTTTTGACTTCTGAGGTCTGTTGGCTTTATTCTGATATTTTCAGAACTTACTCTCTCCAGAAGAAAATGCTATCATTTCATAATCAGTCATACAAATTACTTTCCACCATTAATTTTTAGACAGATACTCAGTGAAATCCATCCTCAATTTTCTCATTCCATATGATCCCAGTAAGATTCCTGAGGTGACTCATTGTTGCTTGTCTCTTCATCCTTGTTTTCTCCTCTTCCCTCTTGAGACTAATTCTCTGTTTAATGATTGATTGTGGCTCCTAGAAATCTACTGTTCTATTATTTTGTGATAATGTTCATTATTTCAGTTTGCCGTTGAGATGATCTGCCAGCCAGGAGTATTGGTAGTAGTCAGTCTTTGGCTGTTCGTTCCAACAGGGAACTTGTGATGAAATTGAGAAAACATTTCACTGCCAAGTCTGAGACCACTGGCCTCTAAACATGACAAATCTTCTCTCCAAAAGCTTGAGCCTTTTACAGGAGGAGGGAGAGTCAGTGTATGGTAGAAACTGCCACAGCTGCGCTCTGAACCCAAATCCTTCAGCTCTTTCGTGTTTATGGGTTGCCGTACGGGTGTGCCAAAAGGCTGGGCAGGATCAGCTCAGGGGCTTTCCAAGTGGATGGCTGGATTTCTGTCTGTTACCAGTTGGCTACCCCGTCAGCCCGTAGGTACATGGACATATTCCTGTGGCAATCTGCCAGTTTGTGAAACCTGGAAGGGAGCTCTTCAGAGCATCCTACCAACCTCCAGTTATGGAGTTTGTTCTTAACAGAGTTAAAAAACGTAACTGGAGCAGGCACTGAGTGGGAAGGAAGGATACAATCTTTATTTGAGTAATTACGTGCAACTCAGTTTAAACATGATGTGCTGTAAAAGAAGAAAAAAAAATATTATTTGCGCAACATTAACTGTGACCCTTACAAAGGAGATCAGCAATGCGATCCTCCAGCCTGTCTGTGGTATCAGCCAGGGTCCCTCTCTTCCAGTTCTTCACTCCGCATTGCGACAAGTGAGATACTAATCTGTTCTGTCATTCTACGGCTTTGAAGACAGGGCTTTAGGTTTCAGTAAGAGTGATTCCTGGTAATCTTCAATGTTGTGGAGCCATCCACCATATTAATAAAGATATTAAACCTACACTTCCTGAGAAGAGCTGTGAAAGCGACTGGCAAAAACATGGGTCTTTCTAGGAGCCAGATACTCATAAATACTGTTTTCATCATGGGAATGAAAATGAAGTTGGGTTGTGCTTTCTTTGTGGGACTGATGGGCACTGCATGTCCGGTCGGTGCTAATCTGAGTCTAACTCATCCTTGAGGAGCTGGCTGTATACATTCATGCTTCCTCCCCCTTCTCTCTCTTCTCCTGGTGCTGCTGTAGACAGGGAGAAGTTCTTTCTGTTCCAGGGCAGGCACTTGCTTTAGGAACAGCTGTAATATTTCAAGATAATATTACTCCACTGCTTGGAGCTATTACTACAACACAGCCATGGTAACCCCTTGCTGGCATCTGTGCAACGTAAGCTGTTGTGGCTCCAGTTGCTGCTGAAGCTGATGAAAGGTGACCTGGCTGGCTTTGCACTGAAGCGGGCTGGAAGCACCTGCAGGTCTCAGTAGTGCATCTCACCATGGGAAGGAGAAAGTCTCCCATCTAAAAGACCACTGTGAAGTGTTGTTGAATGTGGTAGCCCCTCAAGGTAGTGTAGCTTGAGAAGGTGTCATCTGCCTGTGCTGTAGGCAAGCAGTGCTGAAGCACCGGTTGTACAGCAGCAATGTTCTCAACAGTCTATGCTTGCTGCCAAGGCAATGGTTAGAAGCCAGTCACTGTTCTTCTGTTGGCGTATAAATATAAATGCATTTTTTCTTCATACATGGTTTTAAAACATTTCAGTCACTGGTGGATTTTGCAAATTAACCTTCCCTTTGAGTACGGTGGGTGACAAGTGGCAAATGGTGAGCAGTGAAACCCAGTGTTTGCAGTGTCATGGGTCAGTGTCAGTCTTGGTTTCTCCTGGTATAGGATTTGAAAGCAGCCTTCTGTCATATGTAACAAGCATTTTTAGTCTGTAAAGGCATGTCATATACTAGCTGCTCAGCTAGGTACTGCCTGCTGGTAATCCTGTGGCATGTGTATAGCTTTAAAGCGTGTATTTTACTAAGGACTGTGTCTGTGACTTGGTGTCTGCCAGTGACCCTCCCTAAGATAGCTCCATGCTGCTAGCTCTGCTTACTGCCAGGGTAGGATGCATTGCATTAATTACCTATAGCAAATTATATACCAGGGGAAAAAAAAACATGTAAAAACCCATTGCCATCCGATTGAAAGAAGCAGGGAAGACCAAGGTTAGCACCTTTATTATCAAGAAGAGGTGGAACTTAGTGTGTTTTTATAAAAGTCTCAGATTACACTTAAAAATGTGTTTTGTCATGTAACTATTTTTTTTAGCTGCCATTCAGCATATATTTTACAGTTATCGTAAGTGGAATAGTTTATAGTTTAAGCCCAGGAAGCTAGTTAGAGGTTACCTTAAAATACACATATTTTCATAAAATGCCAAGTTTGAGATTCTAGCTAGGAGAAGGAATTGAAGGTGTGGGCAGAGCTGTGTTGGCAGTCCAGGACCGCCAAAATGAGCGCTCCTGCTTCTTGCTGCTCCTGTGTGGCTGCTCTTGCCCTTGGCAGGCTGATTCAGCTCACTCATCAAGCAGAAAACTCTTCACTTCTTTGGTTGGGTTAATTTTCTAAGCCATTAGCTGGGAAGGGGAGAAGAAATAAGAGAGTAGTGAGAAGAGGATGTTTTTGGTCCTCAGTGTCAGTGTCAGTGGGTGGTTGGGTTAACTCAGCCTTCTTTTCTGTTTGTATGGAAAAGAATTGGGCTATTTCAGTGTAAACAGCTTGCTCTCTCTCAATGAGGAGGCAAAAAAGGCAAAGGCTACATGAGCAGCAGACTGGCTTTGCATTGGACAGCCCTGAGAATTACATGATAGAGGTGTTTTACTGCCTGTGGTCTCTGCAGGTCACCAGAGCGCCCAAAGAGCTTGTCTTGCTTCCTCTGCTATGGCAAACTCATCCCTGATGAGAAAAGATGTCCATCAGCATCAGTATGGCGAGCCTGGAGTGAGCCTCCGCATCCTGGCTGTTGGGTGCAGGGGAGAGGGAAGGGGACACAGTCTTTCAGCCTGCATAGAAAGCAAAGAACTGTCTATAACATGACTTTAGGAATGGTATATCCAATGATGTGGCTTTCTAGGTTGGTGACATTAGTTTGGGGGAGGTAAGAAGATAGGAGAGGAGGCTACAGAATTGTGCAATCTATTAAGAAGGGGTAGGTGGCATCTGAGGAAAGGGGAGGCGCAGAGCACTGGGAAGCAAAATAAACAGTGAAAATACAAAGTTAGTTAATTTCAGGATGTTTCTCTCTTCGTTTGCATCTGTCAAGTAGGGTAGTCTTATTTCTGAGGATTGCAGCTGATGGTGCGTTTGAGATGTTCAGCAGCTTTCACATAGGAATGTTGTGGGCATAACGCTGTAGCTCTAGTGGCGAAAGAGATCTAGGTTTTCAGGAAGGTATACTATTTTGCTACACAACAAATACAGCCGGAAAAATACAGATAAATTTTCAGGTGTGCAAGCCGTACTCCTTTCTTAACCATGGACTAGGAAGCCTGTGAAATTCTACCGGAAAACTTTTTTGAGGAGTATATGTGCAAAACAGAGGTGCATAAAGGACAAAGATTTTTATTTGAAACCTTAAAGGTCGTCAAGAAAATCTACCTTTTGATAAAATATTTGGAAATCAATGGAAACTATCCCATCCAAGATGGAGTCTACAGAAGAGTGTTTCAGTTTTGCAGTGCTTTGGATCTGCAGTAATTTCTACAAGCTGAGACAAAAATGAATACGAAATTCAGCCAGAGTCAGATGAAAGTGGGAAACACTCTGCAGCATAACATCCTAGCACAAACCAAGACATCCTTAGCAGAAGAGAATATGTGAAACCTTGCAATTAAGTGCTTGTGGGAGAGACTGCAGACACGACCACACCATGTATCTCTGATATTTGTCAAAAGATTAATGGATACTAGATACCTATTCAATGTTTAGTTATATACTGGTGCATAAGTTAATGTGCTGCTGGAGATAGCTATGCAGACACTTGAAGTCTACAGGAGATAAAGTAGTAAGAGTATGTGAAATTATGATGCAAAAAGAATTTGTGAGTTGCAAGTGTATGGGTGAACTGGAAAAAAAATCCTGCTGTTATTTCTAATGGAATTAGAGTAAAAGTGCACTTACTAGGTTACAACTGTTTTTAACACTTGAAGCCATGTATATAACCAAGGGGAGGGTGATCAGAATTAACAAGCCAAATTTTCAGGACATGGTGCAAGCAGTCAAGTGGAAGAGAGCTAGAGGTGGAGAGCTAGAGGTGATGAGTACTTTTCCAGAATTATGGTAGGAGAAGGCTTTCCCTATCTGTAACGAGGAGGAAGATCAGTTTATTCAGAAAGTACTGTCAGCCTAGCAGAAGGCACTGAGGGCACTGTTCATTATAGCACTGGGTATAAGCTCCAAGTATTTAGATGCATACAAGGAGAATGTTCTCTGCTGCCTACAGAGGAAGAAGTAAGTGGATATGAATAATGTAAAATACATAGGCTTTATGCTGCCTGAGTTTGCAGGGCTGTGATAGGAGCTCTCAGAAAAGGCAGTGCATGTAGCCAAACAAACAGCGAGTAAGTATCTCCTTTGGGACATACTGTTTCCTCAGACCAGTGTTTGGGTTTCGTTTCCTACCCAGGTGTTTCTCAGAAAACCGATCGCATTGTTGATAGGATACAGAGCACTAACATTAAAGTAGATCATGTTTTGAGCTGGAAAAACCCAGTAGACTGGCATGATTAAAGGCTCTTGTAAAAAGCAGTCGTCTGGCCTCAGGCTAAACAAACCAAAATGTAAATTATGTGTAGGTGAAACGGTGGAGAGCTGATGCACTAGGGCTGTGTGTGCAGATAAATCACTGTAACGTTGAGGCCGTTGTTAACGTAGCTGCCTAAGCAAATAAAAAAGTGTAGCTAAGTTCTTGGGTATAGCTTGAGTTTGGTGCTGCATCCAAATTACCCTTCCTGCTGTTCTGGGAAGTTGAGCAGAGGTGTGCACTGGTGATGCTGTCGGGTCTGGCTTTGTGCCGCAAAGCACTTCTCCTGGTCTCTTGTCCCAGGCCTCTCTTGTTGTGGATGATTAACAGCAGACTGCATCACCTAGATCTCAGATGAGATGTATAGGAAATGATTATATGTTTTTACATATGAAAAAAATACATTAAAAATGAACATACAGGGAAAAATTATATAGACATATATGGGGAGAGGGAGAGAGAGAGGAAAATGACTGTTAGTATGATCAGAGAGGGGAGAAAGTGGTTTGGCATACCTCTCTATTACAGATAGGAAACTTTCTGGGGGGAAAAAATTGAAAAATTTAAAAATTTGCCAATGTTAGTTGGAACTTGCCAAAACCAGCTTGCCATCAAGAGCTTCATAGCAATTTTTAAAGTACTGGATGAATAGATTCAAGAAAATTTGTTAAACTCCAAAATTGAGATTTTTTAGCTGTGGTATTACATTTAAAATATGGATTCAGTGCTACTTTTTCTTGTTTCCAAGAATAAGGTTTATATTTTGGCCACTAAATGAGATTCCCAGGAGCCTCTGGATCTGAATTGAAGTCTATATACCTTTTTGGAAACCAAAAAGCACTGTTTTTCTGCATAGATCAGAGCAGTGATTTTGGAATACTGCAAGTCTCCTGAAACAGAGCGGAACATTTAAGATCTTTTCTATGGAGCTACTTTTAAATGTTGTTCAGCTGCTTCACTGTTCTTCACACAAACTAAAAATTATGTATGGATATTGATTTACCAGTTTTCATTGTATTTAAAAACCCAAAAGATAACCTGATGGTGTGTCATATGCAGAACTTCCCATACATTAATAGTTTTAAAAAATTAAGTCTTAACAATCCAAACATGTTAAGTCTGTCTTGGTGATGCTCAGATCTGGAACATTCCCATTATAGATACTTTGGTGTGTTTGTTTGCTTTTTACATCCAGCATCAGATGTTAACAGCATAATACCTATTGCTGGCAGAGGAGGTGGTAGCATCTAGGGATGGTTCTGTGTTGTGCAGTTGTTCACGTCGTAGATTTTGTGGCGGAGAGGCAGCAGTTGCTTATCAGAGTGGTAAGCTGCCTGTCAGCGCTGCAGAAGGCAAGCACAGTACCTGAACTGTGCTTTGACATGCTGCCGCAGCTGGGGGGCTTCAGGCTCTTTCTCCATCACATTGATGTTACAACTCCCTGGATAATGGCTATACACCACTGTACCCTCAGTTAAATTACGTGTATTTTTAGTTATGATATGTGGGTAATAAAACAATGAAAGCAACTGTACTTTTCAACTGCATGAAGCTGTGTATAATAGTTGCCTGCTTCTGGCAAGTATTCTGAGCAGCTTTCAAGAGACAGCAGAAGCTAATTCATTGCACTTCCATACTCTTCTAAGCCTGGCCTTTTAACTTTGTGGAAAAATGTGGCTATTCTTTTGATCTTTGTCTCATTAGAAGTAATGATAAACCAAACTCAGTGCTTGAAGTTTAGTCTTAGTTTGAAACTTTCTCGTTATATGTCTTCTTATGGAACAAACCAAAGACACTACTGTTTTACCCCTTATGGACAAATTATTTCCTGAAAGACTTTGTGATAATAACTTGAGCCCTTCTTCTGTAGGCATATGTTCATCTGAACAGCCAGTTGAGTACCCTACATATATGCAATGAAGCTTGCCAGGGGCGTTGCAGGGAGTGTGACCTAAGTTAGATACCAAAACCAGATAAGGTGAACATCTTGGTGCTTTCAGGTTTTCACTGTCTTTCATGGAAACCTAGGTGTTGTCTTAATCTTTTCATTTGGAATTGAGGGAGTTTACCACATAGTTTTCATCAGTGGATGTACTGCTGCAAGGCTTTGGTTTTAATTCTCCTTAACCTAACTGCATCTTCCCACCTTAACATGGAAGAAGGTTATTTCCGCAGCACATTCCACAGTGTGATTACTGGTTATTTCCTAGTCATACTCTGGTAACTGGTTGGCTAGAACTGATTAAATGGTTCTTCTCTTTGGAGTTCAGTAGATACTTGTAGGATGTATGAATGCCGTGTTTAATAGGAGCAGAAACTTCAGGCAAAACACCCCAGCTTAGCAGAATGAGCATTGTAGCTCTAAGAGCTAGACAGTAACTTATTTATTTATTTATTAATGAATGTCTCATCAGGCCGTAGATGAATGTGTAATCTAATTGTATGGGCAGGGAGGGGGGACTCTGGCCTATGGCATGTCTTTAACAAAAATTACTTCAGTGTTGTCACAAATTGATTGGAAATATTTTTTCCTCACATTACTCATGTGATGTCAACAAGTATGCAAATGTGAAAATTTAACATATGTTTCTTTGCTGCTTTTACACAGTTTCTCACACCAGTTTAATGAGTAAAAACTGTTTTTTAAAATGTCAATTCAAACCCCAAGTCCTTTGGTGTTGAAGACCATCTCACTATTATTTTCTAGTCTTCTGCTCAGATGTGACATATTCATTTATTAATTTTACACACTTGGACTGTAGACATTTTTATCTTATTCTGTTTTTATGCTGTACTTGAAGTCTGTATATCTGGTAATCCTCCTTATTACACAGTATTGCATTTTTGGGGGGTTTCTTTGCTGTCTTACCTCAGAGCATCAGTTTCCGTTGATCTTTTTGCTGCAACTAACACAGTAAAACATTAGTATCTTACTTTTGATCTCTGTGGTAAATGCATTTATTTCTGAATGAAGCTGTAATGTTGTTAACTTCTGTAAAGACTTCCTGACAGAATAAAAACTGGGGATGGACCAGCGATTTAGATCTAATAAGACCCAATCAGGTTATTTTGTGTTGTGCCTTCTGTCTCGCATCTGTTGTAGAAGGTGGTCCTGGCTTTCCTGTCAGAGGAGCCAGGCAGTCCCCTGCCAGCATGGTCCTGCTCTTAATTTACTACTGGTGGATCACTTGGAAGCCTAAAACCTGGCGTATTTATTCTTTTCCTGAAATCTGCCACGTTTACCCCCCACACTTAATAAACACAGTTGTTCACCATTTCATTTCACTGCTAGTATGTTTAGACCAAGATGGAACAATGCATGTAAGAGTGGAGAAGTTGTTGTAGTTTAAATTATGCATAACTAGCACATTCTGTGGGTATAAATCAGAGTTTTAAGGTTGTCTTTTTCACAGTGTTGAAATATCTTTGATATTTTTGGGCTGACGAAGGTGGGCGCAGGGTAGCGACGGTGACTTGTGCTGGAGCACAGCTGCATGCACTGTGTTTTGCACGTAGACTCCAGGAGGCCTGAGATGAGAATCACAAATCTTTTTCAATATTAAAGTATTGCACGGTCAATTTGGGTATCATGGTGCAGTATTTGCTAAAGCTTTCAACAGATGGCAGACTTATGAAGGTGGTGTGCCTGCAGTGAACTCCTGGGTTTTGTGCTGTTTCACTTTCCTTTGCAGGGTAGAAGGGATATGCTCACACAAATCCTTTTATCTGGACCGTAGGCTTCATGTTTTGATAAGAACAAAAAAGGGGAATCTTGAAAGACAAATGAGACGCTTTAAAGTGATACTGGGTATTCAAGTCGTCTTGACTGTAGTGGAAGGTGCTTCCTCTCTGCCTGTTACGTCTGTCTTAGGTCTTAGATTTTGACTACAACCATTTATTGCTTAAAAATTGAATGATGGTTGAACTGGGAATAATTAATTCAACAAGACGAGACCTTTTTTATTTTTTTTGACAGATGCAGTTGTGTTTTTGGGATGAGAGGCTAGAGAGTATGTGATACGCTCTCTCTCCACAGTGCTCCCAGAGATGTTTCACTGTGTCCTCTGAGCTGCTTTGCAGTTGAGCACAGGATCATACTGTTCTTCAGTGCTTTCTGCTTAGCACACTGAGCTCTGCATTGATTTGGCACAATACAAACTAATAAATAACTTATGTAAAATACTGGAATTAAAAAGTGGATAGGACCCTTCTCAAGGTTCAAACTAAAACTGGTCACGTGTTTGAATATGTTTGTTTGTTTGTTTAATTTGAGGAAGAAAGTACATTTTTGTTTGTGAAGTTGGAGAGAAAAATAATGTGTCTATTGCGTGTACAAAGTATAAACAACTCATGAAAACAGTTTTTATAGAATGACTTTCCTAGATTTTAAAATTTTACACTTGATATGTTACTGCAATAATTACTGCTCTGCCAGTGCCATGATGACAGTTATCTAATACTGCATAACGTTTTGAGCAGTAACAGGAAAATAGATACTCTCTGCCTCTCTTGTTTAGTTAAACTACATATTTTTGAATATGAATAGTAAAATGTTTCAAATAAGAATAGTGGCGTATCATAGAGTGCATGCAAATAAATTTTACTTCCTAAAAACAGTTCAGCTAGCAAATTTAAAAGATGCGCAGCCTGACTTCCTTTTCTTTTCTTGGACTGAAATGTTTTATAGACAATTTCCAAGCATTATTATTAAATAGTTCTTTTAAATGAGATTTAATTTTGAAAGACTTGAAACATGCAGGCGGAGGGGGGCCTCTCTGGAGAGTCAGCTGAGGAATAGGAAGTGTTACTTCTTTGGTTTTCTAATTCAAATCTAGCCTACATAGCCTATATCAATAGAAATTGGCTGTTACAGCTCCCACATTCCTGGGTTGCTGAACAGGGCTTCCCAGCCCAAGTTGCGGTGAGTAGTCATTCAGGGAATCACTCTTCTTTCTGCAGTGGGATCGTTATTCCAGCTCTTTAGACTTAGTTGGAGATGTGCCTGGGTGCTGAAGACAACTTTCTGGGAAGCTCCTTCAGGAGCTGGCGAGTCATTTGTAGCTCTGTTGTCGCCAGAGCTCCTAGATGTGCAAGTCTGAATGAATATAAAACTCTGCACGTTGCTTGAGAGGTTGTACAGCATACCATGGATGGATGCTGGGATTACTTTTCCTGATGCAGCCCGAAGTTTACATGTTCTTCAAACAGAGGCTGTTATTAAAGTGTGCTAACAGGTTGACACATTCCACATGTAAAAAAAATCTGATCTGGAAAGATAATGCGAGTTGCTGTGCATATAGATCATATTTACAGTAAGCACAGTATAGAGTCGTCAAATACAAAGCAGCAGCAGGTCAGTTGTTAGCTCGCTAGGCATTTGTCCAAATATCATTAAAAATGTTGTCATTAAGTAATTTGGGGGTTTAATAATATTTAACTAACTACTATTTAAACACCTCTGCTCAGATTGACCTACATGTCTCATTTAAAAGTTCTGGTATAGATAATAGATTTGACATATTCAGTATGTAGTGGTTCATGAAAGGCAATAGAGTGTACCACAAACTTCTGATAATCCTTGTTTCTAAAGAAGAGGAACAAACAAATGCACAGTACTAAATATTGTCCTTTTTGTTTATTTTTCAGATTAGCACTGTATGTATATGAGTATCTGCTCCATGTAGGAGCACAGAAATCAGCCCAGACATTTTTATCAGAGGTATGTTTCCGCATCCTTTTTTTCCTTACACAACTTTCCAGCATGTGCAAGTGAAATAAATAGATATTGGTCTAGAACAAACAGCAGTGACAACGTTGAATTTCTGTTTACATTGATCAGTGTAGATTTCTGATTCCACAGAAGCCATTTTGCCATGTCATTTAATATGCCTTTGCATAACTATTTTTTGCTGTGATTTGTTATCCCTGTTCTGTGATTTGCTACTACATTGGGTAAAGGTTGATCTATTTTTCTGTAATAAACGTGCATGTTAGAGAATGCATCAACAGTACTCTTTTGATGACCTAACTTACTGTTGATATCTCCAATGGTGAATGATGTACCCTTCCAAAATAGATGGCAATCATGTATTTTACATCCTACTGCCGTGCACTTGGAGTTCTCATTGTCTTAAGCACTGCTGATCTCTCGTCTATTCTTACCATGCTTCTAACCACTTAACTTCTTTTCATCTGGCAAATCAATTATGATTAAAACCATTTGGGTCCTGTTTCTTAAACGCTTTCAACTGCTAATGGAATTTTTACTTTTACATAATAGTTGTTATTTTTCATAGTCCTTCAAAGACTTTGTATATATCTTTTGGAGAATGAAGTAAATTATGTCTCCATAGCATTTTACATTGACTCTGGGATACAAAAATACCTGTATGCCAAGCATATTGAGGTCTTTTGGATTTATTATTGTCTTTAATCTTTCTTTGATGAGGACATTTAAGGTAGTAGTAATAATAGCTGAATAGTGAGCAGAAGTGAGGAAAAATTAGGCAAGATGTACTAGGAAAATTTGCTGCTTCAACTGATAATCCTCCAAAAGCTAATAAAATAACTATACTGGTGGTGACATTCTGGAGGTGGGAGAGGGGAGGGTGAGAACCCAGAGCATTGTTTGTGGTATTTATAGAAAATTCACGTAACAGAGATAAGGAAAAGGGGTAGAATTGTGGTAGTATCAGCTTATGTTTATAGTAAACTGTGGTTTTGGGAATTGTTTTCTTCTTTGGTAAAGGAATGGAAAAATAAGAGAGAAAACAATGGAGAGCATCATCTTGGCTTTCCCAAAACAGCTGTCATTTGTAAATAATACACTCTGCAAGAATCATTTTGCTCATTTTGTTTTTATTATATTTGCAAAATGAGTAGTTGGCAGAAGTATAACTACTATGACATTTGGATTTCTAGAAAACATTCAATACAGTGTCTTGAAACTTAGCTTTTAAAACTAATTCAGTCAGGTTATGGAGAATCTCTCCGGTCTGAATGACTGTGATATAAGAATATATATCAAATCTTTCAAATCAAGACTGATACCAGCCAAAAGACAGTAAACATGGGGCAGAGATAAATAATGTGTGGACCTGGTGTGATGTGTCTGTTAGATTTTACGCAAAACTGTGAGTTTATTAAACTCATGCATTAGCAGTGCAAAAGGGTAAATAATATGCTGACAGTATCTGTGAATGGTTGTATGTTGGAACCAGAAACAGTTATCACTGGTATGGAGAAACCTGGAGAAAATTGATTTTGGGTGGACAGGTTCAGATTGAGAAAACTGTACACTAACATGGCTTGGAGAAAATAAACTAAAATGCACAAGTGTAATGGGAAGTGGTAAAAAGGAGCAGAAAAAAATGGTAGTTGAGTGAGTAGTAAAATAGCCCTACCCCAATTCCATGCCCCATGTGAGTCAGGTGTTTGTGTTACTGAGTACTGGCATATGGGATTGAAACAAGAGAACATCAGCTGAGAGAAGTACAGAAAGGTCTTCTAGCAAATTTGTGATGTAATGGAAGTTATGATTTTCCATGTGTTTTTGTCCTTTTCTGGGTCATGGCTGTTGAGAAGCAACTGCCCCGTTGCAGCGGGCTTGTTGTGAGAGTACTTCAGGTGTAGGAGACACCCAGGTGGCGTAGGAGGAAATTTGTGTTGCGTGGTTATTCCTTAAAAAGCATGGCTGTTTGGGCTCAGTGCTGTGCTCTGGCAGTCTTGCACCTCCCAGAACAGTCTGGCTGGATTTTGTTAAAGATGAGATAGTTCAGAGTAGCTCTAAAACTGAATGTTGGAGCATAAAAGAAATAATCATATATAGATTGTCTGAGCTGTACAGCGGTCAGCGGTATGTATATATTAAGTTAATATAATATATATAAGTTAAGTTAAGAGCCCTTCATTAAAGGTCTGCCAGGGAATGTGGCTAAGAGTAATGGAACAAAATGAAGAAAAGGAAAATTTAAGTTGTGTAATCATGGAATCCACCTTCCTCCTAGGTAACTTAGAGGTTGTTGTCCCAAGCATTCCTATATTTTTGTAATGCTTTATAATTAGTTTAAATTTCATAGAACTGATCCACAAGTCAAAGGGCTAGAGAACCTGCCCTGTGAGGAAAGACTGAAGGAGTTAGGTCTTTCTGCCCAGGGAAGAGAAAAGGGGGACCTCATCACAGTGTCCAGTACTCAAAGGGTGGCTGCAAAGAGGACAGAGGCTCTCCCCTCATAAGGAGCCACATGGAGAAGTCAAGGGGCAAGGGGTACAAGTTGCACAGGGAGGGGTTTCATCTTGATACAAAAAAGATTTTTTTTTAAAATTTTACCATGGTAACAATTATTCGCTGGAACAACCTCCTCAGGGACACGGTAGAGACCCCATCACTGGAGGTTTTCAAGACACACCTGGACAGGGCGCTAGGTAATCAAGTTGCAGGTCCTGCCTGACCAACCTGATCTCCTTCTATAATCAGGTGACCCAGCTAGTGGGTGAGGGAAAGGCTGTGGATGTTGTCTACCGGGACTTTAGCAAAGCCTTTGGCACTGTCTCCCACAGCATGCTACTAGAGAAGCTGGCGGCTCATGGCTTGGACGGGTGTACTCTTTGCTGGGTAAAAAACTGGCTGGATGGCCGAGCCCAGAGAGTTGTGGTGAACGGAGCTGAATCCAGTTGGCAGCCGGTCACGAGCAGGGTTCCCCAGGGCTCAGTTTTGAAGTTAGGTTCTAGCCTTAATCAATCACTGGTTATGAACTTAATCAATAGAGTTGACAACGATGGTATTTTACTAAAATTAATAACTTAAATATTTTTAAGTCTCTGTGATCAGACAGACTGACATCTGCCATGTGAGACAGAAGTATGAGTTTTTTGAAAAACAGTCCAAAATCCCTTCAAACAAGCCTGAAACTTCCACATTCCCTTCAGCTTCCTTCTCTGAAAAAATTTCTCAAGATGAAATATGTCCTGTTAAAAGGATCAGAAGACGACTTGTGAATTGGGTGATTTCTTCATCAAGCCCTGCTTTGAAGGGCATGAATAATGCTCAGACATAGTGAGGCCTTCCAACACAGACATAATTTTTACTCTTAACTGAATGATTTTTTAACTTCAGGAGCAATTTTTTGTTTTGGTTGTACATTACATCTCTTCATTATGGTGCTTTTGAAACTTCTCAGAAGTACTGTGTATCCCTGGTGATTAGCACAAGTTCTTCCCAGCCATTCCCAGTGCATGCGAGGAGCAATCATGCCTCAGAGGAGTCTATTGGAAGACTTTGTAAGATTTTTTTATTTATATTTTTCCTTTTTAAAATATTTTTATCTGCCAGTGCTTAAGCAGCAGCTTTTTAAAAGATGCTTTTTATATATTAACTACTCTTATGTCATGGTGTTGGGGTTAAGTGCCATGCAGTTGATTTATTCTGCCAGCTTTACCAACAGAGGTGATAGTGCCTCAGGGTTACCTTTTAAAAATAATTTTTAAATAGCAAATTTTTTTTAATAGTTGTATTCAAATAATATATCAAAATGAAGCTAGGTTGCTTTGTATGAGTGCAAAGAACATTTTTAGGTGTATGAACGACATATTCTTCTCCTGCAAGCTATTGACAGAAGTTGTTTGTGTTTAAATTTCTTAAGAATTGGATATGGGAATCGTGTTGGAGTTCAAAATCAAAGTTTTAGTCTCCTCTGGAAAATGACAGCTTTACCAGTGCCTCTTGCATTATGAACACTGTATCTACCTTTTATCGTAAGCTTTTGTGTACTTTTATATATAATATATCTTTAAATACCTTTCATGGTAAGGCTGTTTAAGCATTTCATTAAAATAACGCTCTTTGTCTGCCATTACTTCTGTCTCTAGAGGAGAATATGGTTTGTGCTTGAACAATTTTTTTTAACAAGTTGGACAAGAAGTAATGCTATGCATAGTTGTAACTGGAGGAATTTTGAGTGCATGCAACACCCTAGTTTCACCCAGTTATCACATGAGACATTCTTCTGTACAGTGTTGTGTGGATTTCTGCAGGACCTCCAGTTATTTGCAACAGAGCTCCTTCAGCAGTTGCACAGGTTCTACTGTAGTCCAAACTATTTGATTTTGTAGTTAAGGACAAACTAATGACCATGGCATTAATAAAATGGTTGTGTCATCATAGTTAAGATACAACATTTGGGGAGTACTGCAGAGACACAGAATGCTGTCGCAGTGTGTTATGGGTGGGAAAGAAGTCATGGTATAGCTCTGTTCAGGAGAGGTTGCCAGCAGAGACAAACCAAGCCAAACTAGCTTTCCATTTTCACTGAGTGGTGGGAAACTGGGTTATAACTCTGCTTCTCCTATTTGCCACATTAACTCTAACAGCAAAGCACTCCTTGAGGATTATAAAGCACTGGCTCGCTTTGGATGTGGAGGGAAGACTGCCACCTGCTGAATCAGTAACGTTAGTTCTGTCTTCGATGTTTTCTGTAGTTCAAATTGGAAGACCTTTTAGAACATTTGAAGGGTACTTTTTATCATGCACATCTCAGTTGTGGACTGATACAAAATACATTGTTAACAAAATTCTATTCAAAATATAAAATAAAATTAAATTCTAAAATATGCCATCCAGATTGATGATGATGATAAACCCTTTCATAACTATGAAATCTTCTCTTCTTTCTCTTTTTCCTATCTACCTGAATTATGTAATGCGTTTTAGTCCCAATGATTGCAAAAATGCACACCTCTGTTTTTATTTTATCTGTTTTGTTTTAGATAAGATGGGAAAAAAACATCACACTGGGGGAACCCCCAGGATTCTTGCATTCCTGGTGGTGGTAAGGATCAATTTTCTTTTCTTCTGATTTTTAGAATATGTTGATTGCTAGTTTCAGCAGCTGGAGGTAAGAAATTCAGGTGAACACTGTAAGAGGAATGTGAAGACGAGGATGAAGAACCGTTTTCTTGTTAAGGAATGAAAACACAGAAAATTACATATAGAAAAAGATACAGATATTAGATACAGGAAAAAAAAAAATTGCATAGTGCAATGATCAGAAAGCATCTTTGAAAGAAGGTGGCCTGCATTTCTTTCTTCACCATCTTCTAGTACATTGTGCATTTAAGAGATTGTTCTACACATCCTAAATAATTACAGTTGAAAAAACCCAGTATATACAGAGGCCCTGCATATAGATGTGAGCTTCCTTAGCCTTCAGTCCCCATTCTGCTCACAGGAATAGTATATGAAAGTAATTAGCTGAACCGAAGCTACCAACCTTTTTGAGAGGCAGTGTGCATTAGCATGGGCTTGGTGCTGCAGTGTCTGCATTTGCACAGTTTCTCTCAAGTCAGAATACAGGTAGACATGGGGTTGACTTGTAATTTTATTTTCATGGTATCATTTGCTTATATATACTGGTGTGTAGAGACACATGTGTGTGTGTGTAGAACCCTCAAGGAGAAAAGAGTGCTTATAGTCACTGCTGTTTAGCTATGGTATTTATTAGTTGTATTGATTTGAACATATCCAGTATGCCTGCATTTGAAAGAATACAAAATACAGAGAATACGTCCGACTGTCAGGAGTACAAGAATTTACAGGTTTTAAAGTGGTCCTATTTGAGCACAAAACCCCAAGTGATTCATACAGCTGCCTGGAAGGTGGCATATTCTTCACTGACCTTTCTTTCATAGCTTTTATCTATGTGATAGAAGCCTGGCAAGGAGAACATGTTCCTTGTATCTCTGATGTCTGCATTACCCTTAATTTTTAACATCTGCAGCAAAGTGCTCAAATTTTCCACAGTTCCATATTATGGTGCTAGACTAAGTTGCGGAGGATTAAGTCTAAAACAGTAAAGAAACACTATGAAACTCTAACAAATTTTATTTAATTGTTTTAGCATACACATAATTTCATTCCAAAACTTTGTGTTAGAACTGATTCCCACTCTTTATGGAAGTTAATTGCAGCACTGGGCAGAGGGATGAGGTTAAATGCAGAGCTTCAGTAATATGCTTTATACCCTTAGACCTTGTATATTACACTAGATTCTTGGTCTATACTACAGTGGTGTTAAAGGCACACAGCACTGCTTGCCTCAGAGAATCAGCAGGACGTGATTCTTCATAGATGTTTTACAAAGCTAAATTATTTCATAGTGGTAAGTATTTTCATCCCTTGGCGAGGGAGTGATATGTCTGTTTCTATATATGAACATACATGTGTGGTGTGCGTACACCATAAAATCTACACAAGTATTATAATGATTTTCTCACCATCTCTGTAACTTAACTTGCAGTGTATTTTGGGATCTCTACTGTGCAGCTCCAGAAAGACGAGAAACATGTGAACATTCAAGTGAAGCAAAAGCCTTTCATGACTACGTAAGTTTTGTGTGTCTTTACCACACTTTCATTAATTGTACATACAAATGTGATAGAGAAGTATTTCTACACTACGGTGGCTCAGAAATGTGGGTGTCCGTCATATATAAGTAACTCTCAGTTTTCTGGGGATGCCTTAGAATTAGAACTTCCTAATTCTGTGATTATCCAGAAAAACTCCAGGAAGCCATATCAGAGATCAAAGTGCTGTTCCATGTGTTACAGCAGAATGAAGAATGTCTTTCTGTCCCCCCTGCCATGGACATATCAGGCGGGTCACAAAGGCGCAAGGCAAGTGGAAGCACAGATAACGTCCTGTTCAAATGCCCCTACTCTGTTGGTGATAAAGACAAGGCTGTTCAGTAGATGGAATTGATCACCTGGCTTCTTTCAGGACCATACTGACTTAAAGTGTGACTGTTCTTCAGGTATCTTTGTATCCTTAAGTAGGTATTTTTTATCAGCGTAATAAACACTTAAGCATCATCGAGCAAGTTAAATGCAAAGTCATCCAGTCCAAGACAATGGGAGGATTAAAGGGCAAAAGTATTATTCCATATGATATCTTTGAGACTTAGTTCAAAACACAGCAGGGAGTTTGGTGGTGTTTTGCCTGCAAGGACATAATACTAATATTAATATTAATAGTCATAGTAATAATTTAGAAACTAGGGTCCAAAACACTGCAACAGTTTCATTCCGTTTTATCCATTCTCATAACATAAACGGAGCTCTCCAGATATGTGGAACTGTATTCCACAGTTAGGATGGAATCTGAGTTCCTTCTACTATGTCAGCTCCTTTCCATCTGGTGATTACGTTTTTACTGACAAAATCTTTAGGAAGCTGACCACTCTTGAGTTTATTGTTCCTTTGGGCCACTGATGTATTCTAAAGAGTGAGTATAACTCTGAGTGCTAACTCTGAGACCTCTTTCCTTGAGTGTTTCCAAGGTCTGTCTGAGAAATACTGTCCGGTTACTGCAGAAAAATATTTCTACAGATAAAATTAAATTAGACTGCCATAGCCTAATGTCTTACGAACACAAATTTAGAAGCAAATTTTGATAAACAGAAATGAATCATCTAAGTGACCATTTCCCATTTTCTGTTGTCATAATTTGATAATGGCTCGGTGTCCTACAGCATGTGAGCTGACGGTGATCTTGTCTTATTTGTAGTTAACAATGGCTTAGGTTGTATATGTACCATCAACACAGTTAGAACTTACTCAGCATATTTTACTTACAGACCAATGCCACTTTAATACCCTGTTCTTAGTGGTTAGATTTTGAGGCTAAATGGTAACAGAGTTTGTACAATTTTGCACAGTCATGTCTGGGCTACATTGATCACGTAATTAATCGAAAAAAAAAAAACCCAAAAGTGTCAGAGAGAGGAACAAAGTTGTAAGGAACTTTTCCACCCACAGAGACGTTAAGGTCAACCAACTTGGTAAAGCATATTCCTCAAATTAAAAATGAAGTAACTCTTTCAAGTACAATTGTTGCAATCTTTTTTTACTTGTTCTGTTTTAAAGATACAGTTGTTGGAAAAATACAATATTTTACTGTTGTTTTGAATCCTTGTTGTTAGAGCAAGGTCTAATTCCCCACTGAAGGAGAAATAGTTTTACAGGAATAGTTTATGACTACAGGGGATGACATTAGTGAATTAAATTTGTGGAGATCAGAATCTACAGTACAACAGTTGACTTCATTGGGGGACACTGTGCTTTCAAAATAAAACATGTGTAACGAAAGCAAAAAATCTGAAATCTGTGAATGTTGTTGTGAAATGATTTTTGAAACAAAATGATCAGTGAGAGGAAATTTTCAATGAAAAAGTACTTGAAAGTCTAAAAAGGAGTGGAGTCTACAATTCTTTAAACTTGTGAGAGTTTCACTGATTGGTAAGTCCTCAGCTGAATCTAAATTTTGAGGTATACTAAGAATTTGAGTAGGTTAATCAAAATAATGTTGAATATAAAAAAAATTTGTCATAGCATCACCCTTCTGGTGTTTCTGACTTCCACAGGTCTTGCAATATTACATGGCCTTACAGCTCAATTCTGTCTGCATTATGATGTGTATTGTCATAATTCAAAAAAAATGGAGGAAATACTCGAATGAGTTCTGTGTGTGATAGAATTTTGTGGTTGTCTGAATGTTTAAGATAGTGTATGAAGTCATGTTTGATGAAGGAAAAATAAAGTCATGGTATGCTTTAATATATATAGTACATCAGTCTGTGTTAAGGCAGGATGAAGGTTTATTTTAGAAATAATTGGTTTACTTTAGAAGTTAATTCAGCAGGTATTTCTAAAACCCGTTCTCTCTTAATCTTTTAAGGTGACAGGAAAAGCCAGCTTTTGCATTGTTTTTGTCACAGTTGAGATAAACTCATCTAATCCCTAGCAAGACTCATGGCATTCCTTAGCATCACGTGCTTTTTGCTTACTAAGACAGTCTGCATCATAAGTGCATACTTTTAAGTTGTAACATGCATTTAATATTTCGTGAGTGTATTGTATGCTCATATTAAAGAACATGACAAATCATTATAAAACAAGCATATTTCAAAGCAGAGGAAGATGAACATTTATGAAGGAAAGTCCTGACCCATGTAGTGTTTTGCCATTGAATCCAGAGGGGTCAAAATTCCATCATTAGTGAAGACCATCAGAGAGCCAGTCACTGGATTCTGGCTCCTGTATCAGGCTGAGGGGTCTGGTAAATCAAAACCCTGCTGTTAAATTGCAGGTCAAGTAGAGCATTTGTAGCTGTAGTGTCATATCTGAAAACTGTAACTGTCAGGTGCAAAAAGCACAGAAGGCTTGTTTATTAATTCATACTAGCAATTCAGAATTTTTTATTAGGTATGTGTTCTGCTTGACCTAAGAAAATTCATTGTTGCTGAAGGTGTGAGTGATCTGGTTACTCTGTAGGTGTCATGTTTAACACTAAGTAGGCTGAATTAGCTGAACAAAGATACTACCTTGTCTGTCTTTGCTTTTGTGAAGAGAGAAAGGTTTAAAAATCTTTGGAGGAGGGAAGCACTTGTAAATGATTTCATGATTTGTGAAATACTGCTGCTTCAGTCAACATAGTTGCGAGTCAGTCTGGAACACACACAGGTTGAATCATAAAATTAATATATGCAGAAAGATTAGGGTTCTCTAGGTTTACTTGAAGTTTTACAGTATCTGAACTGCAGTTGGAAAAAGAATGCCATTTGATTCCCCCCACACCTTTCTCAGACAACGCTTTTTTGAGAGATGAGGTTTATTTTGATATTTGCTCTGCTATAAGATTTCAGCATGTGTTTTGCTTGTCACTGAATACAATTAAATATCTGCAGCTGGACTTTGTGCATCTGCAATATACTTGGGTAAGAAGACTACCAGGATCCTTCTTCACTTTGTCAATAGTTTGGTCCTGAAAAAGTGTGCATATGGAATTTCCTTTAATATCAGCTCTGCCTAATCAAGCAAGCTGAGTTTTATATGTGCCCATCAGTCTGTGCCACTGAGTCTGTTCTTGTCTGTTTGTGTAAAACAACAGTAAACCCAAATTCTTTTAGGTAACTGTTATTTACATTTTCTGATATATATGTGTGTACAGGATTCTTTATACAGTAGCATCCCTATTCTGCAGAGAAGGGGTTTGGAAGTACTATTTCATTGTGTTCAGATTGTACTAATATAACTTCTGATTTTTATTGAGCTAGTGAGAGAAGAATCTTTCATATCTGACAGCAGGAACATGAAGTGACTCTCAAGGTGGAGGCTGTAACTGCTTGCAGTACTAGTAATGCTCATCTTACTTATATCCAATAAATAGAAAAGCAAAGGCCTATTCTGGCTCTAAAAAGATTTTCTGTGCTCATCCTGAAGTTAAGTATTTGCAGCTCCTCCATATTATCTAAAAGATTCTATTTTTATTTCCTATTGAGATTTGCAATTGGAAATGTTTTCTTCTGAGTGAACAAGGTTCTGAACTCATTAGGTACATTTATATAATGTATTTTAGGCTTAAAAAGGCAGATGCATGTCATGAAAGTGTGTGTGCTGGATCAGGGAGATTGGTTCTGGCTTGAAGTTTTAACGTAAATGATTTAGAATTAGAAATTGTTTACATTTCAAGTAACTCAGGAAGGAAAACTGGTGCTTGCTAACCTAGCTTATTAATATTGCAAGCGTTTCAGTACGATTAGCTTATTTGAAGCAGAAAAGCCCCCATGTTTCTTTTCCAGGTACCTGTTACTTTTCCTGGAGGAAAACTTCTCCGTTCTTCGAAGTTTTGTGAATAATAATTTACATGGATCCTCTGAGGCAAAATTTAGTCTTCACTGTAGAATGGGTTCTTCTTTCTTCATAGTGTCCTAAGGAGATCTCTTCATCTCTATAGTTAAGATCTCATTTCTCTGGGTTTTGAACTGAGATTTTCTGTTGAGAGAAGAGGGTTCCAATCTGCCTTCTTTCCACCACTTTACAAGCTGAAAACGTGCTGAATCAAGAGGGGAAATAAAACAAACCTTGTGATTCCTCGGAGAAGAATGGATTTTTAGCAGCACCCCTGCCATGAATTTCTGACTGCCACAAGTAACCGTTCTCCTCTTCCTCAGGCCTGGCCATTCATTCACATCTCTGGACCCTGGCTTTGGAGGGATGCTACCTGAAAAGTCCTTTCTTACAAGATGGTTTCTGTACAGAGCAGTTAAGATCTTTTTACAGTCCAGAAGTTCTTGTGCCTCTCTCACCCTCCTTACAATGGAATTTCTTCCATCTAGTGTTGGTGCAAAGAGGGATCTAATAATTCTTAGAAGTAGCTATAGTAAAATCCCAAGTATTTTGCAGGCAGGCTTTTATAAGTGTCTTCTCCACAGTTCTTTGAAAGATCATTTTTGGTACGAGTGAGGGTCTCTTGTTTGTTTTTATGACTCCCAAAAGAATGCCAGGTAATTTACAGGATAAGAAAAAAAGACACATTCACTGCCCCAGAGGTGGTACAGTCTCATAAGTTGGTATCACATTTCCACCTGACTTGTTAGCACATTTTAATAGTGAGCCATATGACAGGGAGCTTAGCTTTATGTGTAGGTTGTAGGATATATTAAAGACTATGCTATAACCTGTTCTGTCTGGATTATTCCTTTTAAAGGTTGTAGTGATATAAATCAATTTTTTCTAGAAGTTATTTGGCATAGTGTTTGGACATTTTTAGATAGCTGATCAATCTCCTTGTGAGTCTTTCTAAAGAACAAGTAGGGTCTCTGCTGTTATTGCTGTATTTTATGGGAAAAAAAATCACCAGTTTTTTTCTGGACCCATCCTTCAGCAGACTAAGAGGCACTTGCCTGCTCTAAATTCCCCAAACCCCCTCATTTATTGTTAGCAGTCCTCAAAATTTGGGGGGTTATGAATATTTTTACATCTTTTTTGGACTGAAGATTACCATGAAAGGCCTGTGAGAAGATGTTCTCTGCAGGCATCATTAAATGTTTGTTGGAAATGACCATAAATCTCAAGCCTTGTGTGCCCATAGCACAGTGAAACTGTATTCTGCAACGAGGACTGCTTTATTCTAGTTTAATTGAACAACCTTTTTTTACTTCTAAAACCCACATAGAACTGTATCTGAGGTGCAGATTTTTGTTGATCTAAACATATGGAAGCTTATTTTGTTTCAGGATAATTTTTGAAAATGCATTTTCTTGTTGTATTCCCCAGGTGGTCTGAGTTCATGCTTAACACCAGTCACGAATCTTTTCAAGGCGGTCTATCACAGCACCTCCTTCTCTGCCTTTTGTGTATGAGGGATGGCAGAACTTGGTTTAGCTCTGCCTTCCCTAGCTCTTGCTATTATGATCTTCTGCAGGCAGCCTAGCTAGGGTAGCTTGTGCTTCTAGGCCCTCCCAGGTTTCTTGCTGAAAACTGAATTCTAGGTCTGGTTTCCAGCTGTGTGTTTCTGTGGAGAATGCCTTTTAACTCCTTCTGCTTAAATCAAAGATGAAAACAAAAACTCGCCATCGTCCCAAATGTGGAACAGCAAGAGGTGACAAGTACTGGGGGAGGCATGTAGGGGGAAATCAGAGATAATCTACAAAATGCTGAATTCAGTGTCACTCCTGGAATGAATGCCAAATTGTATTGCCATGGGATCATGAAATGTATGGGGTCCATGAATGAGACCAACAGATTTCAGATCTCTCAGCAATTGGTAGCCTTCTTGCAAACTCAGGAGGGCCTCTCTCTGACTCCGCCTTCTCTGCTTTTGAGGTTCTCTGTAGTCCCATGGGCTGTTTTTAAAAGCAGAGGTTCCCAGGCACAATTCTGTGGGTAGGTGTGATTTCCTTTGACTGAGGAGGATGTGCAATACCCTCTTCAGCTCCGTAATTTTATTGCCTACTAGATTTTCTTTAATGCAACTGAGTGGAAAGGATTAATTAAAAGCATGCTCCAGCCCCCAGTTAAAGTAGGCATCACTTTGTGCAAAACTGCTTTGACTCGTGTCAGGATTTGGTCCACATATTTATAGGTGTAATTCAAAATATTGCACTGTTACTGCCAAAACTATGAAACTGTTTTGTTTGCTTTTCAGAAATTTTCAAAATTGAGAAATCGATACTTTCCTTATTTGGAGAGACCCCTTTTGCAGGAAAATACAGATTTATTTTATTTTTATTTCATGTTAAGAACCCCCCCAAGAGAATTCTCATTCTTGCACTTTCATGAAAAAGGAAGATGTGCTCATTCAGCTCCTACCATCCTCCTTCATCCTACCTTTCCATAAATTATTGGATAATATTATGATTAGATTTGAACTACTCTCTGTCACAAATGTTAATTGTAAGCTTTGATACAGAAATGAGTTGTTTCTTACAGTCCACATAATTTTTTTCCCTTTATAGAGGTAATTTTACAGGTAAATTTGTGCCGTGCCTCTCTTTTAATGTGAGAACTAAGTCACTGGTTTCAGAGAGAAAAAGCAACATCTCCTCCCCAAAATTTCAATGCTTTTCCTTTGACTGGAGATTTCATTTTCTCAGAATTTAGAAGTAAAATGGTTAATTAGTTTGAGTTAAGTGGAAGCCTCTGACAGTATAAGGAACCACCATCTCCCCTGAAGGCAGTTTAGCTCCTCTGTCATGGTTCCCAGGGGGAGGCAGTGGACATGTTCAAAGAGTGCCTCTTTTCTAAGAACCGTTTTACGCTTCATTTTCATTGAAAACAATAGGAGATAACAGCCATTCTAATGAGGGGAGGCTTTCCGGGAATGTTCTGTGCAAAAAGTAGTTATTTATTCAGAATAGAGCACTGAAAAGATTTTTACACTATATGTAAAACCATGCCAAATTTATGAAATGGGACAAACCTTTGTGTTCTTTTGCTTAGAGGAAAGGGGGAGTATGTGAAGATTCAATAAGGAAGAAGTCAGCAGTTTAAGAGGTAATGTGGAGTGCACAGGATGAGGTAGAGGTCGGGAGACTAAAGGAAGTGGCTGGAATGCTCAGGCTGTGCTCTGCAGCTTTCCAGAGTGGTTTAGATATTACAATATACAGGTAAAATCTGGTTGTAAGAGTATTTTTTTTTTTTTATGTTCATAGACACACTGTTAAATTACTAGATACTTTAGTTCGTAATAGATGTCTCCATGGGTTCACTTCTGTGTTCTGAAGTCTAGGGCTTTCTTATAATTATAATGAAACCAAGGCACTTCTGCTCCAGAGTTATGACATATGTTATTACCTGGAAGAAGGAGCCACTGGAAATTTTTGACCGGTTTGACGGAAATCCCAGGATACCACAAATTTTTTCCCTGCTTGGTTGTCCTGATGAACATTTGTTAACCATTTTTCAGAGTGATGGTGTTAAATATGCCTTAGTTTAAAATTTCGTGCAATACTCCTGATGTATTTGGAATAGAACTCTGCTGATTCAAATTTTAATTTTTCTTTTTTCTTTTTTCATGTGCTATAATGGATTGTTTATGCTACCACAGCAAAAGTTGTATTGCAGTTTAAGATTTATACTGTATGATTTGGAGTGAACTCAAAATCAGGGTTTCAATAGAGAGAGGATATTTTTTCTTTTGTAAATGGGAGCACTTCATATGCATGTACACATTTAATGGTGTGCGTTTTAATAATTTAATATATAAAAGTGTGAATCTTGTGGCTTGTAGATACTCCCTGAGAAGTTGTAGCAACTTTGCTTCTTTTGAATTTATTTTGCTTTTAAGAATGAGAAGATACGTCCTACTGTGAGTTTAAGTAGCATGCATTGAGAAATGTCCTGTTTCTAAACTTTTGATTTAGTAGTTATATTTAAAAACATTATATTTACCACTGTTGACATACAGATCATTCTTATTCCTGGCATAGTGTACGCAGTATGTTTTTTCAGTGCTCCAGAAAGTTATTAAAGGAAGTCAAGCTGTAGCTTAGTAAGATTGGGAATACGAAGTTGACTAACAAATGCTCTGAATTTAGAGTTAAAGATCTTCTGATATTAATATTTAAAACTGATGGTGTATAATGCTTTACATCAATAAAGTACTGAACAAACATTTGATCAATAGAGAGCAAATGCTGGATTAAAGCCTTGCAACAACCACTTCCTCTGCATGCTCTTCCTCCCCTCGGTATTCTTTCTTCAGGTGCTTCGGTTTCTGTATCAAGGATTTTGTCTGATGTTTATAATGCTAAATGATTTAGGTAGCCCTCTATTAAATGTTTGCATTTAGGAGTTCCTGTTTACCTATTGAGATTTGTCTCTGAGCTAGTTAGGAGAGAGTACTCTGAGAACTCTGCAAAGGTGTGTGCCTCCATGTGTGCATCTGTATGTGGCGATACATTTGTCTCCACCAGAAGGATACAGTGCAAGACAGTACTATGTTGATATAAAGCATTTTTCTTTTTTCTGATACGCATATTCAGCTAGATTTCAGGCACTTTGCCTAAATGTATTCTTCTTTAGCCTCATAAAAAGTAAAAATGAAAGTGAGAGTCTTATTTATTCACAATATGCCAAACTTGGATTTTGTAATAAGCTCAACTGCTCTGTTAATACATCTAAGTGACTCATTTCAGACTTGCTTAACACATGCCTGGAAAAACCAAAGACTTATAACTTCCATCTGCTGTTTAATATGATGAAAGATGGATCCTGAAGATCACAAATTATGGGAGACATGCAGCTCTTAATAAGAACAGCAGAACAACAAATGCTATATGAGAGGTGGTGAAAATGAAGTAATGAGGAGGAAAGGCAGGCAAGCGTCTTGAGGGGACATGGATATCCATGGCTGACTAGCACTGTCACATCCCAGCGTTACACTAAATATGAAATGCACATTATATAACACGAGTCACAGGGAACAGATAATAGTCTTTTTGAATTTTCTACCAAATTAATGCCTTAATATTACAAGCAACTGTCCTAACATGGATTCTGGAGCTTGCACAGAATGTTTTACTTGAGAAGAAATGTTGTGCAGGTCTCCATATTAGAATGTCTTGCAAATGGATTTTTGAAATCTTGTTTCTTGCTTTGAAATCTTTGCATTCTAAGCATGTTAACTTAGCCGCTGAAAATACATAAACCTTCATTGTATGCAAATAGACCATTTCACTGCTGTCTACACTACTGCAGAAAAAAGCCATGCATGCTAACATGTGTATCTACACAAAAATGAAGATTGTGGCATAACCAAAGAGAATCAAAATTAAGCTTGACTGAAGGTGAAAATCTGTTTTGCACTTTGTCATTTTAGGCTGTTTCATTGTGACCCCTTCTTAACTTAAGTGGACATCTCCATAGTGCTGTCACAGTGACATCCACAAACCAGATTTAAGCCAGTCAGCGAGGATACCTATAATAAAACTCAAATGCAGCAGTCTGTAACCCATCAGAGGCTAATTTACCCTGCCAAGAAAGTAGTACTGTGCATAATTCACACCAGAAGAGGTGCATGACCTGTCTAGTTTACTCTGACATAGGATGTGGAAGACAAAGCTCTATATAAGGTGTATGATAAATATTATGTTCTAAGTGATAGAAAATCTGGAAAATATTTTCCAGTTCTGCTTTCAAATCTGATTTCCATAAACATATTGGAAAACTGAAACTTTAGCCGATGAAAAGTACGAAGTTCTTAACTATAAAATAGTTAAGGGAATATAATCCATGAGGTGAGTTTTAATATCTTTTCTGTCTTAAGAGAGAGGCAGAAAAGTATACAGATAGTGTATATGCATATAGTGGGGTATGATGTTACACTTCATAAATCAATTTTACACGAGTAAGATTTGCAGTGAGATTTGTAAAGGCAGACACTTGAATCCCTGTGGAGCATGACCTCATTGACTTTATCATAGATCTATGCAGATGCTGTGATCTGTCTGTACAGATCTGGCGGCAGGATCAGAGATTTGGCCCTAATCTGGCAAACAATTTCATGGTTGAGTAGTATTGTATGTGCAATTACTCTCATCAAACTCACATGTTTGCAGTGATCAGGATCATAGGAAACAGTATGAATACAGTGGGTCATTCTTGTTTACTGTCCAATTTTAGAGTCTCAATATTGAAACCAGATATTCATTTACTTAGTCTGTTGTTTTTTTTTTTTCTGAATATTTCTGTCCTAAGAGACCTTTTTCCAATTCCCTCTGTTGTGAAGAAAATATCAAAATTTCTGTTTATAAGGACAAAACTGCTGAAGTGGGGTTCCCTGGGCAGCTCTTATGTATCACTGCAGGAAGCTTTCTACTCCATCCTAGCAGTTAATTTATAATATTTTGTTTATTTTCCCACTACTTTCATGGTTTTATGTTATTCTGTGTACAGCAACATGGTGTTTTATGACTCCCATTGCCAATTGTTTTATTTTTCTTCCTTCAGCTGCTTTCCCCTATTGTTATATCGTGGACATATGTTGGACTGGGGACTGATGGATCACAAGAGTACAGCTCCTACCACTCCTGAGTCAGATCCAGCTGATGTCTTGGCTTTCACTTGTTTAGAACAGTTTACTTTCTGCTAGTTGGATAGTTTAATTTAGCATTTGCAGTAACTGCCTTCCTCCCTTGAAAGACAAACAAAATCAAAAATAATGAGCCTTCTACCAACCATTCTTTCTCTTGCTATGTGATGGCCATCCACTGAGCCTTTGTGGGATCTTCTGTCCTCTTTGATTTTGGAGAGAAAGAAGGTGTCCTCTCACTGTCTGTGGGGAAACCTTTTCCTCTGGCATTAAGAAGTGAGTTACAGATCCGTCAGTATCTCGGGTTTCTCCATTGCCTTTGTTCGTGGCCTTTCTTGATGCTTGGCTGTGGTGATTTCTTGGAGCTTGGCTACTTCCAGTAGCTAGCTGAATACTGTTAATTCTTGGAGAATTAATATGGTGCATTCTCTGTATCCCCATGAATATTCAGTCCAGACTTTGATATAAAGCTTCCTCCTGCTCTACCAAGTTTGAGGTTTAATCCCATGCCTTTTCAATAGTGAGACACATAGGGAAAATTGTTATTTCCTTTTCCTCTTAATGGGAAAAAAGGGAGCTCCTTTACACCCTTGCTGTCTTTCCTAATAATTTGCAGAATTTCTTCTTCATGGAACAAAATTGGTACTGTTAATTCTTTTTGCAGCACTACAGTATATGGAGTTTTTGTTGACACTCCTGTTCCCTAAATCATGTTTCTTAAATTGTACAAGGAACTAAGCTTTCATTATTTTTTAAAAATATCTTTTTTAGCCTGCTTGATTGCCTAGAAAACATGACCTGAGTGAATGATAGAAAATGATTAGGTACCAAAAAAAGAAATTTCCCCAGTAAAGTTGACATCGCTTATATGCAGTTTCCTGAAATCCAAATTAGCATGAGAAAATGGTTTTGAAGGCATATCCAATAGGGTGATTTCAAAAGAGGGCTTTGATAGGTTTTTGATGTTCTACGCTGTTACTCGATGTCATCTTGTCCCATAGTGGTAATTCTAGAAACTTTATAATTAATCATTGTACCTTTTTTTTTTTAATGACCACTATAACATACAAAGAGGTGTAACTTTTAGTTTTCTTTCGATATGTGTAATAATTTTATGAAGTGGAATCTGTAGTTTAAGATTCTTTTTTGAAAGTCTATTTTTAGTTATTTAAAATTTTGTTAAACTTCAGCAGTGCCAGTTAAATTGTCTGTCCAAGGTGTCCACTTCACACCAAACTCTTCCCCCCCCGGCCTAGTACCTTTCAGCAGAAATGGCTCTCTGAGGGTTTATAGAGATACCTCTAGATGGATGGGTGGATAGAACAAAAGAATGAATGATTGAACAGCACTGTTCCTTTTGGTGGAATCATTGCATTTTGTTGGGGGAGAAAAGAAGGGATGAGGTAGTTTACCCACCACAGCCAAAGTAAGGTTTGATGACATGATGCTTCCGAATACTGGAAGCATTATTGGTGGCTGGTGTCACTGTTTCATAAATAACCTAAATACTGTATTTGTAAATATCATCCTTGCACTCATTATGTTTCTCCCTTAACACCCTCTTGTGCTACAAGATGAAGTTGGAGGAATGTGCAGCCCTGTCCATCTGTGGAGCAAGAGTCCCACAGAAAAAAACCTATGCCTGATCTTGTAGTTACAGAGTGGTTCACTACGCTTACAGGCCATTTTTAGGGGAAGAGCAGAGATTTGACATCCCCAGCAGCTGTTTGAGGAGAACAGTGGTCACCACTACCCTTCCCATGTAGCTGAGTACAAGTGTTAGTCTAGTGGAGTTCTGCTGGGAATGCCTGGTTTCTGGAGCTGTACTGAAAGAAACTGCAGTCCGAGCACCGAACTGCAGAGCTGCTAAAAACTGGTGCTTTTGGGAAAAAAAGGGAAAGTTAAACAACGAGAAACTTAGGTTTAAAAAAAGATAGCAGTTAGACATCTCGCAAGCTACGTGGTGGCAGGGCTGGGTTCTTCTAGAAGGTTTTTTTTATTCAGTACCTATGTTCAGCTATGTTGTATTTAAATGCTACAGTAGGCACACAAATTATGTTGCCTGGAACCTTCTCATCCTTCCAGAAGACAGTCTTTGACTCTATTGCAGTCTTGGAAGCATTCACCAATGACAGTTTGGGTTAGTCCATGTTTCTGTGGATTAGACAGTCCTAACAAACAGTGTGTTTACTGTTGAGCAGCCTGTGACTTAAAAACTTCAAAATAAATGGAAGATAAAAAAATTATCAACTTTGTACATTTATTTTTCACTTTCTTCTTGTCAACTACCCAAAATGCAAAATAAATCAATCTAAAGAAAAAGGTAGTTGAATGACAGTGCGCACATTGCAATGCAGTTCAGCTACCCCAGCTATTCTGTTCTTGTGAGCTGCAGGGGACTGATGTTAACAAGGTTCCCATCTCCTGTTCTTGGGGAGTGGGATTTTGTGTAACTCAGGCCCCCGCTGATTCAAAAACAGTGCTGGCAGAAAGAGCCGAGGATGGTCTGTTAATAACTTCAACTGGAAATGGCCCAGTTAACACTATTAACATTATTACCATTGAGCCTAGGTTTGACTGATGGTTAAAACCTCTGTTTTTGTTATGTGCCTTAAAAACATGTTTAAAGAGAGTAGGAGCTGAAAGAGCTAGTAATTTAGGCTCTGATGATTTTGACACTTTGACTTTGAATTAAATCTTAGCTGTGCATGCCTAAAGATTGGCTACAAGTTCTTGTTAATATAGATAGTGGGGCTTTGCTTGTTTTGGTTTTTTTTTTTTTCCTTTTTTTCCCCTTCAAACTCTCTGGAGTATGCAGCAGCTTTTACTGAAGTGAGATGAAGTCCAGAGGTGCTCCAGCTGTCATAAATCAGGCTGCCTATTTAAGAGGCTGGGTGCATGTATAGGCATTAGGATACTTATCCTTGTAAATCTCAGGGTTTATTGTTTCAAGCTATGGCTCAGTTTATACATGTGTCTGTAGTAATATCTTTGTTTTTTAAAAATAGGCATTTTTTTTGATATAGGGGTAATACTGGATTAACTAAAAGGACTCTATAAACCGGTCATGTAGAAGACGTGGTATACCCAGGTTCTGTCAGGAACCTCTGGTTTAAAAAGGTTATAGTGAAATATAGTAACTAAAATACCTGTTCTCTTATCTTTTTAGATTACTCACAGTCTTCAGAATTTCAGGTTGAGATCAAAGGAAATATTTCAAGAAATATATTGTAAAACATTTACATACTGGATTTCCTATTTATTAGTGACTAGAAGCCATGTCAGAAAATGTGTTCCAACTTCATTAAATGGGGCCTGGCAAATGTTGCGATTGTTGAGATACTGCCTTGTTAATAGCAGAAACGGAATTATTGTTTCTCTGTGTGTTGTAAGCAATTACATGCAACCATTAACTAAACGTGTATATTATGTCTTCTCCTGGAAGAATAACGCTGTCGGTGGAAATTGCCTTTTTTTAATAGTAATTTCTGTGTTATGTTTTTGCTGAATAAGCAAACTGTGGAGCTGTTGAAGCTGCAAAACTAAAATGCATCCATTTCTGTGTTTTGGATAACACATCTTACTTGATAATTTTAAACATGCAGTTGCACAGCCGTGGTGCAGTTCTCCAGGCTGGATGCTCATTTTATTTGCTATGACACTGAATCTGTCCATCCTAAAACTTTCTTTTGGATGAGCTCTAACTCTTTCCTTGACCAAAAGATTGTTATCTACAACTGTCTACTCTTTCACAGATGTCAGGCCTTATAGGCCAGGTGCATTTTGCTCTTCTTTTATTAAAAATGTATATTTTAACTGTCATAAACACAGGGTTTTTTTCTGGTTTACAGTTTGCCTCTTCAGGGGTAGGTGCTCAATGTCTGGACTCTGTGTAGGTTCTGGAAAGCAAGCTCTTTTGTCTTGCCCTGGAATATACATACCTAGACAAAAATAGTCAGCTTGCATGCTGCTCAGTATCTTCCTTCCTTGAGCTTTCCAGATGTTGAGGATTCTTTGCCTTCCGTGGGATCCATCCCACCCCATCCACCCATCCATCCATCCAGTGTGCTCTCTTCCTAATGTATAGCTGGTTTTCGTCTTTATCTGTTCCTATGCTCACACTGCATGGCTTTGCCATGAGAGCACACCTCTGGTTCCTCTGTGTTGTCACATTTCTTGAAATTTGAGGATAAAATAGATTCAGAGATGCTAGTCCTGATTTTATTGTTTGCTTAGTTTTTTGAGGCCCCAGTGGTGACATTTGATTCCTCTGGCTGTCTTCAGCGGAAATTCAGGTGCCCAAGAGACAAAATACTGTTGGAGTTGTTTCTTAAAGTGTGACTTTCACTTAAGGTACAAAGGCTTAGCAAACCTGTACTGGTGCTGCTTCAAAAGATATGTTACATATCATTGTGCTGCAATACTTGGTATTCTAGATTCTTTGTAAAAATAATATAATTAATAGAACGGGTGGTTAAACTGGGGTGAAGTTGAGTGAGGTACAAAGGAAAAATAGTTACAGGACAATGTTGTAAAAGTGCTATTTGTGATTTGTTTTCAAGTCACCAACATGTAGTAAATAGAAGTGATTGACTTAAAAATCTCCAAATGTATTTATTTCTAGAGAAGAAAAAAATCAGAGTTTCTTAAAAGATGTTTTCCTGTCACAGCAGATGTGTCCTAAAGCAGATGTATCCTAAAGCTTACTGAAGTTTTCCCCATAATTTTGTCTGAAATTTTAGTGCTGCTTGCATTTAGAATGCTTCTGTAGTATGAAAGAGAATGAAGTTTTGAACCTGGTGTGTTTGATAGCCCTGTGGCTCATGAGCTCTAGAAAGCGTTTGGCTGCTCCATAAAAAGGCATTTTATACTAGTTAATTGGTATTGCACAAATTGCAGAGTAAAATGGAGTAGCATAATCGTTGAATGTCTAAGCTTGATGTTCAGATGTTTGTCTTCCATGTATTTACAATATTTTAGAGTAACTTTGCCAGAATCTCACTATGAATATCTTCCAAGGGTGTGTACAGAGCTGACTCGTGTAGACCAGCTCCATGCTCCAAAGGGGCTGTGAGGATCTCGTGAGGAACTAGCCTGAGGACCTCCAAAGCATTGCTAGTGAGGGGGTTAGCCAATTTGACATCAGGAGGTCTGAACACAAAAAAGGAGGAGGGACTGAGTGGGGATCGTCGTTATTTATCGTGGGTCAGTTTTCTCTCTTTACCTCTTCTTTACGTGCAGGTTTTTTTTAAATGCTTGTGAGATCACTCATAAAAAAGCTCAAGGAGCAAACTTCAGCAATTTACCATTTAAACGTTTCTGAAACAAAATTATTTCTGTGGTTATTACCTATTAATGTAAGCCTGGAGGTGTTTCACTATCTAACCTTTCTTCTCCTGAATTATTGAGCAGATGGCCCAGTTATCTAACCCCTGAACGCCTCCATGCCAGGGCAATTCTTCAGCTGCTAGACTTGCATAGTGCAGCCCAGTTTAGTTCCTAGTCTGCCCCTGACAACTACTGTCATGTTGGCAACAGGCAAACGTCTGACTTAAAGTGTCACTTTTGTGTTCGTTCATGGATCAAGCAGCAGGAGGTGGTAGAAATTGCCTCTTACCTTTAGGCTCAGGTATATACCTTGTATATACACCGTTTCCGATAACCTAGGATCTGTCAACTTCTGATCCCTACATGTGTGCAGAAAGAACATATATTATTTGGAAATGTCAGTCCATTAGCAGAGTTTTCCACTAACTACTAACTTTAGCTTGGTTTAGCTTTTCATTGTATCAGTGTATAAGGAAAAAAATAATTATATGATAATACATAAATGTAGGTAGGCAAACACAATTTCAATTACAAAATGTTGAGAAGAGCGGTGCACTCAGCAAAAGTTTTCATGTGTTTTAGTACACAACTAGTTCCAAACTGTAACTTTAGCAGTCCTGGTTCAGGTCTATTTTACTACAAAGATTCATTTTCCCTGAAACGTCCTTTCAAATGTATAGGTTGGAACACAAAAGAAGGTTCCATAATCACAAAAACCCCAGTACTTTACCTTTTTTTATTTATTTTATTTTATTTTATTTTTTTAAATAAATAGGAAGTGATGGACTAAAAATCACACTTGCTTAATATTAATGTGAAAACCATTCGTGCTAGTGTTTAAGCAAGAAGAGTGTTTTGTAAAGCTCAGGATTTAAGCTGGTAGTTCTGATTTAACTGACTAGCACAAGTTATATGAGTTCCTTTCAGTGCCATCCCCCATCCAGTCCCCACCCCATCCCCCAGATTCTAGTGAAGTACTGAAACATAATGATTTCCTCTATAGATCAGTGAAAAAGACATTTTGAATAATGCATTGGAATACAAAGATGAGGTGACCGCTCTGAGCAGTCTTCATTGTGTGTGCATTGTGTGTAATAAGTAAGCATAGATACTTTTTAACCTGTGTTTTCTTTGCATATTTAGCAGTGTTAGCTCTCTACATTTATTTACCGTTGTTTGAGACCTTAATCTTGGCTCCTCTTAAACTATGTTAAGGTAAGTCGGTTAATACTTTTATGTCAGCTTTGCTGAGGGCAGACGGATGTCTCGTCATACTGTTGAGTGATGTAACCAGCCATTCCTTTCATAAGCCATTGAGTATCAGCTGGATGATACCAGCTTGCAGGCACAACTAACATTACTCAAATTGAACCTATGCTCTTGGGGCTGTGCACAACAGGAAAAACCTCTTGAGCTCACTGATTCTGTTTTTAAAATTATATTTTCACTTTCTCTACAGGTATTTAGTATCTTGTATAAAAACAGTAAAAAAAAAAAAAGACTGAAGTATTGCTCTCACGAGCATTCTCAAATGCCTGTCTGAAAACTGGCTACCAGCCTTCACAAAATATGCAAATTTTCTTGCTAGTCTTTTCTCCTCCTTTTCTCAACCCACTGTCACCATTGTTCTGGTAATCCTCCACTGCTAAGTGATTTTGCTTTCCCCCGCCTTCTTTTTTTTTTTTTTTTTTTCTCTTTTTCTTTTAATTAGAACTCCTTTAATGTTCCCTTTTGGTTCACAACTGCTATAGGCAAAGATGCAGCTCTGCATATTTCTTCACAAGAAGGCTCGTGGTGCATTATGCCCTCCCTCCAAGCCTCTTCTAGCACTACTGACTGTTTCAGAAAACAACGTCAATTCCTGACATACCAAGACCTCTGCTTTAATTTTTAATCCCGACCTGACAGGCATTCAGATTCATTGCCTGTAACTGCACTAGAATCAACATATTACTGCGTATGTTTGATGAACCATAGAATTGGTTCAAGTCTTGTTTCCAGTTACTTGGTTTCTGAATGTACTCTTTTGGGACCTAAGCAGTGTTGTCAATATTCTTTGTTCTAGTTGCTCAGCAGTTTGCCGCTTAATATTGTCAAGGGGCTTTTGTACTGCAGCAGCTCCCAAAGTTAAACCTTTGTTATGGAATTGAAGAAATTTAGAAATGGGCCCCATATCTAGTCTTAAGCTGTGGAAAATGTTTTCTTCTAATTTCTGTGCTAGGTATAGATTAAGTACAACCATATTCTTCATAGCTTGTTTTCATCTGTGGACTTCTTGGTAGCTTTTTAATTAAACATCAACCCCAAAATTAATTGTCACCATTATAGCCGAAGAGTTATATCTGCTGGTTAAAGTAGCTGCCATTTTTTTCCTGTATTTGAGTAGTTCTATGGTTTTTTTCCTTTTATTTCTGAATATATGCAATTAGCATGTGCTGTGTCTCTACAATACTTTTTGTTAAAGATGCAAAGTAAAATGCTGAATTTTGTTGAGTAGTTCAGATGCTGCATTACTTTTCTGCTGAGTTCTGCAACGAAGCTTTCACCTGCTCTTTAGTATAAAACCCCTTTTTGCTTATTAAGTTGTACTGTATGTTTGTGGTACTGAAATGGTGCTCCTAACATGAAGTCTAATATGTAAAAATTTTTAAATCTACTGCTGTCCAGCAGAATCTGATTTCCTGTACTATAGCAAAATTCTTGAGAATTTCAGGGTGGTTAGGGAGGAAGTAAGGACCTAAGTTGTCAGGATTTGGTTAATTTGCATGCCTGCTAATTTAATACCACTGTAGTGGGGACTTGGAGAGTCTGCTGCAAGATTGTTGGAGGATTGGGAGGTTTCAGAAAAGAGTGCAGTTTAGACTCTCAGAGCAATTGATTGATATTGAAGATAATTTCTTCCACAGAATGAGTAACAGTATTGTATAATCTTCTTCAAAAAGATTAGCATGCTGCACCCGAACTTGAATTTTCAAGGTGATTATTGAAAATGTACTTTCTGGAGGTAGTTCTACAGAACCTACTCTTTTTTTTTTTTTTTTTTTTTTTTTAAATTTCCCCCCGCCCTCCCCCAATAACGATGGCATTGACTTCTGGATTGCAGTGCAGTGAAATTGGAATTAGATGTGCAAGATCTATAAACATATGTAAATATATTCGATGAATGCAAGCTTTATAATCTGTGTGTCTCTAAAACAGAGCTGTCTCTAACTTCAATATTTAATTGGTGAAATAACGCCAAACATGTATCTTTCAGCAATACTTGTGTTGAAAACAATTACATGTTGCTGAATTTGTATTATATTACTGCTCCTAATGATCACAGAAGGAGGAGGCATGTATTTAAGCCTGCAACTGTGCAGTTGATGTGAGCAGGAACTGCTTGAATGTTGACATGCTGGTATGTAAAACCGAAGATTGAAAAATCACTAATCTTGTTGAGACCTTGTTGTAATGCGCACTGGATCAAAATCACTTCTAGATCAAGGGACCAGTAGTTTAGGCATGCTGAAATATCTCATAAACCTCTGTTTCTACACATATATGCTCTACGCCATTGGGAAGCTGGGATTCCTCAAATCAAAGGGGAGATTTCCTGGAGATAATTAATATTTTAACATAATATTTCAGTTTTCTGCATGCTGACCCATAATTTCCTTCTTTCTTCCCTCCCCCCCCCCCCCCATCTGAGAGCAAGACTAAGCCTGTCAAAGCCCCTGCAAATTCTGCTCTGCAAGAGCAAACTCCACAGGTCCTGACCTCTGTTCTGACTCCTGGGTTTGTCCTCCTCTAACCATATATTTGAACAGAGCTCTTAGGTAAACTGTGCTGTCCTCCCCGCCCCCCCAACTGCTGGCCCTGGCAGTCTCCCAACATCCGCTTCCTCCAGTCCTGCTGTCATGTAGCACGGTATCTCTAGCGGAAATCCTGTGACCAGCCCGACTTCCTTTTGCTACAGATTTATCTTCCCCTCCCTCCCCCGCCCAGCCCTGCCATCTTTGTCACTGAACAGCTTTACACTCAGTCATGATCAGATGCCATACTTCCCATCTCAGTTGGCTTTACTCTGCTTTTGGATCCCTGCTGAAGTCTTTGGCTTCTCCCTCACATCCTTCTCCATGTATGATGTCACTGACTTTTTAAGGATAATAAATTAATAGTGTAATGACATACAGTGACCTTTTCCCTCCTTTGGTTTGCCTTTCCTTCTCCCCTTTCCTTGCTCAGTTTTATTCTGTCATGGATTCAGGAAAAGGTTTTAGGCTCCTTCTTCTTGTTCCCATCCTTTAGTTCTCGTCTCTTGCATCCCTCGCATAATTCTTTACCTTTGTATTCTTAATTTCCATTCCCACCTGATGTTTAACTAAAGTTTTTCGGTCCCTCTCATCTTTAAGAGCACCACAATAATCTTGAGCCACATTATTGTCTGCCGCCAGCTTTTCACCTCTCACTGCATCTGTGTGGGTTACTTCTCCCTGAAAGGCATGAGAGGCCTTCTGCAATCCAGATTTCACCTGTTACTTTAAAATGCAGTCTTGACCCCGCTCCTGGTTCAATTCAACTTGTCCCACCTTCAGTGCCATTAATTGCTTGGCGGTATACTCACCTTGTTCATCTCCTGTCTTGCCAGATACTCTTTTAGTATTTGCTATGGTGGCTTTTCCTCATCTATTTGCTGCCTTTCTCCTTTTCACCAGCTTTCTGATCTTTTTCCTGCTCTGCTCTTTCTCCTTTTTCTTACTTCATTTCCGAACAAAAACTCAGCTACCGTCTTCATGTAATGCTACCTATTTATGTCTTTAAAACCTCTTTTTTCCCCCAGACCAAGATCCTGGATTTTCTCTTGCACTTTTCCAAGCCCATTTTGATTGAAATGGGGACTTAAAAGTATCCTCTGTTTCTCTCTGCCATCTTCTTTGACTGCCCAGAGCAAAAGACTTTCTGCTCAGCGCTCAGGCTTGTAAACTTGGTATTCTCTTTGCTTGTTCTTCTTATCATAACAAGGTACACTTTGAAATCTGCAGGTATTTTCCAGTTACCATATATATGCTCATCCTTGTCTTTCTATACAGCTAAAACAATTGTCTCTGTGCTTAACCAGTATCTTCATTATGGAATTGTGGTTTTCTCTGGCCTTGAAAAATTTGGGTTCCGTACACCAGTACTTATCCAGAATACTTCTGTAAAGATGCTTTTTCTAACGTACCGATCACTTTCTTTGCTATGCACTGCTGGCTGACAAATCATTTTTTCTTTCCATTCCTTTCAGAGGTCATGCTCTTCTGTTACCACTTACTAATTAAAAGTACATCACCAGTCATAGTACTGTTTTTGCCCTTCCTCCATAGATTTTCAAACAAGCACTCGGGTGTTTTTTCTTTGTGTTGAAGAGAAGCTCTGTGAATATCCTCAGACTTACCTTTTCCCATTCTTCAGGTTAATCCCTGAAACTTGGCTTTAGTGTGAGACCTGATTTTTGGGTTTGTTGTTGGTTTTTGTATTTTTTTACATTAAAAATGGGGGAAATGCACTGCTAATTGGTTTGTCCGCTGCCTAGGTGGTGGTCAGTACTGCTTCATTTTTTCCTTAGTCCTCCTGGTTCTCTGTATCTTGGTTATAGTCCTAGCTGTTATGGTAGCTGAAAAACTAATACTAATGGTATCTATCTGACATTGTAATTATTCTTGAACTTCTTCAGAATCTGACATTGTAATTATTCTTGAACTTCTTCAGAAACAGTCAGGCTTGGAGTTCTACAGTAAGATTCTGTTATCTTTGGGGCAATGTAGTCCTCTTTGTATTTGCCAGAGCAAAAAATAATTCCAGTCGTAACATGATGTAGAGGATGACTTGACATGCAGTGCTTGAGCAAACACTTTTCCCAGAACTTCCAGTCTAAGTAGGCTCTGTTCCACATCAGCTTCAGCTACTGCTGCTTTGTCCTGTGGAAACAAGCCTTACACAGACACCTCAACCTTCCCTATCATCAGAGACAGTCTTTAACATACTGTGGAGAGGGACAGGACTTGAAAGACAAAGAGGCTTAGGATACATGGTGACCCAAAAAGCAGAGTAAATAGCAAAATGCTCCTCATTTCGCTACCCACAGTGACTGAGCAAGGCACAATAGAAAATTCTTAAAATAATGTTCCTTTTGTTCTCTTTCCTTCACATAAATTAGAAAAGAATTATTTTTAAAAAAAGCATATCTGGTTTAATTTATTAAATGTAATTTTCCTCTCTTTCTATTCAAGCTGAAAAAAGGTGGAATTACATTTGAGAGATTTGATAGCAGCATCAATTCCAGCATTTGTTATTAGATGTACGATGACCTGTGCACACATGCATGGTATCTTGGTATCTACTGATTACAGGGCTAGCAAGGTCAGATTTAGTTGCCAGAAATGTTACAGCAACCTCAAGGCTATTCTGTAGCTATGTGTAGGCAAGAGTCTATTTTAGTTATTTATTTTTCACATCTGAGCTATTCCATGCCCCCAGAGTCTTTCCCTAAATACTAAAAAAACTCAGATGTATGTTAGAGTGATGTATAAACAACTGAGAAAAATTGATTAAGTAAAGAATAATGGATTCTTTGGGTAGGGTCAGGCAGTAATAGCAAGACCAAAACTTTGGGGCATAACAAAAACACTATTTATATTTAAACCAGAAGAGTACATACCATTTTCCATTTGTGCAGAAAAGTATGTATTTTTCAAGATATACATAGTTCTGTTACTTGCAAATATTCAAGCCTTGTAATTGATAATGTCATAGGTAGTAAATGAGGGGTATAAGGAAAAGAAAAAGGAAGAAAAGGTGGTAATCCCGAGAGGGACATTTTTAGAATTTAATATTGTAGCTCCTTAGGCTGGAGAACGAGTAAGGCCTCATGACCAAAGATGGTACGTGGAAGATGTGTATACCAGTAAATTCTTTTAAATGAATCAAAGGCGTCAAAGACATACCCCATTATATTAATACATTTAAGAACAAATACTGAATTCCCAAATAACAAATCTTCAGAAGTAGAGGTATGATCAGTAGTGTATTTAATAATCCAAACAATAGTTTCGAAAATGAGGTGCAAACCCAACAAAAATATAAATCCTAGGGATAGAATTAGTCAACTTGGAGAAAGAGATGAGAGAATGATACAAACCCAAGTGGAGATAATTTTATGAGTATTGTCATAATGAACATAACTTGAGTTTGATCAATTTTAGCTGTTACTCAGTACGTTGTTTGTATTAGGAACTTGCTTGCCAATTCACTGCTTTATGCTATGTTGTTCAAATATGGTAACACAATTGTTTTGGAATTTTAGGTTAATTTCTTTTTGTCATATAGTTTTCCGTTCTTAATACTGTTGAGTATTTTCAGACCTCTTAGAGAAAGCCCTGTTAGTGTAATTAACAATACTACTAGAGAATACAAAGCTTACTGGTAAATGTCTTAGGACTTTTTTTTCTGAAACTTATTGCGTTTGGGTTCATCAGTCTTCTCTCAATTCATTCTTTGCAGCTGCAAGTGCCCTGATTTTAAATCGGTTCAATCAGTCTTACTCTAGAGGAACAAACTGTCTTTCTCTTCTTTCCGCCCTGAGCCTTTGCCTGCTGCTTTTCTACCAATTCCGTGTGTAGGAAGCAAGGTGATCCCTTATCTCCCAGGGGTGCAACTTCAGTGTGTCCAAAACTTCACTGCCATAGTAAGAGGTGCCACAAAACGCTAATGTTAGTTTAATTTGTCCTTATTTTCCAGCAAGAATATTGATAGAAAGACCAATCCCTCTTATTTAGAAAGAAGTTGGAAAAGAGTATTTTTTTGTTAAATTAATAGTTGAAACTCTTCCTCAAGCGAGTCCAAACATCAAAGGAAAAATAAAAAAGAAAACCCTAAACATGAAGAAGCAAGAGCATGTGCATCTCTTCCTTTCTCATCTGTAGGAGAAAAAGAGTTCTCTGAATTGGATCTGGATAGATCTAACGAAGAAATTCAGGAAGGATTATTCCCCTAGGGTGTATGTGTTTGTTTTTTAAAACAATGATTGAGTTATTTTAATACCCTGGATGTTCATCCTCATGTACAGCACAGGAAAAAAATAAACAAAAGAGGAAATATTTTCCACTCAGCAGCATTAAAAAAAAAAAAATCTTTTATCCCTCTCTATGCAGGTTTGGGAGCTCTTGTTAGAGTAGAATTGGAACACAGTAATAGAAAAATCCACAAACTTTCATATAATAATAATAAAAAAAGATGGTTTGAATGTAGCTTTAACCTCTTCAGTTAATCACGATGCAACCTGGAAGTAAATTCATTCCTAGAGATTCAACTAGCAGATAGATGTGCCCACAAAAAATATTACTACATCTAAGCAGTAATTTCCATATCCTCTTTGATGGTAATTTCACACTGAGCAGAAGATCTCAAGCAAAGCATTTTCCCTTCTTCAGGAAGGGAGACTTGAACATGTATTTTTATTTTATTTTCTCTTTTCTCATGAATCCCTGTCCACAGTTGCACTAATCAGTCTGTTGCAGTCAGTTGTGTGTCCTGGAGGTAAAAGAGACTTTGGTATTTAGAAAAGCATCCTGTTGTAGGTAGTGCCAAGCCTGACATATTGAGGCAAGCAAGAGAATCCCAAGCAGGGCTGTTGTGTGCGGTTTCTAAATACTCAGAGAGCTGTGAACTGAGTAGTATATGCAAATTGAGCTCTTATTCCCTTGTTTCCTAAACTGTGAAGGAATGGACAAGCAACTTTTTTCTAATGAACCCAGAAAAAAAATACAATAGATTTTATGCTTTCTATTAAGCTTTAGAGGTGGGCATGTTGGTAAGGGGATGTAAAAAGCAAGTAGGATACTTCTCTGGTCCGTTATCAACATCCAATAACATGGATACAGCTTAAGTCTTACCATGTCAAAGAGCTAAGTAGTCAAGTGAAAGACTGTATCAGCAGTCTAATATACAAGTATGGTTCACTGAATAAACTAAATTATAGATTTCAGGTAATATATTATCAATATATTTCAGATGAGACATTCTCAGATTTGCCTGCTTCTGTGGCCATTTCTAGATGTCTCTCCTCTCTGCAAAACCAAGACCTACCAGAGCAGTAACAAAACTCTGAAGTTTTCTCTTGCTACACTGGAGAGGGAAATAAACTTCTATTTATTCCTCTAGTAATTGTTCCACAACAGAAAAAAGCAGCAGTAAGGCAACATTTCAATTACATTGGTAGGACTGTAGTATACTTCTCAGTCATTAAATGAGGCAGCAGTTAGTATGACTATGGGGCACAGATTAAAATCTCTACACACTGATGTGCGTATATATGTAAAAGCTTCTATTTATGAATGTTTTTAGAGGAAAGACACGGGGATATCAAACAGATTAGTTTATACAAATATGCAGATATAAGCTAAATACAATGTGTGGTTTAACAGTACCAATTTTACAAGAGTGAAGTAGAACTCGTCTACTTCAGAGAAGTCATATTGTTTCTTTTACAATAGTTAGTTCATGGGGAGGTACATCTGTGTTGAATAACTGTTGATTCACACCCCTTATAGGATACCTGGATTATACAAACATTTATAAATTTCTCTGTGAAGGTATTCCTGGCATTGCCAGTGACTCTTAGTTTCCAGTTTTTAAAATTGGTGTCTTTGGTGTGTGTGACTGATTTCCTTTTAATGCATAGTCGGACTTTCAAGTATCAACATCACTGTATTCTGTATATTACAAAACATATCTTTCTCAGCATACAGAATAAAAAACATGAAGCATGATAGCATTTCTTACATTTATTTGATCAAACAATGTGGAAGTAAATCCAGACAGTGAGAAAAAGCAGCAAAAGTTGCCAGTGGTCTTTCCAAGTAATCTGGGTATGACAGTTTCATTAAATTGTTCATATGGCAAAATAGTAAATGTTAAAAGCCATAAAGGAGAGTACTCAACTGTTACTATGTGTTGTTTTCAGTTCCTGTGTATGTTAATGAACTCCTTTCCCATTAGTAAACTGCTAGTGAGGCACATCAATCACTTGCATCAAGGTATCATGCATACCTGTATTCTACATAATGATTATGTGTAATTTTTTATGGCATTTCAGTTTTTTCTATCTATATCCCCAGCATATTATCAAAATGTAGAAATACTACAAACAATTGTTGGTTGTTTAACAGAGGAGGTAAACATGCCTCATTTTCTATGTGCAGGCAATCCAGTTTGACTCCTTCTGTATGACAGGTTGTCACAGAGCGTTAAACCATTCAGTACACAAAAGACAGAGGTAAAGGGAGGTCTTTCAATGATTTACTTTTATTCCTTCCCTTCCAATCCAGAAAGAAGGGAAAATCTTGTCATTAAAAATATATGTACCCACATAGGTGTAAAGTGGGGAGAACTGAGGAAAATGCCCAACTTTGAGACAGAATTCCTGTATAAAGATACTTCAATTTCTCTGCCTCAATTCCTGATCTGTAAACAGGGTGTAACTGTCCTTTTCTCAGGTCTCTTGTCTCTATTTAAACAGTAAATTTTTTGTGGTAAGAATTATCACATGTACTTTGTTTATACGATGTCTCCCATAATCAAATTCTGATTTGGCTGAGTCTTTATTAAAGTGCAAATGATAAGTAATAATAGGCGTTGCACATTAAAAAAGCCTTAAGGCAGGCTGAAATTTATTAGCCCCTGGAGGCAAAGATTGCCAGAGTATACAGGTTTTTGGCCATATTTTCAGTTGTGGTGTGCATCTGTGTGTGGAGGTGAAAAGTGAAGAGTGGCAGTCAGTCATAGAGCTCAGGCAATGCTTATTTTATTAAAATGTTACTTATTTCTTTACACAGGCATTGTTAGCTGGTGGATTTAAAGCCACTAGTTTTCAGTTTTAATGCCCAACTGAAAGAAACTAGATATGGTGCATAATCAGACATAAATCAAGAAAAGGATACTGATGTACCAACAGAGAGAGCTGAAGAGGCTGTGCAATATTGCCTAAATTATTACGATAATGCAGGGCTTCAGTTAGTCAGAATTAAAGGTGGTGACTAGCACAAAACTTTTGGTGTGCTTTTTAGCACATTAAATAACTTCTTCAGAACTGTTAGTTGGAGAGCCAACATTATTCTCAATTTAATATTAAATAGCAAACTGAAGTTAATTTGAGGCGGAATGTCTGAGCCACCAATTTAATAATAATTGCAGTATAATTAAATTCAACATCCTAGGGGGAGATACAGAACCAAAAGGCAACACAGAATGAGACTAAGCTTTAGAGGAAGTGATTTCAATAAAATTAGATAGTTAGTCAGAGGGACCCTGAGGTTAAAAGTTAAAAAAACCTAGAGACATGGTCTGGATGTTACTTGAGAGAACACCAGCAGTTTCTTAGAAGTCAGTGTGCCATTGAAGGGAAGGCTTAAACAGTAAAGTGTAAAATGCTCTTCAAACAAAACCACAGGGAAGTTTGAAAAATTTTCGTGAGGGTATTAAGGAATGTAAATTTTGGCAAGCGGTGTTCAAGGGACAATTAGAAGGGTGAGAATGGACTTTCAAGATTATATGGACAAAAGTAAAAAACTAGACCAATTCAAGTACATTAAAAACAGCCTGCAAAATAATTAGGAGGGTTAGGAAAGCTAAACTGAGAAATGTCCTATTGTTTAAAGATTAGGAGTAACCCATAAAATGCTTAGCTGTCCTAGCAGACTATAACAGCAGAGAAGAGGGTCTGGTCCTTTGCAGGTAGTTCAGTGGGGACCTCTGTCCCGTGTGTTAATGTGTAATTGTGATCCAGGTAAAATTAAAAGCAAAAGGGGAGATTAAATGACTCAGTCTGACTTCCCATCTTTCTCAGACCATGAAGTGTCACCCATCCCTCTGTGCAGTCAAAAGCTGGCTTCTGAAAAGGGAAGTCTTTTCTGTTGTGTTACTTCAGAGCAGTGGCCATCAGTCACATCCAGCCTCTTCTCTCAGTGTTCTTAATTGCTCCTGGACTCTGAAAGGCAACCAACAGAAGCCATTAAGGGTGATATTTGAGTATGACTGGTGCCACTGTGCAGGGTTACAAGTGTTGGAAGCATGTTGAGGGCAATGCAATCAACCCAGTTCTCCCTAGGGAGAAATGGGAAAGAAGCAGAGGAAGTTGGTGACCAGTGCACACAAGCTAAGAGCATGACTTCAAAAAAAAGCCATGGTCTTACCTTAACAACTGGCAACCAGTAGTAAGACCATAACCTTTCTTGGTGAGTGAGTTCAGAGTTTAATAATCCTGACTTGTAGAAAATAGCTCTTAGTGTTGAATACATATCCATTTTAACAATATAACTTCAACCTCCAGCTATTGGATCTTGTTATTCTCCAGTAAGACTAGTAAGCCCTTTATGATCAAAGATTTTCATGCATGTTCAGTGCCAATATCCACAGACTGAATAATTTTAACTGTTCTCTGTTATAAAGTACATGTTTAGTGTCATAAATATTTCGTTCATAACTTGTGTTGTTCAGCAGTTCAGTCACTTTTTATAATCATCCTTGGGAAATTCCTGTGTTTCCAGGGCTGGGTGCAGTATTCTAATTGTGAGCATACTGCTGTTTGGTTTGCAGATTCATCACCAAAATTTGTAATAATTCTTAATATATAAACAAATGTATATTAATATAATTACTGCAAAAATCAATATATACAAAATCTAAAAAAAGGGTTGACAAAACCTACCATCTACGAAAAACACTACTTAATTGTTTACATGATGTATAAATCCAGAACTCAAACTAACCAACTTTTCTGACACATGCATTTTGTATGTAACCTTCTCATATTGTTTGCAGTGCTTCTGGCTTTTGATGGCTTTTTTTGGTATAAGCTCACAGTATTTGTGTAACTGAAATTTAAGAAAGTTTGCTCCTTAGCTGTCTGAAAAATATTCCTCAGTTTGAAATTATTTATGATAACACAGGAAAATAAGCTTGTGTAAGACTTGGCATAGTAAACAGGATGGAAAACAGTATGGAAAATTTTATAGCCTCATTATGAAACATGAGTGTTATGGCCTCATCTGGCTTCTGTGTGCAATAATGGTCACCTCAGCTGCAGAAAAAAGGATACTTCTGCAAGAACAGCAAGAAAGATGACAAGAGTGGAGAAGGTCGCAGAAGCTAAGTGACACTGAAGAAATTAGAGCAAATTTTACAGGTAGTTTTATTTCCCTTTTCAACTCATGCTTTGTCCAAAACTGTCCGGTTCCTGTATTTCAGTTTGGAGAATCGATAGAAAGGCTACTTCCCTTGCAGAAGTAATAACTATGTGAAACAGTGTTATTTGTGTGATACCTAGAATTGAACTCCTTTAAAAATCAGAATTAAGTGGTTAAAATGAAGATTTATTCTTGGTTACGAGAGAGTTTTCACCCACTCGGTTGTTAATGATAGGAAAGAGAATCAGTCCTTTGGGTTCAAAGGGTATAAATTTGTGGGCGCAGAGGTGGGATGAGAATGAAGTTGGTCGTAAATTCTAATCAGTGTGTTTGGATGAGAGAGGCTGCAGCTTTACAGTAGTGGAGCAATGCAAGAACCAATGTTTATTGATTAAAATGGATGATTTTCAAGGCTATTCACAACAGAAGAGGTACTGAACAAAATTAAAAATTGCTGAAGGCAGAACTGATATAAGGAAAAAATTTCTCACCATGTATGTGTAGGCTGTAGGATGCTGTGCCATTTAAAAAGTGAAAGAGTGCTAGATGATTCAGAAGGGGTTGGACGTTTTGTGAGATAATAGCAACATCCAGAATGACTGGTATAAAAATATTAGAAAGTTCTGTTTAAATCTGATATTTCAGAGATGAGACGAATATATAACATTAGAAAACCGGAATAAAGTACAATGCCATGATCAACTTTCCTCACCTCTGCTTTCACCTTGCTTTCAAGTTTTTTGTCCCCTTTAGAGATACGATAGAGTTGTAGAAGGATCTCATGTCCATTCTATTTCCCCAGCAGTATTGGTAGGGAGCAACAGGCTGACATCTGGCTAAATATTCATTTTTTTATGATCACAGTAATGTAAGATTTTTGTCCTGTAGTCTCTGTGTTGAAGGATTCTCTGTGTCTTGGTCCTGAAATGGCACTGCTCAGTTAAAAGTGATGAAAATGTTATTTTAACCAGATGGGTCTCCTTGCTACTCCACTTCTGTTTTCTGTCTTTTTACAAAGACTTATTTCTCCTTTTCTGTATTCTCTGTACTTGCTGCTTGATCCTCTGTCATGGCTATGGTTTCTGTCATTTCTTTATCTGCAGTCGGCTGCATTTGTCCTCAGTCATAGTCCTGTATCGTACCATCATCATATCCCTCAGATGCATGTCAGGCATCTGATACTAGACAAAACTTTTATTCGCTAAAGTCTTTCAGCCACATGTCTAAGACAATGTTGTAAGTACTTTGCTGATTGATTGATTTTAAACTAGAGAGGTTTGGGGGTTTTGTCTGTTTGTTTTCTGTTTTGTTTGGGTTTTTTTTGTGTTTTTTTTTTTTTTAATGTCTTGGAATGTGACACTTAAAAATATTAACATTCAGTGGAGGGCATGTATGGTTTGTACTTCCACTGTTAAAATTTTCAAAAAAGCTCAACTTACTCAACAGGCATTCTGTTAATATTATCTACAGTGGTTGTACATTAACTTCGTGTGTTGTGGAAGCAGGACTTATTTTAAGACGTGGAATAATTCCGCTTGTTTTATAACAGTTAATTTTGTTGGGTTATGGTCATTATAGTTTAGTTGTGTGGAAAAGTACTGTTTTCAAACTCTTACTATTGTAGGCTTGAATTAGGAGAGATTTTTTTTAGTACATCAAACTCTTGGAAAAACAATCTTTGTTTCATTTAAAAAAGGGGTACAAAATAACTTTAGAAATATACATATCGTATCAAATAATAAATATGGATTTCAATATCAGATTCAAATAATATATTTGGTTTGAGAATATTTGTTATTGGCATCTTAATTCATAAACATATGAAGGCTTATTTGATAGTAAAATAAACTTCCTGTTTATGATAAGTATTGGTACAGTTTTACTGAAGCAAATTTTAAAGGAAAATGTTATTTAGTTACATGCTAGCGTTCCCCTTATTTGCTGTCAATTTAGATTACTTTTACTATGGAAATAGTTTTTAAAAGTGGAGAAATATTTCATTCTGAAAAAAACCCCAATTATTCCATAGTGATGGAAGAATATGCCTTTTTAATTTCAAGATACACATTGTTATTTGTTTTGATTTTTTCTGTGCTATTAGATTGTATTTCATGAAAATAGTTCATGGTCATACCATATCAAAACCTATTAAAATTTCAAAATCATAAAAATTTAGTTTTGACCTCTTCTAATAAACAGCATCCAACCTACCTATCCTATGACATTTTATAACACACACAAGTAACATCTGTTTATGAATTATGTAGAAAAATACAGAAATTTAATATGAAGCTTCTACAGTAAAGGCATAGAAGTTACTCTGTTGTTAATTTCTGTTCTGACAGATAAGCAGATATATAAGCGATATAAATAGTTCTGTTCACTTTTTTAATAAGCCTTTTCAAAGCAAGTTTTTCAAGAATTGTAACTGAGAAAATGTTTTCTCTTGAAAATACTCTGTTCTCTGGCCGGCATACGATGTTTACACTAAGTAATGGTGAAGATTCTGGAGCAAAGGATACTTCTGAAGTCTGTGTTGATGACAGCAACATGCACTTTCAGGAGTTGTCTTTTCCTTTCTCCTACAAGAGAAAAAAAACACCAATACTTGGTAGAGTTTCAACATATTAAGTGTGAATGCAAATATTAGCTTGACATCTGACACTAATACTGCCCATAACATGCACACGGGAAGCACATTTCCCTTCTTTCAAAAACAAGATTTCTGATATGACTGTTACAAATTTTCTTCCTTCCAACTTTCTTGAACATACCCTTGTGATAAGATCAAGTGCTTTTTGAATCATTCGTACTTAATACAGAACCAGCTTTGGTTTGGGATTATGTTTTCCAGAAAGGATTATGAACAGTTATTCCAAATAGTACATTTGTTATGGGAAACAATTACACAGTGAGCTAGATTTCAAACATTAGATGCTACAGAGTTTTTTAAAAAATGAGGGTAACTTTGATATTTGTATGCTAGGGGAGTAATTGATTGATTTTTGAATGGTGGAAGAGGTTAATTTTCTAGAAACTCTACATGCAGGGCTTGACAGTTGTGGGCTTTAATAGGCTTAGCTTATTAAATTATTGATGGTTGAGTGCTTGTGTATGCTCAGAGTTAAAGTCTGCCTGTGTACACACAACAGGATGCCCTTCTGTGAAGAGGCTAAACTAAGAGAAGGTGTGGAAAGGTTCTGATACCAGAGTATGGCCATCAAATTTTAGCGTAAGATTAATCTTTAAAGCCCATTGTAGAAAAATAAATTTTCTAGTTTTACTGTGATACAGTTTTTCATTTAACCCCTTCACTGATGGGTTGCTTGTGCCAACAGTTGATATCTATTAAAACTTATCTTTATAAAAGATACGATATTTTCTGATCAAAGTCTGACATACTTATCCCTATGCAGCAGTGCACCAGATTTTTCTTTACTGTCCAAAGAAGTGTCTGATCATTTTGCTTTCATATGAAAATGTTCATATTTTAAGATATTTTTGCATTTCAAAATATTCTTTTATATGTAATACTTGCAGCTTGCTTTGAATGGAAACAGTGATCTTTCTAGTCAGGGGAAGGACTCTTTTTTTATTTTAATTTAAGGCAGTATCCATGCACAGACCCTTTGCATAATTACAATACAATATTTGAGGTAGCTGAAGACAGTGTCTTCAAGAGCAAGTCTCTTGCAGAGCAGGGGTGAGCTGGTGCAGTGAGAGTGAAGGAGAGAAAGAAAACATGCTTGATCATGGTTGTTTCGGCCATTTGTGGGAAATTTTACTTTAGTGGAAGCTCAAGTACCTTAGTTCACCACGATTTTATGGCAGGTATTTTTTGCTGCTGCTAATTATTTACATATCATACAGTAATTCTATAATTTTTTTTCCAGAAGAACAAAATTAGGCATAATTTTGTTTTCTGTCTTATATTTGAGAAAGAAGTAATAATTTATTTAATTAGAGTTTATTTTCTGTTAATATGTCAAATACTCCTTGAATGTAGAGTCAGTTTGGTACTGGGATTTCCAGCATTATCCACAATTAACATAGTAGATTTATATTGAAATTCAAGGACATTCTTTGGATTTTGGAACCTCACAGTTCTTAAGTGACAACTTTTCTCTGAATTAGAATTTTTTGCTTCTCTATATACAGTTATTACATGCCTAGAAAACCTTTTGTTCTAAAATACCTTCCACTGACCTGCCCCACAAGCAATCACCCTAAAATGACCAGATGCCATCTCTTAGCATCGTGGATGAAATGGGATGTCAAGATAAATGTTTGTCTATTGTTGAACATGATTGCCTTTTCCTTCCCCTGCCCCCGCCCCCCAGTTTTGTTCAAGTACAATTTGTTCTCTTGGGTCCTTGCAACTGAGTAGAGGTTTTCTGGGACCAAAAATAATAAGCTCTCTTATGTGCGGGTCTGCTGCAGTTACATTGGGTCATGACAATAAGCAAGTAGTTTCAGTGTAGTTAAGTTTCGGGTGTGTTTGATCACTCAGTGCAGTTTATATTTTGTTGCGAGCTACTTCAGGAGGCATCAGCCAGCTTCTGCACGTTTGTCTCTAGTGGGCTGCTCGCCAGGGCACTAGGCAGATCCCATGCTCTTCAACTCTCTGCAACACCTTACTGCAATTAACATATTGTGTGCCTTTGTCAGCTGAATATACGTGGCTGTAGATTTGAAAAATGTGTACCTGACTCTACACGCTGATCAGATCATGAGGGTTCAAAATTAAGGAGACTATTTATATGTGTTAGGTAAATACAAAGCTGTAACAACACTTGCTTAAACGATAAAGCCAGGTGATCAGCATCTTCCTGTCCTTAATCTAAAAGCACTTGCACTGCATGCTCAACATACAGTCTCGGAAGAAGATAATGTGATAAAAAGGGTTGGACTTGGGGCCGGGACTTCTGGGATTCCCTGTCTGTACCTCGTGTTGCTGTTGTTCTGCCCTGTGAACTTTTTCCCCAGGCTTGCTGCATCTTTTTTGTCGTCGGTAAAATGGGGAAAGTGAATATTACAACCTCTAAAGGTGCTTCGAATTTTTTACTGGTCTTAGAAGTTAAAGAGCATATATTATTAGCATTATATATATGCATTGAGGGAAACAATCTAATCTGAGTACTAACTTGCAAGAAAAAGTGCTTGGGTTTAATTTTCAAAAAACACCTTAGCATAGCTGTCTCAGCCTTTTGTTTCTTTTCCCCTGTTCTGCACTACTGGAACCAGGATTTGACATTAATGTTTTGGGGCAGCTTTTCATCCAAGGCAACTCGGTGTAGCTTGATCAAAGTCAGAAGTAGTACAACAATATTTACTGCTCTGTTTGCTAGGAATTTGTTTGGAGTTGTTTTGTTCATAAGAGCCTCTGACCATATTGCAGAAGACTGTTACAAAATAGTGTAGTATGTGAACATAGGCATCAGTGCCTTTAATGTTTTTTCCAGCATTGTAGGAAAGGGGCAGATATAAAGGAGATAGAATTGCTCCTTTTCACTTTATTGCAAAAATACGGGAGCTGGAACAAACCTTTCTGTTAGTATAATTTTATTTCTTTTTATTTTAATTGCTGATTTTGTAACATGGTTTGGATGAACGTATTGTCACCACCCTTCCCCTCCACCCAAACCAGAAAAGAGGCTGCGTGTGGAAGACTGTCATGTTAATTTTTGTTTAATTTTATACAGATGTTTTGCTTCAAAAGATGTTAAAGTAAAAAGAACATACTTCATCTGAAAATCCTCCATCTTAAATTGGTTCCACAAGTATTCCTAATGTACGTCATGGAAAATAGTCATGGTTAATAAATGGCCATATAAGCTTGATTAGATCTCCACCACCACTTAATGGTCAAACCTCTTTCCATTGTTGCAGTTGTCGTACTAGTGTTTCTCTAATTCTGTTCCAGCTCAAATTAGCTTTATTTAGATTGAATGGTCAGTTTTCACGGTGTCCCAGGTAGGATCTCAGTGGTCCTTTCCGGATTCACATCAGTGTTTTCCCAGGCTTATCAAAATTACTTAAAATTTTAGATTTATGTTTGCTTTCATGATCTTACAATCATTCTTTATTATTATATATTTATCTTGCTATAGATGAATAAATTTGTTTTTTTTTTTTAAAATATATTCTATTAGTTTGTAGATGTGCTATTCATCTTCTAGTTCACACTTGTTAATTTTAATCCCCTTGAGGGTCACCCTACCCATCTGCTTCCTCACCAGTGACACCTCTGATCCTTCTCTTCCTTACTGAGACCTTTCAATTTCATGAAATTGCCACATTTTATTGGTACACTCCTGCTAGAACATGATATCCATAAATGCAGTATGAGCCTGTGTAGTCACAGAGATGAGCTTTAGACCGTCTTTTTGCACATGTGAACTGTAAATCACAATGCAAAAGTTCTGCTGATTTTCCTGTTTATATTTCCTCATATGCAGACAGAGCTTTCTGTATTGGGAAATAATGTCACTTCCCTCTTCTGTGCTGCCACTCCTGACTTTCAATTTCCCCATGTTTTCAAGTGTTCGATAAGGGGTTTGCACAGATAATCTCTAATTGAGCCAACATGTGCTTGATCTCCTTACTTTACAGGCAGGCTTGGGTAGGAAGAGTTGTGACAATTATTTAACCCCCTTTGTTTTTTATTAGTTATTTGGAAAATTACTTTTTGAGTTATAACTTAAAATTTTGTGCTTAGAGAAAATACTAAATATATTCCCAAGCTGAAAGAAAGGGATCAATCATGAATAAAAGAGAATATAGTTCTAGCAGAGGCAGTGCTTCAGGCTTTGTCTCTATAGGTTCACTGAGTCAGCAATGCTTCCTCATGGTGACTTACTGCTACTCTTCTGCTTTGCAGAGGGGGCATCACTGTCCTGTGTGATAAAGACAAAAATTTAATGAAAGGTTTCTGATGGCTGGTTGCAGTGAAACTCCTGCTTTTACTCACAACCTCCTCCTTTAAAAGTCTTAGCTGTGACACAGACTGGCTCCTTAGTATCTCAGTAAATGATATACCTCAAAGCATGGGTTATTTTATTCAAAAAGTAATTTTCAGTTTTGCCTAATACTTACACATAAAAATGAAAATAAAGGTGCTATATGTAATTAATTTATTTCTTAGTCTTACTAAAATGGTAACATTTCTGGGTTCTGACATCTGTCCGTCTGTCTACATATTTATATTTAACTTTAATCTGTTTTATAATGTGCACCTACAAGATTTTCACTCAGGTAGATTTTAGAACAAAATCAAGAGATGAAGTCTTGGCCAGGCTGACATCAAAACTTCCGTTCACATCTGTGAGGCCAGAATTTGCAAGGATTTTGTACTGAATTCTTACAGTCCTGGTCTTATGTAATAAAGTCCTTAAACAAATCTAGCCAGATAAGGTTTTGAAGGTCTTCCTTTACAATAAATTTTCATATCGGAGCCATGTAATCAGTTCCTTTCATTTAACAATGTAAAAACTAAAAACGATAAACATGTATTTGAAGATGATAAAAAGGAAATTCCACTTAATGCTTGCAGACTGTGGGAGGTGTAATGGCTAGTAAGATCCCAGTGCCAGATCAGCTGCACTGACAATAGTTGTCAGGGAATCGCTGCCAAAACTGACATATGGTAGGACAAGAGGAATCATTACAGAGTATTGAAACTTCTTGGGAGCATAACCATTGGAGATGCCTGTGTGTGCTTATTTTTTCTGGATGGTTTTTGCTTTTAACTTATACAACATCTGTATATTTCCAATCTGTTTTCATACTGGTTTCCAATACTGGTTTCCAACCAGTAATTTTATTTCTTTAGGCTTTATAAAGAAAAAAGATACTTTGGCTCAACAGTAAGTTTCTTTAAGAGATAGTATTTGTTAATTATTTAATTTCGAGCTGTAAATCTTAATAGATGTTTTTACCTAGCTCTCTTCTTTCCAGTGAAATTGGATTTTAAATTCAACTTGCTATACCTCAGATGGAATTGGTGCGGTTGAAGCCTTCTGTTAGTTTCATGAAGAACTGGAAATACATGAATGAATTTGTTATACTTTGCAGTCTGAAACTGTCCCTCCCCTACCATTGCTAGTCAGTAAGTTTGATATTTTATTCCAATCGCATTTGGGGAATTGAAAAAAAAATAATCAGAATTACCTTAAACATATTTCTGCTGCTTCTTTTGTGGCTGAATCTGTAACTGAGATTCACAGAGCATGAAAAATACCGTATTTTCAGAAAGGGCATTCTGCCCCGAAGAGTACAGGCGGCTGTGCCTGGGTGGCACCTGCATCCCTGTCAGGTACCCGCTCAGCAGCGGTGGCGGTGCCACCAGCACACTTTGCTTTCGCTGAAACCACGGAGGTGGCTCCTGTGCTGTTTTCAGACGCTTCAATTTTAATTTGGGGTGTAGAAGAACTATTAAACTGCTTTTTCCTTGTTTTGTTTTCATGTCCAGTTTTAAAAATTTGTAGCTATGGTATTGGAAATTACATAGGTCTATTTGGAAAGGACAGAATAGATAATAGGTAGCAAAGAAAAAAAAACGCTCAACTTTTTGTAGTCTTTAGTCTAGCATTGGAAAGTAGCTGCTTTTCCTTAAATACTGAGTGATATTAAATAAACAGAGGGAATTGGTTTTCTGCATTTCAATCATGTTTTGCCATAAGAGTGTCTATGAAGCTTCTCTTTGCTCATACACTTACCTGACAACTTCTAGTTACAGTGTATTCACTAAGTTTAAGAGTCCATTATAACAAATAATTTCCTCCACTAACTTTTTTTAGAAAAAAAAACAACCAGCAGCGTAAATGAAATGCACAGAGGATACATTTCGTATACTTTAAGGTAGTATAAATAGTTAAATGGGCAAATTATCTGAAAAATCTGCTAGGTGAATTGACTTAAATAAGGTCTGACTGGAACATAGGAAAGTCTAGATAAATACTAGGAAACCCTTTTTTACAACAGCTCTGATAAAATACTGGCACAGGTTGCTCAGAGAAGTTGTGGTACCACAACGGAGAGCTTGTCTGGACAAGTCCCTGCGCTAGTCGAACCGGCTTTGAGCAGTAGGTTGGAGTAGATAACCTCCAGAGGCCTCTTACAAACAAAATTATTTTGTGATACTATAGTAATCTTAAGATGGGGATATTTCTTCTCACTACCAATAACACTACTAGCACTGCAAGCATTGTTGGAATCAAAAATGTACAGATTTTAAGGATAAGAAGAAAAGTAAAGAAACTACGGACTCTCTTTCAAGCCATACAGAATTTATAGCAACAAAGGGAAGCAGTTACGATTTTTTTCTTAAAAAATAAAAATACATTTAAGGTGAGGAATCCATATAAGATAGGTTAGGTTCAGTAACATTTTAGCCTAGGAGAAGATACAACTGGATATTGCATTCCTTGATTATATTTTGTTTACAGGAAAGCTAAGATGGCCTTCTTATAAAGCAAATACGAATACGTGTAGGTATATAATTGGATAGCTACAGTGTGGATATCAGATACTTCTTATAACTCTTAGGTCAAGTTAAATGTTATCTTTGTTGCTACATGTACCATAAAGAAAAGCAGTCCTGAGGAAGAAACCAGTGTATCGGTTCTCATTAATCAGCATTTCTGTGTAATACATGCATTGGGTCCATCAAGGCAGGTTTATGTCAGTGAATTCTAAGCTATCTCCTGAATTGAAGTGGCTAAATTGTTCTTCGACTTTGTACTACAGACATAGAGAAGGGCATATTCATTCCCCATCTATGTCCCTAGTTAACTTTATTTAGATTATTTCCTTCCATGTACCACCTTGAAAGAATTACATTTAGTATTCTGCATGGTCTTCTATTCTCTCAGGTTGCCTCTACTGACCAAATTATTCTAGGCTAACCTGCCTGAGTTTGAGGAATTATACATGATGTGCTCGTCAGAAAAACTCTGACTAGGCAGCAGCAAGAGTTTGCAGTGGTGGATCTTGAAGTCAACAATCTGTCCAAAGCTTTGGGATTGCCTGCATAGGAGAGCCACTCAGTAGCAGGGTGAATGGTATTTGTGTTGGGCATCGTTCTTTGTTTCCACACAAATTTGTAATTCTTTTTACTTTGAAGAAGCTTGCTAAAGAAGAAGTTTGGGGAATCGGTATCGCTGACGATTCTCCTGTCTGTTGTTTATTTGGGTTTAGTCCGTCATTTTTACGTTTTTTACAGTGTATCTTATACATTTAAAAATATTAGGACAGCAAAATTCTACGTCTGGAGACTTCACAGCTAGTTATTACCAGTTGTCAGTGTAGTGTGTGTTACTATAAGTAAAGCATAATGTCATATCGAACTGTGCATGTGTCAGTCTTTTTACACACACACACACACACAGACACAGACACAGACACACACACACACAGACACAGACACAGACACAGACACACACACACAGACACACACACAGACACACAGACACACACAGACACACACACACAGACACACACAGACACACACACAGAGACACAGACACACACACAGAGACACAGACACACACACACAGACACACACACACAGACACACACACACACACAGACACACACACAGACACACACACACAGACACACAGACACACACACACAGACACACACAGACACAGACACACACACACTCTCTCTCTCTCTCTCTCTCTCTCTCTCTCTCTCTCTTCATAAAGTAATGTTTTAGGTCAGAATGATAAATCCCAATTAAGATTGCTGCAAATATTTGCCTTAGTACTTCCTGCTGTCATCTGCTTATAATCTCTAGCTCTTTAAATTATTCCATTTTAGCTATGATGTTCCTTACCTATGTTCTACACAGTTATGATTCTTAGGTTCAACTTCTTTGACATGAAAAATGTAAAATAATGCTAGTATTAAAAAACTCAACCATTTCAGCAACTCAGGATACCTATTTGTAGATATCTGAACTTTGGTAAAGGGTGCCAAAAGTACTGGTTACCTTGGTTTCATTAAAGATTCATGTTTTTTAAAAATCAGTGGTGGTCCATCTGCTTAGGTGTCACATTTTAGCAAAAATATCAGCATGTTGTGGATCCGTAAGATTGTAAGCATGAAACTTTCTTTTGTACTCCTGTAAAAGTACAGCTGTTTTATTGAGTTTGGAGAAGTAAGATTTTTTAGAGTCCTTGGAAGTGCCTGTATTTGTCAGAATTTTACATTCAGCTAAAAACCAAAGGTGGCCAATTTTTCCTCCAATTTGAATCCATGGATATTTAGAGGGAGCAAAAGTGACAGCATCTGAATATTGTTTGTATGAGCAACAGTCAGATACTTCTGCCTCTATGCTAAATGTATTAGATCCTGCTTGATTCCTTTGCTCTGACATCTAGCTGGTGAAATCAGGCTGACTAGTTTCTCTCTGAGGTCACATCAAGAAATAGTATTTGCTGAGTTTGATATGAAATCATCCTGGTTATCAGAACATCAAGCCCTAAGTGGTTAAAAATATCAGCAGAGACCTGCTAGCTGAGGCAGTCTTGTAGTCATTCCTGAAGGGAACTATTCCCACCATAGTTATCTCGAAACAGAATTATAAATCTTCAAAGTTATCATTTATTATGGAAACAAAACTAATACCTTGAAAACAGCAGTTGTAAAGAGAATTTCAACTGTGAGTTGAAAAATGTTACTTGTTATATTTTGAGTGATTCTTTACATTGCTTTAATCATATTTTGCCTCTTGATATGAGCTTCATTTAAAAATACGGAGCTTACAGGTGAGATCAACTCTGGATTTTTTTGAACCTCATCAGAGGTTGTAATTTTGAAACAAATTGGTGATAGGTAGCACAGGTGTAATTAATTTTAACTCCAGAAGATGCAGTCTCTAAGTACCATTGAAACATATTACACTGCCATTATTATGACAATAACAAGCTTTAATTGATTGTCACTTTAAATTTTGGCCATGTTGTCCAGCAGCACTAAAAGAAATCCTCTTGTGTTTAAAAATATTCAGCAGCAGCAGCTGTTGCGTTACCCGTGTGGAAAAAAAACCCACAAAGCACCTGACAAGAAGAGGTTTAGATGCTGGATTTTGGGTTTAAACTTGTTCTTTTATTTGTTGGATAAAGGCACAAGAGGGTTTATTTTCAAAACTTGTGTAAATTAATGAAATTTTAACTTAATGGTATAAAGTGCTTTTGAATATTTTTAGCCATTATCACAGAAAGGAAACTGTCTAGGAGTAGCACAAACTGAATTTAATGTAATGCCTTCCCTAGATTTTGCTGTTCATGCCTACTGTTGCTGCTGGGCTAGCTCATAAATGCCTTCTTCCATAAGACTGATGGAAAAGAAGATGCTTTGCAGCTTACATTTAAGAAAAGTGTCTTCTGGTCTCTTTTTGGTGTATTTTCCATTTTGTCATATATATACTGCTAACCTGCATGTCCCAAATCCATCCTGTTTTAACTTGCACTCTTGCAGTACTGTTTTGTACAGTCCAATGCTCTTCTTGTCTCACAGAAGTATTTGCTTTTACTACAAACCTAAATAGCTTACAGTACAAGTCTGCAGCACCAACATTTTCTGTTGTTTCAGATTCTTCAGAATGAACCTTTTCTGGATGCTGGCAGTAGCAATATACTAGGAAGGTGATTAATGCTGTAAGAATTTTTTACAGCTGGCAGTTACTGTTAGTCTGGATGTCCCACCCCATATTTCACCCTCTTGTTCAGTTCAGTGGGCTGTTAAACATTCTGAAAGTAAGACACGTGTAACATTTGGATAATTTGAATTCTGATTCACATAGAGCCTCAAGCCGATAGATATGTAACATTGTACAACACTGATGAAAATGCTTCCCCTTGCAATGCAAAGATGTAAAACTGCTACATGTCTTATGGATAGAGGTTTTAGCTTGCAAAAGAGTCGTATGAGGGCATTAAGAAGCACATCTGCCTGGTCACTGGAAACCACAGATGATCAGAAGTTTTAAGATACTGCTGGTAGATTTTAGTTGTGTTGAAGGAGAGGAGACTGCCCCCCCCCCCAAAAAAACCAAACAAAAACAAACAAAACAAAAAGGCACAGCGGTTGTAGTCTAAATAATGTTAGCTCAAGTTTTTAAAAAAAGTAAAAAATGGCCTGACATTCATGAGCTAGCAAGCAGTAAAAGACCAGAAAGCCCTTGCTGTGAAACAGAAAATAGAATGCCATTCTTCATCTTCATGGGCCCCTTCTCTCCCTTCCACTACCTGCTTTCTCAGGCATGGGAAACGACATACTAATCACATACATAGGCATTGGAAAGTCCAGGTTGTAGGGAGCATCATGGCTCTGTGCAAAAATACCTAAGCCTTCTCTAAATGACCCAGAGTATTTTGTATGTGTGTCTGTGTCTGTGTAAACTGAAGCGGGGTGGGGTCCAAAGTGGCAATGCTAATGCCATCACATCCCAACAGCAGAATTGGCCAGGGCAGACTGAGAAATGGCAAAGGTGCCTTAGCTGCCTCATGAGACGACAATCAGAAGACTAATGACCTCAAGGGTGTGCTTGGCTATGGTGGGTCTTCACACACCTCCCCAGGGAAACAGTGTGCTCAGTTACCTCTCTGAAATGCCTGTACACTAACGCATGCAGCATGAAGAATAAACAGAAGGAACTAGAGATTTGTGTGTGGTCACAGAACCATGATTTGATTGCAATTACAGAGACATGGTGGGATAGCTCACATGACTGGGATGCTGTCATGGATGGCTACAGGCTTTTTTGGGAAAGACAGACTAACAAGCTGAGGTAGGGAAGTTCCTTTTTATGCAAGGGAGCAGTTGGAATCTATCAAGCTCTGCCTAGGGATGGAGGAAGGAAAAAATTGAGAGGTTATGGGTGAACATCAGGGGGTGGGCAGATACGGGTGACACTCTTGTGCGCATTTGCTACAGGCCACCTGACGAGGAAGAGGAAGGTGACAAAGCCTTCTCCAGACATCTGGAAATAGCTTCACAATTGCAGGCCCTGGTTCTCATGGGGAACTTCAAATACCCTGATGTTTGCTGGAAAAGCAACACAGTGAGGTGCACACAATCCAGGAGGTTCCTGCAGAGCATTGAGGATAACTTTTAGACGCAGGTGGTAGAGGAACCAGTGAGGTGAGATGTGCTGCTGAACCTTACACTAATGAACAAGGAATGGCTGGTTGAGGATGTGAGGGTTGGGGGAAGCCTTGGCCAGTGACCATAAGATGGTGGAGTTCAGGATCCTGCATGGTAGAAGCAGGGCAACAGGTAGGATTACAATCCTGGACTTCAGGAGAGCCAACTTTGGCCTCTTCAGAGACCTGCTATGAGGAATCCCATGGGCTAGGGCTCGAGAAGGTGGGGAGGACCAAGAGCTGGTCAATATTCAAGTACCACTTCCACCAAGCTTAAGATTGGTGCATCCCTGTGAGGAAGAAGTCAAACAAGGGAGCCAGGAGACCCACATGGATGAGCAAAAAGCTTCCAGAAAAACTCAAATGGAAGAATGAGGTTTACAGTATGTGAAAAAAGGGACTGGCCACTTGGGAGGAATATAGCAATATTGTCAGGGTATGGAGAGTTGCACTGAGGAAGGCCAAGGCCCACTTGGAACTAAATCTTGCAAGGGATGTCAAAGATAACAAGAAGGGCTTCTTCAAATACATCAGTAGTAAAAGAAAGACTGGAGAAACTGAGCCTGCTGCTGAACGAGGTGGGTGCCCTGGCGATGCATGATGCAGAGAAGGCACAGTTTCTGAATGCCTTCTTTGCTTCAGCCTTTACTGCTAAGGTTGGCCCTCAGGCATCCCAGCCCCCAGAGGTGAGGAAGAACATCTGGACAAAGGGAGACTTGCCATTGATTGAGGAGGATTGGATTAGGGATCATTTAGTCAAACTGGATCCTCGCAAATCCATGGGCCCCTGTAGGATGCACCCATGAGTGCTGAAGGTGCTGGTGGATGCTGTCACTAAGGCATTCTCCATCATCTTTGAAAGGTCATAGAGGACAGGACAGGTGCCCGAGGACTGTAGGGTAACCAATGTCACTCCAGTCTTCAAAGAGGGCAAGGAGGAGGACCTGGGAAAATATAGGCCAGTCGGCCTCATGTCCGTCCCTGGAAAGGTCATGGGACAGTTCATTCTGGAGGTCATCTCTAGGCATGCAGAGGCGAAGGTTATCAGAAGTAGTCAAGCAGCTCCGCTGAGAAGGACCTAGGAATGCTGGTGGACAGCAAGTTGACTTGGAGCATCTGTTGTACAAGAAGTGGCCTAGAGTGCTGGGACTGTTCAGCTTGGAGAAGAGGCTTAAGGGGATCTTTCCATGTGTATAAATACAGTGGGGGTACGATGGGAGTAAAGAAGATGGATCCAGACTCTTCTCAGAGGTGCCCACTGAAAGGACAAGAGGCAAAGAGCACAAATTGAGATACAAGAAATTCCTTGTAGACATTAAAAAGACCTCACCACAAGGGTGGCACGGTAGAAAAGGTTGCCCAGAGGGGATGTAGAGGCCATCCATGGAGATATTCAAAACCCATCTGGGCATGGGCCTGAGCAGCCTGCTCTGGATGACCCTCTGTGAGCCCCAGAGTTGGACTGTGTAATCTCAACCATGTTGTGATTCTGTGAACTTCTGAACAGCTTTAATTCTGCCTTAGTTTAGGTGACACTGCATTGCCCATGTGTTTGTTTGTCTAAATAATACTGCCTATTTTGAAGTTCTGTCAGCAGCTTAACGAAATATGACCTGGTATTGTATGCAGTCAGGTAGTGTTTATCCATGACACTTCAAAATTTCCTGTTCCTGTTCTGCAAAGTGGTGGAAGGACTTTCTGTACTCTTCCAGTTTACTACACATGGTGTGGTATGGAAATACAGTTAGCCTGGAACAAAAAAATGCAACACAAACAAGCTAGGAAGAAAACTGAAAATACAGATGGAGTCAAATGCAGAAGACAGAAAAATAAATATAAGACACTCAAATTTATGGGTAGATGGCACAATTTTTCAGTCATTGGTAGTCAGTGTTAACTCTGTGCAGGTGTTACTTTGCAATGAGTGGCACAGAGTTGTCAAAGACAAGTTTTGAATATTGTTGACCAACGATTATGTTGGTTTCGTTTTGGCAGTAATATAAAATTGATAGACTATTTTATTCCCCCAAACCATATTACAGCTAGGCCAGTAATGTGTATGTAGAAGCTTAAATATCAGCAAGTTGTAGACTCTAATCCATGTAATGAGTTCTGCATGCTGATTGTGTTCAAGTCTTGTTATTAGTAAAGGAATAGATTTTCCACATGTGATTAATGGTTTTGCAAGCCTCAGATTGTGGCTGCCTAAAATCAGAAAAAATAAACAAGGTTATCTATCTCTTCCTTTTACAAAAGGTTATAGTAATTTATAACTACTGGGAAGTCCTGATTTGGAACAGTGTTTTCCATAATACTAAGAACTTTAAACTGTCGGTTATCTAAGTTATTTTAATAGCCATTATACTGAAACAGATGAAGGACTGTGGAGGAAAAAAAAAGAAAAAGTTGTAATTTTTTTTTGAAATTTAACCCAAAGAACATCCAATCTGGATGATTAGCAACAACAAATACATCATGTTTCATTAGTTGTACTATCAGTGAGTGTATCTCAAGTCCTATGATGGAAATTCTCATGAGTGAACTTTACAGACTTCAGAAAACTCATTAGAAATCTCGAGTAAAATTTTTCTTCAGTTTCAAGTTGTTCCAAGACAGGCTTGTGAAATTGCAGAGTGTATGAAAAGTTAAATTTTTATTTTGTTACCTTTGAAGTATTGTAAACAATACTCTTAAATAGAATGTGTAGGTTACTTGGGCATGATATATCCCACAGTTTAAAATTTTTATTAGTCTCACAAAAGTCGCTATTGACAGTGGACTGTGCTAGGTTTTAATCTTTAAATGTATTTTAAATTACATTTCTTTTCATATTCTCACTGAGTATCTAAAACAGTATTTAAAGAAAAAGTTAAACCATGCCCACAAAGTATACCATTACATTTACCACATCATTTAGCATTTCCTGAAAGTCTGTAGAAAGGGAGAAAATTGTGGAACAGAAAACCACCATTATGGTTATTCGTTTTGATAATTACCGTTATTTTAAAGAGATTTTGTAGAGTGTTTCTGTCTAGTGAACATCTTCCATAAATTGTTACTTTTTCCTTGCCTTAGAGTACTTCTTGTGATCTGACACAAATTTTAAGCTTGACACCTAAGTCAGAGGGGTTTTTTGAGTATCCAAACCCCCAGTGTATAAGATTATGTGCTCTTCTCACTCATCAGCATAGCACCGGTCCCTGGACTGGATTGCCCATGGTGGAAGCCACCACCTTCACCTCATTCCCAGCCTTTGTTGACCTTGAGATTGAGTTACCAGAAACTGAAGTTCAGAAGGGGCAGCCTGTCAAAATCATAGACAGCCTGATGCTATTAGGCCACTTAAAGACTATTTTGGAAGGAATTCAAGTAAAAAAATCAGAGGCTTGAATTACTAGCCAGATATGGCATTTTAAAGTCTGAAATGGGGGTTCAAATTAATCCCCAGAGTAGCAGCAGCTTCCTTACCATCTTTGGATTATTCGTTTCTGGGTAAATAAATGGCAGTGTAGCAAAACCACTGTATCACTTTAGGCATTAATTGCCTGAATTCTTATGAAGAAGCAGAGTGAAATATTAATGTCTTAGGAGGGAGCTTAGATCTTTTTCACAATTGTACTACCTAGGAACTTTATTTTTGTAAGAAAGGTAAAGTTCTGTGTGACCATGGAAACGGAACTACTGTGAACATCAGGCCGATTTCTCCCTTTACATAATTTTTGGCAGAGATGTTCAAACCATTGTGAAAAGCTCCAGATGCCACACAGATCATCAAAATAAATTACATTCAAATATATTAATATATATGTTGAATAAAAAAATTAATTTCCAGGTTGTCCATATATTTCACAATGATTAATGGGTATTTCAGAAATATAAAGTGCTGTCTTCTTCATAGAGTTGTGAACACAGGCATGTCTTGCATGATTAATGGATTCCTGCCAGAAACTCCTGGAGGAAGACCCTCCAGTAAACACATTTCCAGTGCATCAGGTTGTGGTTCTTCTTCAGATGGTCCTCCTACATTTAACTGCGTTTTGTGTGATTAAAGGCTTTACTTGTCTATTCCAGTAAACTTGCCTAGTTCATCTTCACATAGACTTGCAGCTTAACTTGGAGGAAAAAAAGGCTTCTGCCAGTATAATTTATCCAAATTCAAGATAAATCAATGGTTTTTCATAAGCTGGATGACCCCTGGGAAGCTGCATAGTGAGTCCTTGTGAGGAGCAAGCCTGAGGAAAAATGATAAGCATGTGGGAGGTGGGAGAGAACTTCTTGCCAGCCAGGCTTGTGAGAGTGGTGGAGAATGAATGCTGACTACAGGCAGCTTGAAGCTGTGTGTGGTAGCCTGAAAGAGAGCCAGCAGAGAAGTAGCAAAGGGATCAAGAAGCAGAGAGCAAGAACATGAGAGATAGAGGGATTGAGGGGTGTAAGGAGAGCATGACAGAGGAGAAGTTGGGCAATAAGAGTAATGCAGCAGGAGACAGAGCAAAAATATATTGCTCTGCAAAGTCCTCTGCTTTACTTATCACCCAGCACATCAGAGACTTGCAAGGCTCACCAGTCCCATTGCCAGTGCTCCTCTACGAGCCAGAAGTTCCATTGTAAAGTTCCTCTTGGATTTTGGCTGCTTTTGTGCAAGGTTTTTACGTTGGATCATACTATGCAGAGGGTCACCAAGTCCAAGTGTACTTCTTGAGCCTCCTGGTGTCATTAACTACTGTGGACATTGGCAAGTTGGAAGGAATTGAAACTGTGACTGTAGAGTCTTCTTATGCCTCTCTTCTTATTTTGCCTTCTTGGTTGTTCCACAGCAGTTTGTTATAGCTCTTGTCCTCCTTTGTGCAGGCTGAAGTTATTGGTCCTTCGGAGGAATATTTTTTGAGATTGTATCTCCTTGAGTTGGAAGTCAAATAAGCAGACATTTTCCATTTTCACCAAGTTCTTAATAAATGCATTGGTGCATGAATATTATTGAGACAGTCTGTAATTAAAATCTTTGAGAAGCTTCTTTTTATCTATACAGTAGTCAAGTTGGAATTACTTTTCATTAGCCTGTTTTTCTGCTTAGCTGTGATTCACCAGGTTCTAGAATCCTTGCTTTTTTCTTTCTGTGCTACAGTGGTGTATTCAGTGTCAGATATCTGAGCAAGAATAAATCTGAAGTAGGATGTCATGTGTTGTCCAAGAAGTACTCTTTCATTTAATGCAGAAAAATAGTAAGAATGAGAATTTGGGCGTAGCTCTTTCATTTCAGTTGACAGGTAATACCCTCCCACTGAGACTGCACATGCAGGTAGTTGATTATATTGCTCTGGGTTGATGTAATCACCGCCCTTACCTCAAGTATCAGACTTTTGCATAGTGCTTCTTAAACTACAAAGAAAAACTTTGACTTAAAATTGCAGGATTTCAGCAAGCTTTTGCGGCTTTGTATTAATTCTCTTCAGTGGTGTTTGAAGGACCCTAAGAAAGGACATTGGGTGAATACAAAGAAGGTTCATCTCATGCTTTAGAGAAATAGAAGACCAAATTATTTTTGTGATTGCAGTAACCGGAAGGAGCTTTATCTTGTGATCGGACAGGCAAACCATATGTTTCTGAGCTAGATTCATAGATTTTCTTACTGACTCATTTTGCAGTACTGGGCAAAGCAACTAATTCCACATGTATAACCAAAACAAATCCAGTCTTCAGATATGAGAAAATTTTAGTTTAAAACACCTCAATATTCATTATATCCCTATGAAAATGAATGTGATTTTTAATTTAAGGTAAGGTGTTCCTCTATGTGGGTGTGTGCACACATAAAAACAATCAGTGGTATTGCTGGGGGAGACCAGAGACCTGCCTGTCCTGAGCATCCCTCTGAGCAAACGCTAAGGGTGAAGGAGTCTGGCATGCTCCTGCCGCAGGAAGGGAGGTTGCGGGTCCCTGGGGCTGCAGAGGCTGGGAGCTGTGCCAGCTCATCCAAGGAGCTCTGATCAAAGCAGGCTGCGAAGCTCGCTTGTTGGAGGGATCAAGTAAGGCCAGGGTGGAAAGATAGCACGAGATATTTGACTTAAATACTAGAATCACATTATAGATCTGGAGTAAATGACCAGGCTGTGTTCGTGGCCAAGTTCCATCCATGCCATTGCTGCTACACTTCACCTTCATGTTGTTCTTAGTTTGCATCCCATTTTAAATTTGACTGGAAGTACCATGAAGATGTAAAATTCTGTGCTTATGCAATGAAGTTGTAATAAAACATAGTCTTTAATATAGAATTACAGTGAACATCTCCTTATAGGGAATTTTCTCTGAAGAGATACAGTCGCCGTTAAAACTCTTCAGCTTTTGTTTTCTTTTACCTAAAGATTTTTAACTTAGTGCAGCAAATGCTTAATACTCTGTAATAAATGTACAGCATTCAGGTCCAGAAATGAATCAGAATAATGTATCCATTTGAAATCTCTGGAAAATTAGCCAAAGGCTAGCATGAACACTCAGATTCTTCTCAAAAAGCATTTTGTGATTTTCAATAACTTGGTGTTGTCCTTCTGTGATTCACCATTCGTCTTCATATTTGCTTGAAGATTTTATAACTTCATATATTAACAAAATACAAAATTTAAATATATTTTTTAACACTATTTAATAATTTGTTTCAAAAAAACTAGGCTGTTTTTAGTTCTGTTCGATGGCACCCATGCTTAGCATGATGTATGAAGTGGCAAAGAATTTAACTTATCTCTACTATTAAGGGAAATATGGTTGCTAGTATAATTTGGATCTAGCAAAATGCGGTATACCTTTGGGATAGACTGGTTTCCATGACAACATTTTCTTTTGTATTTTTAAGGCTAGAAATGATGGGCAGAAGCCGGTTTATTCAGCAGTGATTAGGTCAGTCTTTGGTTTTGGGGAAATAACAAATGCAGCCACATCTGAATGTCAAAATAAATGTTAGCTCTTTCTGGCTACCTGGCAGCCTTACAGGTGTACAGCTTTATTGCAAATACCTAAGTAGAAGCAGAAATGCTTTCATTTCTTAGAAATTTTATGTAAGAGCAATTTAAAAAGCAACATTATTTAGATTCTGTAAAAACTGATGCTCATACAAAATATTATCCCTAATTATAATGCTTAAAATCTGTTTTAAAATTGTATTATGATTTCATAAAATAACCATACTGTGAAAAATGCTCAGTTTGCCAAATATCCATGTAGGCTTCCTTTGTGCGTGTGAAACAGTACCTTTCTTTTACGCTCTTTTAGGAATCCTACCTGTGCTGGAGAACCACAGTTTGTTGTTAAGTTATCGTGGAGGACATTGCTTGATGAGAAATGCAGTGTTCCTGTGAGAAATCCTGTTAATCAGAATCATCACCATAACAGTTTTTGGTTTTAGCCATTAGCACAGCCAGTACAACAGGAATGCTTATCTTGAATCAGAAGGTTAAATCCCAGGAAACGAGCTGCAGTAGACAGGTAGGTTGGAAGGGCCCAAAATTAAGAGGAACTGGTTAACTATTGGCACTTCTTTTGCATTGATTATAATTTAGCTTGGAAACAAATTGATAATCTCTTCTTTTTCCAGCTCTGTGCTCTAGAGGAGCACAATCAATCTTTTCAATGCAACATCTCAGGTCAAGCAGCTCTGGATACCACAGTTCCGTTAGAGTACAGTGTGAGCCTCTGCTTTTAATTTCAAAAATCATAATGACCCATATTTATTTTTAATCTTTGCTCGTCTTCTGAGGCCTGCAAATTGTTTCCATAACCTTTCAAAGGCAGCATACACAGATATTGGGGGGGGGGAGGTAATGCAAATTCTCCCAAATCTTTGCAACTCAGTTGATATATTTCTCCCTGTGAATGTGAGATTCCCATTGTTAATGAGATCTCCATGTAGAAGATGATGAAATTAGGTGTTTTCTCACATAGCTGTAAAATAGAGTAAATATAATTGTGCAAGTGAACTCATTTCATGGGAGTAGCATAGTAATGTTATACATCAGTTTAGAGCTGGAGAGTTGCTTTGCCATATTTCAGAAGACTTCCATCTAGTTTGGTTACAAAGCCATAATTTCTACAGCTACCGAAAGGGTACACCACATATACCAGAATGACCCCGCAGACTGTTATTTTACAAGACTCATTTGTGTAGAAAACAATTTTCTCTTGGGTATTCCTTAGCAATTATGAAGGCTCTTCAGATTTTGTCAAGGGTTGTATGATTTCAGCCTCTTTCTTTTTTTTTTTTTATTTGTTTGCAGAAGATGTGAATTGCAGGCATGCTTTTAATAATGCTTGTATCTTTGAGATTTAATAGAATATGTCACTGATTTTTGTACTTGTTCCCATACAGCCATTAGCATAGCACCTAAGCTGTGAGGTGTGTGTTATAGCTAATGTTTTAGCATCATATGAGGCCCTTATTTTAGCTATTTATCAGGGAGTCATGTGCTTTCACATACTTCTGCAGGCTTTGAGGAATAAAGGTGGTAGGTGATAACTGAAAGCTCATTTTTTAAATAATGTAAAAATAATACGTTTTCTAATTCTCTTTTTGGACTTGCTTTGCATAACTTCATATTCATACCTGTTCAGTTAAGGACTTAAACATGTCTTTAAATTAAACAGCTAAATTAAGCTTAATTATGAAGAAAAGGCACTATTGGTGATGTAATAATCTTGGGCATGCTTATACTTTTCTTTGTCCTCTGTATTTTATACCTCCAGGGAGTTCTTCCTACCTTCCTGTCTTTGGAATTGGTTAAGAACTTTCTATTTCATCTTACTTTCAAGCTTATGTAAACTTCATACCTCCACAATACTTTTCTGGAAAATGTTTTCATTCACTAGCTGGTTTCTCTCTTCTCTGTTTAGATCCTTGTAACACATCATAATAACATCGTGGAATTGGGACTTTGCTCTGCCGGATTCTTCTTAAAAAAGGATGTTTTAATATTTATTTCAATTTTCAACTCAAACTATTGCCTTTCTTCAGTGAACTTTTTTGAAAATTTTTTTTTTAAAAGTAATACCACAATGAGTACTAGCTAATAACTTGCACCCATAGCAATAGGCACACCTTAGCAGTGGATAAGGTGTTTCTGGGGTACATTCATTACTCATGCAGCTAAGAAGGTGTCAGAAGTGGCAGACAGGTTGGCTTAAACCAAGCTGATTTTATCCGACTAGCCCTAGTCACTTCATGATTTTATCAGCCCGATTAGAATTGTTGTAATTGGGGTAAGTTGATGCAAAATATTTGCAAACATTGAAAAATTCAGACTATGAGCTTATATAGTATTTTCTAGAGATTTACTCAATCCTTTTCCCTTCTGCCATGTAGTAATACAGGTGTGGTGGTTCTACAGCCATGCATGTATCATACTTAAGTACTGAGTGTTGATGTATGCATGGCTTCCATAACTACAGGCTGCTTGAAACACATGCTATACTGCCTCTTGCTTTGCTTTAAGCAAAAGTTACAGGAAATAACTGAATTCTGCAGTTTGTCTGATGAAAGGGCCATGTCCTTCCTGGTCGTTGAAACACCCAGCTTTTTAGGTTTTGAGCCCTGGTCACCGTGGTAGTCTTCAAAGTTTGAAGTGAGTGGAGTTTCAGTGAAATCCTTTGAAAAAGAAATACTGAAATAACCAACTCTTTAGGAAGTAACATAAAAATAATCTTATCAAACAAACAGCCTTATCTTTGTTTCTGAGCTTGGATTCAGACTTCTGAGCTGGACAGCCAGCCCTGGAATATCTTTGTGAGGCCAACAAGCATACTTTCTACTCATGCGTCTATTTGATATATTTCTTTTCAAAGTTTAGCAAAAAATCATCTCTTTTCAAAACTCTACTTGAATTGTACCCGTTACCCAAGGAAACTCTGGAAGTACTGTTTCTTTTAGCATTGACCACATTTTTACTCTTCTGCATAAGATGATGGCTGTTCATGTAGAATTGACTTAATTTTTTTTTTAACTGATATCACATGGTGAATTGGAGATACCTTTTGAAACTAGTAGGAGTCATTGTGCAGTGCTTAATTTGTTTTAATGTGTGTCTGTTGTAACTTCAATATTGAGCACAAATTAATACAAGATCTTGCTAATTGAGATGAGTTAATATACATGGGCACAAAATGAAATACAGGAAATACCATTTAGTCATCACAAAAAACCTGTTTTACTGTTGCAGTAGTCAAGACACTGGAACAGGTTCCCCAGGGAGACTGTGGAGCCTCCATTCTTGGAGATAGTCAAAACCTGGCTGGACCCAGTCCTGCTGTAGTCAGTTCTGCGGTGAGCAAAGGGGTTGGTCTAGGCTTAGTAAGAACTCAGCTTGTTAAGTGTGTTGTAGAAGTTCACGGGATTACAGTAGTCATTGTGCACTGGCCATATTCTTTTCTTTGCTAATTCTGCCCTCTTTGAGGTAGTGACAACTGCCTTGAGATACCTTTTGCCCTGTGAATTATCTGCCTGAATACATGTTTTGTTCTAATTTGCTGGAAATCAGTAAAAATTAAGCATGACTTAAGCACTGACCATCTCCACTAAAGCAGGCTGAATAGCAACGTGTTCACGTATTCTTCTGTGGGTCTCAGTTGAATAGCACGTTAGTTGACTGCCTCTCCTAGAAGAGAAAGGGTATCTGTTGTGGAGATCAACCAGAGCCATATTTTGGTAAAATCCTGCTTTGTCTTTCTATCTTTTCATTATAATCCTTGAAGTTTATCCCTTAATCCTCTCAAATGAGGCTACTTCCAAGTTTCTTGAACAAAAATCTGGAGAAGTCACTGTGGGATGTGCAGTGTCTTTTAATGCTCACGAAGACCTTCATGTCCTCATTGATTCTGCAGAGAGAGCCCTTAAGGGTTGACGGTGCTCAAAGCTGGGAATGGCCACAGGTGTCAGCCTGTCCAACTGAAGGTACCTTTTATGGTGTAAAGATACATGGTACAGCGATTTTATTCCTTCCACGAGCAAAGACTTCAAGCAAATGTCTTTGAAACAAATATGATCTTTAAAGCTCTCTTGAAACCCAGGAGCTTGTTGTGAAAGGAAATCTTTCTGAACTTGCTATGAAACCACCACAGGTAAGAACTACTGCTTAGGGGCCTGTGGAGGTCTGTCACAGACAGATTAACATTTGTTAAAACTAGAAGAAAAGTTAGACCAAGATGTGAACCTGCTGAACTGAAAATGTTTCTGTAAGGCAATGTGGAGTCCCTCCTTGGACCTTTCTAGAATTACCTCTTAAGCTTTTAATTTTATTCACTGACTTCAGTGAAAATAAAATAAATAACTCTCACTCAGGATTGGTTGTTTTCTGTTGTCAGTTTTGTCTGCATAGGACTTGTAACCTTGGTAACTAAGTGACTTGTAAGTCATAAATTAAATAATTTTAGAGTAAGAAGTTCCTTTTCCAATATAACTTAGTTTTGAATGAAATTGACTGAAATCCTATTATGTGAGATTTAGCTGGCACAGATGTGAGAACTATGGATGGCCCTGAGGGTATTCTCTTCCCTCAAATGCTGGGAAGGTTTTGACTTTTCAAGTTGCTCCATTTCTTAGGAAGAACTTCGCTTTAAGCCTTTTTTTTAGCCCCTTTCTTACCAAGCAGCACAAAAAGTCCAGCCGTACATATTTGTATTTACATGGTGTGTGCATTTACTCCACCTCTCTCCTGTGTCAGCTACCATGACATGTGGTAGTATGGTAATTACGGAGCTTTTGGTTTTGTCCTTGCTGAATAAAAGAAATTATTTTCTGTCTGTGGTATAGATATTTTTTCTATTGTATCTGTGATCCCTAGCAATTTTTTTTTAAGACATGTAAGTGATGTCCCACCCTTAACGCTTCCTTTCCTGCTGCTGAGGGAAGAGGAAGGAGTTGACAATTTACACACAAGGCCTCTTCGGTCCCCAGAGAAGTTATGTCCTGCTTGGTCTGTTTTTTTTTTTTTGTGCATACAGACTGCTGATTTATATTAAGATACTCCTCATTGTTATTACTGCACCAAAGACACCATTATTTATTTAAATACATAATGGATGTGCAAGGTTGTGGCTGTTAGAAACATGTAATTACAAGGTGACTTTTGAGGGAACCTTGGATTACTGTTTTTGAAAATATGTCAAGAAAGGCTTTAATTTCACTGTCATGATAGTTTTTTGTTGTGTTTTTGTTTGTTTGTTTGGTTTTTGTTTGGGTTTGTATTTTGTTAAACCTTGGATAGCCATTGTTAGAATAGCCATTGCTGTAAAGCTGCAATAGCCGTTACTATTATGTGCCACTGCCTTCTAGTACTGTGATCGATTTAGCTTTGAAAAAACCCTGTAAAAACAGAGAATGTTAGTTTTAAATGTTAGGATTTTCTGTTTCAGTTACATTATCTAAAGTCTTGACTGCAGTAGTTAACCTCAATTTGACTCAATTCTTCAGGACCGTTAGAGCTCTTAGTTCTAGAAATCCAGTTCAAAAGGTTTTTGCTGTATCATATGAATCCGAGGCAGTGATTTAGTGCTACATGAATGTTCTGTTTCTGCCTTACAAAGGAGTTAAAGTGCTACAGATGAGGTGGGTCTCCCCTGAGAGGGGGCAACCTATGAGGGGCAACCTGAAAATAATTTTAAATATTTTCTGAGCTTTGATGAAGTCACTGTGCAGTCTTTTTCTATCTTCTGAAGTAAAAACAGTGTACTCAGAAATTCAGAAATCCAAAACTGCCAGCTCTGGAGTTCAAAATATACAATGGGAATGAAACATTACTATCTTTAGGCTTGGTGTGGGAGGCATTCTTTGAATATTTGCATCTTAATTTCAAAGATGTTGAATACCTTAAAGATAAATAGATTTCTGTGCCCAGCATTTTAGAGATCTCCAGGTGAAAAGAAACTTGCTCTTCATATGGATATTAAGTGATAAGGTCAGTGTAATATGCCAAAGGCGAAAAATCTTACAGAATTCAAGTGGATTTTGAATCAGTTCTGATTTTTTTTTTTTAGCATACTGGAGCAACTTTCTCAACAAAAAGCGTGACGGGGCACATGAAAGGAGTGATAATATAAGGGTGTGAGAGTAATTACTGGTTTATTACTGCATTATTAGGAAGGCCTTTCTTTCCAGGGAGGGGAAAAAAATCAGAATAAAGTTTTCTTGCTATGTTTGGTTCTCATCTTTAAAATACTTACAATTTAGCTGTATCTAGGGATGCAGAGTTAATGTTTGGGCCCCAGAATTTATGTTTGTTCTCTGTAGTAGAGAGGTAAGTGCATGGTGTTTTGAACTGGGGCTAGAAGGCTCGGAGCATCACCTGCAGGTAAAATAGAGGGCTGTCCCCGGGAGAATACAGTAGTTTTAAAATGCCCACTGCTTAAACACCTTTCTAATCTTGGGATGATCTTTAGTCCCTTTTGCTGGCTTTGGAACATGTTATCAGGAAAAAACCCAAAACAAAACCAAACAAAAAAACCCAGAAACTGAATGGTTTAGTATGCTCGTGTTTTAATGTCATGTTTATTGGCTTTTAAATGAAGCAAAAATGGTTGTTGAGTAGTGGGGTGATGATTCGGGGGTTTGTGTGAGGTTTAGATTTTGTTTTGCTTACCTCCAACTGATAAGAAAAATTGTGGCAAAACGTTCTGTGTATTTACAGTTTACGCTGATATTAGGACAATATGTTGGTATCAGAAACCACAGATGTAGAGGCTCTGTTATGTAGGAAGCTGCAAACTGTTAGATGTTTGGCAGGTGATTAATGACAAGCTTTCTGAAGAGTGTGAAAACCTGTGCTCAGCAAGATATATTAACACACAAAGTTAGAGTATATAAAGTTTTGAGTATTTCAGACATTAAATAAGCAATCAGTTTTGGGGGGGAAATGATACTTTTTGGTTAATTTAGTGTTAATTCCTTGCAGAGTTATTCTGCTTTTTTATGAAATTGGCAAGTGCTGAAATTTAACCATTCACTAACAATTTCTGGAGAGTAAGAGACACAAAAGATTGTATGCATCTATGTACTATTTGTTTTGCTGGGAGTGATTTTTTGATTTACTTCTGTCCACACCACAGTGTCTGAAGGCATTCTGGTCTGCAGGGCTCCAGCTTAGGTAGGGCCACTGTGAACAAAACCTGGTTAAAACTGACTAGTAGTGTTGGCCACAGTCCAGCTTGTCCTTCTACTTTGTTGAGGAATTCTCTTCAACAATTTAAACTTTGTCGTTAAAAGCACTGTTTAGGTATGCTCAGATTTGTAGCCAAGGGTTGCTAGTTTGGGATGGAAATAATAGCTGTACTTCTTGAATATGTAAACAAATTAGAAAGGAAGCTTTTCTCTTTTTTTGCCTTTTAAGTATTGTACATTAGCATCACTAATACAGTGGTTGTCTGCAATGAGTAGCAAAGGAATTTAATCAATACGGATTAAATGACACATTTTTGTTGTTTTAAACATGGTGTAGAGGCTCGAGTTATTTATCTTTAAAAAGTAAGATCCTGTAATTAAATCTTGAGACTCAACAGGCACTGTGTCATGTTGGCATATTGCCGTGTCTTAATTTCCTTGGAAGACGAAAAGCCAAGTGTCTCAGCTACTGGTGAAATGTTAAGATCCCAGCGTGAGACACACTCTAAAATGTCTTAGTGTGATTATGAAATGGCCCTATTTTATAATATAAGTACAATAAAATAATGCATGTATTGTAACACTAGGAAAAGGATGTGTAAAATTAAAATTATGTAAGCTAAGCTCTTAATTATTTTGTTTTCTACATTTTAGGTGTTGTTTGAAATTAAAACGAACTAAGTGGCACATAAAGTAATTCTGAGCCAGTGTTTAGATACACAAAAAGTTACAGTATACAAATAGTGGGAGAATCTATGGCAAGCAGTTGCTTTCTCCTCATTAACTTTATCTTTTTTTCTGATGGGGACTATATGCTGCTGGGCATATGGCCCAGACAGTGTACCAGTAGGGGCACTTCTATTCCCCATCCATTTTTGCCCACAAGGGTTAGGTTTAAAAATTTTATTTTTTTAGCATCATATTAAATCTCAGCAACTAAATCAGAACAGGTAAAAGGAGTAGTGGATTGAGGAATTGAGAGGAATGTAAAGAAGGCAAGGGAACAAGCAATTTACTGAAAAGAAGAAGAAGTGAGAACAGAATAAGCCAAAGCAGAAAAAGTGGATTTTGCAGGTGGTGTCTTGAAAATACCAGAGAGGAAAGGGGAGAAGAAAGGATAAGGTGCTGTTGTATGTGGACCCTACCCAAAAGGTTGTTGTAGATGGCATGAAACGCCATGTGGCACATGGGCATTTCTCCTGCAAATACACCTGTAGCTTTTACTGGTGGTCGTGCTGAGGTAGTCAAAAAAGTCCAACTCATGCTGGGTAGCTATAAACTCACATATTTTGTGTTTGTGGTCAAACCATTAAGGAAAGGGTACTCCTTTACAGGCAAGGTTTACTCCTGTGGAGATTTTAAATGGGTGCAAAACTTCACTCTTCAGATGGTACTTGCTTACATTGTTGCAGAATCACCTCTTAAATTGCCTACAGTAACTCCATTTTAAAACAAAAACAACATGCCAAGAATGAATTGAAGTAACTACAGTCCAAAATACACTATCTAGATGAACCTCATGGAAAACTTGATGATTTTGAGTTAAGTCTTAATATGATTTCTTTAACATAGATCAACACAAAAATATTTACATTCTGTTCACTGAAAAAGTTATTGCATCTTTTAAAGTGGAATAATGCTGAATGTTAATAACATGGCAGGGTCAGTCATTGAGCCTCCATAAATTTGGTGTTTGGTATTCTGTTTATTTTTCAAGCTTTGGCTAGTTGCCAGATTGGGAAATCCCTCAGTCTAAGGAACATCCAAAATCTGCAAAACAAACCAAACAATAAAAGCCCAGATTTGGGGTTTTATTAAGTGGCCCTGGATTCAAAACAATAAAACCAATGAATATAATAACATGTAAGTAAGTGCATGGAAAACACTCCTTACAAGGAGTTGTTTTATTGCCTGGCATATTCTCCCAGAGGAAGTGATGAAAGCATCGCTACTTTTGAGTCATTTAAAAGCAGAATGGACAAAGCACTCTGGCACAGACATTAGAAGGCAGCGTAATGGTGGTGGTGTTTGAGAGTAGCTGGCCTGGTATTCCTTCTCCGTCCAGAAACTGTGTAGCTTTAATCACATAGCAGGCTCAGCTTCTGGTTACTTACGTACCGCTGTTCTTTATATTAATGTGCTTCTCCTTTATTCAGGAAGTGTCTAATGGCATTTGGGGGAGGGGAAACTCATTAGCTTCCTTCCTGAGTAATATAATTTTTATTTCCTGTTGTAACAGCAGCCTCAGCCAAAAGCAACAGCCTAAGAAGGGGGGTGAGGGAGGGGGGAGGTGGGGAGGGTTGCCTGTACAAACATTTTCATGTCTGAGGTGAAATGCTGGTTACAAGACAGTTTTCAGACCAACAAGCAGTTTTTGCAGGGGTATTTTGAATTTTCTGTCCTCACTGCAGTTTTCTTATTCTTTAATTATGAGGATGGAGGTGGCTTAGAACTGCACTAGACGGACCGTTTGCCTTTACCTTCCATGCCGTCAATCCTAGGCTGCTTTGCCATCAACAACTCTCCTTTGACCTCCGAAGGCAGCTAGTCACCCAAAATACACCTCCTCCTAGGCTACAGGTGTGGTTTCTACAGCTGCTGGTAGGTGCAGAGAGCATTGCTGTCAGTTCCTCATGCCTGGGTCTGAGCAACATCCTTTGCAGCCGGAGGGGAGCTGGTGAAGGGTACCCCATATATGGGCTTTTGAATACACCCCAAGCCTTCCTGCAGGGCCAAGTCTTCTCTTCATGTGCCATATATGGCACAACTTAAATTTGAAAATGTGGAGCTGCATACCCTTGCCTCTTACAATTTTGTCTTGGCTCTATAGTGTAGCAAAACTGCTGGTTTTTGGTTTGGTTTGGTTTGGGTTTTTTTGTAAAACCCTTCTTTTCCCCGAAATAACTCAGACACTCAGAACCAGAGTGCTTGACAAATATCACAGGAACAGGCACTGGTAGAGTTGAGAGTTGTTGAGGATGAGAAGGATTTAACAATGGTTACACTGAGTCAAGTAATAAAGTGCAAGTTGGTTTTTTATGGTCCCTTATCAAGTGCGCGTATATCATTGTCATGCTAAAATTGCATGCTGTTCTGTGCATAACGGAGGATTTTAAAAAATAACTGGAAGGCTGTATAAGTTCATTGCTGTGGCTGATGAAAGTTGTGACAATGTTACCTCAGCCTAAGAAGTTAAACATTTTGTCCGAGCTTGATATTTTATATATTTAAGCCAAGATTTCTGTTACCTTTTCACACAATTACTACTGTGTTTTGAACTGATTTCCACTCTGGAAATTGCAAGTTGATTCATTCAGTGTAGCTGTAGCTAGACATTCACTGACCTGAAATAGTTGTTCTAAATGTGAATCTTGCGATGTATACAGTAGCACACAATACACCACAAACACATGTCCATACAAGGATAACACCAAGCTGGGCCAATAGGAGAAAAAAATAAACTGTTGGTTATCATTCTGCCATGCAAACTCTGTACCTTTCTCTTAGGTTTCAAGGCTGGAGTAGTAATGTTAGGCAGCAGTTGAAATATACTAAGTAGGAATTAAATACTCCTGGCACTTGAAACGTTGTTATCTCGTATCTCTTGAACCAGCTTATTCTCAGGTTATAAAAAAAGTCCCATATTGTTTTCTATGTTCAGCTCATATGTTCTGACAGTTTTTTTGGTGTCCATTAATGTTTGTGATGTTGTCCTAATTCATACCTCCGTGCTGGCATGAAGGGAATAATGGGAAAACAGAAGTGAGAAAAAACTTGCAACAGAACTGTATTTGTTGCTTACAAACTGTGTGATGTGTTTTCTGCACAATATGGGCAGTTTTTAAAATTAAGGTGATGGTCTTGTTACCTGTTTTAAAGAGGTAGTGAATTGAATGGATAGAAAGTAAGGACAGTAGACTTCACTGCATATAATTTTGATTAGCAAAATATTGATGAGAATAATAATCACGGGGAATGAGAAAATTACTCTTTTCTAAAAGGTGGACACTGGAAAGTCACTGTAGGTGCAAGTGTTCACAGTCTGAGTTCCCAAAGCACTTTGATGAAGTGAAGGCACAGTGGTGCACTGCATCGTTGGAGAGTGGTAAGCACAAGGAAAATTAAACGTGGTAGCTGTTCATTTCACATGAACTTGGGGACATGAAGGACATTAAGTATGCAGGTTAGCAGGTTTAAGCTTTGCTGAAGTAATTTGCAAAAGAACCAACACGACCATCCCAGAAATCGGTGTCCTTTTCCTCTTGTCATCTTCTGCAATGTTGAGGCTACTAGGGCAGATTAAGCAGTTAAACGAAGTATTACTGAATTATCCATGGTTACCTGACACTAATTCAGTTTTGTCAGCCTTTGTGTTAAACACGGGTATCCCTCCCAAGGGACCCTCTGTCCACAGAAAGCTGGTTATTTTTGTGAGAACAAAAAGCCCAGAATTGTTTCTAGGGATTCAAAGACTTAGCAGTGGAAGCAAAGAAGAAATGATGGGATAGATGAGCTTTAAAATTCTGTGCCTTGGCTGTTGCTCAGAGGAAATCCCAATAAATGCTGCATTTCCCTTGTTCTGTTAACAAAACACTGCGTGGATGTAAACCCCGTATCTGGCAGCTCAGCCACTGTCTTTTACAAGTGGGTCTTATTTTGTCAAAACTTCCCTCGTTTAAGATTGAATGAAGAAGAATGTCAGCTCTCCAGCACTTACTGTTGTGAATCTTATCAGCAGATAGCAAGAGCTGTATAATTTCCCATCAAAAGTCTGTATTGCCACTGCCAGCTTCCCCAACAGTATAGGCTAGTTACCTGATAAAAGGGGCACTGCTAGAGTGCTTCTTTTCTTCAGCAGTTTGTAGCTTATGTTATCCTCAGGTAGCACAGTACTTGGGACCAGCCAGCTCTCTATAATTAACCAACTTGCCTGAGAAATTGTGGGGTTTTCTTTATCAGAGAGAGGAGAAATAGTGTCGTAGAAGGATGCACTGGAGTCAGGATGGAGAGGGAAAATTCCTCTGACTGTTGTAGTTCAGGTAGCTTAGGAAGGGGAGATGGCTTCAATTTTTAAAGTTTTAAATTTTTTTCTCTTAGTTTAGGATGGGGAATAGGCTTCATTTTTTAAATTTCTCTTGTTACCAGCCTGTGTATTACATAGTTCTTAGACTGCTGTGGTTGAACCTAAGCTTAAACTGACTTCTAAAAGCATTATGGACTGGGATATGTTAAGGTGGCACACAGGTGTTTATCTGCTCTCCTCCACTTTAGATAATTTCTTCAATGAGCAGAGCTAAACTGGATGTACCTATACTTTCTTTCCTGCAAACATCTCGGTGTTAGCTGAGGGGAGGGAGCCAGCTTTTTATGTACAGTGAAATCTGGATTGTTGCAACCAATAAGTACTAATATTTATCTCTAGTCTTTTAGGTAGCTTGGACACTGTCGTGAAGCGAAGGTGACCATAACAGTTAGGTTTGCACTCAGATGATTTGATCAGGAGGCGGGGAAATGTTTTGGAACAGAGTTAGGTGACTTGACCTATGTATATAAATAATGTTTTTTATACCTGCTTTACTTTATAAGGTTCGTTCCCCACAGTATGTGCAGCTTCAGTGAAGATACTTATACCGAAAATTCACATTTAAAGCCTATCTATATCTCTATCCAATCTATGCATGTATACATATATAAATGTTTATTACAGGCAAGGTTGGATAGTACCATTTTTTATGACAGATACCTGACTCTTTCCAGCTGCTTATAATTCTGCCATTTTGTGAGGGGAATTTTTCATACTATATTCCTGGTTTTGGCTGATGGTTTTTTATTTTTCACGGGGTGCAATGAAGAATTACATGGTGAAGCAGGAGTTCTGGCCATCAGTCTTAAATCAGCTGGATTTCATCTCTTGTTCCCTGTATAATGTAACTGTCAAGATTGGCATTTTCCGTGTGGGTGACCCAGAGCTCCGGAGAAGGACAGGACCAGCCTGGTGGGATAGCTGGTCATGTAAGTAGAGGGTGTGCGTGGATCGGCATCCCTCCAGGAAAGCAGGTGCCTTGATGCCACTCCTCATGTCCAGGGCTTGCTGGCAGCATGGAGAAAGGGCCATGCCAGTGTTTGTACAGGGACTGCTTGAAATCGTTAATCGAAAAAACAAAAGACTAAGGTTTTAAAAGTGTGTTTAAGAGCCATAGGAGCTAGTTAACCCTAAAAGACTCAAGGTCTCCTTATCACCGCTATTGATTTTCACACCATGGGGTATAAAATAATTGGGTCCCCAAGGGGAAGGAACCTGAGACAACCACTTGGGTTTTACCCTCTTTGCAGTGTGACATGGGTACCCAGCAAGTTTACTCATGGCTGAAGCTGGGACTTTTCCCTCTTCCTTGGGTTCTGGTACCCCATGGGGTAGCATGTCAGGCTCCTAACTGGTGGACTACCCAAGATAACTACTTCATGCCAAATAGTCACCAGCATGAAAATGTTAGGTCTTCATAAGCACAGTACCTAATTCTGTTTTAGCACTTGGAGGTGTTAACTCTGTGCTCAACAAGTCACATTTATCCAAAGATAGATATTCACACAAGATGAGAAAAACGAGATATTTACAGGCTAGCTTTCCATGAGCTTTAACTTTTTCATATTTTTCTTCAAACTGATGATGTCTTTCTCAGACTTGAATATTAAAAATTAAACATGGTGGCTGTTCTTGAAAACTCAAGTTACAGACACATCTCAAGACTCTTTATTTAGTGGACTGTATTTTGTTTTAAATGCAGTGCACCATACATTGGATACAAAGCTTCCGTAAAACTGAAAGTGCTTGAATTCGTAGAGGGTTTTCACAAATGTGAACCTCAGGCTTCGTAAGGCTGGTCTTCCTGCACATCCTTTGTAGATGATGGGGAAAGAAGCACTGCTCCAGAGGATGACTCAGAGCAGCTCTCGCTGTAGTGGCTGTAGATGGAGCCTGAGGAGATGAACCTTACTGGGCTAGTTAGTCTTGCATGGTAGGGAAGTATTCATAAAGGTTTTTTTCAGTGTTGTATGGATATAGAGCTATGCCAGCATATATCTTTAATTTTCAGATGCTTGTTACTTTCTTGAAAATGTTGGCCATGTGCTGATGTTTCTGCTTATGGAATTAACTTCAGGATGTTTAGGGAACAGCTTAGCTCTTAAGAAAGACTGAGAAATATCTGAAAGAATAATAGTATTGTGTGGGGTTTTTTTAATTGCTGTCTCCCAGTGTCTTAAAATGACCACATATGGAATGAAGCATTTATTTTCAGCACCCATATACACAAGAAATATCACTGATTTTAAAGTAATGAAACTCAGGCTAGAGTCTCTAAAGAAAAGCATGTGTTGTGTGATGTACCACTAACTCAGTCAACGATGGAGCTAATGTTCAAAAAATCCAAATAGCTGCTTCAGTATGTTTTGTCTATCAAAATGTGCTGTCAATATTATTGTTCTGAAGTCACATATTTTCATGTTTTAGGACAGAGTAGTAACATTTACAGCACTGTCATGAAAAAGACAGAGATATATCTGTGGTTAGTATTTTGGTAATGTTATTAAAGAGGAGTTTCGTGACATGAATGTCCAGATAAGAAAACCCAAATATACTATTTCTTGAGCAGAGGAGCAGTTTCATGATGCAGTTCAGTTCCTTCTGAAACACCATTTAGTTTTCTGAGTGTATGCTTACTTTCCCTGCCACCTACATATGGAGACAAAAATCCATTTTGGATAGAGAGGGAATTACTGAGTTTTCTTTAGGGTTTTTTGTGAAGGTGTGCATATATTGCCAAGATTGCTGAATTACTCCCAAGTGACCTAAGGATAACCCCAAACAGGTCTACTTTGCATTTCATAATCAAAATGCAGTCTTTCCACTCATAGCATATTTGTTCATTTGTGTTTCATAACTTGGAAAAGACAGAGAGATGCAAGAGGCTTCAATCTTACTGTTATTAATCACTGTATTCTTAAAATGGGAGAGCATTTGACTGTTGTGTGGAGTGCAGTGGCATGAGAACTGGAATACAAGATTGCTATGGCAATCTTAAAATCTTTGGAAAACAAAATGGGTTTAACAGTTAGATTAATTAAATGATTAAAAGGCACTGTGCCAACCAGCTTAATTACTAGAGAAGGTTAGGATGTAAGATAGTCTTGTCATACAAGCCTAACTAGCACAATTTTACCAACTGTGAATTTTCTGAGGGCATCAACAGAACAAAATGGAGCACGTTTGGAGCAGGAAGAAAAGACTAGCAGTGATCAACTGACTTTGTGCAGTATGTCATGGTTTCAGCACAGTGATTGAGTATTACTCAGACTCATAGGTGGGCTAAGCACTTTATTTCTAAAAATTAGCTTTAGGTACCTATCTTTGACCTGACTGAAGAAGGTGCAGTACGATCAGTCACCATGAAAATTATTTGGAATAATGATTTCAGGAGCTGGCCATATTTGACTGTGTATATTAAAAATCTCAGCAGTATTTATCTTGTTTTGCAGTCCTATTATCATGACCCCAACAGCTGTTGACAAAATACTGAGAAAAGGCAATTGCATATTTTTAATAGTAGTTTTGTATTTTAGCAATTTTAACTGTAAAAGCAATGCTTTGATATGATAAGACTTACCAGAAAATCCAGTGGGATATATGTAACTTGTCACGATCCCATAAATTAAATAATTTCTTCTGGTTTTTGCTAACTCATTTTTAAAAGAAGCATCTCCACACATCTTAATTCAAATTCTTTGTGGCAAGGAAGGCAGTGGGTTAAACCTGTGGTCTGCAATGTCAGTACTCATCAAAGATGTGATCTGGAGGTGCAGCTTGGTAAAAAAATAGCACACTGAGTATTTTGCGGTTGTTAAGCTAGCAGACCGAAGCAGTCTTGGTCTCCAGGGAATCTGGAGGAGGGGTGTAAGTGTCAGTTCTGGAAAGAAGTTATTTCATTGAAATATCACTGCAACTCGGCTCCAAGCTGCAACAACAGTGTTTTGTGTCCTCAAGTGCCTTTATCTTGTCAGCAGCATGGTTATTACTGATGAATCTGATAACACTGTTGCATTTTATCAAAAACGTAACATAACTCAGTTGGCTAGCCTTTGGTGTTTCAATTCTGTTCATAGGTATACATACTAAATAACACAGGGCTTGGAATTAAGGTGAAATGAAAGCCCTTACTTTCCTAGAAAAGTGTCCGAAAACATTATTTGAAATATTACTTCTACGTTTTACATCTTCATAAAGAAACAGGAAGAGCCAAGTATTCAGCTTTTAAGTATAGTTCTGTTCAGTTTTGAAAAAGAATGGACAGCAATTTGATACTTTAATTCCGTAGTTAAAACAAATTGGTTTTGCACTTTTATTTTTTAAGTGAACTATTCTGTTGATACCTATGTGTAGTAGTGATTTTAGAAACTTCCAGTTAATAATAAAGGTTCATTTTAAAATAACTTTTCTTTGTAACCATACTTGAGAGAAAGCTTTGTCTGGAAATTGTTTTAAATAATCCGAGAAGAAGTAGCTAAGAGACAGGACTGAAATGCTATCTTTTGACAAGAGTTTGAAATCCTTTTATTCATTGATAGCAAAGGTTTCCTTAAAAATAATTTCTGTTACCCTTAACAGTATACTTCCAACCTAATATCCAGTTTTCAGTTCTGTAATAGAAATTTAATATCTCAGATAAGTAGAATGAAAACCCTGGACTGGGCACTGGGATACAGTAAAACAAACTGTAATCCTACTGCAGATACAGGGAAGCTTTGCTTACAGGGAGGTTGTTGTGGGGGTTGGATTCCTTCGTGGGGAAAGAAGAATGGGCTGAGTCCTGGAGCATACCATCCTTGTCTACAGGTCTGCCCTTCGTGAAGTGAATAAGTCTGCTGATGTAAACTGAGGAAACCAATTTTTGCCCCCCAAAAAATTATATGTGACTTTTTTCTTCTGATGACAGATAGGCAACTTGGCTATTAATAGAATTGTTGTTATATGACATTATATATTCTTTATCGCTCATAATAACATATAAGACGGATTAAACAGAAATACAATGCCGGAGTCCAGATCAAACTGTAAGGAGCTGCAGTTTGAGGAAGAGAAGACGTTATGGGGAATAGCATTATGACCTTCTACAATTACACTTCTCAGACTACAACTGTCGTGTGACTGCCTTCCTGTTACAGAACAGAAATTAAACGTTTTAGACAAATATATATCAGTAGAACTACACCAAGAATTAATTAAGTCTTGTGATCCAGATCTTTCAAATGTCTTGCTTCTGTCAATGTGATGAATCTACCTTTTGGGGAAGATTTTAAACTCATTCCAATAAACCAGTCTAGGGGTTACAGTTTTTTGTGTACAGCTGAGCACTCAAAGGCTCTACAGAAGGAGCAATAGCTTATTGCCAGTCAGTTTTTAAAAGTATTTTTTTTAAGAGTGGTGAGTAGTTTTATGTTCTGTGTTGGAGAAAATGAGACAGTTTCTAGTGGTTAATCATTGTAGTTCCTCTTAATACTTCTTTCTCTGATTTGTGGTAGGTAAAAAATAATGAAGTACTATTATAGTAACTAGCTAATGGCCTAGAAATACTTGATTAGTTACAAGTTGAAGTGTTTACAAATGGAAATTTGCTGATCTTGTTACAATATTGGTTACAGTATGTCTGGCACTTCGAAGCGATCAATGACCAGAAATTAAGCAAGTGGTAAATGTGATTGGAAATAGTAATCATCAGTCATTTGTCTTTCCAGAAAAAAAACGCCAACTAAATTTAAATTCCCTAATTCCCATCATTTCCTACATTCATTAACTTGAAAGTGTAGTACTAAATATTTATCCTTTTTCCTCAGGGAAAAAAAAGAGAAACAACAATGTTTTAAGTATTCTCTTAAAGAAGACAACATAGTTATATCAAGAATACTCAGTAAAATATGATAAAACATGTTACAAAGTTTTGCATGTCTGTGTTCAGTTAGTTTCTTGTTTGATTTCAGTCAGCTGGAGAAGGCATGAAATCTGTGAATTAGAAGGTATTCTCTAAGATAATAACTAGTAAGTAATAATGAGCAGTTAGCTTTTTGTTGCATAATACATATCTGTGCCTTTATGGGAAAGCAACCAGAATGCTGTGCTTAACTTAACAAAAATGCTGGAAAAAGGAGGGTATGAGAAAGTGACAAAAATAGACCGTTGGCTTTTGGATTATTTTTCTCTCAGTATTGCACTTTTGGTGCATTAGAGACTGGTCACAGCTAAACACAGTGGCCCCAATGTTATCTGTTCCTGTTTTTATTTACAGTTCTCTTAATTGGCATCGCCGGATGTGATGAATTAAGCAATACTGATTTGGAAAGACATTTGACTTTCGTATGAACTTACTTGTACATTCATCTCAGAGCTATCAGCTGACTAGCAGCGTCTTATTTATGCTGAGCACCAGTGTGAGCTTTCGGCATGGGCTTCAGGGAGACATCTACCAAAAATTAAAACATTTTCTGCTTTTCCTGCCAACAGTATGCTGCTGTCATCAGTGTTTCAAACTTGGTACCAACGCTGGTTGTAGTTTCCTTGCATTGTCCTTCACATCCATCCCTACACATTTGCTGTTCAGTTTGTTTAAATTACCTCTGCATTAATGTCATGCAAACGTATACAGAACTAACCTGAGATGCTGAACTTTTTTGCTCTTGTTTTGATTCAACTAATTGTATTAATATCCTCCATGACAGAATATTTCTGTCTGGTTACTGCGTATTTTGGTTGCATATATGAATATATGAAAACATTATATTAATACTTATAGCATAATTTTAAAAAGAAATCTAAATTCATTTAGGTTAGAATGCTCGGTGATTTTAAAACAAAATAATAATTGGTTTGTTTATTACAGCATCAAAAAGATCCTTACCACCACATTAAGTGCCAGTTGTATCTATATTTCAGTACTTGAACTTCAGCAGTGAATGCATCTTTGTCATGTTAAGGTTTAGACAAAATGTAAAATGATACTGCATATTTAATACAGCTAGTTATTGGCATTGCTCTGTAGTAGATGTCTTATGAAAATATAACTCTTGATGAAAAACCTGTATTTCAGAGGAATTGATGTGTTATTATTTCTGAATATCTTGCCAAAATTCTCATGACCCAACGTCTATATGAAGCAGGATTCAGAATGAGGAAAGAAGGGTAAATTTTGTCTGGCATTGCTTACAATAAATCAGAGTAGGTTAGCAATTTTTTCTGATTGTCACTCAAAAACAGAAATGAAATTTTGGAATAATTAAAAGCAAAGCTTTCAGTTTTATCATTAAAGTAATTAGAGTCTCAGCAAAAGGAGTATGAGGAGTTCCTACGCCATAGAGTACTTTCAGCAAGCGCTGCTTAGGCTTTGGACTTCCAAGATCTGGTGTAAACACAGTTTCTTGGGTATTTTTGATAGACTTGTTTTTTCTTGACCCTGAACCCAGAAAAAGAGTGCATACACTCTTGCAATAATTTGCATCCAGTTCTGCAATAGGATGTTTCAGCTCAGATTGTTCAGCTTGTAGGACTCATGAAAGCAGGTTGGAAGTTTGTTCCTCCAGAATGCTGTCAGACACATTTATGCTACAAAATTTTACCAGTATGAAAATTTTAAAATAATCATACTGGTGCTGCTTGTTTGCTTTCATATGTTCAGCCTGGGCTGCCTTTACATGGTGCATCACACTCACCGTACATCAAGCCATGCAGCAAAAATGTGTGAAGCTTCTAGGTAGGAATTGCAATGCCCCTCCAGAGAGCACCACATTTTCCCCTAATATTAGGGGACAAGGGTTGTCTTTCAGAGGCTCTGTCAGCCTGGAGATTACCCATGGCAGCATCAACAGGCTATTGCTTCCAGCAGAATATGGAAGAATCAAAACTCGGTATGTCGGTAAAGCATTCTCAGGAACACCTCACTCGTGTGCGATGTGATGGGAGGTGTAGTGGAGAGTGGGAGAGCACAGTTGCATCTACCGTGCAAATAGTGAGAGGAAACATCTTTAAAAGGGAAAATTGACTTTTTAACTGTTTCAGACTCTCCCTATAGAAATAATTTATTTTGAAGAGGCAAGCATCTGTGCCTTACTAGGTCTAGCTCCACACTTTCTTCCAAACCAGAATTATTAATGCAGCTCCTTCTTCATCCTGACACTATTGCTGTGCTCTCAACAAACTGTTACTCCTTCTTCCTCTTTGATGACAGTTTTAGCATCATTAAATCCTAAGATGGGGGTTTAAACTTGCCTGCATTGTGGACACTGGTGCCAGTAGTTCAGTGTCACGTAGAGGCGCTACCGTGTCTCTGCCTGGAGTCCAGCAGGGATGCCTCCTAGCGTTGTCTTCACAGCACAATGCACCAGTAATGTGCTCATGCTTTGCCACAGAAGACAGAACACAGGACACTGCCTTCAGATAAGCTGGAGGGATTGGCTTGATGCAGCTGAAGAAGTGGGTGCTCACCACCTCTAGTAATTCAGCAGGAACTAGGACTGTCCAGCCAAGTCAGCAGATTTAGGGCTGATGTAGCGGAAGTTTATGGAGGGGGCCTGGATGATGAGGGAATTGAGTGGCCAAGGGTGGCCATAGATCTGTCCTATATGTGAGGTCCAACTTCTCTCACCCATCATCAAGTAGATTTCATCATTCATCATCAAACAGACTTCTAAAAAGCTAGAAATCTCCTTTGCGTGGAAGAATTTAGTAATGTGATAAACTTCTTTGGATAAAATAAGGATGTCTTACTCTAAGCAAAATAACAGAAATTAAATGCCCGGATTAGTGAATGAGCTGGATTAGGATTTTATAAATTAAGCCAAGTCCTTTCTTCGTAAAATTCTTTGGTTGCAAATGGAATTCTTCTGTGAGCTTCAGTCATAAACCACTTTATGTGATACCACTTTTTGTGATAGCCTCAGAAATTACCTATGTGTTGCAGACTTCTCTCTGGATTTTTGTATTTAATTTTTATTTCTTTATTTACTTTGTGATTTCTTCCTTGTAAAAAGCCAGCCTAAACAGTGGCTAGTTTTACTTTTTAAAATGTAATAATCTATTTTTTCATTGTCAAGAATGACCGCAGTAAGTTTCATTCAAGTGAAACACTTTAATTAATAAGAGTAAAGAGATACCATAAATTCAGTATTTTAGCTACAAACGCAAATACAGTTTTCCATTTTTAAGGGGGTAAGATACTGTACAAAAAGATTAGACCATTTAAATTTTCCTATTTCATCTTTTTATGAAAAGCAGGGAAAGCAAATTGCAAACATTTAAAGTGTCAAACTAATGGAAGTATAAATGATGAACAACTTGTAATCATACAAAAAGAAGCCGTGGTTGCTGTGGGACTGTGAAGAAAGAACGGAATCATTCATCAGGCTAGAATAAATAAGAATATTTCAGTGGAGCAGTTGGAGGTTTGTTTACTGATCTACCTGGCATAAATTCTTTAAACGTTCATTGGGTAGCGCAAGCCATAAAGTGTAGTATATTTAAAACACTGAAAATGCTTTATTTCTGGATTTGGGACTTCATTGCCCATCAGGGAAGAAAATCCCAAGCAAACAGGTATGAAAACAGAAAAAAAATCCAGTACGTTAGATAATGAAAGATAGAAACTGAAGTTTCTGTAACCCCTAAGACTGGACAATTACAGAATGCCTATAACTACAATATTCTTAAAATTATTAAGCAGTACTTCAAATGACAGTAAAACTGATCTACTGTTATGGCCAGTCAAACTTTGTATCATTCTGTCCTCCTTCCCACTGAGAAATACAGAGGAGACAGTGTTGCACAAGTGCCTGTAAACTGCATGGTGTAATTAAGTCTCAAATAATTAGGCCAATTAAAATCAACACATTGAATACCTCCCTGAAACATCATGGCCCACAATCAAAATATGGCCAACATTAGTAAATGTATTTAATTTTGAGTAACTAGCCTGAAGTAAAGAGCTAGTTCCCTTCTAGTTGAGACCTTTTTCCCCGGAAACCACAAGAACCAAACACAGTATACCAGTCTGGATCACTTGTTGTGTAATCCCCTCCACAAGACCTTGCGTGTCTTCCCCCCCACCATCACAAATGATTCCTCTGATATCCATCCGATAGCACTGCTCAGGTCTTTTTGATCACCCTCAGGGTAGGTCTCCAGAATGGGACTTCAGTCCTCAAGCAGAGGCTTTCTGAGGAGGCTGCAGAAGCTCTCCAGTCTCATGTGTTGGCTCCTTTCTATATATCATCTTCATCAACAAAGTCGTACAAATCCCACTCCTCCTAAAAAGTGGTTACTTTGGAGCTACATCCCCTTCACGGGAATCAGCAGCACCTCTGAAAGTGGTGTATTTCCTTACATGTGTGAGGTAGACTTCTGGTCCTTCATTGCTGTGTCTGTAGCCCAGTAGACAGAGGAATTGCCCTCAGCCCATTTTACCAGTCCTGGAGAGTTACATGCTGATATCTGAGGTTCACCAAGGAACAAAGCTGGGTTCCTCTGGTATCAGTGCGAAGTCAGATTCAAACACATGAAAATAAAATGTTGTTTTTAAAAACACTGTTTTATAGAGACAATTACAAAAATGTTATCTTTTGGTATATTTCTTATAAAGCCTTGTTAGGAGGTGTAATGGCTAGCATGAACCAACAGATATAATTTTAATCCTTCCCCCCCCTCCCCCCCCTGTTTTGGAACAATCATTACTTCCTTCTCTATTTTTTAAACTGTTAAGTATATTTTACCATTCTTTTTGTATTTTTAAGTGATTTCTGAAGTGCAGGAAACAGCATGAACTCAGTGAGGGCAGATCCCTGTACCTCTGTAGGAGCACTGCATCCTTCTTTCACAAGCATCCTCTCATAGCCTGGGGGTTCTGGCAAAGGCTGCAGTTGAGGAGAACATCTGCCTATTAAGTGCATTAAGACACTCTGACATGCATTAATGCCTGGTATAGTTTAGTTTAAATAATGCAAGCAGGAGTGAGAGAACCTGGGATGGGAGGCTTCTGAAAACTGGTCGTGTATCAGAGGAGGTGCTGCATCACTTCTTTTTTTTGAGATCTTTCAACTTAAACAATATTTTGCCTATCTGACTTCATAGTGTTGAGATGTGTTAGCCCAGTGATTTATTGCTGTCTGTTCAAATGCTTTATTCTGTAGCATCAGCTCCATTGGACATGTGACAGTGTGTAGTACATAGCTGGTAAAGATGGACACAGGTAAGGTAGCGTAGGGGCAATCAGGAATTAGTATGCAAGGAGGCATGATATTGTAATAAGGTTCATCATTATTAGCACACCTTTAATGGGCTACCCCTTCTTAGTCAGACTGCAGTGCAGGCTGTTTTGGACATTTTAAGATGCTCCGGCTTTTAACATCATTGATTTTCTCCATCAGTGATGCTACTTGTCATTGCTAGTTGTCATTCTTCATCCAGAAAACCTGTACATATGGAAGTAAGATCCAACATACTTCACTTAAACTGTGTCTGTACATATTCATGATTTTACTTGACATTGTTACCCGATGCTCAGTTTAAACAGGTAATCTTTTAGCTTAAAAAAAAACAAACAACAAAAAACAAAAAACACAAAACAAAACTTTCTCTTTTGTTTTCCTTTGGAAATGTAGATAATCTGAAAGTAGTTGGTGGACATTGACAGAAGCTGTGCAAAAGAAAGGAAGGGTAACAAAATAATTTTGTTCTTTGGAGTTATTTTTCTGCGTTCACACCACTTGCTTATTTCCCGCTCTGGGAGGCCAAAGACTGTGACAGACCTGAGAGAAGTGGTGCCTGAGACCTTCCAGGGAGTCGCATGATTTTTGTATACATCTAAGCAGCATTATACTCCAGTCTCCTGAACTTCAGGCAGTGCCCAAAGAATGGCAGTGGCTAACAGGGAACTGTCTTTATTTGCCACAGCTTTATAGGCTGGTGTGGTTGGTTTGTGCTAGCCTTTCATGAGAAGGTATTATGATTCAAAAGGGTTTGCTACTTCCAACTCACCCGACTGGCCTTTTCTGTCAATTACAATTATATAGTATTTTAACACTGATTGTGCAGACCAGGTCCTTGCATAATTAAGGCCCTTTATTACAGGGTTTTCTAGTGAATCGAAGTCTTGCACTCAGTTTTGAAGCCAGCACTTTCTGCAGTCTTTTGATGATATGTTCTAGATTTTTGTTTGGAAAGAACATAAAGCTTAGATGCTAAATATGCTACTGCTAGTTGTTTAGAAATTTGATTCTAAAGAACAACTTAATCCATTGAAAAATCTATGGTAATTAACTGAATATTTCCTTTCTGCTTGGTTTAAAAAGGTCAGCCCTCCTTTGTGCTGGTTTTCAAATCTTTCCAGCATTATTCTTTAATTTCCTAGATAGTAGGCCAAACACCTGGAAATACAATTTCCAGATCTGCATCTTTGGGATATCAAGTGTTGAGCATACAATAGAATGATAAGTTAATAAACACAAGCCTTTCATATTCTGTAGGGAAGATATTGGCAGATCATTAGTAAGCTGCAAGTGGCTCTCGATGCATTGTGTGTGCATGAGTACTTTCACAGAAGATTGTAAGCCTTTATAGGTGATTCAGCTTATGCCCTACAGAAACATATTGGAGGAAGGAAGACTGCTAGAAATTAAAAGTAATTGAGGTTCCAATACATGACAACAATAACAGTTTGGCCTCCCTTTTTGTGACGATCCCCTGCTTGTGAATTGCCAGGAGCAGTATTTTTTACTTGCTTATTCCAACCGAAGGATTTGTAAAGGTAACTAATTTCATCCTCTGATTCACTTCTTAGAAATCCCTTTTTTCTTTTCCCTTCCGAAAACATAACCTGAATTCTTCTTATTTGTCATGGTGGTTATTTTTGGGGTCGGTAAAATCATAAGCATTACCAGCAGAATCGTGAACATTCCTTCCTATACTGTTTGTAACAGAATCCTGTTTTGAAGCTTGATGTAGTTCCGAAAGAATATTACAGTCTGCTGAAATTATATTTAAAGTGCTTGGAAATTGCTGATAAAAATGCATAAATTACTTTTACGCTATATGTATATACTTGTGCATGTGTGAGGATGTTTATACACATAACACAAGAAAAAGCATGCAAGTTACATTCACATTTGTATATATATAGACACACTTAGATGCAATAATTTTTAAAATCTAGTCAAGATTTATCTAATTGATACATGTTTGTATATCTATGCAATCTCTAGCATCCTTACCCTCAACATACATTTGTTATTTTAACAAATCATTATACTTGTGTAAGCAAAGACTAAACACTATACAATTTTAATTTACCTTCTGTATTTTGGTCAGGATTTGGGGGTTTTTTTTGGTTTGGTTTTTCTTGGGGGTTTAATGCCTACCATGCAATGACAAAGGTTTATTCTCCCTTTGTTCTTTTCAGAGTGCTGCAGCAGCTCCCAGTCCAGTGCTAGGAAACATTCCCCCAGGAGATGGCATGCCAGTAGGTCCTGTACCACCGGGTTTTTTTCAGGTATTCAGAAAAATTATGATTACAGGAATTTTAGGATAGAAAATCCTCCATAATAATGTTTACAAGTCTGTAGAAAAGGTCCTGTTCTAAACTATGTCTCACTATATGGTGCAATACTTGAGAATTTTATTTTTTAACAAAAGTGAATAGGTGGAAAGGAAAGGATCTCTCTGACTGACAAATATGTCATTTATGAAATAGTGCAGCACAACTCATTTCGAAATTTCAAGGATCAGGAATGGTGCCAGTTTATGAGTGGAGAGTGAAAATGCTTGAATATAATTTTTAAATAATTTTTTATGATAATATACATACATTGCATTGAAACTTTAAAGTAAGAACATTGTGGGTTGTGTTTCGCTCTGTGGTAAAGCCAAGCCACAGGCCAGATTTTTAAGATGTTCAAGTTTCAGAGGGAATTAGACCTTCGCAATTAAGAATATCACACTGAGCATGTCCTTTCACATTGGAGATCTCAAACCTAATGCCTAAAAAAAACAAGCCAAGGATTTAGACCATGTGTTGCTTTTACTAAATTTTGTCATCAATGAAACTAGATACCCAGTTAGCACTGTGGACATTAACAGTATAGAATACTATGATGGAAAAAATGGCAGCTTTTAGTGCAAGGCCAACCTAACAGTTGCAATCTGAGATTGGACTGTTCCTATGAGCGAGCTTGCATCTGCTCGTCACCAAAGCTTGTTTGTTTTTCTCCACACTGGCAAACTGTGGCTGTGGAGCAGGAGCAAAAAGTAGCAGCATCTCTAGCATTGAAAGAGCTCTTCAGGAAGAACAGAGATTTCCACTTCACATACTTGATCTCATGATGGGAAATAAACAACCCAGATTTCCAGGACTGTGATGTGGGGAGATCATAGTGATAGAATGATTTGAAAAAACCGAGTGCTGAAAACCAAGTAAAGACCAGTGTCTTTTTCTTTCTTCCTTAAGATATATAGACAAAAGAAGCATATTGCACCTGGGAAAAAAGAAGAAATGTTTTATTTATTTTTTATCTAAATGATGATTGTACAAAAATGGCAGAATATCAGCGGTCTTTATTTACACTGTATGTAAGTGACAACGCCATTTGTATGGTCTTCCTTTACCCACATTCACAGAGGGAAAAAATGCTATGTGCAGTATTGATACTGACTAAAGAAACCCTGAACGTGGCATGAGCATGTTGTTTCCTTCATCAAGTCAAAAACTGAGGCGTGATTTTTAATTCATGAATGAAGCTGTATTTGCAAGTGAAGTAGAAATTATCTTACTGTTGCCAGTCACAAAATTCTCAGGAGTTGGCAGAACTGATTAATTATTTTATTTCTGCTTTGTCTGTTTTGAGCAGCTGGTTAGGTAGAATTTTTTAAAACAAAATTTTATTTTAATTTTGATATTGTGTAAATATTCCACCTTTTTCTTATTTTAGCCACCCACTCCAGTTGTAATGTCAAAGGAATTAAAGTTTAAAGTGTTTTTCTTTTATTGTCTTTGAGGACAATTAAGAGTGGGAAGGGGCACAGATAGGACAAGTATGTGAAGTATAGAGGAGAGAGTAACTATTTTAAAGGTTTCACAGGAGGAGGGTGTGGGTGTTTTGTTTTTGAAAGCGTGAAAAGACTTCTAGCCACTCTAGAGCTTTAAAGATGTAAGAAAGACAAGATGATTAAAAGTTAAGTATGGGTAAACTTGCCTTGTCTGTCAGCATCTGAGTTCAGTCTTACTTGAAGACCCACCAACAGCCTGCTCTTTTTGCAAGGCCTAGGACTGAAAATAAACAGAGGAAAATCCATTTTCAGTGTAACACAGTTTGCAACATTAATTAGAGCTATCATCAACTAAACAGCAAGGCCAATGGGTCTTCTGCAAGACAGGTTCCAAGAGCTGGTTTGTGCAGCCTGGTCTGGACTCCTCCAGACATCACCTTTCACTTCTCCTTGAAACTGCTGGGTCTCTGTCATCATGTCTCTCTGTAACATGCAATACTCAAGATTAGTCCCTTACGGTTTTAGTTGACAGAGATCTACTTTCCTCAGGTGAATGACCTTGTCAACAGAACAAGCGTTTTTCAAGAGATTATTAGTTTTTGCTCTAGTCATCTGCTTAAGAATGTACATAAAGACATGACATGCTAGTTAGCAAATCCAACTGCGAGTTCAATAGCGGTTACATTGATATGGTTGGGAGCAATCCCAGCAAGGGGAGCTAAGCCAAAATCCAGTCAGTTACGTAACAGCGTGCTGGAACTGTAAGGTGTGTATAAAGCAAATACGTACAGACAGTCCATGACAATGTGTTGTGGCGTTGGAGTGAGTGTTGTCAAGAAGCAGTTAATACCTTACCAATGTCAATTTATCTGAGGACAAGAAAATATATTGGCAGACGTAGCTGTGTATGCGAATCTTGAAAGCTGAGGGGGATCATTTGCTGCCATAAAAAGCAGGTGAATTGACAAGCAAGAAGGAGAAACTCATGATCAAAACTTCCTACTTCCTTCATAGGTACTTTCTTTCTAGTACACCTTTGATGAGACAGTCAGTGTCTGTATACTCCTCTGCAATTCCTCTAATCCCAACTGATCACAAGAATAACCAACTCACAGAAAACATGTTAATCTGTCTTGATCTGAATATTGACAAACTTCAGCCTTTCTATGAACTTCTTTCACTGTAAGTTTGGAATTTTGACCTGCAACTCACTCCTAGTTTATGAAAGTGAACAATTTTGTTTTTTGAAGAGTCAGAAGATTCTATAGAAACAGTGGGACAATGGTGCTTTTATCGGTATTTAGTTCCTGAAGACTTTGCACTAGAAAAACATTGTAACATTTCAACTTTTTGCAATTAAAATTTTTCTAGAAGGTTGTCCTGGTATGATAAGGGTGGCTCTTGTTGCTTTTGTGAAACATTTGGATTGGCCCAAGCTAAAGCTGTTGACAGCCGCTACCTTCCAGCTCTGCTTGGCTAACTCAGAATTGCTAGATGATTTGAAGTAATTTCATTTCTCATCAGTAATACCTCTTGGTTTTACACTGGAACTCTTTTTTTGTGTGCAGCACTAACCACTAACTGGGACATAAGCAAAACGGATGCTCTGGCTGCTGCAATTGCTTCTTATCAGACAGGTCGGGAAGGCGACCTAGATGGGGACTGTGCTGAGAACCAAGAAACGTTACCTAGGTTCCAGTTTTATTGGCATTGCTGGCCACTAGCGTTATGTCTGTGACCTTTATTTTTTATAAAAGAAAATAATGTAGTGCACCAGTGTACCACATGGGAGAAGTATGGTTTCTGAGGCAGTATCTGGTAAAACTCTGCTCTTCTTAAAACGAGTTTTTCATGTATATGTAGGACACTGTCGTTAATTAGCGATCTCTGGCATTTTATGCCTGGTCCACAGAGGTGAAGTTCTGAAGCCGGCAGCTGAATTTGTCATGTAACTCTCTGTACTTGTATTTTTAGATTTCAGTTAAGGTGATGGGTGATGATCACTACAGCGCTGATGGTCCAAAATGTAGTGCCTTACAATGATACAGTGAAAGGAAGGTGGTAGAGTTGTGCACAACTACTATTATCAACTAAACGATTTTTTTTTAAAAAGAGAATTGTTTACAGTGTCAAAAATGAAATGTGAAAAGCCAAGAAAACAGGTCTATGTGGAGTTAGGCTGCGTCTCAATTTCATCTACTCGTGTGTATGTATTTTAATGTAATATTAAATTTCATAGCTACATATTTTTTTGTCCTTATACTCTTTCAGTACATAGAATAGGTGATACCCTGGAAATAAACTGGGGTTGTACAGTAGCTGAATATGCTTTTTGTTCATTAACAACAAAACTGAATGTGTGGGACAACAGGAGGAGCAAAGTTCTGTCATACAGCTCCAAATAGGAGAACTGCAACAAGTTTTAGAGTTCATTTTGTCTCGGGCTGAAAGTCTCGGGTTAAGTGCGATTCAGTGAGGGTGATGTCTGGTGGGTCAGTGCTTCTGGTAAGTTGATTTCTTAAATATGGAGCCTCAGAGGAGGATCATGGCTGGGAATCAGAGTGTGAGCCTGGATGCTAAAAAACAGTGTGCAATTCATCCCTAAGTTACCCACATTTTTCCTGGGTAACCCAAGATAAGTAATTTCAATTCTCTTTCTTCATGTTTCTCCATCTTTTAAAATGAAATGTCATAACTGACAATCTTTTAAAAGATTATTAATTACTTGGGCAACAGAAGTCATAAATCTGTATTAGGTTGCATAAGAGTAAGATGGCTGTACACATTTCTGAAATGCTCATCTAACTCCAGTCTGACTCTTGAAATACATCATCAGCTTGCCAGTTTTCCTCTCCAGATTACATCCTGTGCATGGAGCTAACATATGAGGAAGACATTTAGCTACTATGTTAATAAAATAAAGTCATTGAGGACATTTTCTCTGCCATATTTTAGAGAGTTACTCCGTTGTTAGTTTTTTCCTATAGCCATCCACAGAGATCAATGTGACCTAGTATTCATCCCTCTTTTTGGAGTTCTGTCTGATACTGAAATAGTAGGGCAACTGGAGGACTGAATAAGATTATAATAATATTTTACCTTCAGGTCTAGATGTTGGAGGATGCATATAAATGCCAGCAGCCAAACCTTTGAAGAGGTTCTAATAACTCACTCATGGTGAGTTAAATTTATCTACTTGTGATCAAAGGTTCGAAGACTCTCAGATTTTTGTACCCAGTCTTACTTCCAGTTTCTGGCCTGAGGACAACCAGCATTTTTCACCCAGGTTGGTGCTGTGCAGTACAGAAGTATTACTTGTAAAAGTCCTCTTAGATACAGGCAGAGCAGGTCAAAGAGTTCAGGACTAGCCTCACTCCCTTCTTCTTGAGGACAATGAGACTGGAAAAAAAACCAGTGTTATACTTGCATATCATGGTAGAGTATGCATTTAGAAAATAATGACATGAATGACATTTGGAAATATTGTCATGGAAATTATGACACCCGGATACACTTCTGTTCCGTGGCACATGCCAGTGTATGCATGTGAAGGGGGAGGGTTGTGTTCAGGTGCAAACCACTGCCCTTCAGGTAGTGAAGTGCTGTGGCTTATTTCCATCATCTCTTCACTGATCTTTAAATCAGCTAAAAAATTCAAGATACATTACATTTATATTTTTGCAGACTATTTATTTGATCTTTGTGGACAATATCAGCTTTAGTAAGTACATGGAGGCTGGAGGGAAGTTTTGAGGTTTGTGTTTACTGAAGTATTTTGAATTTTTAAACAGAATGAAAGATACTGATTTCATGGGATTTTATTTGCCTTTTAGTTACTTTTCCAGTTTTAGCACACATAAATGCAGAGTTAGAATCACAGAATGGTTTGGGTTGGAAGGGACCTTTAGAGATCATCTAGTCCAGCCTGCCTGCAGTGAGCAGGGACATCTTCAACTGGATCAGGTTATTCAGAAGTTCTAGGTTCTAATCCAGTGGAATTCATCGTGTTTCTCCAAGTTAGTGACAACTAGCACTACTGAATATCTGATACTGGTTGCTTATTTTTGCACTGCAATTATGAGAAATATTTAAATGCATTTTTAATTAAACACCAGTTATCTTCACCTCTTTTATTATATGGCTGAACAAAAGTTTACCATGTCTGCATCTGTATAAGGAACCTGTCTGTTTTTTAAAGGCACTCAGGCAAGTAGCAACACTGAGTTTGTTCTTAACGCACCTCAGAGACACTGCTGGATAGATAATTCATGAAGTGCCAACTGAGAGTTAGACGAAGCAGGTGGTTTGATAATTGGCAGTTCACTTGTTTAATTTGCTAATTTTTAAAAAAGTTAAATTCTACCACTGACTATACCTTTTCACTCTTTCTGTTAAATGCATTACCTTTTTTCCAGCAAAATTGTTAAAGTTTGTTCTAGTTGAGCTTACCACTAAACCTTATTTCCATAGAGCATATATATTCTAAAGGAATTGTCAGGTAGTTTGCTTCATTCACCAATTTGTGATCATCAGAAATACTTGGAATGGCATGGGAAATAAAATGTGTCGGCACCGTGTTTGAAACGCAAATGTTACATATTCCTATAACTCCAAATGAAACCCAACCCACCAAAGTAATGTAAGGCTGTCATGCCATCTAGTGGCAGTTCATTCTAGTTTTAGCTCAGTCCATATTATTCTAAAGTATTTTTTTAGCCTTGTGCCTTAGTAGGACTGTCCTAATGCTTTAGGAGAGCACCATCACAATAAGACATGTGAGCAGAAAGAACTTTTCCATTTTTCTTCCTGCCTAGCATTACTACTTGCTATTTAAAAAATTAGTTTAAATAGCATTTAGATAGTGAAAATAAGCAGTCAGTGAATTAAAAATCAATAGCAACACACAACTCTTGCATTTTGAAACAGAAATAGTGAGCTATTTATATATAAAGATAAAATGGGTTTGTGAGCTTCTGTATAAGGCTGTAAAATATCTTTATAATGTACTATTTAAATTTGTACTTATATTTACAATATTTATAGTAAAGTCATGGCATGAAACATTTTTGTAAAATAGAGCTTGTATTATCATTTAGCTAAATGCAGCATTTGATTAAAACAGTTAAATCTTTGCTATATACCCCCAAGAAAGTAGCAAGCAAAATGATAACTAGGCTGTTTTCCAAGGGGAAGTATCGAATGTCTACTCCTTCTAAAAAGTCATTGGTCAAAGTCTCCCAAATAAATATAGATGGCAGCTTTACATCTCTGATTCTACAACAGCTGGGGTTAAACCAGCCCGTTTGTGGTTTCACTCAGTTCTTGCACTCACTTTAATATAGCTCGTGCGTGTTAGTCTCCTGGAAACTATTGCATTGGCCAGGGATGTGCTGGGTACATGATCCTTTTCCTCAGCCCCTTCACACTCACAGAACAGCCTCCCAGATTGCGCATTTGAACAAGCACCCGGCAGTAAGGAAGATGAGGAGGGAGAAATACTCAACGTCCCTTTAAAGCCATTTTGGAGTGACTGTGTTGCTTCTATGAATTGTCCACAGAGGGGTCGTTGTTTGCACAAGGAATGAGGGTTCCTAATTCCGGCTGCGAAATTACATGACTAAAGCTAGAAGATGCAGACATCTCAGACTCATCTTTGCAGGAGCATAACATGCATCTATATCGATGTTAAAATGTTTTGTTTCTTTTTAAACTCCTTTGAACTGTTTGAACTATTGTCTTCCCCTAACACTCACATAGTGTCCTGGTTTTCTAGGGCATTACCATTTTTCACCCCCTTCTTCAAACATCCATACTTCATTAACAATGTACCTTTCGCTGCTGATCATCATGTTCTCCCCACTTTGGCAGCATTGCCTGTAGCTTTTTTTTTTTTTTTTTTTTTCCCAAAGTAAAATGTACAAGTCATGAAAAGTGAACTGAAGCATGACTGCAAAATTAGCTGGATTTGCTACATGTTCGCACCCATACTAAATTCCAGTGGAGCAAATGAGATAATTGCAGGTGAAGGAGTGAAAAGTTAAAGAATTGGTCCCTGAGCAGAACAAATACAGTGAAGTCCCAGAAGCTTGAAAAGCATCATGGATTGTGAAAACATTACTATGAGCAAATGAAATGTCGCCAAAGCTACAAACACAGCTTGTGAGTAAAGCTAGCAGCTTTGGTAGGCCTTGAAAAGCTTTGAAAATAGATTTTAAAGGCTTTTTTCCCCCCTCTGGGTTTATATAATTGTTAGTAAGAAGAATTTTATTGTATTTTTGGAATCTCCATTGTCTGTAAATGCATCCACCCCAGTATAGCAGGCTGACATCCACCGGGAATATCAAGTGCATAAAATTATGCATATGTCTAATTCTTTGCAGGTTTGAGATCTGTGCATTTTTGTCCTTGCCAGTATCACACTGTATTTTAAAACATTTTTATTTTAAAAATAATTTTTACTTTTTAGACTCTGTCAGGGGGGGATTAGCATCTAGAAATATCTGTAACTAGTTTGTATTTGTTCCTCTTTCTTGTTCGTTTTCTCTAAATACCAGAAAAAAGCTGAAGGTGTCCAACATCTGCTGGCTTTGATAATTCTATCCTGCAGTTGTGCTAATGGTTTTACTGCTCGTAACTGTTAGAACAAATTAAAACTGCTCAGCTTGAGTATCTAAATAAGCTCTGAGCCCACGCTTCCCCCGCCTCCCCTTCCACATGCACATCTCAAGCAGCCACAGACTAGTTGTGGAGTGCTGTAAGAGGAGGAGGTGGAATTGGGCACAAGTCATTTACCTAGGAGGTCTGTTCTGAACTTCTTATCCTGAAAATTCAAGTTGTGTTTGTGAGATACATCTCAGAAATTTAAGGATTCTGACCATACACCGAAATTGGCATTATAGTTGCCACTGAAGTGGTATTAAAGAGTAGGGGAAGGGTTGTCATTTATATATGACGCTTCCTTCTGTGGAGGTTAATTCAGTTTCTGTCATAGTCTGACTTTTACTTTTTTCATGAGCCACAAGTGATTGTGTTTGAAACCAAAATCCTTGGATGAAGATAATGCATGTAGCTTCCAAATAATGTATTTATTAAATATAACAGCAGGAATAACAAACTCCAGCTTGTCATTGTTAAAGTTGTTCCAAAATCTCAGTTGTATAACATAACCAGGGGTGACTAGAAGGTTTATTAAATTTAAGGAAATGCTTTCTCAAGATTAGTGATCTGTGTATATGATGCCTGAACTGTAAAAGCACAGTTTATTTTTTTTAAAAGGGCGATACTTCTTGACCTTTTGGTTTTACCCTAAGTCAGGTTTGAAATATTTTCTGTAGTATTTGCGTTTAATAAAAATGAAAATCAAAACTATTAACCTGGTTTAAAATGCATGTAGGCAATAACCCTCTGAAAATTCATTTCTTGAATATTTCCATTAAATATCATGTGCAGAGCTTCTCTCCCACTTGCTAAGTCTTCATGAGCACGAGATAATGATATTTCCCACAGTGTGAGACAGATGTAATACAAGAAAAATTCCTAAAGATCACCTGTCATCAAAATGAGTGTTATTTACTTTCTCAAATTTCTGGAGAAGTAGCCAGGCGAGTATTATGCCTTTAGCATAACAGAGAAATGTTCAGCTAGGGCCAAAAGGTGTGTTTGGTTTTTTAAAAAGAGGTTTTGTTTCTTCATTTTTCTATGCAGAATGTGCAAGGTATGTATTGCAGTATTCTTTCAGATGGTGGAATGAATCCTGTATTTCTTGACCAGGGAAAAAGCATTAATTTTGTTTGAAATGCTAGTGTTGTTCTATCTTTTGGAATTTTAGATGTGGAAAGACAGAGGTCTGTGGAAGGCTTTATGATTATTTGTTTTTAAATTGTAATTTTGCTCTATACTCTGAATTAAATCAAACCTAGCTTACTGTTGCTATTTATAGGTTTCTGGACCATGCAGGCTGCTCTTAGAAAACCATAAATAAGGAAATTATTTTTTCAGGGGTCTTCGTCTGAAGCACAGAAAAGAACTTGCTCATGGAAATAGGTGTCAGCGGGCTGTACCAGCACAAGAGTGTCATTTTGAGAGCTAATTTAGTTTAGACCTGGTTAGAATGAAAATGTGTTAATGAAGAGTGTTTTACACACTGTGGTGACCGTTATTGCTGATGGAGGTGTCCACGAAAAAAGCAGAGGAAAGTAAATAAATGAAAGATTACGAATTGTAAACTAACTTGGATAAATTCAATTCACACATATCACCGGTTCACCACAGGTACTTTTCAAGAGTACAAAACCCTATTTCAGGGAGAATGGAAGCACACACACACACTAGTGGTAGTTGTAAAGCACCTCTAAAACATTTTATAAAATATAGGAGTCTTCATCAGGTATTTTAAAATGTTGCTTCCTAGTCGTTTTTCAGTACTGCTATCATAAAAAGAAAATGAAATAAATATATCAAGCAGACTCATTTCTCACTACCTGGACTATAAATAGTTAAGGAATGCCAGTCCTTCTAACCAAGAATAGATTTTGAAAACCAAAAAAAGATCACAGAATCACAGAATCCCAGGTTGGAAGGGACCTCAGGGATCACCTAGTCCAACCTTTCTAGGAAGAGCAGAATCTAGACAAGATGGCCCAGCACCCTGTCCAGATGACTCCTGAAGGTGTCCAACGTGGCCGAGTCAACCACTTCCCTGGGGAGATTATTCCAATGGTGACTGTCCTCACTGGGAAAAATTTTCCTCTCGTGTCCAATCGAAATCTCCCCAAGAGCAATTTGTGTCCATTCCCCCTTGTCCTCTCCATGTGGCTCCGTCTAAAAAGGGAGTCTCCATCTTCTTTGTAGCTGCCCCTTAAGTACTGGTGCATGGTGATGAGATCCCCTCTGAGCCTCCTTTTCTCAAGGCTGCACAAACCCAGCTCCCCCAGCCTATCCTCGTATGGCAGCTTCCCAGTCCTTTGATCATCTTGGTGGCCCTTCTCTGGACCCCTTCCAGCCTGTCCACATCCTTTTTGTATAGCGGGGAGCAGAACTGTGCACAGTACTCCAGGTGTGGCCTGACAAGCGCTGAGTAGAGCGGGATAATGACTTCTTTATCTCTGCTGGTGATGCCCTTTTTGATGCAACCCAGCATCCCGTTGGCCTTCTTGGCCGCAGCAGCACACTGTTTGCTCATGTTGAGCTTCCGGCCCACCAGGACCCCCAGGTCCCTTTCCACAGAGCTGCTCTCCAGCCAGGTGGATCCCAGTCTGTGCTGCACTCCTGGGTTATGTTTTCCCATAGTTCCACTTGTCATTGTTGAACTTCATAAGGTTCTTGCTGGCCCACTCTTCCAGCCTATCGAGATCTCCCTGCAGAGCAGCTCTCCCTTCTGGAGATGAATATGAATTGTATATTCAGAGACAGAATATGTAACTTGGCAATTGATTTTTTAATGGAGGAGAAGAAAGATTTTTGGCTTGTTTTACTTATCATTTAGAACTTTAAATGAATACATGAAGAGATTTGGTCATTATGAGAATTTCCATCTGTCTTTTGACCTTGTTGCTGGCAGCTTGGGCCCTCTTAGAATACCTGCTCTTCAAGTAGCAGCACAATTAATTTAAAATAATTTGTCATAGTGTGTACAAATGAAGTCTGTGGTTCCATTTTCAGCTTCTAGTGATAAGTAGTGTTTAGCGTTTTTGATGATTATGGTGCCTGAATTATAAAAACCAATTAATACCATTTCAGTCATTTTCTATACTGAGTGCTAAAATTGTGTTTCACCTTGTATTTTTTAATTTGTGGTGTGGTCTTGTTATTTCTCTAAGCAATGTTGGGAGCATCATCTGCCTCTCAGGGTGTTGAGACTTAGTAATCTAAGGAGGTTGTTCAGTAATGCTGGTTTAAAAAAAATAGGATGCTGAAAAAACGGTTATCACTTTTTGTTTGTTTGCTTCTAAAATGTTGGTTAAATCCACATTTAACCATGTTTTTGGGAAACCTTTCAGAGTACTGTCTGGTGCAAGTAGAACCAGTTCCTTTACTTCCCTAAGCCATATGAAACAGAGTAAGAACTTGGCATGGGCACCCTCTTCCTGGTCTGGATGGAGCTGTTGTTAGATACTGATCCTCTCTCCCCACTGACCATCAGTGCCCCCTGCAGCGGGGCAGTGCTGTCCCAGGCTGGGCAGAGGAGGGGTCTCTGGCAGGCAGAGGTGTCCAGGTGAGCCCACTTGCTGGTGAGCTTGGCTGACACTGTGCTCAAGTACCTGAGCTACGTAAAACACCTTCCCTTTTGCGAGATCTCCTGTAGGAACACTCATCTTGGGCACAGCGGGAGGGCCAAGATGGGCAGGGGACAGCTTCAACGGCTTGAGCACCCAGTGCTTCGAGCACATCCCTCTTGGGGGCTTCCACGCATCATGCTTAGCAAGTCACGCCACTGCAAGCCAGTCAGCGAGCTACTGCCCTGCTTTCTGCAGCAGCCTTCAATGTAGTCATTTAAACCAGATTGGTGGTGTGCTTTAAAACATACCTTCTGTCCTGCTTTGACCAGCAAATGCATATTTTCCTGAGCTGAAAAAACCTCCTAGTACGTGTAGCTGGGAAGATGTTAATGCAAATCTAGATAAGTGTTGTTATTTTAAGCTACCCTGACTGAGAAAGCTGGGTTTTTTATGCCATGTAGACAGGGTTCTCCTGTTCAAGCAATAGTCATTCTATTTTATCCTCCTCAGACCAAGCTTTGTTCAGTGACATTTTGGCTCTTGGTATTTCTACTGTTAGCGGATGTGTGCAACCTCTCCACTACTCATGCTCAGTAACTGCAGTAATTCTTTTTGAACTATGTTTATTTGTTTTCCTGGTGGGTGTGTGGGGGTGTCTTTGTTACATGAGGTTGTGCTATCCAGTATTACAAGTCATAGAGTATCACATAGTAATGTATATATTGGAATAGATGTGGATATTTATGGTCAATTAAATCTCATTAGGGATTCGGACTCAATAGGAATTAAGATGTTAGCAATATTCAGTATTAGTTGTTTGACTGAGGATTATTATAAATTTTGCAATTCATGTGGGACAAATGAGGTCAACAAATGTAATGGTATGAGTAAAGATAAAAATGTCTATGCAAAAAAACCCAACAAAACAAAAGCAGCCCATAGTTGGAAGCAAGTAAATTATATTCTCAGCTTTTGGAAGGGAAGTAAATTTCAAGAAAAATAGGTTTATTGAAATGTGTCATACTTGGTAGGACGCCATCTCTTAAATTCTTTAATTAAGCCAGTATTAGGTACAAAAAAACTAAAACACACCATGTTCTAGAGTTGGCCAAACAACTAAAAAGGACAGAGTAAGAATTACACAACTGGCAGAGAAACATGCCAGCTTCTGTGCCGTTATGTCATCAGCTTCCTGGCAGATATTTTTTGTGAAATCACTTTTCCTGAATACTGGAACCAAAATGTGGGCAGTGAGACTACTGTGCTTCAATGTTCCTTCTTCAAAGACTTGCCTACTGAGAAACTTATTATCTACTTGTCCCCTTGTGTTCCCAGGGATTAAGAAAAATAGTATTTTACAAGATATTTACATTGTACATGTACACACAGCTCACAAAAATGCATTAAATACACAGTTTATAAGGTATGCTTTACTCTCCCTCTACACAGTTGGATTATTTCTTTAGCAGGAAGATAACAAAAAGTACTAGAACGTGTGGCACCATTATTCGAGTTCTTGAGCTTTATTTTTAAGTTATTTTTAACAATTCAACACGATAGGATGCTATAAGTAAGAGCAGGGAGCTTACTAAATTTAACAGTTCACATCTTGATTTTATTTCATGTAGCCTCTCTCTTCAGTTTGGTTTGGGTTTTGGTTTTTGTTTTTCACTTCAAATTGATAAATGCATATATTCTGCGGTGACTACACAAAAGGTTTTTCCTCTCTGGCTTCTTTGTCACCCAGTTTAGTAGAAGTTTCTGCTTACATTCCTTTGGTCTCAACTGCATGACAAGAGCCTTCAAGATGCTATTTGTGGTATCAAATCGCTGAATTTTATACCTGAAGGCAGTAATTACAAAATACTGCTGTTCACAGATGTGTTTAGTTAGCTGTTCTCCAAAAACACCAGAATCTTCTGCTATTGCTGCAACTTGGATGACACATTTTCTAACTCCAGTGGCATGTCCATCTCGTTTGTGGCTTAGATACGACACTCTTTCCTGCTATTTTATTTTCTTTGTGTTCTTTCCCTTTTTCTTTTTTTATTGATTTGGGGGGGTGGGGGGTGGGTTTTTCTCTTAATACACTAGTGTATGTGCCAGTCCTGAACTCCATTTGAGAAGTTAATTGTAGCTTAGGGTAGTGCACAATAGCATTGTTTACACCTCCTCCTACTCAGCATAATGTCACCATTGTGGATTAGAGGGGCTTGAAGGCTGCAGTATTGACTGGAAACGCTTGAGAGCCATTTCAGCACCTGCAAATCGCTGTGGGATGGAGACACACTGACAATACCCTTCTTCCTCCGTCAGATCAGCTTTGAGAGATTGGTTTCCCTGAGACAAGCTTTGCAACATCTCAAGCAAGATCTGGCCCTGCAATGCCAGATACGTTATTGGAAGAGTATCCTAACATTCTTTTGCACAGAGAGGGCCCTAGGAGATAATGTCTTCTGCCCTTCTATCTTCTTCCTACCCAATAGCTAAAGTTATTGCTGCATTACCAAATCATGTTAACTATCTTTTGGCATATTTTTCCAGATTAATTCTCTCTTTCTATTTTTGCCCTATTTTTTGAAGAGTTGTATGTCTGTAATCCTTAGGTGTAAGAAGTGCTCTTGTACTGTTTGCATTGCAGCCCTCCCTCCTAGCTGGGGTAAGCAAGGAATTATTTGATTCATTGGCATGGCACCTATCCAGTTGTGTGTCCCCCTCCTCTGAACTCTGAGATAAATAAGGAGTCTGTCTTGCTGTGAATTTAGTGTGGGGATCCATTAAAGGTTTTAGACTGTCAAGATGCTGAATTTTGAATTGACACAAGGCTGAGGGAGCGCTTTGGAGGGTGAGTGCTACATGGACCGATTAAAAGTCTGTGATCACTGGATTTAATTTAGTGCCCATCTTTTGAATCCATTACTTTTTGTGATGTATGTGCTGCAATATTATTAAGAGAAGGGGAAGAAAAAGTTTCCAAGAAGTCAAGGAAAGAGAGAGCTACTAGCCATAAGATATTTAAGTCCACAGTGGTTCCTCCCTAAGCCATGGTTATTTCAGCAACTCTTAACAACAAAGTAAAGCTAGATCAGTGACTAAATGTCAGCTTGTTTTTCTTAATTAGAAAGGATGTAGCAAAACACCACACGTGACAGAAAATGCCTACTGTTGAGTTTTGTCTTTCAGAATGCCTAATTCTGTGCTTAATTACATTGTGTGTGTGAAAAAAAAAGTTCCTAATTTAGTGGGAAGCTGTTCATATTTTATTTATTTTCATTAAAATGTTTGACAGAATTTCTTTGGTGTCTTGATATGTCTCGGTAGAACTCTTTGTGGATGAATGAGACATTGGTAATGGAGAGGGAGAAGTTTAGTAACTGACACAGAAATTAGAATATTTAGGATTTCCGTCTGGTGGTAGAATTTTTTTGGTAAACTTAAGTACTAAATGCTGGTCCAAAACAGTGTAAATTTTTTAGAATTGGCCTTGAACATCACTATCTCATAATTTTCTGCAGTGCTATATGGGATGGACCTTCACTGATACTTCTATTTATCAAAACATTAGTTGTCTATATATTTTCCTACCTGTAAAACTGCAGCGTTTGTATCCATGGATCATCAAGAACCAATAGAACTATTTGAAATTTACTCGATAAAGTCATTCATTGCAGTTACACTTGGGTTCAATTGCTTAAAGAATGGGAGAGAAGGTTTAAACACTTCCACAAATATGTTTAAGGGGAATACATAGATATATAAATATTTACAGTATATAAACCTTCTTGTAAGACAGAGTTGTATCAGAGAAGCTCCTGTAGTCACTCCATGCAATGAACTAACAAGTCAGTTAAGAATAGATGCACTGCCTCTCAAATTAAAGTCTGCTTTGATGCCTGCTTAGGAAACAGTGTCACAAAAAAACATAATTCCTGACTTACATGTAATTTGAGAGAAGAATCCTAGACTTACTCTGTGATGCTTTTATTGAGTATACTTGATACCTACCTAGATCCAGACCTTCTCAAAAATCTGAAGCAGCTGCTGACCTCAGGGGCACAACAAACCAAAAAATATGGACTCTAATTGCCAGGAATTAGAAGCAATGTGAGTCATATTTTGAAAAGTGAAATTGCAACTTTATACAAGTAGGCCTCTTTCCCTCCTTAATGCAGTAAGGTATTTGTTTCATCTTTTTAAATAAAATTTCAAATCTATAAGAAAATAAGCTTTTAGTCATTTTTGTAAACTGCGTAGAAAGGTGAACCCACTGGGAAAAGAGGGGACAAGCAGGTTTCCAGCTGCTTGAAAGGAACAGATGTTCTGCCGATAATGCACTGTTCTATACTCGTATTAGTAGTGTGGTACTACATTAAGATATGGTTGGCTTGAGAGATACAGCTGATTTCCCTTTTATGAGCTGTAAAACTGTAAATAAAGTTTAAGTTTTTGTGTGCTGAATGAGGTAAGCCAAGTCCAAGACACTCGCTGGGGTGTGCTGCGCTCCATACAATGCACTTGGTTGACCTTTATGGAAATTGTTGAAAGTCTAATTTCTTTCCACTTTTACTGCTTTACAAGGGCCTGCATATTTACAGCCTTCATCAGACGCTCAACCCTTTTTAATGTCTTATCAGAGAATCTCACCATCAGAAAGAAGTCATGAAGAAACCTCCCTTTTCTGTAGTGCATAATTCCAAATGTCTTTTTCACTGAAGTAATCTTTTCATGATTGTTGAACTTTCTTCTCCAGTTTGTAAACTCTTTTTAAATTGTTGTCTAGTACCTAGTTTGAATGCATGTTTATGTAGGTTACATTATTTCCACTTTCATCTGTTTCTAAGATGTGAAAGGTTCCGTTAAATTTTTTTTTGCAAGATTGTACAAAAAAATCCAATGCTAATTATTGGTAAAATAATTATAATTCTATTGCTAGCTATCACCTCTATTAATACATGGATGCTAGCATGGATGATCACTGGCATTTTAGTTTATAATGCAGTGCTGCTGATGGAGCTGAAATATGCCATTCATTGTAAAACAGTGATGTTGATCATAGAGTTTAGTGTCCTGGCAGTGGTCCTTAGCTACAGCTGATTAGATGATGCCTGTGTACATATATTTGTTTCTTTTTGAAGAGACCCCAAAGAGTGGGTTTAAACATGCAGCAGCTCATCTGTCATCAGAGGCTGCCCAGCAGAGAAGTCCCAGCAGACTCTTTCTCTCCCCCTTGTCTCCAGTGTAAGTGCCATGAACAGAAGTGAGCTCTTCTTTCACGATATAGAGTCAGTCTTTTTTGTCCCTGTGTTCACAGTCAAAGCATACTTTTAGCTCTTCATTTTATTCTGGAGTTAGGGGTATACTTGCTTGCCAAAATGATCCTCTTCATCATCTGTTTAGTCAGATGTTCCTGTAGATCTCACATTGCCACTAATCTCCCAACTTTTTAGATTTCTCCATTATTGTCACACTTTGGAATGGAATAGGTAGAGATGTTAAATTTATTTGCTGCTGCTACCATTTTTTTATCATAAGGGACTGACATTTGTGGGCTATGAAGTAGTATAGTAGTAGCTGAGAGCCACTAGAACCTCACAAGGTTCAGGATGGTATGGCAGATTTGGGTATAAATTTGGTTTTGAGAGAGGAGGTTTACTGTGTGAGCATGGATTTAAATATGAAAGGGTGGGAAGAGTGCAAAATTGAATTAATATGATTAAGGGAACCACCAAAGTTCTAAATATTTTGACATAAACTTGAAACCTGTGCACTCACAAGTTAAATCTTGTATTGCATTTTGCTGTATTATTATGAAAAACTTATTGGAAAGGATTTGTGCATTGTTATGCTATTACGTATCTCTTGACTCTCCCATGAACATTTTTGTTTTCTATTCCAGAGTTCCTATCTTTCCCCTTTCTCCAATGGAAAGTACAGATATGTGATTATATGATCTAAATGGTTTATTATTCTTCACTGTTAATGCATTAAGTTGTTCATATTCTGCATTCACAATTGCTGTAACAAAGTTTTAAATAATATACCTTATAGATGCCCTTACAAAGAACCTCTAAATTTATTTAGTTCTGCTAAACTTTGCGGAATAATATACTGAATGCTCTGTGGAAGTATTTAAGCAGCATGCTTGAGGTGTGAGCACGGTTCGAGCCATGTGCTAATGACTCAATGTGATATTTACAAGCTAGTTGAATTATTTAGCAGTATTTCTGTTTTTTTTTCATAGCCTTTCATGTCCCCTCGGTACCCTGGAGGTCCAAGGCCACCTTTAAGAATACCCAATCAGGTAAGATTTTATCACTGATGCACCATTGTGGTCCAGGGTGATGGTGCAGTGGTGGGAGCAAGGAATGTTGTCTTGTTGGCTACCAATGGTTTGTTGGCTACAAAACTCAACCAGTCCCTCTACAGGCCATTTTGTCTGACCATAAAGTAGTTATTTTGATAAGGTGTGGCCATGCCACTGGCAGCTTACTTTCCTATGCTTAATTGCTGTCTACACCTTGAAATGTATTGTCCATTAAGCCTTTTTGCAGAGGGAGGGTATAGTTGCCTTGTGTGGTGCTGCATTAACCTCAGCCAGCCAACACTGCCTGCTCTGAGATGAAGACAGAATGTCTCCATAAAGTTATACTCTCTAAAGTTTCCTAACCATGTCAAGCAGTTAGCTCTGAGAATTTTTTTACTTAATTCTACGTAAAATTCATTACTTCCTTCTATTCTTTGTTGGATATATGAAGTATATTTATTTCATAGTAAATATGGAGATTATTGGTGAGAAACAGATACCATAAAGTGCTCTGTGGCTTTCAGACACTCTGAGGACTTTATAAAAGCATTGAATTCCCAAGTTTCTCTTATCTCCATCAAAGGATATGCATGCCAATGTAACAGGAATGAGTAATGAGCTGCTGTTCGTCAGCAGAGACCTTTATTGGCCCATCTGTGAAAGATGGTTCTGGAAGCAGATAGGATTTGTATTTTTAAGTTCTCCATAGTGCAGACAGAGGAGGAGAAAGCAATTGTCAGCAGATGAAAAGTTACAGATAAGCAGACAGAAGAATATCAGTGGAATTCTGAAACAAAAACTGGGTCATTTACAATATTGGGAAAGGTTGATAGGATAGATGGAACAGGTGTTTTGATCCAACTTAGAATTCCAGTAGTGCCTTTCTTCTTGTCACAGCTTCGTGAAGAGATTTCTACACCCCAACCTCAGTTCTGGCTATTTTTTATATCTGTATAACACAATGTCAACAAACTTGTCTTTAGCACTGGCACAATATTGCCAGAAATAATGAAGCTTAAATTTCAGTGACCTGGATATATCAGATGGCAAGACTTCTTCAGATATTCCCGTACATCAAACTTGGTGAAGTTTGAGAGCAGGTTAAGTTACCTGTACCATAGCTACTTTCTCACAAGGTAAATGGGTGACTTAATTAACCTTGCTGAAGTGATCATCAAGGGACAACATAAGAGTACAATGTCATTAGCACTTAAGTATTTGCTACAGATATACTGTAACTCAGTACAAAATATCTTCCCGATTTTTGCACCTTTCAGTAATACCTTAGCCAAAGATGCACCAGTGTTTGGGTTTCACATATTCCTTTGTTTCTCTTTCTGTGTTTCTGAACACTGTAAATACTGGCAGGTAGAAATTGGATGTGGTGAGTGCTGTGAAAGCACTGCCAACTTGCAGCTTTAGTTTCAGAAGCATTTTTGTCTGCACATTGTGATATTTTCAGTTCAGAGCTGTAACATAATCACATAATCTCAGTGAATTACAGCTCTTGTAATTCATTTACATTATGCCGCATTCGTGAATTTCTGCTTTTAACAACACTGCCATTATTTAAGTTACAGTATAGCTGGGCAGTGTGTGGAAGTAATAAACTATTGTAGGTAGCTTTAAGGTTGAAATTTGGATTAGACAGAAGTCAGTAAAAATCAGAGTTAAAATTCCCACTGTAACTGTAACTCCATTCCTTTGTGCCTTGCAGTAGGGTTTGTGTTTGTTAGGCAGGGAAGGGTAACGCAGGGCACGTGTGCACAGTCCAGTGCTGTGTAAGGGTTATCTGAGCTACATCTAGGCTTTGTAGCAAGGCAAGGTAGTACCTACCAAGTGCCACACGCGTGCCCCTAAGTTGCCTCCAGTACTCTCTCTACACTTGTTTTTCTTGAAAAGTGGTATGATGTGTTAGAAAGAAACCACAGTCCCTCATGGAATGATCTGCAGCATAGTGGCTTCAAGAGTTAACTTGTTGGTCACATGTGCTCATAGCAGCAAATGCCTCCCATGTCCTTGCGAGTCACCTGCCATCTCTGGCAGAAGTGACCGGTCCTGCTTTGATAGTATTTGATGCTTCTCTGTCTTCTTCATGTAGTGTTCTTACATATCGTCCAGATTTCAAGCCACTGAAGTACATGTGAAGCTCTGATTTAAATGACATCTTCTCAGATTATTTGTTTATTCCATTAATCTTGCAGTGCAGTACCTTTTGAGTGTATTACCTTTGAGGTAATAACATGCATATTAGCTTTTACTTTCCTATCTCTCCTGGAAACAAACTGTATTGTATTTCAGATAGGTTCCCCTTTGTATGTGTCCAAGACTACTATGATATTTCTGGGTCAAGAGTTACTTATCCATTCCCACAGTGAGCAACACCTGTATTGCCTGAGTAGATTACTTTCATAATAACAGATTTACTCATTCTGGATACATTTTTACTGAATATATGGTTTTGTTTTGAGATGTTTAATAGCACCTAATGAGTCAGCTACAAAGATAAATTTCTAGTTGACTGAACTATAGGTAAGAGACTGTAGAAATTAGTCTTAAACCTAATTCAGTTGCTAGAAACCCAAATGATAGATTAAAATGTGGGGACAGAAAACCAATACTTTTAATTTGGACCAGAGGTGAAGTAACAATACAGTGTGCCTTCATGCATGAAGGCAAGATTTAGGAGCAAGTTTTGTGACTGTTATCTCCTGTTAGATGAGTAATAAGCTTATCTTGGCATTGATGTCCTTCAAGAGTAAGGCAGAGTGGAAGGTAAAACGTCACCCACATCACAGTCCTAATTAACCGTATTCTGTGAATGCTGTGTGGTTGGCTCAGTTATGGCTCACTCTCAGAGAATATCAGTGTCAACATCCTGACCTCTGGAAGAAAATGTTAAAATAATGGTTAAAAGGGAAAAGTGTAGGAATGTAAGCTTTGGATAAATTGCCACATAACCAAGAAAAAGGCAGTGTTTGGAGGTTAAATAATAGGTAAGCTAACATGAAGGAAGTATTGAGGGGAGTGGGGTAAGCGAATTAGGCAATTATATTTTGGAAATTATTTATACATAATTCCACAGAATTCCAAGAGTTTGTCCATGCAAATCCATAGTCAAGGTCGTAGGACATTCAGGACTTTTAGTTTAGCTGGGCATTTAGGACATTTATTTGGGGCATTTAGGAAAGTTAAATCTTCCACATTACTCTTAACTCAGAAGAAACATCCAGGAATTTAAAAAAAAAGTCTGCATTAAGTCTTTAACATAAATTTCAAAGCATTACGTGCTTTTAACGTATGGTTTCTATGCCTGCAGGCACTCGGAGGTGTCCCAGGAAGTCAGCCATTATTGCCTAGTGGGATGGACCCAACACGGCAGCAAGGTGAACAAAATAATTACTTGGACCATTCAAAAGTATTGTCTTCTCAAACTTGCATCTTTCTGTGTTTCAAAGCTTACTGCAGCTTTTTAAGCTCTTTGTTAATTAAAAAGGAATGATTTGTTAAACTTGTTTTAGATGGTGCTTGTGTATTGCATAGTTTTTAAAGTTACATAATTTTATTTGCAGGGCATCCAAACATGGGTGGGCCAATGCAGAGAATGACTCCTCCAAGAGGAATGGTTCCATTAGGACCACAGGTACCTTCCACAAATAGATAACCATTTTTATTGATAGGCCTATACTGACACTATATTACTCTGGCTTTCCATAGCTTGAAGATGGCCAGAACTTTTTCATCTAATCCCATTTTAAAATAAACTTTTCTGTACAAAAATTAGTTCTGAGTTGCAGCTGTACAAAGTCTAAATGAAAACAGTCATTTTAATTAAGATTTGAAAATCAAAGGGGAATCCCTAAACTTCCTTATTTCAGAAAAGTTTTGTTTGTCCTACAGCCAGTGTATGTTGTAATCAAAGGCTTACAAACAAGAGAAGACCAAGGATTGAGTAGGTGTTTCCTCATCCTCCCAACCTACTTGATTATGGTGCTTAGGAGGAAAGAATTAATACTTCCAACTTACGCAAAATCTTTGTACCAAAAATAACCCCTCAAATTCTGTAAAGTTCTGCTTTCATCTGCTGTTGATCTAGATTTTTCGTGAGTACTGGAGAGATTTTAATGCAAAATGAAAAGTTCATGCTGCCATTTCTCCCCATCAATCACAAGCATCTCTCTAGCTCTGTTTTTGAGGAGCAAAACAATTTTGGGTTGCAGGAATCAGCCTTCTCCATGGTGCTGACCTGGTCATAACTGTTCTTAGGCTCTTGCTTCACAAGTGTGAAAATAGGAGTGGATATTTGTCACTGTTGCAGTTCAACAGTAAACTAAGGTATAACTTAAATTAATTCTGATGCATATCTGAAATATGGATCCAAAATATTATTCTGTATTTTGCCAGTGCTCTCAGTGAGAGGAAATTTATGTGGTGGTGTTTCATACCCATGTTGCCAGTATTTTGTTTTACAAAACCAAAATGTTGTGCTTGCTGTACCCACACTTTTCATTTTTACTTCCCCATTTCAAATAATCTTTCTAGCGACTTCTTTGTTCCTTGGAATAGCAACTGAATTTTAAATTATTAAATAGTTTTGCCTTTCAAATCTGTTCATAACTGTCTTCACAGTTTTGGGTCTTTTTGGTAGAAACAAGTTATGCAGTTCTACTCAACGTCTGCCATGTGACCAACAAACTGTTGTTAAATACATAGTTATTTTTTCTGTAGCATTGAAGTATATTTACCACTTCCCTTTTGGAGGTAGGAGAAGCTTTGCAATGCTGCCATATGAGATTGAGCTGATACTTCATGCAGCACCGTTAGTCACACAGCAGGCAAATCTCATGACAGTTTTTATAAGGATAATTTTTTCATTTTTGCTATCTCTTAAAATCCCATGGTTTTGTAAGGTTATTTCTTGTACTGAACATCCTCTTAAAATGGGGAAAAATGTAGCTAATCTCAAAAAATTTAAGTTCACGAACCAATCTTTTCTATAAATGGATCATCATCAGTCTTTGTATCTGTCATCTAGGATCTTCTCAGAATGTAGTTCTAAACCCAAATCTGATGAACCTTTCACACCTTCTAACATCCTGTTGCTATAGTGCTGTAAAGTTAACTTAGGTGTGCCCATAGTGGGAGGCCCTGCTACCTTGCTGCACAGGCAGTCAACTTGCAAAACACTTAAGCTTTAAAGCTTATGTCCAGTATAGCATGCATATGCTTGAAAACTTACAGAAAATTTACCTCCATGTTGCATTTTATGATTCTAGTCTGTTTCAAACTAAACAACGTGAAGCAAAAAGCAGTGGATGGTTGTAAATGCTTGAATCTGTGAAAAGCTCCAAAGACTTAGGTTCAGGCTTTATTCAAGCAGTAGTTATGCTAGATGAATGGGGTAATACCTCCAATGTGTGACTGTCTCTCCTTCAGATCTGCTGGTGAGCCTCCCACATGCCCCCTAATGTTTTCTAGTCAAAAAGAATTGGGTCATCTTAAATATTTAAGAAAAAAGTCGCGGCTGATCTGTCTCATATTGGCCGCGTGACATTAGGGAGCACTTTTATGAACAACTCAACTACCGGCTAAACAGTGGTAGTGGTGACTTTTAGTAAAAAGCTGTGAGGATCAAACTGGGGCACTAACTTCTGCAGAGAGCATTGCTGCAGCTGAGGGAACATCTATATTGGAAGCCTTAATGAAAGCACTGTTATTTTAGGACGAAGGAGTACATTTGATTAGAATTAGCAGTAATTAGAGTTAGAAGTACATTTGATTAGGATTATTGCAGTCCTGCAGGATTCCGTGGAGATCTTTAACCCTGGTCCACACAAATGATTCCTGAATTAAAATAGAGGGGAGATACCAGACAGACAAAATAGGGAGAATGGCCCAGCCCTCCACATCAAGACGGGAAAATGAAATAAAACAGATACAGAACTGCTGTTTTGTTACAGTCGGACTGTGTTCTCTTCCAGATCCAGTAGTGCCAACTGGGCATGTTACTGTGCTCAGTAGCTTTGACTACCCACCAGTTACTGCCCTACAGTACTGACAGAGGATTTGCATAGGCGAGGTCCTCTAGGATAACCTAAGTTAAATGGGAGATTTGAGTTAATCTGGCTGATTTTTTCCTAAGCATGTGCACCAATCGGTCTACCGGCTGCACACAAAAAGGCAGAAATGAGTAGTGGTTGATGGCCAGCAGCTGTGGATAATACTATCTTCAGATGGCACTGTTGGGTCTGGAAGAGGACGTCCGTTTGCAGTGTCTGGTTCTATTCTTGCAAACCAGCTATCAATCGGACACTTTCAGGATTGTTAAGACTGAAGAAAATTTTAAGTTTGGGGGTTTTGTTTGCAGCAACAGAACCTCCTCTCCTAGTTGCAGATCAGCTCTAAATCAGTTCTAGATAACTGATACGTTATATCAGTCAAGGTATAAACAGCACCATACCCGCACTTTGAATATCACTGGTGGATTTCTCCCATGTATTCATGACTTCATGTTTACATGGTTTTGCGAATCAGACGAATATAGAGAACACCCATAAGCCTAAGTCATATAGTTTGTGCGGTATGTAGTGTACTACACATGAAATAGAGTGTATTAGGTTTATTACTGGAAAATAGACCACAACAATGACCTAATTTTTTTTTAAGCAAATTGCTTCTTTATCCCCCCTCCTTCCAAAATGCACAGCTGTTCATTTTAGAGAAGTTACTTTTATAAATTCTTTTGAAATATCAGAAGAATGTAGCAGATTAACACAGATTAGGGGGTGCATTATGATGGTGAGGTGAGATAGACTGTTTTGCTTATATTCCTCTGAATAAAAACAGGTATAATATAGTTTTTCATGTAAATGCTACAATTAAACTTTGGCCATAATATCAGAGCATAGACTTAGATTTTATAGGCATTGGGCAATTCATTTGTTGGCACTGCTATGATATTCATTATCATATTAAATAACTTTTATATTAGTTACCGTAGACTTACCAGAATTGACTGATTAGAAGAGAAATGTAATGGTTATGCTGTATGTTATAAAAGTGATATCATCTGGTGTAATTTTATGCAAGCATTTACTGATATCCTAACAAAATCTAATTAAAAATAATTCTATTTAAATTCCATTATGTAGAGATCTTAGAATCTAAGTCCAGGTTTCTGATTCTGAGTGAGCTCCCTTGGTATAAAAGTTGAATACATTATAAAACCTGCCCCTTGCTGGCCATTGGCATGACCTCTATATGTGTAAATAATTCCTCCTGAAACGATTGACATTTTAAGTATTCTTAGTCTATTTCTATCGTTTGTAAATCTTTCTCCTTGGGGTTAACAAAATTTTTTTTTTAAGTCAACAATGGAAACTCCTGAAAGAATGAATTACATTGGCCTGTCCAGTCAGCAGTAATGTAGGGATATCATTAACCTGCTGTCCTTTCTTTCCCCCTCCTCTTTGGTTTTGTTTTTTTGTTTTGTGGTAGTCTGACCCTTGGTTATCATTGCAGAACTATGGAGGTGCAATGAGACCCCCACTGAATGCTTTAGGTGGCCCGGGGATGCCTGGAATGAACATGTAAGCACAATAATAAAATCTTATAATATTTAGAAAAATCATTATTTCATTGTGGAAGTATTGGGATACATACAACAAAGGAGAACATGCTTTGATAAGTAACATGCTTTGATGCCTAATAACTGCAACTTAAAAAAGTGAAACCACAGCAGTTTCCTTCTTCTGCATGCATCTGTTACAGGCGCCTTTGCTGTCCCTACAAGTCTGTACAAATACTCAGTTTCTTTCACAGGTCAAAGTTCAAATACTGGGAATATTTTGTCAGTATAGTCACCGATATATCCTTGTATGCCTTTTTAAAGAAATTACATTATTTACATGTATGTTTTTACTGATTAAATATTTTGTAAAGAATGGTACAAGTATGGGTCTTTTCTGCAAAATAAAGTACTTAATTTTAGTAAAATAAAACTGTCTAGAATGATTTAAAAAAGAGATATATTTGAAAGAAGAAATGTGGATGATTCTCTCTCTCTTGCTCTTTTTATTTTTGTAACTACCTTGATTTCCACTCTAAACAGATACAAGAGTATTAGAGATAAAAGTGTAAGGTTTCCTTTATTTCTTTGTACTTCTGGGACTGGATCATCATTTGGTAAAAATTGATATAGGCTGACTTCAGTTAAGTTATACTGATTTATTCCACAGGAGTGTATTATGCCTTTTATACCTGTAGACAAACCCCCTTTCTAACTATGTAGAAAAATTTCAGATGTAAAATTAGTGTATCTAGAGTAGACTAAATTTAAGCTGAGGATTTTAGCATAGCAAGTGGCTCAATATGAGCAATCTTCTGTGCTAAATGTTGTGCTTGCTTGGAGTTGCTTACATGATTAGCAAGCATAGCAGGGCAGGGGAGGAAAGAAGTTTCTCCTTGTATTATTTAGATTTCTCTCTCAAGAGATTAGCAAATTTTAAGGGGCTGCTATAGTTACTTTTAGCATACCACAGACCAGACATTATCAAGTCATTCTTGTATCATGGCCCTACCTCTACTGAGTTAGTACATTTTTTCATAACCAGCATTTTACAGACCCTGGGGTGGTCACAGAAGGCAGGCATGGTGGCCCAGCTATCAAGACACTAGAATAATTTTCAACCTGAAGCAAAGATGATGTTCTTTTCTTACTCCTTTAACACCTTTGTCTTTCAAGAATGAGTTTGCAGCAGATTGACACAGAAAACACAGTGAAGTTTTATATGTGCTTGTTATCATTATATCATAGGTATCCTTTTTTACTCTTATTTTTATAGGAAATATAAATTAGATATTATAATTTTCATTTCAAGTAAAGAGTTACCAACCTGAAAAAGTAAAAGAGGTATTGAGATAGATAATACTGTTAAAAAATCTAATCCACCATATCTTTAATTTCTTCTGATTTCCAGATATACCTTAAATTGCTGAAGCAAAAAAAAAAAAAAATCTAAAGTTGGGTGTTACTCTATCTAGACATTATATATTGGACTCAAGAAAATTCTAGCAACCTTTCCAGGAGGAGGCATTTTTGGGGAAGAAAATTGTTATAGAAAAAATATTTAAGTATTTGAAATTCAGTGTGAGTATAATATAAGCACCACAGAGATTGTCCTCAGGAGGAGACCTAATTATAGGAAAAGAAAATTAACTTTCTAAAATAAAATTACGTAGAAGTAAAACTAAGGATAGATATTTTGAGGGTTCTTATCCGCATAAGTGAGAGTTTATGTAGGGAAAATAAGAAAACAGGTTCCTGGATGACAAAAAGAATTCTTGGTCTGTCAGAAAGAGAGAAGATGGGCTGAAATACTAACATTTCTATATTGCAGCATATAATAAACACATTGCATCTTGTGTTGAGCCAGTAAACAGACAGAGATTATGTTCTTTGAATTCAGTGATGTGGGAAGTACATTTTCCTTTGAACTTGTATGTCCTCTTAAAGGGGACACCATGATTTAGAGTCCTTTACTTGGGAAATTCATTAACTTTGATACAGTGTGTGATCTGAGAAGAACAAGATGTGAAGCAATAATTTTGAAGTAGGTAACCATAGCTGTCTCCATGTCTTACCAGGCATATATTCCACTCCTTTACATTTCTTACAAACTCATCTTTACTCCAGCTCAGCTGAAAGTGGGAACAGAATACTCGTTCTTGGTTTAGAACAAGAATTCATACTGTCCCTTTGCTTATTACAATGCATTTTAACGGCATGAGAGAGTCCAAAGTGCCATTACTGGAATACTATGTTATAGCATATCCCGACCTGTGTTGCATGCTGAACCACAGACTGTTGTAAGGAGTTCAATTATTGCATGCCTCACTACATGAATAATTTTTTTACCATCAAACTGAGTACTGTTGTTCTCCTCTGTCAAATGGGTTGATGCATACAGATCAAAAGGAAAACAAGAGTTACTATGGTCTGGGTTTCTTTCAATTATACTTCCAGGACATCAGGTTCTTTCCTTAGTGTAAAGTTACTGCTGTCAAAGTTGTCCTTACACTAAAATCTTAGTGAAGACTTGTCTGGTCAATTCCAGCATTCAGGATCAGTCAGAGTGCATCCAAGGATAACCTGCAGGCAATGGCACTAGATGGACCCAACTGTGTTAAATGCATTCTTTGTATTTTCCCTTACAATTTATCTATCTGTTGCATAGTGCTAAGAAACAACAGTGTAAGTCATTTAGTGTACTTATATTTCTAGGAAACGGGCTAACTATAGATAAGGCTATTGCTTTATAGTAGCATACATTTGTCTTTACATAGCCATATCTTTTTCATGAAAATTTTTCAGTGTTCTGTTCAATGTTTTTGACTTTTTGGCAATGTTAAAATATAAAAATGTGTACTCTACAAAAACAGTTACAATTTAAAATCCAGCTTTTTCTCCTCAGAAAGTGTGAAAGGAAGCTGTTTTGGTTAAGAGCAGAATATCTGCCAAATATAATTTTACATTTCTCTGGATGAAAAAGTGTTCTTTATTGTCAAAAATAGCAACAACCAGCATGAGAGCTCATAGACAGTATTTCAGTCCAGAAGCATATACGTCTCAAATGTAGTACTGCTAAATAATTGCTTGCTCTGTCCTAACTAATGTCTATCAGATTACTGTTTGAAACAGCTGATACACATCCTATGTTCTTCTACAAAATTACTTTATTTTATCTATAAGATTTTAAGTTTAAACTTGGTGTAGCCATTTTTGGTAAGATTTTATTTCTTTGTTGAAAAAATGCCCTCTATGGAACAAAATGGCAAATTTCTGGGAGCAGCGTTACATTTCACTGGCGCTTTTTAACAGCCTGTGTGACCTGCAGTGCTGTCTCAAGTGCTAAGAATATCTCAGTAATGCTTGAAAATAAAAAAAAAAAAGAGATTTTGGTTTTTAACTTCAATTCACAAACTTGTGTCTAGTTGTTTAATTTCCTGACTGAACATATTTGCCCCTTGGGAAAAGGAAATTTTAGACTTTTTTCAAGTACGAGGATCAACAGTATAGATCTAACTTTAAGGATAAAATGCAGCTGTAATTAGTCATAACAATAGATACTTCATAAATTACTCTTTTGGAATTGGTACCTTCATAATAATGTTTTATGACTGTCAGTGCTTCCAAAATAAACATTTAATGAAGGGCGAAAAACGTGCTTGTATTGCATTGAAAAAAAAATAGCAGGTAGCTTTTTTTTTAATGTGTGTTTTATAAGCTAACAACATTTGGCTCCACAAAGACCATATGGCTTTTCAGCAGAACCTGCTACAGTGTTTTCTAAGCCTATACTTAGAGCTGTCCATGGCTTCCAGTAAGTTTGCAAATTCCAACAGCTTTTTAGATGATAGGTGAGTTTCTCAGTCTCCTCGTAAGGCCTTTGCAGATTTCTTTATTGCTGTGGCTTAACCCAGTCATGTATCTGAGTTGGCTTTTTAATATTTCTGTAGTACTTCCAGTGTTGTTACAAATATTCCTGATTCCTCTGAAAAAGAGGGTTGAATAAACCAAATATGGTACATAAATAACAACTTTCTGAAAAAAATAAAAAAAAAGAAAAGAAAAAAATCCCACCTAATATTTCAGCTTGTAATCGTTGGCAGAGGAGAAACTGCTGAATATTTGACCTGAGGAGTATGAGTACTGTGAGTCCCTTTCCTCGCTTTGCCTCTCCTCTTCCCCATTAATAAGGAAGAAAGACCCTCCCATACATTCTTGTTTTCCAACCTTCCAAAAATAATAAATCAATTTCCACTTGATTTATTTCATTGGATTGTTAGAGCTAATTTCTTTGTAGTTTCATCAACAATGTAATAATAATAAAAAAAAGGTTCAATATTAAATCCCTCAGGAAACATATCTACTTAATAGTTTTTAGTTTTCCAAGACTTCAAAATAGATAAAAAACTTCCTGAACTCATTAATAAAGACTGCTTTCTTCTCTATATTTAAATCACTTTCTCATGTCTGGTAAGCTGTGGTGGCCAATGTTGCTTTTCTAAACCTAATGAGGCCAAAATGCCATTTAAGCATGAAAGTTTTGTCATCTGCTCTGCCTCTCAGTTGTCAGGGCCTTCAAAAAGTGATTTCATTTTATTTATAAATAACTAGTTCTTAATGCTCCCAGGAATAATTATAGTTATTGAAATGTTACAACTGTAAACATGGAGGTTTTACCTCCCATATGTCTTAGTTCCCTCAGGACTATTAAAAGATGGAGCCTAACCACCAAACTATTTTTCTGAGCTCAGCTACGAGTGAGAAACTTAAAATAACAACAAGAGTAGTGAGAAAAACATGCTCTATCTGGATGGTTTTTTCTTTTTTCCTTTCCCCATTCCTTTCTGTTTTAGTACCCCTCTGATGTCTTGGGGTTCGCTTTATCAAACAGGTCTTCTGCCTGTGAAACGCTCTTGTCCTTCCTGCTGGGGAGCTGCCACTTAATCATGTGTACACCATTTGGGCCCAGTGTAACGAGAATGTCTGAAAAGTTTGAAATCTCCATTTTGCCTGCTGTATGATAAATTTCATCTTTCTGTGACTGCTGTAGAGCTAATGTAGCCCTAGTCAAGTGGCAAACTGTTTTTAGATCCATATCTAAACATATGTTTAAAGTATATGCATAAAATGACAAGTTTTCAATTTTTAATACACAAGATTTGTTATTGTTATCAGATACAGGTTAGAGCAATGTATTTTCTGTGGCTTGTCCTTTTAAAAAATAGGTTTTCCCATAATATTTCTAAGGTACTAGCATCACTTTCACTAGTGAAACCTTACTATACTTGCAGTATTCTAGATCCATACTCAATAAATGCATGCCTCCTTGATTCTTCAGGAAGGTACTTAATTACATAAGCAAGAGTACTCTTTCTATGTCTGAAATTACACGTATATTTTAGTACCTTTCCACCTTTGGCTGTACTGTAAGTAGACTTCCATGGAATTTAAGATACTTCCTCCAAATGTTTTTTAAAATGTTAACAGAGTACTCCTTATGAGAACCTAAAGAATTTGGGAACTTGTTTTTAACTCTTTCCAAAACTTCTGTGCCACCTTAAAAAAGTTAAAGTCTTGCATCTATGTAACACAGGGTTACATTCCACAGTGAACTGAAGGAACACTTCAAGAGACAGAAATTAGCAATGATGTCTTTCAAATTGTTCCACTGGGAACAGAAAAGTGGCATGTCTGGTGCTTCCTAAATTTGCAAGTGTTTGGGACCAATGCAAAACTGTGTGTAGCTTCTGGCAGTGTGGCTGCTGAGGGAGGATTCCTCATGGTGCCATTCTGACAGGTCCTGTCCTGGAGAGTGCAGAAGTAACGGAATGAGTCAGGAACTGAAGTGTCTTAAACATGAGTGGCAGGGTTGTAATAATAAATAAACTACTTTTAATCAACTCATAAACTGATTAAATGATAATGTTAGTGCAAATATGAGAATTTTGCTGTAGCATTATAAATTGGTGTAGTTATGGTTTATAAACACACTTTAATTTCAGAAAAAGCTGTCTCCTTCCTCACTCTGGAAACAGATTATTTTGATTTGCTTCCTCAGAGCTGTTCAGAAGATGGGGGATTATTCTGTGTCTCACCTTTCGTCTTCTGTTACAGGGGTCCTGGGGGTGGTAGACCTTGGCCAAACCCAACCAATGCCAATTCTGTAAGTAAATACTTAAAACATATTAGACATCATCCTATGTTTAGGGAAGTACTTCTCATCAATACACCAGGATAAAAGGTCCCACTTCATTCAAAAAATAGCATACTACATGCTTTATATTTTTCCCCATAACCCTAATGCAGAGCAGGTACCACGAGGAGCACATCTGAACAGAGAGCTCATTGATGTGTAAATATTCAGCTCTGTTCATAATCACACAACAGCTCTGCATCTTTACATCAGTTACAGGACTTCCATAACACAAAGGTTATCCTGGGGTATATGTAAAATACATTTTAGCTTCCTTTAGCACAAGTAAGATGAGTTAGGTCAACACTATCTGGCCAGCAAGCTCTACAGAAATCACAGCTTTTTGAGATACAGCTTAATGTGTGTTCACATATTTTACATAACAAACCACATTTGCTGCTCTTAGCTAGGGGATGTGGAATCATAGAGCAACTGCTTGCAAGACATCAGCCAATTTTGTATGCTTTTTCTAAAAAGCAGTGCGCTCTATTGAATTCCATTGCAACAACTACAAAATGAGGTAGTCTAATAGCAGCTTGAAGGAACAGGAGGTCAGTGAGGCATCCCTCATAAACAACAGCGTCTGGTGTTTCTTCAGAAAACACAAAGGTAAAGTTTTCATTTTCATTCAGTGATCATACATCATTAGCATAAAAATGTGTCCCTTTTTAGCACTTTTAGTTGAATAAGATGGGTCTGGCTTAACAGACTAGCCTCATTATTTCTGTTGTTCTCAATTTTGATTTTTTAATTCTACTAATGACAACTGGGGGAAAAAAAGAGCTGAAATGCTTCCTCAGTTTTCTTTTGCATGTACTCAACTAAAATGGGTGTTAGACTATTTTTCAACTGGTAATTGAAGTATTTTCAGTCTATGAAATTAATTGAGAAATCCAGTAATAGATGTATTTGTGAAAATGAGCTGGCTGACAAGTTGTCTACAATCGTGTAAGATGCTTATGCTACAAACTAATTTTGTATTTTGTCAGTGCAGTTGCTTAATTCTTACCCCATCCTTCTATAATAGCATTGGTCTGTGCTCCTTTAGAGAGAATAATTGCAAATGCTATCATAAAGAAGAACACTGGATTATTCACAGGCATTTTATTACATTCACATGTATTTCTCTGGATATTTTCTGTAACAAATACCACAATTTAATTTGAAATGGAAATAGGACACTGTCCTTTTAAAAGAAATAAAACCAGTATTTTCTGGGCAGAAAGATATAAGAGAGTTGCTTTTCCTTTTATGGTGAAGATTTTAAACAAGATTAAGTATTTATAGGAACGTACAAATTCAACCCATGCTTGGGATGACTCTGAAGTCCTGTTCACTTAAATGCAAGTATATGCTGCTGAAGTTTATAAACCTTATAAAGCATATTACCTTAATAATCATATAGTTTAACCTTTTACAATGGACTGCAGATCTTTACAGATATTATTGTGGCTCCCACAATAAGAAGACTCTTGTAGTAGATGCAAGAACTGGATTGGTACTAGGCCTTGTAACTTGGTATCTTAAGAAAGTGGTGCTGGATGTTAAAAATGCATGCCTCACTATGAAGCAACGGAGAACAGATATCAGACCTCAGTCTACATTTAAATGTGTGAATTACATTATTCATATTAATTCATTAGAGTGGCTACGAGGGCACAGTAATCTTAAATGGAAATATTTTAATTTGAAATATTGGGTATTACATTTGGTTTGTGTCTATATTTCTAATTTTGGACTTGAACATACTTACAATGACAAGGTGTTGAAAAGAAGAGGTGTTTGTTTTGACAACAACAGCATTTTTTCCTTAATCCTTAACTCTGTCTTTGAAATAAATTAAACAAATAAGCATTAGCATACAGCTGTACGTAAATATATGTATGGACTCCATCTCACTGCAGAAGAAATTACTGTTTTGTTTCTGTTAATATTACAGATACCTTATTCTTCAGCATCTCCTGGAAACTATGTAGTAAGTACACTTGTGAGTGTTTGCTTATTAAAATGGATGTTACATTTTATTTAGGCAAAGAAACAGCTGCCCAGATGTTAAGAAGAACCCTTGTGCATTGGTTGAGAACTGAACATCTGATCTGCACTTAGGTTGTTTTCTGCCATCTATGGTGCATATGCTGTTGTTCATTACTAGAATCGTTATCGGTCTGGTCAAAATTGCCCTGAGTGCTGTTTTATTTCAGCAAACATTTATATAACAAAAAAATATATTGTCTTCAATAATAGGGGACAAAAAAAAAACAGCTTTCTTGGTAACACGATATTGTGTATAAGTTTCTGAACTTCTTCAGAATAAAAAAGTATTTCAAGAACTAGAACAAGCTTTTATCTCCCTGAAGATATACAAATGGGCCCCTATAGCTAACAATTTAAGGGAAATTTTTATTCTTATGATTACCTTCTGAAGACTTGAAAAATTCTGTTTTTCCCCATACTCTGTTATGTCTTCATTTCACAGACAATGTCTTAATTCCTTATGGATTGTCAGTATCACTGTTTTTCCTTAGTCTGTATTTTAGAATGAAATAGTTAAAACTTTGCAATAGGCCCAGCATTGAGCTGTCATTCAAAAGAACACAAAATGCTAACACTCCCTCTGGAATTTAAAAAATACACTTTACCTATCAACAAAATGGCTTTTGTTCGGATATGTACTGCTGGTTTTTGTCTCTATCCCAAGAGATTAACTTTGTTTATCCTTTTACACTCTTTATTGTCGTTGTTACTGTTGTACTCAGATCATTTGTACTTCTGATTTACTCTTCTAAGGCATATTGTTTCATCTGTTTTTGTCACATGCTTATTACTGGTGACACAGGGTAACGAAGGAGAATTGCACGTGTGTGTGTATTTATATTGGATTCCAGATTTCACTTGGTCAGTCAGGTTTCCATAGACCTCTCTATTAATATTTAATGTTTTATCACCTGAAGGTTAGACAGCTGCAGGGCATTGGCTTTAACCAGCATAAAATCTGAAGCTATTTCAGAATGTGGAAATAGCAGGTCCTTCACCATGAGGACAATATACCAGTGATTTTTCATCTGTTTATCCTCCTTATAGGTTTCTCTTACTTTCAGTCTTTGTAAGAGAGATGATCCTGCAGAGCTAAAGCTGAAGGATGAGTTCAAGGATGAGTTTGTTTTGTTTAGACAAAAGCCATTTCTTTTGTCCTTTATTTAGACAATTAGCTGTGAAAAAGGTTATGATTCTTATAAGTGTCCATAACTGCAGTACTCATTTTGCCACATGTTTAGTGGAAACAGTCCAAATGTGCTGCTGATCTCCAAACCAGTTCTTTTAATGCAGAGCTTCATAAATTTCTGTTTTGGAAGAGGTTTCGTTGGTTTTGACCTAGACATTAGCGATCAGTTATTGTTGCAGATTTTGAAGATTTTTTTGAATATTTTACTTCATATTCTCATTTTTTAAAAGTATGAAGTCTTGATAAACTAGAAAAGGAGATCATACAGAAGATTATTTGAAAGAAGCAAACCTAAGTAAAATGCAGGTTTTAGTAGCAGACTCTGTTGGTATACTCGCATCAAGCCAAAGGTCAGCTGGGATAAATGACTTGGACAGAAGAGGGAATCACCGTATTTCAGTGGATAGATAAATAGTGTAAGAGTAAATAGGTGATTTTACCTCTTTCAGTGACAATGATGAGATGAATGCTGGAATGTTGCATCTAATTGGCAACATTGAAAGGAAATCAAAAGATGTACAAATATGCAAGAATGAGACACAGGAAGGGTAGAAGTGTTGGAGAAAATGCCTGAGCCTCTGATCAGATGTGCTCCGTGAACTCCAGCTGTACTAGTGGGAAAGGTTGCTGCCTGATTCCTTGTCCCCACTCTTCTGCTGAAGGTTACTACTCCTTCAGGTCTGCCACTGGAGTTCCTTGGGTGAATGACTCTGACCGAAACAACAGAAGTTGACTGAAGGTCCTTGCTGATGCACTTCAGTTGACCCCAAAATAGGTGGCGAGACACTCACAGAGGGAGCTCCAAGCAGAGCTGATGCTGCTGTTAGCGGAGAACAGTGGTGGACCAAGGGTTGAAATCTTCTTCTGCCACATAAATGCTTGCACAGTGTGTGTTGTGTCTGATGCTGAGAGAGTAGTCTTGCTTCAGAAGGGCTCACCACATTTTGGAAAAGCAACATATGAACTCTAGCCATACAAACAGCTAAACAAGCAAAACTGGGGGGCTGTAGCTTCCAACAGAGCATCTGGGGGCAAGGTGTGGGCAGGAGAGCTCTTAAAGCAGATTTTTTACCAAAGGATTCATGAAAGTGAACTAAACGCTTTGAGAGCTTAATCTGGTTAGTTTATGAGACAGGTTTCAGAGAAATAATTCCATGATGTATTAATATATTCTCAGGGAGAAAATAGTTGATGCCAATAGGCTTTTTAAGAGAAGAAAATATACAAACAATGCATGTAAATGCAATTTTAAGCTTAGACACAAATGGTAACAGTGATTATAAATAACTTTTCTAATAAATAACCAGTCAGTGGTTTCTACACCTCTTTATGTGATGCTGAAATATGTATATATAAACCTAAAAAGATCAAGTTGGCAAGCTTAGTGCACAAGAAGATGGATAAAAAGTCATAGCCTGTGGTGCCCAGAGGATCATATATGTTATCGAAGGGTCTTTTTGAATTTAGAGTCTGTAGCTCTGCAGCAGCAATGGGGGAATTTCTTGTTGCTGAAGGCTGAATAGGCCTTTCAGGCAGTTTTGGCAAGCCCAATACTAACACATTCAGTTGTAGTTGGGGGGGAAAAAAGCAATGTGGCTGCTGGCAGTATGAAATGAAGTTATGATTATGCCTTGATTTTTATAAGCTGGTCTGTGGGTTTCATCATGGAGTAAGTCTTCGTTCTATCACAATTTATAAAAGATACTCAGTGACCTTGCATAGTCCACATACAAGGGGAAGCACAAGACAAAGAACTGGTAGGTGCTCTAATATGTAAGAGCATAGAGGTATATATATATTGACTGACTGCAGGGATGTGCTGCTGCTTCTGGGTAAAAGATTTCTGTTTCATCTACAATTAACTGTGAGTTAACCACTGGCTAGTAGATAGAGATGCTTCCCCTTGCAAGTATTTTACTTGTACAAATCTGGGTAGGAGCGGTATCAGTCAGAAATCTGCTATGTCTGAAAATGTGGTATATTATTGCTAAATGTTTCATAAGAAATGTTATTTTAAGTAGGCCATTGAGAAACAGGGTCTATCGTTTTAAATCCAAGACTTCTCTGTCTCCTTCCAAAGTGTCTTAGTGAATTATAGCAAATCTCAGCAATGTCCTTGTAAGCACACAGGAATGACCAAACCTTTATATTCAGTGCTACTGAAAAAGTGTTCCTGTCTGAAACAGTATATCTGCTGTTTTAAAATATAACAAAAGAGATAAAAATATAAGAAGAGTCATATGGCAATGAAAATTATCATCTGTTGTTAGCAATCTGTGTATTTTTATTATGGAAAGTCAATATTTATTGACTTTTATTGACAGTTTTTATCCAACTGGCAGTTGGTAGTTTCTCATGTTACTTAATATATTAGTGGATCTGTAAATATAAGAAGTAAGGAGTTATGGTACTGTTCTTACTAAATGATTAGCAAGTTTAGAATAAAATTCTTGGAGGAGTTTTTAAAGAGCCTTAAAAAACTTGTTTAACAACCAGAGCAGTTTGTGTGTAGTTCTTGGTTGTAAACATATTTGCAACACAGAAATACCTGAAACTAAGAAAATAGATGTTCCTTGATGGTTTGGGCTTTTGTTTGTTTGTTTTTCTTTATCTTCAATTTAGTAGCCTGGGCAAGTGATATGACTGTACCCAGCACTATACTGAAGTTATTTTAAGAAATTGTAGGATATTATACAGACAGAATTAGGATGCCTATGGCATCGAGATACCAAGTCTGCCTAAAAAAGAAAGCTTTCTTAAGGTGATTAGGCTCTTCTGTCCCCATAGGACACCCCCTTGTTTTGTGCTTAGCAAACATTGGTTACTCTGCCAGTGAGTATGTATGGAGTACAACAAAACAGAAATACCAGTTGAAAACCCAGTGGTAACAGAAGTAGGTTGAGGGAATTAAATATAATTGTCTTAGGCCCCGCTCCAAATATTTCTCTTGTCTGACTCACAGCATGACACAGAGTTATTGACTAATGGGTATTCTTGTGTCTCTATACCTACCTACATCAGAAGTCTGTGCCAGAGCTTGCTGACCAATTACCTTGTCTTAATCTGTGATGAGCTGTTTCACTAACTTATCAGAAAATGTGCGTGTTTTTACCAGTGTAACTCATGACATTCACAATACTTTTTGTTTGTTTGTTTGTTTATACTGTGTTCATCTTTTACTGCGGCATTTTTTTTTCCTTTCATGCTAACTGACATTTTCTTCCCTCTCTAGGGTCCTCCAGGAGGTGGAGGGCCACCAGGAACACCTATCATGCCTAGTCCTGCAGGTACTGAAATATACTCAGAAATAATGAAAGATAATTATAAGGGATTTTAGGAAGTACACAAATTATTTTTCAGACTTTGATTTTCATGAAGAATCAGCTAATGAGAAATTATTAAATTTGTTCTTTCTGCATCATTTTTTTCCCCACGCTTTCACTCTTTCTTTCCCTGCTATATTGCAGAGATGGAATAGATACAAACCATTATATCTATAAAGTTCAAAGCAATTAATTTCTCTGGCTTTTCAGCCCATCTTTTCTTCCTCAATTTCAGCAAAAGCAAGGAAAAAATGAAAGACAGCACAGTGTTTGTTTTTGCTCATGTTCTTTGGAACAATTCCACCAGTTTGGAAATCAGGAGATTTCTGAATCCTGTGAAACTTCCACTATAGTATCCTATGGGGTAGACCTGACCAACATGTGGCTCTTGAGCAATATGCAACTCACAGGCATGGCTGCATCCCATGGCAGTGTCATCTGACTGATAGCAGGGTCATGCTGGACAGATTGCTCTCCTCTGTCCAGCAGTGGAGGAGTAAGGCCCCAGAGGAACTGTTGTCGAGTTCTACCAGTGATCTGTTCCCAGAACTTCAACTGGCCCGTTGTTTCCCCAAGTAACGTGGTCTATATCTTGCAACTCCGACCACATGGTGATTTTGGCCGTGCAAAAGATGGCCACATTCCTACTAAGTTTTGAAGAACCAAGGAGGAGGATGACAGGATTCAGGATGGATAGCTAGCTTCTCAAGGCTTAAGGATGGTCAGCTAGATGTATGTATTTCCCTCCATTGATGTTCTGCAAAGATTCTGTTGTGAGGGTGGAACTGCAGGATGTGGAGGATGCTGTCATCCTCCATGGACAGCATCAGAAATCTGCTAAAATAAAACTAGTTATATCTTGTGTAACCCAATATTAAGTAGCTACTCCTTTTAGCCAACATCTGCCTTTGTAACTCAGTCCCACAACCTAAGAGGAATTTGTTCACCTCAGTGATGTCACAGCATCCTCAGTCCTTATGTCCTACCTGTTCTTGCTGCCCTTTACAGCACAAGAGAGTAGGGAAGTTTCCCAAAGGGCCATGAAGACTTCTTGCCCCAATATATCATCTTCATTAACTACAATTCCAGGGCTTTAAAAAAATGCAACCTGAGATAATGCGTAGGGCTTCCTTGATGCTCATATTATTAGTGAAAAAGATAATTAGCACAAGCTGGCATTGAAAAGATAGAGTTTTTTAACATAAAACAAACTTATGGACTGCCTGCCCTTTTAAAAATAGTCAGCACTGTGGTTATGGCACATACTACGCTGTCTGTGTGCAGATCAAATAAAGCTTCTGCTGACAGTCTTTCCCATTTTCTGTTAGATACTCAAAGATGATTTGAGGCTCTGTTTTCGAAAGTATGAAAACTCTCAGAAACTGGCCATCTGAGAATTTTGCAAAGGTACTTACTTGTCTCTGAGTCAAACCAGCTCCAAAGGTTCCTGTGGCCCAATTGACCATATGTATATTTTTTGTGTGCCAGCAGAACATGGGGAGAGCCAGGGATGTGTTTTTCAAAAGGATCTGGTGGTTGACAAACTTGTTGCCTACCTCATCAAACATTAAAAAATAACTTTTTATGTGCGACTTTTACTTTCATAAGTTTAGGCTAAAAGGTTTTTCTTCCCTCTCTTCCTCACACAGCATATTTGATGTTGTAGTGATACATAGTCCTCCGTATGTTATGGAATTGCGTACTCACCAAGGTTAACGAATGCTTAGAAAACTGTCGCAGAACAAGTAAGGAATAGACAAAGACCTTGATTTTAACTGCCCACTGTACATACAGGTATATTCTTGCAGGAGGTCAAGCCGCATTCTGCATTCCAACACATTTCAGTCTGGTCTCAACTTTCTTGCTTTCACCACTTCTGAGTGAAAAGTCCCCCATCAGCTTGTCTTGGAAAAGGAATTACAGCTCAGCAGTGGGTTTTGTGTGTTTTGTTGTTAATCTCAAAACTCTGGTTCAAAGAGGCGGAATGGTCTTTTGGAGGAGCTAGGTACAGAGTACTAAGCTATTCTGTATTCTTTTTGCAGATACTATAGAGGCATTGATTTTCCAGAGTTAACAATGCTTTTTTAAATCATGCTGTCCCCTTAGGGCTGTATTTAGACTTTCCTTAGATTATTCTCCTCTCAGTAAACTTTTTCATTATATGGTCTATCGTCATGCTCCCTTGGGAAAGGTTTTTGCCTAATTTGTCTATTATCTGCTGCATTTTTTGCCTTCTCTTTCTTAAAAATATTGGTGAAGGGTGTTAAGACTTCATAGTGTTAGCAGCAGGGATAAGCTGGAGATCAGAATAAATAATTTGTACCTACTAATGGCTCTTAGGCATTGGATTCTTAAGTTCAATCAGAAGAGTTATGTGGGTTGTCTTCTATGTGTCTTGTTAATTCAATCTTGTGTTTCAACTCTGGAGGTGCTCCATCTGAAAGTTCATGTGCATTGGTGGGAGGAAGAGGACTGAGATGCAGTATAGCTGGGTTTACATCTGGCAAGGCCAAGTGAAACTCTTGGCAGAACTTACTGGCTCAGGCACCATGCTGTTCCAGGGTAGTTTTGTTGGTTGTGGACTCAGGGTTTTTTTGAGCATTGTACCACACTGTACCATGAAGATATGTCAGCTAAAGCTGTCCTTAGAGGGAGGATCTTCGCACAGTGTTCCACTGAATAGTTAGATATACCCAAAATCAAATAGATGACGTGAATGAAAATAAAAAAAATTCATTCACTGTACTAACTTGCAGTCTGTATAATGAGAAGCTATTTATTATTTATTACAGATGGAAAACAAATTACAGGAAGTATTGAGAAGAAAGAAACTCCTGTTTTATAGAAAATATTGAAGATGAATGAAGTAATTTGGAATTCCAGGAAAAGGGATTTATGGAATTAAATAGTTACAGATACTTGGTGATTTATAAACCTTTTTACAGTCATGCATAAAACTAGAGTCTAGAAGTAGTCACTTAGGGACCATTGCAATTATTTCTTTTCATAGTTCTGTTGTGTAGTAGCAATAGATAGAAAGGGAATGAAATCTTCCATTATATTGCCACTGTGTATCAGTGATTCAGGCACAGAAATAATATGAACAAAATGACAGGAAATGTATTAGGTGAGTAGTTTTATTGAAAGGAATATATTAGCACTTAAAATAATCTCTTATTACAGATTCAACCAACTCTGGAGACAACATGTACACTTTAATGAATGCAGTACCACCTGGACCCAACAGACCTAATGTAAATATGAATCTAGTTATGTACTACTTCTTTTTATGCAAACATTTTTTTTTCCGTCACATATCATTAGTACAAAGTTCTCCATTTTTATGGGTGACACATCACTTGCTTCCCCCCCACCCCCACCTCACATTTTCTAATGTTTCCCAAATCAATCACAACAATACCTCCAAAATAATGATTGGCACATGTTCATCTACATTGAAAAGACCTTAGAAGCTTCTGCATTTGGATCTTGGGGTCAACTTTGTCACACTGAGGTACAATAGACTTCTGTGTGATAGGACATCATCACAGGAGCTGTCACTAAGCATTCGTTTCTGCAGGATTCAAACTCTTGTTATAAATAAAGTATCTACCCTTAAAAAGGGAGGGGAAAATTGCTGAGTGACCCAGTATTATGTTGCTCTGCCATTCTGCAAAGAATAATAAAATTAATACCTCTAAGAAGAAACAAACTTCCCTGTTTATCTAAATAGGATGTTAAGAATGAAACCCTTGATAACATTTAAGTATTTGCCTAATGAAATAGGTAGTTTGTGACTATTTTAGCCTAAATTTCAGCAGTTCTAAGCTGACAAAAGTCTGGATTCGTAGGTAGAACTTGTTTCTTCTCTGATCTTTCTCTATGCCTTCAGTTTTATTTTATTTCTCTGATTATAGCCATATTTCATTTAATCACAATCCATATTATGGGCCTTTTGAAAACAAAAGCCAGTAGAACTTTAAAATATAGATATTTAGATATTGTTAAATCATTATGCAGTGAATTTTAGAAATTTTTCTATAATGTTAATGCCACTCAGTTTCTGAAAAAATAATTTAAAGGTTAATATCAGAAATTGGACAGAAACTGCTCAGACTGCAAAGGTAATGTGCAGTAGCCTGATTGTCAGTACAGATAAGGTGGGGTTTGAAAGCTGTTAATTAATCACTCATTGAAGAGAGTTGTAGTTCCCTGTAACTTCAATGGGAGTAGAGCTAGGTCAGCACTAGCAGGTTTTAAAGTCAAAGTGCTGCAGTAAACAAAAAATTATTATTAAGTTATATTCCAGCCTACAGAGGTGAGGGTTTGCAAAAATCACGAATGTAGCGTTAGGAATAGTGAACAAAAGCAATGACGTTTGTGCAGTCTTCACATGACAGCCTTCTACTTGACTTGTGCATTCAGAGCTGGGACTGTGCACTTTTCCTTTACTTTGTTTTTTTCCTGAGGAATATTTTCTTTTTATTAGATTATCTACGAAAGATTGTACAGTAATACCAGTTTTTAATGTCTGATCCTTTTGTAGTTTCCAATGGGGCCAGGGTCAGATGGACCTATGAGTGGACTGGGTGGAATGGATTCACATCATATGAATGGATCATTAGGTAATGATAGTAAATATAACAACATTGTGATTTTTCAATGACTAGTGCCATTTTCAATGACTAGTTCTCTGAGTTGTGTGGAAGACTGTAAAAATATTTTTAAAACCTGAAAAAGCTGTATAAACATCAATAAGAAGTATTAAGATACTTTTTAAGCACATGAGTTGACATACATCGTGCACCTCTGGAAGAAAAATACTGTAATTTATTTATATAAGAGAGTATAGTTTTAATCCAGCTGATGAAAACCAGTCTACAAGCATACCATCACAGTAATGTAGAGGTGAAGGCTTAAGAACGATTTTTATTTACCTCTCTTCCTCTTTGAAAATCTTGGGAAGGTGTCACTGTGACATGGCGGTGCACGTTCTTATCAGCTACCTGGAAGTAAGTTATGACATGTTTTGATGTATGTGTTAAGCTGGTTTTATCCCAACATTTTGATATCCTCATTTTTCTATACTTAGCCATATGTCTGTTAAGTGTTAATAATATTACTCCATCCCCATTAGCAGCTTCGGACAGGTGCCAATTTTAATCCCAAAAGAAAATGAGTTCTTCTCAGGGCATGCAGAGGCAGGAGTGTACTGCTTGACTTTTGACACTATGATTTTTGAGGGACTGGTCTCTAGGGGAGAAGCCTTGCACAACTCTGCAAAACACACATCTCCTGACTATCCTAGCAAATTCTTTGCTCTTACTCTTTGCTGGAAGCGTGGTAGACACTTGAAAGAGATTTAAGAAACAAGCCTCAGCTAAATAAATTGCATTTATGCCTTCCTCTTCCATACCCGCAAGGTAAATAAATACCTTGGGTTTATTTCTGCTCACACCATAACACTAGGCCAGTAGCTCTGAATACAGTTCTTGTGTTGTACTCTTTACTTCTGTCTGCACCAAGGGACGCTGGTCATGCAGGAAAGGACAGGGGGCACCCGAGGCTGCAAAGACTTCAGATCTCTCTCCTATCCCCCTGGTCCACCAACAAGGTTCATTTTCACACGCGGGAGCTAGCCTGATGCAGACAAGGGGCACCAGCAACACCCTGCTGAGCAGTGTTTTTCTTTATGGGGAGAAGCCCCAGCAAGCTAGATACTGGTAAGGCAGGCAGAAGCCAAGCTGCCACTGTTCCCCGTGCTTCCATCCCCAAAGAAGAGCTCTGTCACCTTCCTGCCACAGGCATGGACCAGCCTAAACTGCATACCATTTAAGTCCATACTACCATGGTAGGTGGAGATCTGTCACTCGTAGCCCAGAAGTTGGAGGTTGTCAGACGGGAAGTATAAACAGATAAGAAGAAAGGGGAAATTCAAAGAGGCTACATCAAGATGAGAAAAAAATCCTAAGCCATCAAACCTCATTTAGCAGACATATTCTGTATGATTATAATTCTTCTAAGAGAATTATGGTTTTTTCTTGGAAAGCATGTTCCTGAAATTCCTAGGTCGCTTTGCATAAAGACACCTTATGAGTTTACAGCCTTTCTTTACACATTACAATCCTAAAATGGGTTGTTGCTTTAATTAATAATGATGCACATTACATTCAAATAAATGAAAACTGTATAAAAGGTAATCACATCTTTTTCTGTGACTTTCTATAGCCTGAGAATTATTTCTTAGCTAAAATAAAATACTAAATTGTAACAGTTATGGAAGGATTTTACATCTACCTAGCACTTGGTTAGTTATGTTCTCTATTAAAAATGGTGATGTGCATAGTCAGATTAATGATGACTGCTTTCTAGGGGTAAGTTCCTATCTAAACTGGAACCTGAGTTCTCTCAGGAGAGGAGGTCTGGGAGAGATCTACTGCATTCATTTCCATGCTGCAGTAGGCAGCTGTGTCTCATCGCCAGGTGGATGAAATGGTCAATGCCCATCTCGAACTTCTCCAACTTTTTTGACCACAACCCTTCTGTTGGATATCTGTTCATAGCTCTGATGGCTAGAAAGAAGTCTTTTCCTGATTTCCAGCAAAATTCATCCTTTGGGCCATGATAAAATGACTTTTCGTAATATTTATGTATCTGATGTATTTATAGAGAGAAATCAGCCTTCTCAGCCCTTAATTTGCGTGGCTAAGTATAGTAAGCTATTTCAGTCTCCTCCCACAACTCCATTTTCTTGATCGTTTTCCCACAATTCTCTTCTAGTTTTATATTCAGTACTCTTCTAGAATTTGTCTTTCCTGAAAATAGGTGACCGGAATTGTGTACTGTTGGTTGCTGCTAAAAATGCTTTTCTTGGTATATCCATCCTGAAGTTATATTCCCTTTATTCTTGGCTTTACCTGAGTGAGAGCCACAGCATGTGAAAAAAAAATTCTTTTCAATAGTCTTGCACTCATTATATTTAGTTTTATTTGGTTTCTGTTACTTTAGTCCTCAGGATCATCTGCTTTCTTCTGAAAGATGCTGTCATCATCAGTAGTTGTAACGCATCAGATGTCAATGGCATTTTAGACAATTTTGCTAGTAGGCTTCTGCTTGTGGGAGCAAAGGCATTGATGAAACCCTCACAGCTGACCTTAGAGGTAGTCCACTGCTGGGGAGTTTTGAACAGCTGAAGTTCAGTAAAAAAAGGTGGTCTTTTTTTTTTCCCCAGGAACATCAACTTTTACTAGTTATCCTTTATTTTGCCTTTTTTTTTTTCTTCCCTTGACCAGAAGCAACCTTTCCCATAGGTGGATATACCCCAAAATAATTGCATTACCTGAACCCTACCATGGCTAATAGGTCAGGGAGGTTGGGCAGGTGGTTTCTTGAGTTGTGCTGGGCTGTCTCATCCTGAAAGGTTGCCATCCAAGTAACTGATACAGATCAGAAGTGTGTCCTTCATGCTTTTCTCACTTTTTGCACCGGGTGTGTACACAGAGAAAGGACTAACATTATTCCATACTGACTGCAAACTTTTACTAAAATAAACATGGGGAAGGAAGTGAGATGATGCATAGTTGGTTATGTTTTAAAATATTGCTATTACACTATATATTTACTACGAAAAAAGTTCTTAGATTAACTTCAGCTCAAAACTAACTAAATAATCGTCTGTTTTAATTTAAGGCTCAGGAGACATGGACAGTATTTCCAAAGTGAGTATCTAATAAAATATTTAGAGTTTTTAGAATATTTCATTCTAAACATATTTTCTTTGTCTCTGTTATGAAGCTTTTTATTATGTATGTACATTCTCTGCTTGTCAACTCTTGGGAAGCTATGCAGACAGAATGAATATTACTTGAAAATGTAAAAACAGTATAATCAGGGGTATAAGTAGACTTATTTCCTACTGCATAATAATGTGTATTAATGAATGTGATTAATATCCAGTTCATAATCTGATTGATCATGTTATAATATTCCATACTGTTAAGACAAATTAATATAGTTCTAACAATCAATTCTAGTTAAATGTAAATTTGGGGAAATGCCATTAGGATGTTACTTTTATGCACTGCATGATTGCTTTTGTCACCTCTGCAAAGCAACTTTAATATCTTAATCATTAGTGTAAGTTCCTAAAAGCTAGATTAAGAAGTCGTTTCAGAAGAAGCACTGTTTTGATATCACAACCATTAAATAGTATACTGGAAATTAATGTAAGCTGCAGGGGATTTGCATCTACAAAAATTATATTGGGCTTGAATGCATCACTTCTACCATAACAATAAAACCACTACATGTGTGATCATCATTAATTTAGGAATTAATGAGCTTATTTGGTATTGATAAAGTGGCACAAATCTGTCCCCAGCAAAACACTATGTTTTGTACTCGGCATCTTTGGATGTAACTGACTGAAACTAATAAACGTATCACTACAACAGTCTCTGCACTTTTGTGCTTTTGATCTGTAAATACAGAAATTGATGAAGAGATGGTTTCAGTTAAAATTTTGTAACATAGTCATTTGTAGCAAAATTCTTAACAATATTGCAAGAAAGGCGTGTGAGTTTGTTTTGAGCACTTCAGCTGCCGGTGTATTTTGGTTGCCCCAGGACTGAGTACCACGGTGCTGTCACTAGGTCTCTCCCAGTGCAGACTTTACCACTTCAGGTCTGTCTGAGGCTGGTCTGCACATGCTGGACTGAGTCCAGTCACTCTCGGGGACCCTGCTGTAGGTTGGTGCTCAGGAGCTGTGATGACATGCCAACACACAGGGAACAAAATGCTCACCTGAATTCCCATGGGTTAACATAGAAGTTTGTAGTGTGAATTGGTTGAAAATACACTTAAAGGTGTTCAAAAGGCAGGAATCATTCTTCACTTAGTGATACGTATTTGTATATCCAAAGAGGAGGAGGAGGACCCTGTACGGTTCCCCAGTTTGTGACCTTGTGATGGTGCGGTATGGGAGAGGGGTAGCCTGTAAAGTGTGTTTTAGCGTGTATCTTTCCTGGAGATAAGGACCTCAGCAATGTGTCTGAGGCCTTTGCTGCTCCTGTGAGGGAGCACTGTCTATAGCAATTCTATATTTTTGTACATTTTTAAGATCTATAACATTTTCAGGCTCTGCAAAGAGTAAAATGATGGATTGAAATGACCATGTTGCCTTAGTTGTGCTGTGCTTAGATGTGCAGTAATGGATTCAATAAAAGCCTCCAATGAGATAATAAGCTACAGCACTTTTTAGACCAATGTCTATATTTTTAATTCAGAATTTTTATTGCAAACTGCAGCATTTTTTAATAAAAAAACCCGAAACATTTCCATTAGCTTGCCATAGGATCATTTTCAAAGGCCTGTATTCAACCCACCGGTATTAAGTATCAGTGTATGTGCTAATAAAAGTATCAGGAGCTCTGAAAACATGGATCCAAAGATTTACCTGGAAGTCTTGTAATTTGTTAACTGTAATAAATAACTCACGGTAATCATATTTTATGCATGTCTTTTTCAGATTACTAAAAGAAAGATGCTGTTTACTTTAGAAGTAACAGAGTTTCCAGTTAGACCATTATATATAACACCTTTTAAATATCTTTTGCTGAGTAGCACTGCCGAATGTCAGCCTTCATTGATAGTAGTAAAAGTGCATGGGTAGCATTTGTAATTTCAGGTAGATAATAGTACACAATGCTTTTGAAACTTGAATGGAAGAGTTTTGCTTGCAAGTAATAGTAGATTTCTGGGGTTGATGCATGCAAAATTTTAGGTGGCTGCCTTCCAATCTTACCCAGTTACAAGGATTGTTCTTCTTAAGGCAGCAGGTTCCCTGTGTACAACACCCGCTAGTCTTGCAGCTGGCTTTTCACAAGCAGATTTCCAGTGACGGAAATTGTTCACTGAAGTTAACACAGTTTGGGGTGTGTCATGCTCAAGTCCAGGCATAGGACCTCAGTGGAGTGAAATGCATATTAGAGGAGCTGATTATCAATTCCCAGGAGATGCAGGAAATTAATCCAGACTTGGTAGAATCAGTACAGCTCACGTAATTCAGAGCTACATTTTCTACAGAAGATTTAATTTAATTGGCTGAACGGCAAAACATGAAGTTTTTATGAAGTAGATTGAGACCGGGGAAGGAAATGAACTGAAATTAAGCATATTAAATAAACATTAATAACCAGTGTTTCTTGCAGTGCCCATGGAATTCGTGCAGGCATCAAAGACATACTTGCTTTGGAAAAACTCAGCTAGTGCTACAATGCTAGACTCCATACTGGCCATAAAAGCAGCCCAGGGAGTTGCTATTAAAGCGTTTATGTCAGGAATTTGAACCTTTGGGGCTAGCATACTGTAGTGATTGCAGAATTTCAAAGCTTTGCACTCCACAGAGCAAGATAAAATAGGGGTAAATCCCCCAGGAATGAACAAAAGTGCAGGAGCGTCATATAAAATAAATGTGACAAGGCCTTAGTGGGTTTTAAACTTTATATTCATAGATTTTAAGGCCAGAAGGGATTGGTACGATTGTGTAGTATGACCTCCTACATAACACAGGCAAAAGGACTTCCCTGAATTAATTCCTGCTTAACATAAAATAGCTGTGGCTGAACTAAAGCAGTCGTTCTCAACATTTTTCAAGCTGTGGATCCATCCCTAAATATTTGCTGTACTAACTTCACTGAATAGCAAACTTAATTGTCAGAAGTTGATTAACTAGTTAGGCTTTTAGTTGTCTCTGACAGACATGTTGTCCAGTCATTTCTAGAGATCTGGGGATCACAGTTTCAGAAGCAGTGAACTAGACTGAAGAAAGCAAAAGAGCAAAGGCAGGGGTCTTGACCCAACTCTCTAAGTTGCATTTCAGGTGCTAATAAAAACCAGTTATGCCTGCATGTCACTTAGGTAATTAATTTTATATTTATAACTGAAAATAAATACACTGAGCTGAACCCATAAACATACTTGGCCATTCAGACTGAAGATGGTGATCTTCCCTCAGGGGAATATGGTGAAAACGTAACAGCAGCCTTTCATTAACCATACAAAATACATTGCAAAACAGACAGTATTTACAGCCATCAAGTGTACCACTCTCCTAATGTAGTAGCAAAAAGTAGCTGATATAAGTTTTGGTATTCAGTGAAGCTGGGAACAATGCTTTTTGTTCTCTTTGGAAGTGAAGTAAATCCTGTGGAAGAGTGGAATATGTTTCAATAGTTCAACTATGGACAGTGCTCAACAAAGGAGTTCATGATTACAAAGGGGAGCATGCGGAAATATAGTGTGGTGGGGAAGTAGAAGTCATAGCTATCTGATCCCATAGCGAATACTCCACTCTACATCTTTAAAGTCCCATTATAGGATAGGTAGCCTTTTGTTGTGAGGAAAGTGCCAAGAAATTGAGGGGACTTCTTTTTTTAATGTTTGCTATTTTTCATTCAAAGTTTGACCTCTTGCAGAGTTAGTTATACTAAATGAAGACTGCATGCAGGTATTGTTAAAATACCTTGGATTTTAAAGAAAAAATCTCTATGCTAACAGACATACAGTGTCAGGATTGCATTTGAGAATCACATAGGAAAAAGAGAACAAATTCACTTAGGGTTCTCACAGCCATTATGATTTGGTCACTTCGATCAAGAGCACTACTTGGAGTTGCATTGCGTTAGCTTGCCCATTGACTGCACTGCATTTGTGTTACATTTATTGTGACATACCAGATTTGCATTTGTATTAGTAAAATCTCAACAGCAATATTGCATTCAATGTTTCTGGATAAAAGAAAAATCATGGGAAGAACTTTTCATAGCGAAGTTCATGACTTCGCTCCCTCCTTTCCTTGACTGCTCCTTTGCCATGACAAATCCTCTATAAGTCGGGATCTTAACAGTGATGGAAAGAGAATCACCCATGCTCCAGGCATGGCAGGGTACCACAAATCAGCTTTGTAAAAACACCTAACTAATTATAGTATCTACAATAATCAAGTATTAGCTGTTGATTCAGAATAATTTCCGTGACAATTACCTCGTTTCACCCTTTCTTTAAGTAACTGAATCTTGAAAGCATTTTCTGAGCATTGGAGAGGTGGTTGTGGACTTCTGTGAGAAAAATTAATTTATCTTCAGAAGCCTTTGTATTGTTTTTATTTATTAGGGTTTCAGTTACACCGAGACACTGAAAAGGTAGATTAAAATGCTGTTGCATTACACTCTGTGCAAGCAAATAGCAAAAGTACAGCTCCTCTGTGAGCCCAGTCCAGTGGCCAGCTCTTACTCAGGAGTCTTTTGTCTAAAACTCGTTAACTCTTTTACCTATAAACACTGTCTATTAGCTGTGCTCAGTGAAGTGGTTTAGCGCTACCTGGTGAGCTACATGTGAAACTGTGTTTCGATGAACTGTGAACACTGTGAACAAAGACCTCAGGTCCAGGCCTTTGCAAAGGTCTGCGTAGACCAGATCTGTCCATACGTCTACCTTTAAGTACATATTCATAAGTCACATACATCAAGGCACACACTCATAGACTTCATTGAATTTGTCCACATGATTTAATGGAGTGACAGAGCTGTGTTGTATACCTGCTGCAGCCATTTATAGCTTTTTCTGACTTCAGCTGGTCATATAGCATATGCGTATAGCATATAAATGCTGCCTATACAAGAATTACAGGTAAATAATTCTTGCTTGAGGGAAGAAGACATTACTTCACAGGCTAAAATTAGTGACTGAATCATGCAGAATCCCAGAAAGGCTTATTTTTCATCTTTGAAAATCTCAGTGTATTGCACGGTGCATCTTCATGCTCTACAGTATCACGTAAAGCGTGACTTTGGCACACTTGGTGAAGCTGGGGAATTAATGGAAATATTCAACAATTAATCTGTATTTTTAAATCTTATTTAACAGAACTCTCCCAGTAATATGAGCATGAGTAATCAGCCTGGCACTCCCAGGGATGACGGTGAGATGGGTGGAAACTTCCTAAACCCTTTCCAGAGTGAGAGCGTAAGTATTTCTTTACCTAGGTTGTTTTTTTCCTTTCACAAGAACCTTTATCTCTGGCATTTTATTTAAAAAAAAAAGAAAAGTAACAGCAAGAATGAGCACTTCTGTAGTGTACTTGTAATGTAGTACTGTGTTTTACGTGGTTTTTTACTAGCTTCTAAAATTATAGTATTGATTCAACAAAAAATTGTGCAAAACTGCTAGAAGTTGAGTTGAAACTGGAAAATGCGGGAGGTGTAGATTTACTGCAGAAACTCCTTTTTCTGGATTAAGAGGTCAGTTGTCAATGAGAGTTAGATCTGTCAAGCAGTAATAATTATGCCTCATCTATTCAGTAATGCACAACGGACCTTTGTGAGGCGATATCCAAGCAGCCTAAGTACACATAGTTAACAGATCCTTACCTCGAGTGTTTCAATGTGTGGTTACCCAACCTTTGACTCCTAAACAATGTGTTTTGCAGGGAAATGTCTTTTAGAACAGGTTTCACAATGAAGTATATAATCAGAGCACCAGCAGATCTCATGTTGCAAAGATGCAATGTGCTATTGAAGCTAGAAGAAGTAAAGGTTCCCTCTAGTGTTCATTCTGGGACAAATGCTTTTTTAAATGGAGAATGCCTGAGGCAGCAAAACATGGTGTGCAGCACATTACAAAGCAAGACTAGAGTATTTTCATACTCATGTGCCTGAAGCTGGGTTTCTAAATCCACATTTAGGTTCCTAAATAGGAGTGGCCTGATTTTTCAGAAGTGCTGAGTGACTTCAACACTTCTGTTCTTATTGGAAATCACTGCTGCCAGAAGTGAGTGTAACTTCATTAACTATGCCAGTGGTGAACTTCAGCTCAAAAATTGTGCAGTTTCTGTTAGATCACAAAACAAGTCGAATTGCATGGCAAGTTTAATGGGAATCAGATTTGGGGTTTTTTTGGGTTTGCTTCTTTAACTAGTGAAAAGAAAGAGTTTCTGCATGTTAGCTGTTGGTGTCTTCCTAAAGACAGCACGTGTTCAGATTGTGTGAAGTATTGGAGAAAACTGGTTTGTACAACCCAAAACAGACGGATGTTTCAATGTCATAAAAAAAAAAACCAACCAGTAACCACAGAAGCTCTGCTAAATGTGATTGTTGGTCATGGTAATCCCTGACTTTCAATTTGGTATGAGTTGCTTGTGCTGAGGGAAGGCAGTCTGATCAGCAGGCAAGCCAGTTCACCAGACTAAGGTAATGAAAAGAAGGACTTCAGCTGTACTCAAAATCTGTTTTCTCAGACACCTACTGGATTCTAGGTGCTCCCAAATGTCATTTTCCTACCTGGAAGAACCTGGGACCCAGTTTTCTCAAGCTTTTATGTGAGATGTGTGCCTACAAGGCATTATACATGCCAGATGCATTCTAGAAGTCTAGGTATCAGTTCCTCTCTAACACAAGTCACATTGTAGTCTTTGGGAACTGTCTTGCTTTCTGATTCATATTTCATTACTTGGCTACTTAGAGTAGGCATTATTATGAAGTGCTTTCTCAGGCAAATGTGCTGCCAGTTCACCAGGAGTTTTGCTTTTGGGTAGGGAATAGTGCTTGCCTAATAATAAGTTAAAAATCACAAATACCATCAGATCATCTTTAGATTTCTTGTCCAAAGCGATTAACCGGGTACTTTGGCTCAGATACAGAAAATCACTTGAGCAGATGCTTTGCTTTAAGCATTTGAGTTGGTCCTTGACATTGGCTAAACATAAGCATGTTCTTACTAGCTTTGGTGGCCCACTGTGGGAGTGCTGGGCACACGATGGGGCAGGCAAACCATCAGAGACATGACATGGGACAAAATAGGCTTCACCCATGTAGTCCATTCTGTGCGGTTTACATAACAGGGAAGACCCATCAAAAATACTTGTAATATGTTTGGACACTTGGAAATTAACAGCTTGAAACTCTAGCTTTGGTAGGTTTTTATTGCATCTGTTTTTGCAAAAGCAAATTTATATTTCTGATTCTTTTATCAGATTTTGTAACAGTAGTACTTCTTGCATTTGAACATTTTCCTCTACTTAGAAGATTTTAGGCCAAATCAAGTGTTTCTGCAAGTCGCAATTTTCAGTTTAAAAACAAATTAGGTATATAGATGTGCACTTCTAGGCATTGTGGTGTCCCATTGATTATTGTAATGAAGTACTGCTGACTTAAGGGCAACTATAGCTTGTATAAGGGCTGAAGTTCACTCTGTGTTACAATAATAATGTAATGTGATTGAATTTTTGGTTCACATAAAGGAGAATAACCACTGATCCTTGCTTCCGCTTGCCTCCTAAAATCAATAATACAGACCAAAAGGCCTACTTTAATTCCAGTCAGACATATCTTTACTCCCTTTTTTCCATAAAGTAATAAAGCTCTCCAGAGTATTTAAATAATTCAGCTAACCATGAATGCAGCTGGTCTACACGAGACTAGATGTCTGCCTAGCTAAACTCCCGCCCTGTTGCCAGCACTGACCAGGAAGAGGTCTGGAACCGTCAGTGAAGTATTGGTTCATCACACCAGCCAGGTAACACCAGCACAGTCTTCAGTGGAGTTGGCTTTATCTGTAACATCTGTATTTTTACATAGTGAGAGAAGCATAGCAGAAGTTATGATACCACAAATTGAACTACAGCCTTAGCACAGGCTACAGTACAAATTTAGGAGAAAGTTCAAAGAGCGTGTTGACATTTGAACTCATTGCTGTGGTCCGGAAGTGGTTTTAGTTACCTGGAGGGGAAAATGGTTGTTAAAATGTGGATTCCTCTTTTTTCAGTACTCCCCTAGCATGACAATGAGTGTGTGATCCGTTAACAAGTCTCGCCATGAAGACCACAGTGAGTTGGCCCTCTTCAGAGAGCTACCGCAGAAGAAAATTATTCGTCCCAGTGTACAGTTTAACAAAAGGATCTCAGACACAATCAGACCCACCATTTTTTTTTCTGCCATCTCCCCCGTTTTCTCAAGACAGTGGGTCCCAAACATGATTGAGGCAACTGTAAAGAGTGGCATAACAGAACTGCCCAAGATGGAACTGCAAACAATTATCTGTGTGTGTACATGTGTGGGTTAATGTATATGTATGTATGTGTGTGTGGCATAGAAATACACACATACATATATAGACCCATAGAACATTGTAAAATATTATCACATGACATCTTAAGTAGAAATGAGGAGTAGGGACTATTATTCCTTCTTTTTTTTTTTTTCACGTTTACATTTTAATTATTAAAATTTGCTTTCCCTCTCCCCTCCTGAACTGTTTTATGTTGCATATATCACTGCTTTATAAGTTATTTTTTAAGGTGAACTCAAATGATAAGTTCTTCTGATTTTGTACATGTCTGCCATTATGGATAGGAATAAAATCGCTTATAAGAGCTTTCATTAACTTGTGTTTGATACCAGTTACCCTGTGAATCATAAACTGTACTGTCTCAAGAAATAGAAGAAAGCTCATCTTAATTTTTTTGAGAAATTTAATAATTTTCATCTAGTTTGGGGATTTTTTTAATACTTTGCCTTTAAAAAATGAAGCACTGAAGGTTATTTTTCTTTAACTGAAGCCTAATATCTGCAATATCTATTTTAAATGGAAGCCTGAATTTGATGCAAGCTTCTCAGTTTATATAGAGTACTATAAGGTTACTGTAAGTGAGCTCCAATTGCTATAGAATCTAGCAATAAATTGTCAGGGCTTCTTCTGCCCTTGGAAATGAGTTTTCTATTTAGCATGTTCTTCTGTAGGGGTGGTAGTTAGTGGAAATACAGTAGAGTCCTTATCACCGAAACCTTTTCTAACAATTTAGTATTATGTTTCCCATTTTCTGTGATTCTCAGCCGAATTGTAACAATCCATGGTCTTAATTATATACAGTACTTCCCAAGCCCATTCAGAAAGTCAGGTCACCCTGCTACTTAGGCGTGTCCTTCTCACCACATCTACCAGAATTCCCCCAGAAGTTTCCAGTAAGCATTTTATTGGGTTTTGGGGGTTTTTTTGAGCCAAAATGATGGAGTAAAGTTTTTATGAGTACTGCTAGCCTTGTGAGGGTCTTACTGTTTGCCATGAACAGCAGAGGAGCAAAGGAGATCAGCCTACTAGACATGAAAGCAGGGGACAGAATGGAGAAAAGTCATATGGTCTTAAAGGAGATGCTTCTAGAAGCAATCCCATGTCTCTTCAGGCAAAGCTCTAAAACCAATATTATGGTACATTTAGTTCCCAATGACTCCAAGCCCCCCAAGGAAACGAAAGTTTTCCGTTGTGTAGTGATTGGAAAGGTGGATGATCGGCAGTGCAGCACAAAGTGGCTGAACAAATATTCATGCCACAGACAAAAAGCACAGTCCCCTCCTTGTACTTTGCATATAGAAGAGCCACTTACATAGGAGGAGCAGTTCTGAGTGTGGTTATGGCCATGAAGTCTTGCAAGGACATTTTTTTCACGAACATGTGATAGAGAAGTATGTAACAGGCTCATTGTGAATGCACATAGCGGGGTGTGTAAGGAGTACTACAGTCTCCTAACTCATTTTTATTTACATATATTATATGTATGTACATGCATATATATACACACATATATAATATATGAAAATAAAAAGGCATAACACGTTTTACTCTCATGTTAGGGCTATTCAAAGATTAAACTCTTGCAGGCTTAAAATTACATTAAATTTTCAAAAGGTTTTGGTAGCATTACTTTCTAGTAATAACTACTTTGATTAGTTGTAAACATAAACTAGATAGTATTGATATGGCTTTGTGGACTTTATTCCCAGTGATTATGAAGGTTACATTAATTTGCTTATCTTTGGAAAACACTTTGTTGCTGTCTCAAAAGATGCTAGAAGCCCCTACTATTGATTTGATGTACAAAACACAAAATCAGATCTAATTTCCGAGGACCCTTCACTGTTGTCACTAATACCACTGGTTTCAGTGGCTGCATCCCCAGTGCACCCCAGTTTCTCCCATAAGCACTGCAGAGCCCAGGCATCCTTGCAGCCTGCATTTGACATCTATACTTTCCTTGGCAGCCTTCATGGAAGGACTTTAGGACTCTTTCCTGCCCAGTTTCAGCCAGACGATGTTGCTGCTGCTGTAGCAATGTAGATGGGTATGTCTGGACTCCGCACCAAGCGCCACAGGCCAGATGAGTGCCCGCGAGCGAGCTCTTGCAGCGCTGGGTGCGCCTGGGGCCTGTTGCGTATCTCCAGGGGAGGCCCTGTGCCGTCCCGTGCAGGACAGCAGTGTGTCCCCTGAGCAGGCAGCGGCCGGCCGTGCTGGCATCGCTGAGGACTCTCTTACAAGGCAGAGTACGTGCTGCCACTGGAGCTTCTTACTCTGGCAAAATTAATTTTTTCTTCCTGAATTTGTCATTATCATGTTATATCGTTTAGCTTATAGATGCCTGTTAAGGGTGAAAGTCTGACCATTGAATTGAGCCTGTGCAAAGAAACCCCTTAAAAAGAAACCCCTTAAACTGCCCACGCATAGTGAACATCATTGTCAAAATATGTTATCCTAATTTATATACAAAACCATAACATCCTTTCAGGCACGTAGTTTTTCTTCTGTAGCTCTTTCAAACTCCCCTCTATACAATTTTTCTGTAGTGCCAGCGTGTCTTTGTTTCCCCTTTCCATTTCTTTTCCAGAACATTTGTATCATTGAACATTGTTGCATCGATCCTGCAGCATTAATCTCAGTAAATACATTCCTGGCTTCAAAACGAACAGGATCAGGCCCTGCTTCTCGTAGCCTGTCATTCTGTGCCCTGATATTGTCAGTCACTAGGTATGTCCAGCACTTCTCATACCTACCTAGCCCCACAGACTGCTGGAATAAAAGATGTGCAAGCTTGCAAAGTTTTAGATTTGGAAGATCTGCTTGAATACTCACGGCATATCTTACTGTTAGAATTTTAATCGGATATAAGGAAACCTAATCATCTTGCTTTCTGTAGGGAATGCTAACATCCGTATGCTTACATACATGAGTAAAGTTACACATGCATTAGTAAGATCAGGTGATAACAATCATACATAGGTTCTGCAGCCGAACCATTAGAAAACAATCTTATGTGCTAAATATTCAACTTTAAAATTACAAGCATCCCCTTGAGGATTTTTGTAAAGTATGTGTAGAGCTTTTTGCTTTTTCATTTGTCTTCTTTCTTTTGCTTATAAATCCTGATAGGATTTTCATCATATCTAGAGTATTAGTGTGGAAAGAAAGACTATTTCCAAGCACTGACTTTTTACTTCTGCTTATTTTTCTAATGCACTAGATACCAGTGTGTAATGTGACTGCAGTTTATATTTGTCCTTATGCAACAGCATTATTGATAATGTCAGAACTTGTCCAGCTCTGGGAGGAATTTTATTTTAAGTGGTTCAGGATAGTATTTTCACACTGGGTTTTTAGATAGATTTCTCTCTTTAATATAGAAATAAATACATCGTGATTCTGTAAATGGGTCCTTCAGGCAAGGTTAAAGTAAGGCTTTTTAAAAACAGAAGTGATGAAATCTTAGAGTAGCAGAAATAGGGAGTAATGGGAAATCTCATAGGGTGAGAACTCTGGTAAATATTCTGGCCTTGTAGAAATCAGCTGAAATTGGGATTCATTTGTGAATTTCACAGTGAAACCAGTATTTTACCTGCTGCATAAACCTGTGAAAGGAGTATTTGTACCCAGATTTTATCTCAGTTGCCTGAGCATGAGGAAGAGCTGTAGTTGCACCTGTGTTCCCCCCCTCCACTGCAGAGTGAGTTTGGTGTGTGTAAAGGGCAATAACCTTGAGTCAAGTCTTGGACACACTGTGTGCTTCCCAGTGACATAAGCATGCCTCAGCTTGACTCGGAGGCACCTCAGAATGACAGTCCCCAGATCAGAGGGTCAACCACCAGCCTGTGGCTGAGGCTACATTTGCCATTTTTTATTTGGAAGCCGTCTGCTTGCAGAGACCAGAGCACAATGGGTCACATATTCAGAGGCAGTAACAACCTTAAGACTTACCAGTCTGCTTCTCTTAATATAGGATTAAATGCTCCATGTCCCAAAACATCCAGCTGTTTCTTTCCCCTGCAATGGGAATATGCAACGAAAAATACGTGGCTAATTATTTATTTTAAATAATTCCAGTTAGGAAGAAGTTAATAGAATCTTGCTTCTTCATCGGTAGCAATTCATGTGTCAGAAGGACAGCTTCTTCAACTGGCTAGAAATCTTTTGCATTTTCCCTGGTTCTGCGACTAGCAAATGAAATACTGCATGTAAAGATGATTTGGAATTAGATGGCTAATTTAATGAGAAACCAGCTGTTAAAATATTTGGTGTTGACCTTTTTTTTTTTTCCCGTTACCAGTCAAAAGGAATTTTCAGCTGATACGTGTCACACCAATTTCTATTTCTCAGATCCGTTAATTATTTTTAAGCATTGCCTCCTATTCCTAATCAGCTCTGATTCTTTGTTGTTGTGGTGGTTGCTAAATATAGACTGGATTCTTCAAGATTTGACCCTACAGATTTGCTTTTGGAGAATGTAAAATAGAGTTTAACAATGTAAAAAAAAGAAATCAGAAGATCAGTACAGGTAAATTTTTTCTTTAATTTACTCTAAGTGATGATATAACCACGCCTCCTGTCCCAAACATGCTTGGGTTTTGTTGGACCCTAGGGAAGGGAATCCTGACAAAGCACATCTTCCAAATAAAACTCAAAAAACTTTCAACAGTGACAGCTCATTTCTCTTCAAACTGGTCACACTAAGGATCTAATTCAGGATTTAATGACTGAAACAATTCTGAAAATCCAGTACACTCAGAGATAAAGGGGTTAGATTTAAATTTTAGTGTGTGCGGCTTCCTCCACTTCCCAGACATTACTGGCCCAGTCCTATAAGCTGCTGCTCATGCCAGTTGTCCTTCTCAAAACTTGATGAAACCACTAACATAAAGTCATTTTTTTGGAGGATTTCCCCCTGATCTGGGTGAAATATATAATTTAACTGAGGTGTGACATTATTTGCTAGATATATAAACTGAGTAAGTACAGCAAAATACAGAGGGTCTGATGAAATTACCAAAACGTTGTTTCAGCCTGAAAAACAAGAAAAAAGTCCTTGTCTAAAATACTGCTTCAAGCGTATGCGTGCAAATTGTCTGCCAGTGCTGTCTTGGAAACAAATTACAGTAACAAATTTAGAGAAAATAAATGGATCATCTACTCAGCACAGTAAAACTGTGATCCTGCAAACACATTCACATTTGTTCGAAATAAAGCGTGCACGTAATTATTTTTAACCAGATTTAAGAATTAAGTACTATCCTTCAGAAAAGTGTGACTGCTACTGTGCTAAAACCATGCTCAGGCGTGGGCAGTCTAGAAGCTCAAATTAAGTCTTTCCTTAACAGACATTAACATTTTTACCAGTGCAGGAGCATTTTTATGTATCTGATACCGAAATGTGGAACAGATTTGGCTTTCTTCTGTTTCTTATTTTATTAGAGCATTGTTCATGAGCTATTTTTGTGAACTTGTCCTTCCATTTTGGTTTCACTTGTACAGTCATAGGTCCCTCAACATAGCTAACAGCTTTGCAACTTTAGTCCAAACTTCTGTTTGGTCACTGTTCGTCATTTAAGCTTAAAATATGTAAGAAAGCCTCTCATGTAATGGGAAAACTTGCCATAAAAATGTATAAAAGTTTTATTGGGTACATGTTTTCACATTTAATAAAAATGCAATTTTCTGTTATAATTTGAAATGGTCACTTTCTAGCCACTATTCAGTTTCAACATGGAAAAGAAATTGAGAAAACGAATTACCTTTTTTTTTATAATTTATTTGAATTCAGCATCATAAATATATGCTGAAATACATGGTTTTGGGGAAATCAGATCAAACCAAGATTTGCTACTTAGTTGCTATGAATAATACAGCTGGACTTTATGTTGAAAGCTCCTTCCACATCCCCAAAAGTGGATTGCCAATCAGCTGATATGTATGACTTTGTAAGAGCCTAATTCACAAATAGGCATTTCATTTGTCTATTCGGTGTTTTCACTCTATCTTATGGGTGATTCAGGGTGCCCCTTAGCTGTGCAGGGTTCTGTGGTTGTATCTCTCAGAAGAGTAACCAAGTGGTCAAGCAGGCTTGTTCACAGGGTCTGGTAATTTTAAGGACTGGATAATATATCCACCAGATGTGCACTCAGAAACAAGGTATTCTTAAGCTACCTCGCTGTTCTCTTGAGAACTTGTGCAATTCTTCTTGCAGTTAGGTCTGGGGCTCCCTTAAGACCTTACAATGCCGAGACAAGAAGCTCTAATTTTGCTAGAGAAAATTCTGGCAGTTCAGCACAAGTTTTCATAGGGAATCAGCACAAAACATGGGGATTTTGAAAGGTGATGCATTTTCTCAATACCCTGGGTGTACTAGGAAATAGACCATACAATTTAGAAGTTTGGTCTGTTACAGAGGTATATACAGTTCCTCAGATTAGGAGGGAATTATAACAATAACCATGACCAAACGTATGTTTGTCCCTATAGAGTGAATCATCACTAATTGCTTTTGATATGAAGATTTATTGCTATAGAACAACTGCTCCAATCCTTGAGCAGCCAAATTATCAATGGGATGAACTGGATATTTGTAGGCTTTACTTCTGTTGTTTAATCTTGATGTTTTCTTCTCTCTCATTTGGATTTTCCCATTTAAATGTACCATGCCAGATCGTTGCACAAAAATAAGAACAATTTGCCCAATAAACGTGCAGAAAGTTGTTCACATCTGTAACTAGAGCCCTACTACAGAGAGTTTATTTCGTTAGAGACATTGCGCGTAACAACAAACAAGGAGTGGCAGTGCAATATCCTGAGAGCCCTTACTGTTACAGATTAGGAAAGTTAGCATCTCATGGACTTTCACATCAGATGAGATGATTTCTAACAATGACAGAAAACAAAAGCTGATATTTGCCATGCGGATTGGAGGAAAATAAAATACAAATAGAGGATGATTAATTGAGGAAGAAATTTACTAAAGCTATAACTTACTAGGAGAGTTTGAAAAGAATGTTACTCATAACAGGCTTGTTAGCAGCAAACCCAGTAGCTAGGATTCGGTCACTGCTCCTTTTTTTAATGCAGAGGTGGATCCTGCAGCATCTGATCCCCAGCAGAGAAGCTGGGTTTCTTGATCTAGGCAGGTTGTGGACCAGGGACTACGATATCCACAGGCCACACCTTTTGTTACAGATGAGCAAAGTGCAGGTGCCCTTCAGTGGATGTTGAAGTCCAGCTCTAACAGGAGCATGTCCATCAGTTTAGTGGAAAAGAAAAGCAGTGCTTGCTGAATTGCCACCTAAAACCATGGCATTCAAAAGCAGGGGTAGGCTGTTCCCAGGTCTATTCTCATTTTTCTGATTAACTCCTAGTGTTGATTTGATTTGCACTTATGTCAGTGATTAAGGAGGAGAATAAAAGTTCCTAAGCTAGGACTGAAATACAGACATGGAAGAATGGCATGAGTGAAGTGGAAGCTGGAGCTTTCTGTTAGTTGAGAATCAAGTAAATTTTTTTCAGGACAAAAAGCATCCATACAATAAGCATTTTTAGCCTTGTAGTGGCTGTTTGGGAGGTGTGAATCAAAATGCTGTATATGCTTAGAGACCAATTTTGAGGGCTTTTTTTGTGGCAAGTGTCCCCTTGCAAAAATGTTGCCGTGCATCTATTTTGTGCATGTTCGCCTAAAACTATAAAAACAAATTTTTTTAATGGATTGCTGTACATGCATCTGGCAAACACTTGTTTCTGGTGGGGAGAGGAGGAAGATTTGATAGCTGGTGGGTTAGCATATTTATGTGAATTACTTAAAGCATTGGTAAACTATTGTCAACTTTGTTCACATTGCACAAGATACTCGTGTAGTCTACTGCTGGCATTATAACCTCAGTGATCCATGCATATTCTGTAAATTCCTGTAGGTTTTGTGTAAGAAACCTTGTCACCATTGCTTACTACTGTAAATTCTTGTTTTGAAGCAAGAGGTGGCTTTTGATTGTATTATATATTACAACAGTACTTGTTCTGTCCTCAAGACTTGCTGTTCACATATAGTTAAAGCTTTGTTAAGCACGCTTAGTGGTTTCAGAGTTTATTTCAAACAGCAGATATATAAGCCATGTACAGGAATATTAAATGTAATGTAAGAGAATTCAACCCAGTTCATACTCTTTTTGGGAGCTTGGGGTTGGATTTTAGCAAACAGGCAGCTGCAGGTTGGCGCATTTCGTGGCTCCGTGCTGGGTGTGCAGCGTGTGCTTTCCATCTGCAGGTGCCTGCCAGTCTGAGAGATCAGACCCTGTGCAGGGAACTGCACAGGAGGGAAAGTCTCTCTTCTTGCTGTCCCCTGGCAAAGGCCAGCTGCGGGACCTCAGAGACACCCACCAACCTACAGAATTCCTTGCACTAAATGAGCAAAGACACACTAGCTTTTCCTCTGGTGTCTCTTTTTTTTTCCCAAAAACTTCTGCATTGGTGCCAGGACAGAAACCCATCTCTAAGGGCGTGCAGGGGGTAAAGCACTGCCTCCGAATTGTGTCTTCATCCCCAGCTCTGACAGGCTTTACGTGAGGCAGTGTTTTAAGGAGAATTGAATTATTTGTCTGTTTTTTAAGATAGAAAGATAATCTGAGTTCTTGAACTCTTGATTCTTTTTTTCATTAGTATTTTATGATATACAACAAAGACCTGAAAATGTGCATGTGTTCTTTGCAGGTTTCTGACATCACAAATTCAAGTCCTGTCTAGACTGAAATACAATGATGTGAAAAAGCTGGGAAAGTTGAAGGGGATTCTTACTTGGATTATTTTAAATTCTGTGTTTTGTTTTTATTGATACTTTAAATGACTAGGTTAATCTTTTGAATAAAGGCAGTCTTTTTTAGTGACTTTGCACCTTCACCCTTTCACATAAGACTTTGAGTACTTATAATAAAAGTTCCCTACACTTCCAAGCCAGTCTGCAGACATATTCCCTATACTTCTAAGGTCAAAAAAAATGTTTCTACAGATTACTTCAGACCTTTACAGAGAACAACAGGGTAATCCCAATCCCATAATCCCAGGTATTTGTAGGTCACACTTAAAGAATTAGTCAGGTGTATTTTAGACAAAGAATAACTTTGAACATCATACATGAACCTAATGTTCAAACTCCACTTTTTGGGAGTAAAGAAAACCTCAGTTATTTTCCAAACCAGCAAGAATTAAATTTGTCAAAATAAATATTAATGTAGAAAATACATGCAAAACTTGATACTTCCTCTGACCTTAAGCACTAATATTGATAATTTTGGGGATCTCACAAAGTTTGGTTATTTCAGAACAGCTGTATTTCTCCTCAGCATGTGCTTCATCTTCATTATCGACAGCTACTGCAAACAGCTAATCCATGCCATAGTGACAGACTTCAGAAGCATGGCAATACAAAATTCCCACAGCATCATAAATATGAGTGTTGTGTTAGGGTGAGTAACCACTCCAACTGCAAACTTCTCAGGACCTTGTGTGTAACTTTTAAAAGCAGGCTCTGGGATAGTTTCAGAAGGGCAGTAGTCTGTGTTGATGAGAGGTCCAACATGCTGCCTGACAGTGATCCCCTTCCAAATGGTTTAGGGTCTTGCTTTGGGGGATCATAACTACCCCAGCTGCAGCCCTTGGAAGAAGTCATACCATGGATACATCTTTATTTGAAGCCCCTCGACTGTGTCAGAAAACAGACCTGCCCCTGAAGGCTTCCCTTCTTTCAAAAATCCTTTTGGAAATACACTGCTGTTTTCCATAGCTGTTGAAGTGCTGAGAGGTTTGGTGGCTTTAGTTCTGTTGTACCAAAATACAACCCTGTGTGCACTTGTATACAGAGAGAGCCTCCCCTCAGAGAGTGCCTCTGAGAGTCAGGGTAGCACAGCTCCGGGAATCCCGTGTTCAGAGAAGCCACTTTGTCTAAGGACCAAACAAGGATAACAAGGTCATAAAATCAGGCCTCACTGTTTTGTCTTTCAAAAGTTCCTTGCAAGACTGGGGAGCTGCAAAGACATGAATTGTGTGGGTCACTAACCACGAAGCGTATCTGGGTTGGAGTCTCAGACAAGCTATTAGAGACTGGGTGTTGTAATGGTAATACTGTACCACCACATCAGATTTGTTCTGCTCCACACTGTGGCCTGATTCATCCTACCCTAATTTTAGCTGCCTAAAAATTACCTAGGTCTTTCCTGTAAGTCAGAGGAGGGGCAGGAGAGGAGATGCCTCTGGAAGATTGTATTATGGCATCAGTTGCTCTCAGCTGAAGAATCCTCCATGCTTTTAAAGGCCAACAATTAGGCAGCATGAATCCAAGGGTTTATATTTAGCTTCACATCCCTGTACGCAAAAGTCTAGTTATTTGAGGCTGGTGTGGGCAAGAATAATGCAGCTCCTAAGAACCTGAATCTGAGTGGCTTCCAGATGAGTTTGTGAATCCTTCAATCTCAAACATGAGATTTCTGCCCCGTGGTTGCTATTTTCTTCATCTTTACTTCCTTTTTTATAAACAGGTGTATCTTGAACTAACTTGTTTAAACATTTCTAGGTTCACACCTGCCTAGAAATCATCACCTTTATTTGTTAAGTGGGCTCTTTCCCTTTTTGCCTGCACCGATTCATTCACTGAAAGCAACACATGAAGAAACCATTGCATAGAATCAACACCAGCAATAGTATATGCTGCTTTTAAATTCAGCTGTGAGATTATAACTAAGATATTAATGTTCATACTTTCTAGGGATGGCTAAAGATTCGTTTCCTGAGAGCTTTATAGCTCCGGATCCATAAATCTAGGAGCTCCTACTTTAGGACTGTGAGAATACAGGTAGTAATGGCTGTTTATGGGGATTTTGGGTTTTTTAAACCTGTGGTAAATATATATGATTTCACATGCTGGTTTGGAAATGAGGAAAGTATCCAGTTTCAGATAGACCAGATCTTTGCTGACAGTGTTACTGTGGATTAGCAAAGCCCATTTATAGCAGGTTCCACCTCAGGCTTGCACTGTACACCTACTTTATTCTAGTTCAGCTTGATACCTTTCTTCATTAACTGCCGGTACGAAATCATAACAGCAGTTGTGCCAATTCTTGTTGTGAGCTGAGGAACAACTGATGTTTAAAAATGCAAATGTTGTAACTTGCACCTTTTCACCTTCATGAAGTGTCCACATTTTCACAGCTGGGCCTGAGACAGCAGCTGCCTCCAAAGTTGCCATATAACTTCATCACGCAAAAGTGGGTGTAATTTTCTTTGTGAGTTTAACAGGAGCAGTATTGATACATTTGCTTTATTTCCTGAGTTGTGAGTCATTCAGTGTTGAAAATTATATGCATCTTGTGTAGCTATGAATAGAAAACTTGAGAGTTGGTTTTTTTATGATATGCTAGTACAATCCCTGCTCTGCTGTTCAATATTTTGAGTGCCAAACTTAACCAAAATGTTACCTTCATGGATTATCTTAGCCTCATCACTGCATGAAAATGGGTATGAATTTCCAGTTACTGTTTCTGGGTTCTCAGTGAATTCTGGGCCAAAGGTAAAACAGTTGCAGTGGGCAAGATTGCTGTGGCAGCCACTTACCGACAACTTCTCAGATGCATAAAGCCGTTCTGTCTGTCATCTGACGCTTCCAGTTTTCTCAGTGGATCACCATGTTCTTGAATATCCTGATGGGTATTGTCAGCCAGCGGAGGAAAGGTGGACAAGCTCACCACCCAGGAAGGGTAGAAATGTAGCGAGTAATGAGCTGTCTTCTCCAGCAATCATTTATTTTTAGTGCTTAACTTCCAATTAACATTTGTATCTTCAGATATTATTTTACCATTCAGTATCTTGAGGTGGTATGAGCAAAAATATATGAATATATATAATTTACAAGAAATATAGGCTTGTATCGTGCCTTTGTAATTCTCTTCAGCTTCAGTATCTATAAGCTACAAGCAGACAAACTTCTTCCCTCTTTTGGGGTGTTCTTTACTACGTAGTAGCTGATGGCTTCATTAATACTGGCTTTTTGAGTCTTCTGGGGCTAATGTTTATGTTTTCACGGGTGAAAATGCCATAGTATTCTCACCAGACATAAGCACAATGACATATCACTGCAGTGCATGCCGTCTCTTAGCTTCTCTCTACGCGTGCTTGCATGTTGGAAATTTAGAAATGCTGCTGTATAAATTGCTACATTGTTTACCCAATATAGGTGTTTTTCTGCATCCTGTTTTTGCTCAAAACTCCCATTAACTTGAAAGTTAACAATGGCTTGAAAGGGGGTTTTGCAAGTGTAAAGGATGCAGGGAGCAACTCTTCAGTAGTTTACAGGCTGCTGTAAATTAATGTCTTCTCAGCAAAGAAATGTAGCATTTTAGCAGTAACTTGCTAGTGAAAACACTGAGCGTGCTTATCACTTGAGATTTTAAGGGGAAAAAAAGTGTCAGACTGTAATTGTATCTCATCTAATTCTGACACTTAACCAGTAATATTCCATGAGGTATGAACCTCAGTTTTGTCTACATGTTCACGATACACCAACCGATGCAGAACTGAAAGGTGAACAGCCATGTTTTAGTATCGCAGCTACACAAGAAATCACAGTTTGCAAGAGGTTCTGTTTTGATTTTGTTTCTTTAACACATTTTCACCACAGAAGTATTTTTCTATATAGTTACCTGAGGCTTCCTTTCACCAACCAAAATAGTCTGTAGCCTTCTGCACTGTGAAAGGCAAGCCCTGTGGAGAAACATGGGCTTCGCGCTTGCCCAGCAAATTAGCCGAAATTTCATCCAAGCCATAAAAGCCTCTTATGTTAATCTGTGTTTATGTAATTAAAGCAATCAGGGATAGGAGCTTCAGGAATAACGAGGTCTCTCTATCCTCTGTTTTACTCTCTCTCTGTACTTCATAGGGATTTAAGAGTTCTTTTTACAAGGCTCAGCTGTGTCTCTTTAAACCAGTGCAGTCCAAGCATCGCGTGAGATTCAGTTTATGGAGATAGCATTGGAGCGTGAAAGATTTGCTTTTGGTAGCAAGGAGTAACGCATGTCCCTGTGGACGTGGACACTTGCAAACAAGTCTGATACCAAGAATAAAAAAAAATGAAGATGGTACCAGTACATCAGACTCTGTACTACAGTGGGTTTTTTAGCTTTTGTCATTTGTATTTTATTTTGTGGGAGAGGAGTTGGGGAATCTTGGATCACATGGGGAATTTTAGAAGTATATCACTCAACAATCATTTTATAAAGTCTAACTTCAAAATGCACTATGATTTATTACAAAAATATATTTTCTTCTGTTAGCCGACATGGTTGTTCCATTTTGTGATAAGTTAAACTCAGCAGTTAATTTGTTGCACTGCCTAGCTGCATGAATTAATCCAGTGTACATATGTACCTGTGCAGCATTACTTTGGGTTTTGTATTTGAATTTGCAGTATTGATTATTATTTTTGTATTTTACTTTGCCTCTGTTATTGGAATTGTAGTAAACATAATTTATACATATGATTTTACAACTGTTTTGGAACTGAAAAGTCTTCTTTAAATTGTAAAGTTTTATTGATGGATACTCATTAAAATGGTATAAGAATTATATTAACAATTGTTTTGTGTTTTGATGCTCTCTGTACATAAATACATGTCTATTTATCTGTTTAATGGTGCTTGTGTCTTGCAATTTTGGATACATTTTAGAATAAAGTTTCATTTTACAAGAAGTAGTTGTATTTTCACAAGCTGTGTCCAAAAAACACCCCTTTTTTCCATTAATAACTAGGGTTATGAAAGAAACATATGAATCTCTAAAACATTTATAACTTCAAGGCAGTAATACCTTTGTTTGAAGAATGTAGAAGTATACAGTCTACAAAGATGCACAGCTATATATTGTAGTTGATTTACTGTCATAACTGTTACCTGTATTTAAAACATTACCAAAAATATCCATTTTGGAGGTGTTGACCTACAACTGCTGACTCTATTGGTAAGAAAAGATTTGTGAAGGTGTTAACAACATCACGATTATCACATTAGTCTGTTATTTTCCAAGGAATGCTAAAGCTCTCCAGTCGTGCATACATCTGTTTAAATATAGACGGGATTTTGGCAGAAACCCAAAAACCAATTCTAAATTACAGGCTGCTCTGGAATTTTGGTTCTTAATCAGATCTCCTTTGCTACCCCCTTGTTCCATACCATTTCTCAGAATACTAACATGGATGATGATGCCGTGAAAAGCCGAAATCAGGACTCAATAGTCTGAAGGACTATTAAGCAGGTATTCTTTATTGCAGTGCTGGATTCACAGGGACTCACTCCTCCTAATGTGTGTACCCACACAGGGTTAGTTGTATAGCTTGTACAAGCTTTATGTTCATATTTATTAGTTCCCACCCCCGGGAAAAAATGTACATATTCATTAATTTTCCAAGAACTCATTATCATAAGCAAATGTCCTTTGTGCATGCCTGTTGGTGTCTCCGGGTGGTCGTCAGGAGTCTGTGGATGAAGGCTATACTCTTCCTCTGCTAGTGTCTGCTAGTTACCTTTTGCTTTTGCACAAACTCAGTTCTGAGACTGTCCTTGAGGGATGGTCTGTTCTGCTTTAGTGTTTTGCTCTGTAGTTCCATATCTTTATGATTCTGTACGTCTGCTTTTCTAAGGTCAAATGTTGTCATCATAAATTTTTGCTTAGGCGCTTCTTGTCTTGAAGCCTTTCTGACTCCCCAAAGCAACAAGTTTTAGTCACAACGGTTCTAGCTCTATCAGAAGGCTATACTCCTCCTCACTGTGTCCGCTAGTTAACCCTTCCTTTCGCGCAGACTCAGTTCTGAGACTGTCCTTGAGGGATGGTCTGTTCTGGTTTAGTGTTTTGCTCTCTAGTTCCATATCTTTATGGCTCTGTACATCAGCTTTTCTAAGGTCAAATGTTGTCATCGTAAATTTTTGTTTAGGCGCTTCTTGTCTTGAAGCCTTTCTGAATCCCCCAAAACAACAAGTTTTAGTCACAACAGTTCTAACTATGAAGGAAATGCAGGTCTGGAGCAGTTATGCTATTATTTGAGTGGGCTGCTAGCTGTCTTTGTGCTGTACAACTAAACAGTACTTCTTGATCGCTTTAATGTCTTTACTTTACAGAAGAGTTACTCACATCTAATACTGAACTCATCTTTTATTAATAAAATGCCTCACCCCTTCTGGCACCATTCCTCTACAGGCGTTGCCCTGTGTCTTGTTCTTCACGGCACTCATGAGATACGCTATTGTGCTGCACAAAGCTTTTAAAGCTACATTGCTTCAAATTACAAATGCATATTGTTAGGAGATGATAACCTGTTTTTTCTTCGTAAATGTATTTAAAACAGTACTGTGCCTGTTGTTGTTTTTACTATTTCAGTTCAGCTGGAGAAGCCTCAAGCCATTAAATGTGAATCATTTATTGACAAAAACTTTTAAAACCTGCATTAGCAAGCAACAGTTCTGAAGTCAATTGCGCAGTCAGTTAACCAAACTTTTAAAGTTGAGCTCACTAATTCACCACCAGCTCTCATTTCAAAATAATAATTTCACCAAAGTTGGTGTCCAAGTGATGTGTGGGTTTGGACGTAAGGCATCCTCCATCTGCCTTTGACCATTTGTTCCCCTCACCATGGTGGGCATCAACAAAGAGAAATGTGATGGTTCACAAAGGTGCTTCCCAGAGCCTGCCTTAGCCACACAGTGTTGGTCCAGCCACCCTCAGCTGGTGGTGATGTCAGAGGTGCTTGTACAGGCTACTGTGACAAAAAAGGTACTTTTCAACTGGCAAACCCTTGAAAGGCACAGATCTCATCTGTGAACTTGGGCCAGTAACTTAATTTCTCTGTTTTTTCAGATGTGAAAGGAGAACAGTACTGACTTCGCAGGTATTTTCTGAGGACAAATACACTGAAGACTGTAAAATACTGTTACTCCAATGGAGACTATGTAAGAAGCTAAAGGAGTATGAGGCACTGCAGAGAGAGGAGTCACTAAAGCCAAATGGAAGGCATTAGTCTGTTACCTCAGCAAACAGGGACCAAGAAGAGGAGCTGTAGGGCAGGAGAAATGCAGCTTGTGAAAGCAGAAGCTTGTTTGGAGGAGGGCATTTTTAGGTTGTTTGTTGCCTCACCTCATTCTCCAGGTGTGTCGGCCAAGTGTCCAAAGCAGTGGAAGCCACATTCATTGCTCATTGGATCCTGGGTAGCCACTCCTGTTCTGCAAGGGCAGGTCCTACCTCCAATGGACATATTTGGAATGACATCCCTCCCTTAGAAATGAAGAGGTATGTACAGCTCTGAGGCGCATTTCTCAGATAACCAGCTTTCCGTTACCCCAACAGAAATGAGAGAAGTTACCTTTTCTGTTTCTCAAAAATTCCTCTGTAGCACCTGAGAGGTCTGCTGACCACTTGCCCCAAGCATGTTGCTCCAAGCTTCTCCACATACTTCAGAAAGTTTTAGATGTGAGCAGATTTAGATTTTACTTTTACCTCTCTGTTGTACTAACAGCTTTGTAGCTCCTAAGCTCACAGCAGACAACAGATATATTACAGGCCCAACACCTGATCGCTGGGACTGTGTTAAATGGAGAAAAAAGCTACCTGTGAAAGAACAACAAATAAGCATTATCTTAGTGAAAGCCTGGTCAATGAGCCTGACAAGGTAAACCCGAAAACAAATAGACAAACTACTGGCCTAGGCAGGCAAAACGCAAGTTGTTGGTTTGGGGTTTTTTTATAATAGAAAAATGTTTAGTTTTGTTTAAGACTCTTCCGTCTGAGATCCAGGATCAACAGTGTAAGAAGTTGATATTTGAAGTTTTTGTCATCAGACAAGGAAGGAGAAAATACCAGCTGCATACTATTTACAAACCCTGTTAAGGTAGCAAGACTGAGCTATGCCACTGCCACTTCCAAGAGAGTCTGTTTCTTTCCTTCACAGAAGCCAGTCAAACAAGGAAAAAGAAATCGTAACTTTTTTTCTGAAGCAACAGAATAGAAATAAATATAGGGAATAGCACAGCATGCTGATTTTCAGAGCCAGTATCCTCTGGAAGGTAACTAGTGTGATGGTACAGCCATCCTGTTGCTTGGTAAAGGAGTATGTGAAAAAGAAACAGAGATCTCGCTGTAGTGCAATGGTAGTAACAGACCATGTGGGAAGAAAATCCCTGCGCTCTGAGAAACTCTATCTTGGTGAGGCAGGTTGGTTAAAATTCAGATTTTCCTGGCTGTTATGGGTTAAAGCTGGATATTTAACAATGTTTAAATGAAGAAGAATTAATTTACGTACATTTTTAATATACATATGTCATGGTTTAACCCTAGCGAGCAACTAAAGACCACACAGCTGCTTGTTCACTCCCCCAACCCAATGTGATGGGGGAGAGAATCAGAAAGGCAAAAGTAAGAAAACTTGTGGGTTGAGACAAGAACAGTTTAATAATGAAAATAAAATAATTATAATATTGTGATGAAAAGGAAAACAATGAAAGAGAGAGAGCGCGAGAGAGAGAGAAGCAAAACCCAGAAAAAAAAAGTGATGCAATCCCTCACCATCCAACAACCGACACCCCACCAGTCCCTGGGCAGTGACCACTGCCCCCTGGCCTACTCCCCCAAGTTTATATACTGATCATGATGTCATATGGTATAGAATGTCTCTTTGGCCTGCAAACTGACTCAATTCACCTTCTCCTTCCGCAGTTTCTCCTACTTGTCATATAGGACTCCATACAGCAGCCTTCCATCTCTGGTGCTTTCCCACAAGGCAACAGGACCCATCAGTGAGCAGGGCATACTGCTTCTCATCTTCTGGCAGTTTGTTATACAGTGGGGCTTCTTCAGCACGTGTCACCTCCTCCTCTGGTGATAATCCAAAATCTTTGCTTTCTGGCCAGTCCACAATCACTTCCAAGATTCCTGGGTGACTGGGGTTTCCTACTCGAGCCTGCTGGGTGATCAGTGCAACCCATTTACTCCACGTAGCATCAGTTGCATGGTGTGTGGAGGGGATGTTCCCTTTGAACATCCAACCCAGCACTGGCAGTTGGGGTGCCAGGAGCAGCTGTGCCTCAGTACCAACCACTGCTGAAGCAGCTCGAACCCCTTCATATGCTGCCAATATCTCTTCCTCAGTTGGAGTATAGCAGGCTTCAGACCCTCTGTATCCCCGACTCCAAAACCCTAGGGGTCGACCTCGGGTCTCCCCTGGTGCCTTCTGCCAGAGGCTCCAGGTAGGGCCATTCTCCCCGGCTGCGGTTTAGAGCACATTTTTTATATCTTGTCCTGCCCAGACTGGCCCAAGAGCTACTGCATGAACTATCTCCTGTTTAATCTGTTCAAAGGCTTGTTATTGCTCAGGGCCCCATTTGAAATCATTCTTCTTCTGGGTCACTTGATAGAGAGGGCTTACGATCAGACTGTAATGTGGAATATGCACTCTCCAAAAACCCAAAACACCTAAAAAAGCTTGTGTTTCCTTTTTGCTAGTTGGTGGAGACATGGCTGCTATTTTGTTGACCACATCCATTTGGATCTGACAACATCCAACTTGCCATTTGATTCTTAAGAACTGGATCTCTTGTGCGGGTCCCTTCACCTTACTTTATGGCAAAACCAGCTTTCAGAAGGATTTGGACTATTTTCTCTCTCCTTTCTCATAAACTTCTTCCGCTGTGTTGCCCCATACAATGATATAATCAATGTACTGAAGGTGTTCTGGAGCTTCTCCCTGTTCCAGTACAGTTTGAATCAGTGCATGGCAAATGGTAGGGCTGTGTTTCCACCCCTGGGCCTGTCGATTCCAGGTGTACTGGACGCCCCTCCATGTGAAAGCAAACTGTGGCCTGCACTCTGCTGCCAGAGGGATTGAGAAGAATGCATGAGCGATATCAGTTGTGGCATACCACTCGGCTGCCTTTGACTCCAGTTCGTATTGAAGTTCTAGCATGTCTGGCACAGCAGCACTCAACAATGGAGTGACTTCGTTCAGGCCACGATAGTCTACTGTTAGCCTCCACTCTCCATTAGACTTCTGCACTGGCCATATGGGACTGTTAAAGAGTGAGCAAGTCTTGCTGATGACTCCTTGGCTCTCCAGTCGGTCAATGAGCTCATGGATGGGAATCAGGGAGTCTCTGTTGGTGTGATATTACTGCCAGTGCACTGTTGTGGTGGTGATCGGCACCTGTTGTCAGCAACCCCACAACAGAAGGGTCCTTTGAGAGGCCAGGCAAGGTAGACAGCTGTTTAATTCCCTCCGTCTCCAAGGCAGCTACACCAAAAGCCCACCTGTACCCTTTTGGGTCCTTGAAATATCCTCTCCTGAGGTAGTCTATGCCAAGGATGCACAGAGCCTCTGGGCCAGTCACAATGGGGTGCTTCTGCCACTCATTCCCGGTGAGGCTCACTTCGGCCTCCAATACAGTTAGCTCTTGGGACCCCCCATCACTCCAGCAATGCTGATGGGTTCTTCCCCTATATAGTTTGATGGCATTAGGGTGCACTGTGCGCTGGTGTCCACTAAAGCTTTATACTCCTGTGGGTCGGATGTGCCAGGGCATCAGATCCACACAGTCCAGTAAACCCAGCTGTCCCTTTCCTCCACCTGGTGAGGCAGGGCCCCTCTAGTCCTGATCGTAGTATTTGCTACTCACTTCTTGTAAACATGAATCAGAATTCCCTTTATTAACCTCAGAAATAAAATCAGCGCTTCTACTCCTCTGTCTAGGGACCTGCTCACCGGAAACTGGAGCAGCAGCTTTCCTGGAAGAACCTCCCTCGGTGATTGTTCTTCCTTGCAGCTCACATACCCGTGCCTCTAGGGCTGAGGTAGGTTTTCCGTTCCACTTCCTCATGTCCTCTTTGTGGTCACACAGGTAAAACCACAGTGTGGCCTGTGGTGTGTATCCTCTCTCCTGAGCAAAGGGATGCTTACTCCTAATGTCTGAGATACTGGTCCATACAGGTGGGGAGTAGGACATATCCTCTTTGAGTTGCTGAACCTTCCAGGACAGTTTCTGCACAGATTACATGAGGGTTGTAGAGATATTTTATTTGTAATCCCAGAGTCTGATAGCCACATCCTCCACTGTTGGTGCCTCTTCATCTCTCCAGGCCAGTACTGCCAATGAGTTGACATGTGACGATGGTGCACTCTGTACAAACTTCCACCACTGGGCTTCATCTGGATCTTTGGATAACTGTTCATAGTCCAGGTCACCATCAATCACCTCAAGCATAGCTAATTCCCTCAGGTACTGGATACCTCTCTCTATGGTGGTCCATTTTCCTGGGTGATATATAACAACTTCCTTGAAAGGATACCTTTCTTTCATACTGGACAGGAGTACCCTCCAGAGGCTGAGGGCTTCTGCCCCTTTTCCAATTGCTTGACAATGCCCTCTTCCCTAGAAAGGGATCTGCAGTGCCTGTCGCCAGGGTTGGAGTCACCACAGTGCCTGTAGTTTTGTCTTCAGATCCAGAGGCCTTCTCTTCCACTTGGGGGTACTGAATACTGTTGAACAGGGCTCGGTATGCATGGGTCAGCCCCCAGCACATTGCAGCGATTTGTGTCTCTCTGGAGTTGCCAGGGCGACAACATACTTTTTCCTAATATTCTACTAGTTTTTCAGGATTCTGCACTTGTTCACGGGCGAAGTCCCACAACACTGGAGGTGCCTACCATCCTAGGTATTTGCCCATGACATCCCACATGCTCTGCCACTCACAACTATCAAGCCTTGGGGCAGATATCTGGATGATATTCTTAAATTGCATAATAACCTTAGCCAAAACCGAAACAAGATGCCCAAGAACCACCAATAAGTATATCTTAACTACCCAAGGATGTTCAAGATACTGAAAAGTTATTGTAATGAAGGAGGAGGCATCATAGAAGAAGGTAGCTAAGGTACAATTTTGTGTTTCCTCCGTAAAGAAACCTCTCAGAAGAGGAGGTATAATTGCTAATGGTCTCCATGAGGTAGAAACCAAAGTATAGTAATGGCTTCAGCACAAAACCAAAATACCAGATGAAGCTAAGGCCAGTACTTTAGTAACAACTCTCCCAGGCAATACATCACTAATCACTGCAGAACATAGCAGACTACAAAAAACAATACCAATCTTTAACATGGAGAGCAAAAACAAGAGCATGGTACATATCAGCTAAACTAATGCTGAAAACAGGTGAATCAGTGTAGGGACCAGCAACTGTTACAATTTCAAACCCTTTGTGCCCCACATTGGGCACCACAAAAACTGTTGTGATTTAGCCCCAGCCAGCAACTAAGCACCATACAGCTGCTCACTCGCTCCCCCACCCCAGTGGGATGGGGGAGACAATCAGAAAAGCAAAAGTAAGAAAACTCATGGGCTGAGATAAGAACATAATAATAGCAAGAACAACAACAATTATATTAGTAACAACAACAATAGTAATAATCATATTGTGATGGATGAGAAAACGAGAGAGAAATGAAACCCAGGAAAAAAAAAGGTGATGCAGCCGCTCACCACCTGCCAGCCAACACCCCGCCAGCCCCTGAGCCACAATCGCTGCCCCCCAGCAAGTCCCCCCACTTTATATTCTGAGCATGACATCACATGGTATGGAATGTCCCTTTGGTCAGTTCGGACCAGCTACCTTGGCTGTGCCCCTTTGCCTCCCAGGTTCTTGTGCACCTGGCAGAGCATGGGAGGCTGGAAAAGTCCTTGACTAGTGTAAGCACTATGTAGCCACAACTAGAACATCAGCGTGTTATCAACATTATTCTCATACTAAATCCAAAACACAGCTCTGTACCAGCTACTAGAACAAAAAATAACTGTCCCAGACAAAATCAGGACAACACAGGAAGCCAGTTATTGGAACAGTGGGGAACAAGTCATAGCTAGATGATAAAGGGGAAAGGCAGAAGAGAGTTTTGCTGCTCTACAGAAAACCATGCTATTTACAATACCCAGAGGGAGAAAAATAGCACAAAGTCAAATATAAGGTTTGCAGTCTTAAAGACCATTTACAGGTTACACACTCCGCTATGTTGAAGCAACACATCTGCTTCATCAAGCATCCCTGCCTTAACAGCTGACAAGCCCAGCCTTTCAGCATGTCCAAACTGCCCTCTCCATGTTCCTGAGCCTTCAACAGTAGTAACGGTGTATCCATAGCAATAGAGAAATATTGGCCTTCCTGGCCCATTTCAAGGGATTGCTCTCCTCTTCCTCAGCAGTGCTTGTATTTTCATAGTTTGCAAGAGCAAGGTCCTGCAGTACCTTACCAGCCATGTGAGGAGGAGGAGGTGAGAGGAAGAGCCCTCCATGAGGTCTCCAGTTTCTAACTCCTGTGCCAACAATGTGCCCTTGTGGCCAAGAAGGCCAATGGTATCCTGGGCTGCATTAAAAGGAGTGTGGCCAGCAGATTGAGAGAGGTTATTCTTCCCCTAGTGAGACCACATTTGGTGTACTGAGTCCAGTTTTGGACCCCCCAGTTCAAGAAGGATGTGGAAATGCTTGAGCAAGTCCAGCAGAGAGCTACCAAGATGATCAGCGGGCTGGAGCATCTCCCATATGAGGAAAGGCTGAGAGACTTGGGTTTGTTTAGCCTGGAGAAGAGAAGGCTGGGGGGGGGATTTCATCAATACCTATAAATATCTAAAGGGTGGGTGTCAGGATGATGGGACTAGGCTCTTTTCAGTGGTGCCCAATGACAGGACAAAGGCAATGGGCACAAGTTGGAGCATAGGAAGTTCCACCTCAATAGGAGAAAAAAACCCTTCCCTGTGTGGGTGCCAGAGCAGGGGCACAGGCTGCCCAGGGAGGCTGTGGAGTCCCTTCCCTGGAGACATTCACACCCCGCCTGGACGTGGCCCTGTACCCCTGCTCTGGGTGTGCCTGCTCAAGCAGGGGGTTGGACAAGATGATCTCCAGAGGTCCCTTCCAACCCCTCCATTCTGTGATTCTGTGAAGACATGACCGGGGCCGGGGCGACCAGGAAAGGTATCAAAATGTCTGTACTGGCAGCAGCAGAGGTTCACCAGGCCACAGCACCTCCCTGCTGGGCTCACCAGTGTCTGGATATGGGAATTTGTCTTCCCAGGGCCCATCTGCCAGGCTATCGAGGTGGTGACAACATGAGTGAGAAAGACTTAAAAATAAAACAAAACAAACAAACATCTGAGGTGGATTATAAATATTTCAGCAGCGATGTGCCTGCCAAAGCCTGCCAGTGGCAGCGGCTCACGCCATGCCGTGAGACAGCCTCGGAGGTGCTGTGGCGGGAGCCGCCGCGGATGGAAACAGGCGGCCGGGTGTCAAAACAGGTCCCAGCGCTGCCGCCACCCTCCTCCGCGTCGCGGGGGCAGCCTGCGCTCAGCCGTGTCCCGCAGCGCCTCGCCACCCCCTTCCCCTCAGCCGCGGGCGTTGGGGCGGGAACGGCCCGCCCCAGGGGGGCCGGGCCAGGCCGTACAAAACCAGCGCTGCCCCTCCGTACTTCGGAGAGGTGGTGCCGTCGCTGTCCCGTTTGTGTTGCTCTCATCTTCATACCGCACCAATGGAGCACTACGGGGCAGCGGCGGCCGGCGATGTCCGTATGTGCCAGACCGTCCTGCCGGCCCATGCCAACAACCGCGGGGAGCTGAGCGCCGGGCAGCTCTTCAAGTGGATCGACGTCACCGCCTACCTGGCAGGTAAAGAGGCGTTAGCGGCCGGGCGGGCGGGGGAGCTTCGCCTCAGGGCGGCGGGGAGAGGTGCCCCGGCCGCCGCTTGCCCCGGGGCCGCCCCGCGCCCCCTCCTTCCCCTCAGAAACGTGCTCTAAACTCGTCGGCCGTGTGGGGACAGCGTCTCCTTCCATGAAAACCGGCAGCCCCATCGCTGTATTTGCCGACGGCAGGAGGCGGCAAAATTTTGCTTGTGGGGAGCTGGTGGGGTTGGGAGAGTGGGGGGAGTGTTTCAGCCGCGGGGAGTGTGTCAGGTCTGGGGGTTTCAGATTAGGAACAGGCATCAAGGGACTGAGAAAGCTTGTGGGGCTGGAGAGGGGTGTCTAATCTCGGGAGGGTGAAGAAGTGGGTGCCGGGGTGGTTAGGATGGGGAGAATTAAAAAAAGAGAGCAGCAGAGGGAAAAAATGGACGGGAAAAGGAAAAATACTGAAAGAAAAGTACTAATTTAAGAATATAGATGCGTGGGGGGGTGGGAGGGGGGAACGGAACAACACATATATGACACCAACCACAAACCTAACCAGCATGCAGAGCACTCTGTGTCTGGTGTAACTCAGCTTTGAAAACTTCTAAAATCTCTTCCACTAACTTCTGGAAGTGGAAGACACATCTAAAGCACAAAGCAAATCTAAGGCGCTGCCATTTCTGCTGTCGGTGAACTCTGTTTCCAAGGACAGCTGCATACATTAGCAGCCCATAATAAGCCTTGAAGAGAATATTCTGGATGTCTGGATGGCATCTCCACACAACACGGTGACCGTGGTGCGCTTGCTGCGTAGGTGCGTGCTGTGCTCGGCGCAGCTTTACATAATCCGCTCTTCCTATACAGGAAGAGTTGGGATTCTGGAGAACTTGTCCCACACAATAACCCAGTAACTACCTGATATGCAGCAACTTCCCAGTATGATCACACTCTTTTTGAGATATATTTTAGCATAAAGGAGTCATTTGGTTTCAGCCCTTCAGTGATTTATCCATTAGCAATGCTCTTTGCAGAGAGACCGAACTCGTCTCAGTAATCCCTGAACTCAAGTCCCTGCTCTGAAGTAGCAGAGCCCTAGCTGCTATGACGGTTCATCCTTGCTCCCTGGACTTCAGTTAAGCTGTAATGATCTTCATCAGCTGTGAATCTGCCACCAGAACTCACTTTCAATCCACCTTTCATAATTGCTTTTACTTGGTTAGGCTTAGGGCAGCAGCAGTCATTTACCCCACAGGGCTAATCCTGTTGCACAAAAAGGATTTTTAACACCTTTCCTTGCTTTGCTTTTTGTCTCACAGCAAACTCAGTATGGTAGAGAGGGATTTGTTTGGCCTTACCTTCTTTCATCTGCATTAGTGCCAGATGGTGCAGTTGCAAGTGACTGGGTTTTGCACCTTCCTCATTTCATATCCTGCTGCTTTAGATGTAATCCACTTGGCTGCTTCCTCACTTTTAAGGCTATTTATGACTAACAGCATCTTACTGGTCACCTTGCATTACCTGTCCTAGTGGTGGCTCCAACCTCCTAGCTGTCAGCAATGTCTTCCCTTTTGTCACCTTTTGCTGTGTTTCTGATAAGTGCCTTCATGTATTTCTCCCTTGTATTTTCAAGGGAAACTCCTCAGATAATGATATAACTCATGCACCATCCTAATTCTTTCAAACATTTTCTTCAGATGCTCACAAAAAGTACTGGGCTGCTTGGGAGCAAAAACTCCTGCTTGCTGTGCAGTGCTGTTTTCTAGGTTTCCTGCTAGTCCTCTCTTGCCTCTGTCACTCAGGAAACTTTGGAGCAGGGGTTCCCTGTATTCATACGGCTCCTAGTGTGATAGAGATTTGGCCTCTGACTTGGCATTCTAGGTGCTATGGTCAAATAAAAATAACTCACTATAAAAAGATAACTAAGCCGGTCGATCTTTCTCCTCTGTCTGAGAATCCCCAACTGACATAAAACTTTCACACTGGTTTAACATAGCTGATATTCATGACATCCTGTTTTGAGGGAGATTGCTGAGATATCTGTAGGTTTGTTAATACTTTGACTTTTTTTGTCCTGCAGCATGCTTGTTAGTACTCTTTTACCAGAATATCCATTTTTAGAGAAAGACCTTAAATAGAGGTTTTTAAACTGAGTAGGATCATTATCATAATCTAGTGTCATCTCCTGATGTTACCCTTATTTCATACTAAATATTAACTTTAATCTTATTTAGCTTCTTTTTTTCTAGAGGGTCCACTGCAGACTTACATTGGGGTGATTAAAAGAAAAACTGGGATCTACTGGGTTTCTTCTCTGTTTCTCATGCAGAAGTATATAGGTGAACAGTTTGCTGCAAATACAATGTGGTAACTTTGTGTCCTTATGTCTCTCTTGAAGCTGAGAAACATGCCGGTATGTCTTGTGCGACAGTGTCTATGGATGATATACAGTTTGAAGAGGCTGCCAGGTACAAAACTAGCAAACAATAGTAAAACGTTTTCATTCTAGAGATTCTTATTTGGCAGAGATAAACTGAGGCATGATAAAATCTGAGACAGCAGGCCAACGGACTCCCCAGGGTCACAGTGTTAAGTCTGTAATTGCCTGACTTGCCTAGAAAATAGATCAATTTCACAGATCAAAAATAAACTGTAGTAACTCTGACTTGGCAACCTAGATGCCAGGTGAGAAACCGGTTGCCCAGTGATCTTTGGCTCTAGTCAAAACGGCCTGCAGCATTCATTACTTATCTCTGTAAAATAAGGAATGTGTGCCTATAACAGTTATTGTATGAATTTTTTGTTGTTGCAAGTGCTCTTTCAGTTTATTTCTTACCATCTCTTTCCTTCAGCTCTTTTAAAAAATGTGTTCCTGTAACAAAACAGAACTGTTTCGCATTTGTAATCACCAAATGTTGACTAAGCCTACAAGATAATATAGGACTTAATTTTTGTTTTAATGATTTTTTTTCATTATTTTCCAAGGGATAAAAGACAACTTTAGGGGAAACTGCCTTCTTTCCACCCTTTCAGCATCCTTGAGTTAGGATATTAGGGGTTGACAACAAGCATAACCCTTGTTTTCTAACATGTAACAGGTCCTTCAGAAATTCCAGAAGGAAAGAAATTATTTTTTCATTTAAATTTGGTACTCTGTAGGTAAAAAGATATAATTCTGTTTAGGCATTTGTAACAGGTTTGCAGGACTCCTATGCACAAAATTCACCCCACACATGATATTTAGAAAGCATAACAGTATTTATTGCTCTATTATAGCCTTGTATAAGCAGTTAACTAGCATATTGTTTTCCCTTTATGAGAGTCTTACCAACCCGACTATGCCTGAGACACTGCTGAGCAGGAGGGGTGACCATTAGAAGGGTCATTGTGGAGAAGAGAGGTACGCATGGCACCTTCAGGGCATCCCCAGTGGTTCAGAGTGTGCTCTGTGTCCCCTCTCTCTCTGCTTTGAGCCCCCCCTTTTTATGACCTCAGCAGATCCAGTGGAACAGTACTAGCTAGACTTTGCGGCATGTGTGACCAGTGCATGCACCAAGGTCTGCCAGGTGTGTGCTCCCCTGGCTAACAGCAGTTCCCGGATTGCAACAACATGTTGTTCAATAACCATCCTCCCTGTTCCCTTCTGCAAGGTCATGTTCTCACAGCTGTGTTCAGCTTGCAGTTTTTCTGTCGTGGCCCTACACAGACCATCATCTAGAAACCCTCACACAGCATTCTATGTAGGTAAATGGGCAAGAGTAGTTGTTCAGAAGTAAGCTGTTAGAACAGAAGGGACATGTTGCAGCCCTTTTCTTGGCCAAAACTTGGAAAGTGAACTCTTCCCTCGTCCCTCAAAGATGCCACAGAGCACTTTGTTTCCGGTTATTATTTCCTCATGTGCATGTGCCTGTATGCTAGAGAATGTATATGGAGGATATCTTGTGTGGTTTTGCAGCTAGAGGTACTTAGTGATTTGGTGTAACTCACAGCAAGTTGTGCCTTTGAACAAAAGTAGTATCTAGGCCAAAATTTCTTGGAGGACCTGGGGTCTGAAGCACACCTGGCATCACACAGATATCAGCAAGGAGGAAGAACGCTAGTATTAAGCTCATGCACTTTTCTGAGTGACTAACATCATTACTGACCATGAGTGAAGTCTGTCTGATGAAGAACAGTGCTAAACCTTTTTCACTGCATTTTCAGTACAGCATGGAAGACGCAGGATGATTAATGAGATTTTCTTCACTACTGCTAGGAATATGTGGAGAGGCAGGTTAAAAGCCTTATTAAGCTGCATGTTTACCTACCATAGGATGTTGTTGTTCTTAATAGGATTGGACAAATTATTACCATCAAAGCAGAGGTGAAGAGAGCATTCAAAACCAGCATGGAGGTAAGAGGTGGTCACTCTTATTCCTAATGATAAGTAAAAAATAGGAGAGAGGTGGGAGGAGCAGTGGAATGCAACATGTGTCCAGTCTTATTTGTTTTAGAAGGAGCTTTGTTGCAGCTATCTAAACAACAGAACTGCCTAATGAAACTCTGGTTTCATAATGACTGTTGTAATTGCATGTTTCCTGTAAAATAATCCATGTCAAAATAGAAACTGGACCCTGAAGACTTAAACTCTTCTGTAGCTGTAATGAACAGGATGGGATATGTGGTATTGGTCCAGACCAAAACTATTGATGCCTAAATAGTCTTTGGATCAGAGCTAGGATCCACCAAATAGGTGGAGTTCTAAGTGGTTTTGAAACTTCTGATAGAAAAACATTTATACTAGGTGTATGCATGTTCTTACTCTTCATATTGTAGCAAGTATGCAATGCATTGCCCAGTCGCTTACTTGAAATCAGAATTGAACCTTAAGGGTACTTTTCTCTGCATTGCACCCAAGTCCAATATCAATGAGTGGTGCATCTCACAGAGAACGTATTCCAAAAGGTTCTAAAAATAAGAAAAAAATCAGAAGCTTTTATGAATGTCAGGTCTGTCTCACAGTATCAAATACAGTGTTCCACCTTCAAGTGCTACATTGTATTTTATACATTTATACAGACTTTTTTGCTCATACAGGTGTCAGAAAGATTCACATAGGAACTCCAAATGGTACATAAGTAAATGAAAGAGATATCCATAAAACTAAATCTAAGTGTCTTTCCTATTTTTTATTTTACCTTACAAGGGATGCTAACCTACATACATAGTTGTTGTACTAGAGAGATCTTGAGAGCTCAGCAAATATTGTGATGTTCTTACGTGTTCAGAGATATATCAATGATAGCAAAGCATGTTTTTTTGCTTTTTTTCTGTTTAAGAGAATGGATGTGATTAATTTGATAAACACTGCACCATTTTGTCTCAGCTCAACTGACAATAATGTAAATACCTTTTTTGTCTTCTTCCTCCCCGACCTCCTTTCTTGTAGGTTGGCATCAAGGTTACAGTACAGGAAGCTTTGCTTAATGTTGAAAAAATTGTGTGTATAGCATATGCAACATATGTAGCCATACCGTTTGGTGCTGCAAAGGTATTCTTTCTATTTTCTTCTATACTTGAAGTTACTGGGACAGATTTTCTGTGAAATAATCCAATTTTCTGATTATGAAACACAGGAGAATGTTCATACCTGTTTATGCTGATCAGTAATAGGAAAAGAGCATGAAGTCCAGACGATATGGAGATTTTTTTTCCCCCTCACATCTCTGCTCTGAAGTTGTTAGGCTTTTTTATTGTTTCTACTTTCTTTTGCTAGTAATAGAACTGGTATCTTTGTAAGGGCTGCAGTATTGACAAAGGTAAGCACTGGAAGAAATTCCTATGAGTCTGCACAGTCTTTCTTTTTCAGAAACTGATCTATACACATCTTGAAACCTGCAAGGGTGTTGGGCATGTGATTTCTTTGTCCTTCACTCCCTCTTTTGAGGAGGTTGTTCAGACATCACTGTTCAGATAGCAGACATTGTTTTTAAGCTAGTTTCCAATCTAAATTCTTTGCTGTTTATGTTCTTTCATTTTCATGCCGGTGTTTTCTTCTCCCCAGTGTTCGTTTTCCCAGAGGTGTTTAGAAATCAGTCACGGTACTGTTTGGCCTTCACATTCCTGTGCCAAACAGGCACAGTTGTTTTGATGTTCTCGTGTGAGAAAGATCAAATATTCCTCAGATCCTCTTAATAAACTCCCTTTGTGTGTAGTATTCTATTTTCTTGAACATGAGTGACTAGAATCATATATCTGACTTTCCTGTCTTGTTGAATGTGTTTTGACAATGCATCTGCCTTTTTAACATCCACTGCAGATTGGCAGAGAGCAGTCATCTCATGACCAATTAATATATCAATTTGTCTTTATTTTCTGCAGTGATATATTACAGTTTGCAGAAGAAACAGATTAGAACAGTTTTACCAAAAATAAAGCCCAGCTTGTCTATGAAAGGTTAATGGATAAATTGGTTAACCTGAAAGCACTAAAATAGTTTAAAGTAAGGACTGTATATTATTGGCTTGATGTCATATCCATGGCATCTGTTTGTATTAATAGAACTTGTCATCTTGGACTGTTGATAGCAGAAGGTTGTAGAAAATGCCAATGCCATTTTAAGTTCAAAGTGCACTTTGTTATGATTATGGAATTCAGAACCTTTTGTTTGTTTGTTTGCCTAGATTGAATTAGAACCTGTAAAGATTCTGTCTACAGAAGACCTCCTGGAGCACACTCTGGCTGCTGAGAGAAGAAGAATCCAAGTGGGCTATCAACAGGTCTTTCAGAACCTAGTGCAGCAATTGTCTAGAGAAGGTATATTACTGAGATCAGCATAGAAGATGGAAGAAATGATTTATGGGAAGGAGGGAGGGAAAAAGCAGACAAAACATTATCAGTAGAGCTCCTTGAAGTTGTGGTATCATGTAGAAAAGTGTGTGCCAGGTTTGTGAAGGTGTGTAAGACAGCTATTCTAACGAAGTTTCAGATTTTAAAATGTAGGATTGAAGGCCAAGCATGCATTAAATGGATGTTTAAGGCAGATCTTCATGTAGGTTATATGTGTAAGATTTAACAGGTCACATGGAGCTTTGCAGTATGGAAGTAAAGTCCTATGACACTAGTTGTGATGTAGTCAGGCTTATGTTCAGTCAGGTTTACGGCTGTATCTTTGCAAGGAAGCAGTAAGAACTGTGTTTATGCCATGAGATCATTCCCAGAAAGCAGGAGAAACTTCATTACACAAAGGTTAAACCAGGTAGGAAAAAAAATTTAAACTCCTCATGACCAAATTAGAAAAATTGAGCCAAGAAACAGGTTCATCTTTATTTCTGATAGTAATCTCTGTTCTTAAAGACACTTGTGCTCAAAAGTTGCTATGTTGCCCTGCAAAAGAAATTACTCACAATAGTTAAGATATATGCTGGCATTTGGAAAATCTGAGATTTAACTCCATGTATAAACAACAGACATTATGTGGTTTAACTAAGGAAAGACAAAACCTGTTGTAAATAGAAATTCTAGTCTTAATTTAATAAGATTGTGTGGAATTAGAGAGACTTGTTTGCTACAAACAAATTATTTGTCTTCATGGTAGCTGTCTCATAGGAGACAGCTTAATACCATGAAAGACAAATCAGAGGTTGCTGATTTTTAGTTTCCACTGCCTTGCCTGGAAACTTCCTTGAAGGATCTTATTGTTGTTAGCACTCCTTAGGAGACAGAGCAAGTGAAATAGGGGAAAGAGTGAAGAAGGTATTGCATGTAAAGGCTGCCAGGTAGAAAAATAGGCATAAATTATATCCAGAAAGTGAAGTTGTCTTCTGAATAGATCTTAGGCAACAACTGAAGTAAGTCCAAAGTGCAAGTGAGTCAAATGTGTCCACACATTTATATAATGATCAAGGTAGTTAATTATGGCAAAAGACAAAAGTACAATTCAGGTCAAGTAGCTTCTAGCACAGATGTGCACTTTTAAAATGACTGATGTCATCTCATGTCTGAATCTGCCTTTGCAAAATATAACTGAAAAAAACGAAGATTGAGGATATATGGCTAAACATTTGAAAGTGAAATTGGAAACACTCAAATAACAAAGTAGTTACTGATTCCCTATTTCTCACTTTCACAGGTTCTATATTGTCTCTGGTAAATCACATTATTTGTAACAGGTTATGAAATAATCATGTCATACTCTAACCTTAATTAGACACATTTGCATAGGTGCCCATCATACATGGTGGTCAAAGTCTATAAAAGGCACTTAAGTAAGTGATAAACTGCTCTGATAAAATCTGTTAGAGGTCATGCATAGCAATCACAAGCACATGTTGAGGCAGTTGGCTAGCTTTGACTGCCTGCATTCATCTTTCACAGTAACTGCTTCTGACACAGTTTCTTTGAAGGATATAGTGAGGGCTGGGAAGGACCACTGTGCTGCAATAGACTGCAGGGTGCAGCATCCAACAGGGCAAATCTTACAGCCTTTTGCTTCCCTTGCAAAGAATGGAGGTCTTCTGTGTCTTTTTTTCTTCTTCTCGTGGTGTCTGAAGCAAATTGCATGCTTCTGTAACTGGGGTGTTTTCTTCTTGGCTCTCTATATCAATGAATTAATAATTCATTAATACATTGCTATGATATTTCAGATATTTCTGAAGGGGAAGATGCTGTTTCAACCAGCTTTACTCACGTACTCAATGTTGAGCTTGTCCAGCCTCTTCATGCAAACCAGCATGGAAATACTTTTGGTGGTCAGATCATGGCTTGGATAGAGACAGTGGCAAGTGTTTCAGCAAGGTACTTTTCAAATCGTAGTCTTTGCATACAGTTATAAATTGGTGTGACTTTAATATTAAGGGCTTAACTGGGATTTATTTTATGAAAAATACAGACCCAAACCGTTGACTTTTCTTCCTCCCCATATTGCAGGAGGCCTTTGAACTGTTTATGTGGTACATTTCCCAGAGCATGCTACACCATTGTGGGAGTCAAATATTATTCTTCTGTTACACATTCAGACCCTAAGGCAAAAGGGGCTATGTTGTTCTTCTGAAACTCTTTGCAGAAAGTCAGCATTGAAAATAGGAATGGAAACCTAGCCTCCTTATAGTTGGTCCAGTGTTTTAATAGCAGAGTTAGTCAGGGTGAAACTGATCCTGACCGTGTATCAAATGATATCCAAAAATGAACAGCCTTCTCAATGCTAGTCTGTGGATCCTTATGCCAGAAGAAAGAATAAATCAGAGAAGAAGAATCAAAAGAAACGGGTTCTGTTTTGTTGGTCCACATACAGAATGGATGCATAACCTTCAGCAAGTCACTTAGCCTTTCAGTCTCTCTTGAGTCCCACATCCTAAAGGTTGTAATATTTTTAGCAGTTTAAAGGCCTCTGACATCTTCAGGTAATAAGGGTGAAGTATTTTTGTGACACTGCCTAGTATTGCTTGTCAGGATGGCCTAGACATATAATAATTTAATGTCTCTTCCCCTGAAATCAAACCATTGGTTTTTTCCCTCCTTGTCCTTGGACTCTATACAGAGCTTCTTTGTAAGCAACACTTGAGTTTCAGTTTGAATTCTCCTTGCATACCAAGTGGCCTAATTCACTGCAGGGATGTTAGATACGTTTTCACTTTTTAATTTTAATAATTAAATTACTTCCCCATTTATTGTTCATATTGTAGCCAGTAGTTGTACTGATAACAACAGATTTTCTGTAGTGGTTGGATAAACAGCTTGCTTTAGTAACATTACCACAGTGTTCAATTCCATTGGCTTCAAAGGGATTGTTTCAGATTTTTGCTATAACGTGACCCAAAATATTTACCTGTTTTCATTTGTTAAATTTTACCTAGTCACAGTCACATTTAGGTTTAAAAAGAAAAGCAAAACATCAGCAAATGAAGTGGTGAAAAAAATTATTTGAAATAATGGATGTCAAACATGATTTCTCATGTTGAAAATTTCAGGAATAACAGCTGGTGACAGAGGCTTGTTGAAAAGAGAGAATTTGTAGTTTATGCTTGAGAAACACCTACTTTCATTACAAACCTTTTGTGAGGCCACTCACAATTAGACCTGGCTTTTGAAGGTGCCAATTAAGAGTTGCTATAGCCACAAACTCTGATGGAGGAACACAAGGGAAGGGGTAAATCTTGAAAAATAAATTTCTAACAGCATTTTAAAGGTTACTAACCCTCTTCTCCCCCTCACAGACACTTTTTTGGCTGGACAGTAAATGAAAATGTTCCAGATAGTAATATTAGTTTGAACTGGCTCTGTACTTTCTTATTTCTTACACTTGCAGTGAAAGCATTCAGGGCATAGTTTTCCAGGAAAAACAGAATATTTAGGCCAAATGTCTCTTTCATTATTGTCTTACTTTCCATGATATTGTGTTTGCATCTTTATAGTGAACATTGTAAATAAGATCACCATTTAGTGTTTTAAATCAGAAGAGCAAATTGTTCTTAATGAAATTACAAAGTCATTTGAATGTATTAGTTTATTAAAAAGATGTACCAGACAATTAATTAGCTACAGATAATTGTGTGCATTTAACAATACTGGTACTTTAGTTTGTAGTGTGTATCTGAGTTAAAAGCTAGGAATGCACAAAACTGTATTTTTCAAGTTTAAAAACTGCACAATGAAAAAAATTACTCTCAAATATGCGTATAGGATTCTTATTGAGTGGTTTCACACATATGCATAAGGATAGAGCATGTTTTTTCAAAGTCTAAAAATAAATGGCACTATTATATGTTGTCCCCTATTCATGTGGTGCACAGAGATCCCAATAAGAGTGGGGTTTTGACTACATTTAGAACTGCTGTAGAAGACTAATTTTTGCTCACTCCAGAGGGCTTGCAAACTAGATCCCGATTCCACAAACCCTTAAGCTGTATCTGTACTACAAATTTTTTTTTTTCCTGGAACATCTGTGAAGTTCAGGGAAGTGATGAGTTATTGGAATCCCCTAGTGTAGATGACACAGTTTTCCAAAACTTTTCCTTTAGCAGTGTATCTGGGTTTGATCAGGTGTGTTTCAGCAGCTTAGCTAGTACATGGAAAGGGTACTTGCCTGGCACAGACAATCTTCCTTACTAGACCAGCAAAGTTTTACCAGAGTGGCTACAGCCTGTCTCACAAGCAGTTCAAAGAGATCCAGTAGGACAACCCAGCTGAACCTGAGTACATGTAACTGAACACAGTACAGGATCAGGTCTGAAATAAGAAGAGACAGGTGAGCGGAAGCACTATGCAATTAGAAGGACAAAGGGAAAAGAATTACTGCAGTATGTGTGTTCGTAGTACACTATTGTGCCCTCAGCTTTTGAAATTTAGCCAACAGTTCTGTTTCTGAATTACTAAGTGATCAGTTCAATATCTTTTTATCCCTTTGTATGTGCAAAGATGATTTTCCCAGCTCAGCACCAGTTGTGAACTGCACATAATGTAGTAAACCAGACCAAATGAAAAAAAAAAAAGCCAAAACCAGCTATGCATTTGGCAGTTATATGAGTAGGTTTTTATTTTTATTTCATATAACACTAGCAGAAAACATCTGAAAAACAAGCAAAAAAGTACAAATATCAAAAAGAATAGATAGACTGACGTTGCTTTGATTGAATACTGTTTCTGGTGCTCAGCCTTTCTGCTCAGGTTTCTTTTAATTGTTTAAATGCTTTATGATCTGGCACTTTTACATTCTGAACAATATCCTACTCCCCATGCAGTCATATAGAAATTAATGAAACTGTTAAGTAAGCGGTTACTCTGTAGGTAAGGGATTTATTGTCTCGCCCCAAAAAAAAATGTAATATCAAGCAGTGAGAATTAATTAGTCAGTGTTTGTAAAGTGTGTTGAAAGTGAAACAGCATGACATAGGTGGTGGTGTTATGTTTGAAGCTCAAATTATATGCTCTTGGAGCTGAACATGTTAACAGTATTTCGGTGGGTTATGGAATAAATCAGTGTAATATAGTGATCTTCTAGGTTGTGCAAAACTTGTTGCTCTAATCACTACCTGCTTCAAACCTAACAAAGGAGGTTCTTTAACATGACTATATATTTTGCTCCCTGTCTCTCTTGCTTTGTTTTTCAGGCGCATTTGTCGTTCACAACCCGTCTTGAAATCAGTCAGTATGTTTAAATTCTGGGGACCATCAATCGTGGGTGACCGCCTTGTCTTCAATGCAATTGTGAACAATACATTTCAGAATAGGTAAAACTCCTTGTCTGCTTGTCTTCCTTGACTTCTCTAGCACCAGCCTAACTGTGTGTTTCAGGTTTCAGCCATCAGCAGGATTTGTGTTACTGAATAACTTATTTTTCAGCTGGAGTTTTGAGGGATGTATCTATATGTCTGTGTGCTTTTTTTACTTTTCTCAGTGAAAGTTTTAAAAATGTGTTCTCTGACTTTTAGTCTCAATTTAAATATCATTTGTAACGAAAACCCAATCCTGCAAACTCAGACCATAAATATTACTCTGAAATTCAGGAATTTTCAAGGGTCGGGTTGGTCCCCCAGCTTTGATCCTCCAGCTTGCTGCCAGGATCTTCTGGTCTTGGCATCTGTTGACAGATCTGGGTTCTACTTAATGCTGGTTACTGGCAAAATTCATGCTTTATTTTGTTTATTTCTTCCCAGTGTTGGTTTGGGTGTATGCAGAGGTGAGGCTTTGACAGTTGCAGTTTGGAATAAATGGCTACAGCCCTTGCTGAAATTTTATCTTTAGTTCACTATACGGTTACTGTAAGCGTGAAACACAGATTTTGGCACACTGAATGCCTGTTCCTGGGATTTAGTGATGTGGCTTTTGACCAATCTTGCACAGATCCTGCCTGCTAATGGTTACTCTCTCTTTCTCTTTCCTATGCATGCACTATCTCCTCTGCAGCTTTAGGGCTACTGTTGTGTTTGCCTCACAGAGAACAACTCTCCTCTGACCTTTCGCAAAGGGATAGGACCTCTCTGCTAGGCTATTTCCCCATCTACAGGAATGGCACTTCGGGCCAACAGACCCTCTGGTTGTGCCAGGGGTGTGACACAACTTACGTGGACCCTGTTCCAGCAGGAGGACATGTTCAGAAGTTGCAAGAGGTGTAGCAAGACAAGTCACAAGAAAGCAGAAGCTAAAGTAATTCTTCCTCCAAATCCTGTACATGGGACAAATGTTACCCTGGCATTGATGTTCTATGGCTGTTTTCTTTGTGGGTGGATTTGGTCCCCACAGAATGCTAATAGGGCATGAATTACCTTCATGCTATGGTTCTGCTAAATATCAGACCAATATCATCCTGTTTGCTTTTGCTGTCCTCACTGCATGCCAACTGGTGTTCATATTTTGCTACTTAACTCAGTTTTCGCTCTTTTTATTAATGGTATTTAGCTGGTGCCACCTTTTATTTTGTTTGAGGTGTGTCTGTCCAGACTGAGTAATTTAATTTGTATGCTACAGAAGGTATTTGAGTCAGGCTTCCTGCACCCAGGGAGGTGTACAGCAGCCCTTTTTAGTATGTCTCAGGGCTGCTCCTGTATCACTTGTAGTAGTTCAATAACTAAACTTTTGTTTCAGTGTGGAGGTTGGTGTCCGTGTTGATGCTTATAACTGTGAAGAATGGATCAAGAACCAAGCACGACATATTAACAGCGCGTTTCTCGTTTTCAACGCTGTAAATGACGATGGAGAGCTGCTTACCTTGCCGAGAATCCGACCTACTTCAGAGGTCAGCTCTCATCCTGAGGGGTAGAATGAATGCATACATGAGGTTGTGGTGCAGCCCAGCATACTGCATGCCACACAGCCAGCCACTATATCCTTGCTGGGAAAGCAAGGACTAAACAGGGCACTGAAATGCATCCTCTTGCAGAAGAGAAAACCTCTAAATTAAAAGTTTGCTGTTGACTGAGGTATTTGTTGTTGTTAACTTCAGTCATCCAAAACTGAGAGGTGTAGTGGAGGGTAGTCATCATTAGAAATTCTGTAGTTATTGATGGACAGGGGAGAAGAACCTGCTTTTTGCAGATTTTGCACCTGTCTGTATCTGCTTGTGCAATCTTCAGTGACTGTAGATGAAACTCCTAAGTGTTCCGTGAATAAACTTATTTTTATAAACCCTTAATGAAAATTAGAAATAGAAGTAATAAAGAAGTCAGTAGGAATCAAATCCTATGACATGGGTGAGCTTTCCAGTTCCTTTGAGGTGGAGATCTCAGCATATGTTTCCCTGAAAGTGGTTCATGAAGCACTTGGAGCAGTTTGAATACTATTGTTGAATTATTTGCTGTGATGTCACCTGTCATTAACCTCACTGCTCCAATTATGAGATTTTTAGAAAGCCAGCACAGACAGAAATTAAACGATTATTTAACATCAGTGAACTTATATTTTATAGGATGGCAACTGTACAAATAAATCAAGGTGTCCTATGTACTAGCTGAGACACTAAGGTTCACTATGGCAATTACAATCTGTTCCAAGAGGAAAAACTGACTCTTCTTTTTTTTTTTTTAAATAAAAAAAGCCACAGCAGCTTAGCTTCTGCCAGAAAAACAGTGCTTCCTTTAAAGACCTGCCCAGAGGGGCATCCACAAGGGAAGCATCAAGATAAGAACATGTGCATGCACCCATTCCTTCAGAGTAAAGCAAACAAATCTGAGAAAATCAGTATGTGCTGAAGATAATTTAAACATTCAGTGGTCATTTGACTGTGACAGCTGGTATGGTAATGCTCTACAAGACAGGCCAGAGAGGTCTTCAAAAACATTATGTAGTCCTTGGTATAAAGAACACTGAGATGCACTAATGTGGAGATTCTTCTTATTCCAGAAGCTGCATGTCAGCCTTTAAAAGGTGAGGAAAGGAAGCTTTTCCAAAGTGGCATATCCTTCAGGTTTACAAGTCCTCCTGACCTTTAATATGGTTTGGTGTGGTGTATGCTCTTGGGCCACCTCCATGCTTCAAAAAAAATCCACCCTGGCAGAATAAGAATAAGGCAAGGTCTGCCACCTTGAAGGGCACATCACATCTCTTTGCACAGTGCTTGCCCTGTGTTCCAGATCCATGTGCACTAAAATATGAATTCTTCCATGCTTCCTTTGTACTTTAACCATCACATGATGATGAATTGGATTAATAGGTTATTTGGTGTGTGACACATTTAGAAAGAGGCGCACTGCCCAGCTGCCACTGGTTTAAGACCAAAAAGTGCTAGAAGTATGCTACTGTGATACAACTTTTTGCAAATTCAAGGGAATATCGTCAAAGCAAAAGTTAACCACTGACTCAGGTTAATCTGGGGAAAGGCCAAAGTACAGAGTACAATTCCTTTTTATTTGTAATATATCTTAACGCATGTAAGAAATAATTTTTAGTTGTCTTTCTTAGACTGTGTCCTAAAATAATCTGGTGTGTTACTCTCTGGTTTACTTTTTATAAAGGATGCTATGAGACGATACCATGGAGCTGTTGCCCGAAGGAGAATTCGGCTAGCAAGGTATAGCTGGGTTACAAAGAGAACTTAAATTTTAATGTATCCTCTAAAAAACTGATCATTTTCTTAAATAGTCACGGTCGTCTCAAACATGACTGTTATGTTGCACTGAAATTGTTAGAAGCTACTTTTCTTAGAAATACTTTGCTATAGAGGTGATTCTGTTTCCCTGTCTTCCTTGGGGAAAAAAAAGGAGTTATTGCAAACTTGTCTTGCAAACGAAAATTGATAAAATACCTGTGAGGTATTTAGAAGACACTTAAGCCTATAGAAGTGATCGTTTCTAGCATATATAGAAGAAAGTGTAAAGAACCAACTCAGGTATTATTTTTCTTTTTAACTTTGTTTTAGAAAATGCTTGCTGTCTACTATCGAAGACAGACCTCACACCTGGGATGGAAGCAACCAGGTAATCTGGAGATCAAGCCCTATTGTCATAAAATGGTGTATTTGTGCACTTTTTGAGTGTGTAAAACCCAAAAAAGAGAGTAGATGCTTCACTAATGATTTAAGAGTAGGTTTCATAGAAAACATAAATAATGTTTTTAAGATACTCTTTTAACAAGTGGTCCCTTAAGCAGGAGAGCTGTAAGATCACCTGCAGATTTATATCCCAGTGTCCTCAGCTTTTAAAAAGCTGAATTCTCACATAAAGGAATTAGTTCAGGGTTTTTTTTCTTCTATCCAGCCACTGACTTTCTCAAAAATTGCTGTGGGGAGACGATTTAGTAAATCTAAAAGCAGGGGGATAGACATGGCAATACCAACAGAGAGATGAACAGTGAAATAGTGTAAACTTTGTTTCTGTTGGAAAGATGGTGAAAACATACATTCATTCTTAGATACTCTGTGTCGGGTGGTATGTGTTTCTGGCTTAGACATGCTAGGCCATAGAATGTTCCTGTGTCATGAAATGAATTGTGACGAATGTGAATTTAGGTGGATTTATAGACACCTTAAATATTGTTTCAGTGTCAAATATTTCTTGTTAAATTTTCATTGCATTTAAGATCTCAGTGGCTTCCAGAAATTTTATCAGGTCTTTTTCCGTTACATGAAAAAATAAATAATTGGGAATTATAACGCAGGAAGTTACTTCTTCTTAAGAGTGACATCTCAACAGTTTGAAGCAGCATTTCTTTTCTGCAAAACAATAAATATAAATGTGTGCATAATGATAAAAAAGGCTTACTTAAGATTTATTTAATATTAAAGTAAAACCTGTTATTAAAGACTCTAAAGCTATATTCTCATTATACAGTGGTTAAGTGAGAACTCCATCCATTGTAGTCAAGCATAAATAATGGATATATTTGCACTTTCTCTGCTCTGAGCCTGCTGTGTAAATCAATTGCCAAGATAGACTACAGATTGCTAGCAATGAAGAGGTTAATTTTCTAGTAGATTTTAATTACTTAAGAGGAAGATGGGCAGAACCATTAATTTAGTGGTCTGAGAGGTTACCTGTATTATCTCTCTGTGGTCACAGTTTTTCTGCACTGCTTTACAATTGGAGAAGCCCAAAGTAGTATTTTGTTGTTGTTTAATTAGGGTTGTTTTGCCAACAGCCGTGTGAGCGTGTAATCAACTATTGAAAGTATTTAATTCAGAAACTACTGGACTGTGTTTTCTGGAAGGAAAACACTTATGGGAAAGCACACATTTGTGTTTGACTGAGGGGCAATGATAGAAAAAGAACATCTAATTTCTGGAATGTTCAGTGAAATGTACCTTTACCCCTTCATTTTCAGAAATGTATCTTTTGTTTCAGGCATACGTGAATTACAGCAGTATTGCAGTACTGGCAAACCTAGCAGCAAAGCCAGGATGGGAATTAATGACTGCAAGGGATGATGTAAGTGCATACCTGTGGAATAGATGCGTAGTCACTTTAGTTACGTCTCACAGTAAGAACTGGGCGGAGAAAAGCAACATTTTACATTTGTGAATAAACACATTGGCTTGGCAGTGTTTGGTTTTACTGTGGCTTGGGTTGAAAACCAAAACTCCTAAAGTTTCCCTGAAACATTGCAAAGAAACTTCTGATTGCTGTGCAACCTGGGAGCACCATGGAGGTGTTCTAAGATGGTCTGAATGACTGGTGAATGTAGGACGTGGGATCCCAGAAGGGCAGGCTTGCCAGCAACTGATCAGCTGGGCTTCTTGGGCAACACACAGGAGAGTGTAAAAACACAAGCAAACCCATATCTCATTTCTGTGAGAGGTTTTCTTTGCCCCAACAAATATGCTTCTGTGGTTTTGCCAAATTGTTTGGTTCCAGCGAAACACCAAATTGGACATCTTTGTTTAGGCAGTGCTGTTGATGATTTTTAGGGCGTCGTATGTCACTGTGATATAAAAAAATGTGTGCAGCAGTCTGTAATATACTGCCTTTACTAGCTTTGCAACATAGCATATGATTCTAAGTAGGCATTGTCTCGTCCTAAATGTGTAACATTTATAAGTGTTAAAATATTTATAGCAATCATTCTTTGTTTTCAATGTTATTCACTTTTTTCAGGTAAACATATGGACTCTCGAGGAGGGGGATGTGCTGTCTCTCAGGGTTGGAATGAAAGTGAATACTCCGTCACATGTAGCTTTTTACTTGTTGTCTGACTTCACACTCCGCCAAGGATGGGACGCACATTTCATGTAAGAACTTACCTTTCTTTAAGACTGTTCAAATCAACTGACAACTAACCTTTTACCATACAAATATGTTTGAGATGTTTGACACTTTTCTACCTAATTAATAAAAAATTTCTCTAAGAAGTAGACATTAAACCTTCATTAGTCAAAGTATGGATTGGATTTTTTACCTTAAAATTTCCTTTCTCCTAAGTCTGATTTAAAAATATGGTTGACCTGGACTGTCAAGAGAGAGCTGGGACAGGGATTACTATTTTCTAAAATAAACAAAACTCCATGTGTAGACAAATGTATGTTGAAAGGGTTAATTTGAGTAGGTTGCATATAACTTGAGGTTAATATATTGTGCATGTTCTCTGTAAGAAGTAAGGCAAAGCTGTGGACTCCTTCATGATTGTGTTGTTTGGGACACTGATGCTTAGCTTCATCATATAGTCAAAGTGAGACATGAAGAAATGCGTATTTTAAGAAAAATAACGTATTAAGTGTACTTATTGCATTACACATATTAAGTGTATCTGAATTGGAATGGGTTTCAGAATTGATGTGAAAAGTGTTTGAGGGTTTTTTTATTTACTGTACATGGTGTAGAATAATGATTAGAGACAATTGAATCAATATGATAGTAATTTGATTTGGTGAATATTCTATTAAAAGAGAAGTTTTTTCATTTTTATCGAGGGTGAAAGTGGAAGCATAGGGATATTTGAAAAATCACAGTCTCTGCTGAATTTTTGGATTGTAACAAATGAAATGTGAAGAAATACTGTGTTCATTTTCTGTATCTACAGCCAAAATCTCAGATCTCTTATGTCTACCATGGAGCCTGATTGACTGGTCAAAAGGGAATACCAGCTTAGCAGTGGTAATTGCTGAGGCAGTAGAAGCTGAAATTAAATGAATTAATTACTGCTAGTGTAAAGAAACATTCTGACTTCTTTTTGTAGTGAAAACTCGGAGACAGTGATCAGTATTTCCAAGACAGTGAGTGAGTGTGTCCTACCCAGGTGGCCCTGTCTAAATGGAGTAGAACACAACTTTGAATACAATTTTACAAATGTTTCCTGACAGTCTTTCCTGTGGTGTGTCAGACAGACAATGTTTGTTTATTCAGCGTTGCATGGCAGGCAAGCTAACGTCATTCCAAACAGCAATCAACAGTATGCAAAAGATAAGTTTTTAAGACATTGCTCCAGCATCTTGCAGCACTTTTTAACAATTTTGTGGGACAGAGAGGTGGTGTCAGATGAGGTGTTGCAGAAAACCTCAATTTTTCACTCTGTCTTCTCCTCTCTTCCTTGCTGCCCGAACATGAAAATCATAGGCTTAATGTTAGGATGGAATATATATTTGTACTGTGCTTTTTGTAAGAGATGCTACTGCATGCATCAGGGTCTGCATGTGTGTTTTATGTATCTACAGAACTTGCGATCTCCTACAGGCTTTAAATAATGAGGAGAAAATTTATTATGTTACTTGTCCACCCGTGGCTGGCCATAAAGCCAGAGACTTTGTGATTCTTGTGTCTCAAAGGCAAGCATGTAAGCCAAGGTGAGTATGGAATTTCAGATTTAACTGTGAGCACTTCGGAGATACAGTCTTGATTACTGTCTGATTACTGTTGACTTTTATGTGAGCCTGTCATTGGGTGACAAAGATGATCTTTTATTTTTTAATAAATTAGGTTAGTAGCTGATCTAAAATACAATATGTTGATGCCAGAGTTTGCACAACTAGATTTGTTTTGCAAGGTGAAGGTGCGGTGAAGTAAATTCGGAGCATCACAGATTTGTAGCATAGTCCAGTGTTGCTTCTTTGGCAATCTGGGAAAAAACATGTCCAGGAGGGCTTGTCAGTGTGCTGCAGCACTAACTGGGAGTTTGTCTTTTTCTTTGAAGTGACTTTATAATCCCACTTAATGTAATGCTGGAGGTTTTCTTATACAGGAAAGTACTTGGCCTTTCTTGAAACCTCCATGTGACACGTTTGTTGTATCTGTAAATTTTGCTGCTGAATTTGGTTTAAAAAGTCCCTTTATCAGTTTAACATGCATTGATTTTTTTTTTATTAAATTACCTTTTGTTCTTGCCTAATTAAACATGGATAAATGGGACCATTTGGTGTATCTTATAATTCTTTATTCTCAATTTCTTTTTTTAGATTCAGTAATTCTAATATTAACAGAACATTGCTTCTGAAAGGCAGTATTCAGTACTGTGCTTGCTTTTTTTTCCCTGCATCTGGGAACTGAATCATGTCTACCTTTGCTGGGTCCACACTGTAAAACCTCTCAGTAAGTGTTGCTCCTAGACCCTGATTCTGTAAGCGTGGGTCATGGAGAGCAGGATAAATAAAAACAGGAGGTGTTGCATGTGGGTGATTGTTCTGTGGCTTTCCACAGAAGTCTCCTTGACTGGAGTCTGTGATAAAGCCTTAATGAGACGCAAGAGAGCTGAAATCTTTTAACATATATCTTTAAACATACAGGAGCTTTTTTGCCTTCATATGAAAATGACATCTTTGGTTTAGCTGTGCATATACCCTGTAGTCATTTCCACATTTTTAACATCTTGTTGAAGAAATGTTTGATTCTTCCCCTTGCCCCGCAGTGAACCCTACATAATAGCTGTGAAGTCAGTTACCCTCGCGTCGATGCCACCTTGTCTGGAATACTGGAGAAGTGAAATCACTTGTGCTGGATTCCACATCTACAGCGACACCAACAGCTCCTGTATGGTGAGTAACTCTGCAGACCTCAGCTGTGTCTCCTTTCCAGTAGTATTACATGTACATATAATCTCATTTGAGCTGACAGTCTTGAACAGTGACAGGAATACAACAAAAATATGAGTCAGTTTCCCCAGAGTTCAGTGTGGTTATTAAGACATTCTTCATTCCATAAAGCAGAATCCGTCTTGCCCAACTTCAGCCAATCCAAATGTTAGGAAAGAAATCTAAACTAAGCACTGGTGGTGGCTAGGCACTCCAGAGAGTCATTAATTAAATCCTAAAATACACTTCTAGATGGTGCACATTAAACTGGTCTCTGCTGATGCCCATCTCTTTTCACTGACTATGGAGGAAGTCCAAGGAATTAGTTCAGATTAAACACTTAACTTCAACTTTCATATGTCAGAAATTATGCAACCTCAATCCCATCTCTGGAGCAATGACAATATTCCTCTTTTGTTCTTTTCCATGGGAAGGCTATAACTTTTTCATTTAAGAAATTATATTTCTGAAAATATTCAGCAACTCTCAGTAGCTGGGATTCTTTCTTCAGGCAACAGCTTTGTTCATAAAGCACACATATCTAACAGGTTACACATACTGTTTCTTGCTGCACTGCTGTGTACATTTACCTACATGCTTAAGAACCTGGCAGTAGTGAGGACTCCAAGGTCACTGAAGTACTGTAAAAACACATGCTCGTTTTGCTAACTTCAGTTAGCAAACTTCAGTTTCAGAAGCACTATGCATTTCTACTTGCCTTTGATACTCATCTAGGTTCTGCAAAAAAAGGCTAACTATTGCAATTCATAGACTTTTTTGTTTCACTTATTTGTGTTTAAACAGGTGTATTACTTCAATGAAGTGACACCCGGTAGTATGCCATACCTAGCTGCAAATCTTACTGGCTTATCAAAATCCATCGAAGACACTGCTTTGCAATGTAAAACGTTCTTGGAGCAGAAAGGCAGCGAGTAAAGAAACGTAAACTCGTTTCCGAAGCCACCTCTGAAGAATGGCAAGCAGCACTTCTTTAAATTCCTGCACGTGTGTTTTTTCTCTACACGTTCGTTACTTTGGATCATGCAGCCAACACTAGGCTTGAACCTGAGCATATCTAGTATAAGCATCTCCCAGATTAAGATTAGGCCATCAGCTCTAAATTAAATTTTAAATTTTAAAAAGATTAAAGGAAAGATTCTTCCTTCAATTGCATTAATGAATTTTAGGTAAATGGCAGCAGAACGTGGCCCAGTAGAACTTCAGCTCATGAGACTAGTTCACTATTCTCATGTTACAATGAACATAATGGGGCCCAATTTTAAATTAGTAAATAGCACCCTGTCTAATTGGCAGAGAAGGGGTGCTACTCAGTAGCTTATCCAGTGCTCCAACTGGTTGTCCAGGTTCTTGCACACCTATTTATATAGAGATTGCACCCTCTGTAACTTAATGTTGGCTAATGTTTGCACATTGTCTTAATACTTGAAGTTTATCTTCTAATAAATTATTCTTTCTGATGCTACAAATCCATGATAAATTTTATTACAGTATCTCTGGAATGGCTTCAGACACCGTTCCAGAAAGACCACTTTGTAGTGATGACAGGGGCTGATGACCTCTTACAGAAGAGCCACAGCCTCCATCTGGCAAGCTCTATGCCAGACTGCTCTGCAGGCACTGAATTAATGCAGAACAGTAAGACTTTTGGATCCACTCCCTCACAGATGAAAAGGGAGAATGTTTTCAGAGGTTTTATTGTGGTGCGTCTACTTTGTTTTCTGCTTTTATTTTTGCTCAGAAGGGCCTCGTTCAAAAAAAGGAGTATGACAATCAGCAGTTAGATCGTAACATTAATGCAGGGGCGTTAAGAGAATCAAAACACGTGAACTGTAGCAGTGCCCTTTTGTCTTACTGTAGTCTCATAACTGGTAGAGTGAGAGCTCTAGGGGTCTGGTCCAGTTCCCACTTAAGTAAATACATCTTCAGTTTAACCTGTGACCAAATCAAAGCTTTCACCAGTGATTTATAGGTTAACAGCATGTCTGCACATTTTGCATGTGGCATGTCTACCACGTGCAGCAAAGACACCAGCTAGAGTCCTGGAAGCCCCCTGGGTATGCTAGCACCGTGAGTCACCTGCCCTCTCAGCAAGACTAGTTTAGCTTGGGTACAGCCTTTAACCAAAGCATGAGTGAAATCAGTCGCTGACTTCTAGTGAAGGCTGGCCACTGTGTGCCACAAAACACAGAGATGTTTTTGCACTAGTAATAAAGAAAGTAAAGCAGGTCCTGGTCTTTGGCTTTGGAGGAGAGACTATAGATCCGGATCCTGATTTTGGATCATCGTTTTTATCGCATGGGTAAGGTGCAACACCTCAGTCTAGGGAGTGAGGATGGCAGCCTCAGGACAGCCGCCTCTAGAGCACAAAAACCACTGAGGGCCTGCTTGACTCCTCCCGGCCTGCTGACAGAAGGGTCCAGGCCCACTCCGTGGACCAGGAGCTCAGCTCTCCCCGTCCTGCCCACGCTTGCTTTGTGCAGATGATGGCAGACAAGCTCTTGAGTAGGCAAGTAAGTATCTGTGGCCCCAGTTTTTGGTAAATAAACACACCTAACATTCAGCTCTGAATACATGCATGGCACGTGTCAGGGACTAGAAACTTGTCTCAACATTGTTGGCAGACAAGTTTCTCTAACAAAGCCTGATCACTGCAGCAGCTGAGCGGGACAGTTTAATCACCAAGGTTGACCCAGCAGGAATGTGCACCCCATTATCTCAGAGTACTCGTCCCCCACACATACGCGCAGAGTCAAGGCCGACTGGCAACGTATGGGGGGGGTTCGGACCCTCTAGAACGTTCAAGCACCCTTTAGTGACGGTACTGGTCCTGTGCCCCACCGCCGAGTGGGAGGCAGGGGTACGCAGGACAGTTATTGACTATACAGTAGGATAAGCCTATAAAGGGAGAAGCTAGAGGAGGTGCATGTTCTGCAACATCCCCTCCTCCACCAGCTTCAAAGATGAATCGGATGCCTGGGCTCCCCCTGCCCGGACAGACTGCCGCAGATCTGTGGTGATTGCTACTGCAACAGCCCCGCTCTCTCTCTCCCTCTCGTTCCCTTTTTCACCTCTTTTTTTTGCCTCTCCTTCTTCGCTTTTCTCTCCTGTATCTATTTCTGGCCAAATAAAGTGACTTGGCACCTGATGACATTTTCAGTCTTAATTCTAGTTCCAAGAATGTAAAAGGAACCTAGTCACGATAAAACCTTTGAGTTAATCAGAAGTTAAGCCCAGCCACCCCCAACCTCCCAGAATTAGCTGAGGTCAGTTGGAAAGCAAGGGGGGGTTTAGCCTCTGCCAACATGTTCAACCCAACAATGGATCGTGACAGCACGTCAGGGAGAAAGAACCCAAATGCTGCCTGTACCAAGCATTTCCTACCAGCTGTTTCCTACGCAGGCTTCCTACGCACACAGCTCGAAACTTGCCTTTAGAGACACTGACACGCTGAACTCAGCGGTGGGGCTATCTCAAGGGCTATCTGGAGAATATTATTTGGCATTTTTTAAATATTCACGTTCTGTCAAACTCATGCCTAACAAAAGGTTCTGCCCTAAGCTCTAACACTGAGACCTTGGTTGTTGTAGTGTAACGCCCTGCAAAGTTGGGCCACACTCCAGATGCAGCCACCATCTTTGGGGTGCAGGGGGAGAGTGCCTTTTTTGACATAGATCGAAGATTGTATTTTTACCACTCTCCGTGCAAGTTCCAAGACAAGGAGATTCACATGTCTGGTGCACAAACATTGCTTAAACTGATTATTTGCCTAACTTTTAAATTTATTTGTGGGTACGATGCATCTGTACGTGCAGCACCTTTCACAGCTGCCTTTCAAATAGCTTTATTCAGCTATACATACCTTCGTGCAACCGTCTAAAAAGTGATTAGTGGGTGCATTTACAAGTAGTTTTGTCCAACAGTTACTGAAGATTGCTCACCTGTGCAGCTGTTTTAGAGTATAGTGCAAGCAGTTCAGTGCCACATTTTCCTCAGCAGTCACGGAAGCCAAGGACTAGAGGGAGGTGTATGTGCTTCCAGCCCCATGCAAGCACACGTGTGATTACCTGATAACAGCTGTTGCCTTTATAAATTCTCACAAAGAGTGTCCCCTGTGATTTCCTAAGTCTGAAGAAGTCCATTGTTTCATCTCAGACAACAACTGAGCAGTAGCAAGGTACAGGAGCCCTGCAAGTGTTCTTATGGTGCAAATACACCAGAGCAACAGGTATGAAACTCAGGGTTGTCTTACCCCGTGATGGCTGCTAGGCTCACTGGCCTCCTGAGGAGCACTACACCACTGCGCTGAAGAGATGGCTGGGCTCAGAAGGCGGGCAAGCTGGATGCTAGTATGCCCTGTTTCTGCTACACCATTCTGAGAAGGTCAATCCACCGCTTATTGCAGCGTTCCTTTTTGCCACAACTGCCCTCTCGCCATCCTGTTTTTTAAGAGTCCCTTTTGCCAAGCAGGAGCAACAGATATCAGCCATGGGAAGGGAACAGTGAATTTTCTTTCCTTCCAACTTACATGTCATACACTGTACAACTTTGCAGTTGGTCAAAGGGACACTTCTGCCTCAGACTGCAGCAGCACAACTGGGTGACCATGTCTTACTCAGACCCACAGCAGCTCTTTCCTCAGGAGGAGAGGCTGCACTCGGCAACCACAACTGGCACACCGCACTGCCCACACCAACCCCGACTCTGGGAAGCCCTGGTACCACTGGGAAAGTCAAGGTTCACAGCTTCAAGTTCTGATGGGAAAAAGAACGATACTGTAACCCATGGAGTTTTAAAATACAGGAAACGATCTAAGAAGATGCTTTTCAGATATACTTATCCATATAATAGAAAGGGAAATGTCTGTTGCAAACTGCCTGTTGCAAAATGTCCACACTAAAAGCTATACTGCTTTGAGCTTTACTCCAATAGCTGATTAAAACTCAGTAATTAATCCTTGATTTCTTCCACATCCACTCCTCTTCCCCATTTAAATGTGTACTCTGATAATTAAAAACTGAATATACATGCCCTATCTTAGTCAACTTAACATGCTTTTGTATCCAGAGCAGAACCAGGAAACCTAAAGTAAGAGCACCAACTGTTGTATTTTTTAGCATTGTTTTATTAAAAATAATTAAGATCTATAAATATAAAATTTATCCATGCAATTAAATTCCTGTATTTGTTTTCTGCTGTAAGAAAAGAATGTTCCAAATTCATAGTTTCAGCCGCTGGCCCTAAGCACCAGTCCTGAGCTCGTCTGCTATCTGGTGCTCCTTCTGTCTTCTCTCCAAGGCAATGTACTGACCATCAGGACACTCTTCTTCAAAGGACAAGTTAATTCTTTAGAAGCTTTAGCTTTGCTACTGTGTAGCTTCCCCTCGAGGACTGTTGCATATTGCTGTGTAACACAAGACAAAGTTTTTGGAAAGCACATTTAAGATCTCTGGGACTCTGGAGTACCCTATTTGTCCGAGGCACAAGCAGCCCGATGTGGCAGGTGCCTGCCCGCAGAGCACAGCGGAGCACTGCGCAGGAACCCTGACCCTGCACGGCACCTGCCCGTGCTACCCAAACTGTGCCAAGGCACCCGTTCGGAATGAAGTGCCACATGCAAGACGAGCCTGGGGTGCGCTTCTGCAGCGACATCGTGCTTCCATGTTCATCTTGAGTGAGGCGATCAGATGCAAGTGAGAGAGCGCCTATCCCCCACTGGCTGCGTAGGCCAAATTACTAGTGCCTGGAGAGGTACTGCAGGAACTACATTTCGGGTTGGTTTTGTAACTTTTTGTGGTATGTATCAGTTTTTCTAAGGCTGCAGTCTTCATTTAAAAAATAAAGGAATCTGCCACTAAGCAGGCATTTGTAATACAAAGCAAAGTTTACTCCCAGCCCACCAAAGGATAGAAACACCCAAGATTTTGGAGCACTTTCCTTGGTAAAAGTAAAGAAAATAAAAGCAAGCTGCTCACTTGCTTTCCAACTCTTTTCAGGTATATTTCACCATAGGTATCAGAGGAAGGGCATGATTCCATTTCTATTAGTGAAGAAATAAAGAATCGGGTTAGTGCACATACATATTTAGCTGAGAAGCAGCAATTGCACCCCCAAACTCTAGCAGCTGTAGGGTTTACCCGGTAACTTCACCACAAGGCTGCTCAACCTTCCACATACAGTGCAAGAAATTATTATTTCTAAAAGCAGAAGACAAAACCAAACCAGAACACAACAAAAGACACTAGAAAATACCCACAGAGCCTTTCAGAGAGGTGTAGAAATAGTCTTATTAAGACCAGCATGATTGTGTCCATCTCTGGTAAGTAAAAGCAGCGCTCTTAGGGTAACAATACTGACCGCCAAAATCCAGCGGTCACAGACCCCCATGATAAAATGCACATACGCTGTTTGGTTACTGCAACCAGATCCCTGTTGCAAGAAGCCAATTTCCTCCTTCAGAGAGCTGGCAGTGAGAGGGAATGCTGTGTATCAGCAGAAAGATATAAAAATAAAAAAAAATACCCACTTTCTGTATTTCTGTTGTTCCCAGCTTTTCAGCAAGCTAGGGGCGCCTGGGAGGCTAACCGGAAAAACGAAGGGGGACAAAAAACATAATTTAGCAGCAGCAGTCTGCTTGATTTTCCAGAACCAGCAATCGATTCTGCACAGTCACTTCTCTGGAGTGAAGCAATGCAGCTGACTGCACTCTAGAACCAAGAGGCCTTCAAAAAGTAACAACTTTAGGTACTTTTGCTTTTGGTTTTTGCAGCTTTGGTGTTTCTGTAATTTCTTCATAATCTGCACTCATTCCAGTGGCCCATCGCCCGACTGTAACCTGGTCTGTAGAGTGAGAGACAAGAGGTGATGGAAAGGCTGAGCACTACCATTATATCAAACTTTCACGTTTGAGGAAGATTTGGCCTGCAAAGGCCTGTCATTGTTTCAACAAAGACCCATCTATTTAGTTCTAGCTCTGAAGCCAACTCTTTTTACAGGAGGTCCTTGGTTTGTTGGTTTTTTGTTTGTTTTAAATTGTCTTTTGCAAACTCCCCTTCTTTCCCCACGCAGGTTGTCAAGGTTCAGGAATCATTACTACATGTTTTTTCCTATTTGACTGTCCAAAGAAACGTTCCAGGAGTACACGGACAATGCATTAGCTCTCATATCAGTTCAAATAACTCTTATGATGAGGACTTCAGAGTATGTCAAGTACCTCTGGGTATCAAGTAAAGACCCTCTCTATTATAGAGATTAAAAAACTAAGCCTGAGGAGGCACAACAGAGCAAAATCTACATTACTCAACTCACATCCGTGCATATAATCATCATTACACTTTCGCTGCTTAAATGCTATTTAGACCAATTCATACCACCTTCCCAGAGAATACTGTTAACCAATGGATATTTCTTTTCTGAATGACTATCTAATTTTGAGAGCAACAAATCAGATCATACCAAAAGTATCACATTAATCCAATCATTATTTGGATTAACTTCTGTGTATTAAAGCAGGCCTAAACTTCTTTGCCAGCTATCTTCCTGTAGTCTAAAAGTACTTCACAAACTGATTTCAAAGAATATTCCAATTCTTACCAACGGTGTCACAGTTCCAATGAATTCACTATTTTTAAACCAGCAGCACTAGTTTTGAAGCATCAGCGTAAAGACTAAGATGCCCATTGGGAAATTAACCAGCAGTGTCAAGTCTTCATTATGGACATAAAACTTCTCAAAAAATGGTAGGAAAAAAACATTCCAGTTCTGCTTCACGCATGCTTTAGAGCCCTGCTGCCAGAGTGCAGGAAGGCTTGCACACCACTGCGCTAACATCTGAGGACTGCCACCTCCTGGTTACAGTTGGCCCAGCTTTGAGCAATGCCATTCCCTACAAATGTTTCTTTTCTCCTACTGCTTCTGTGCAGGTTTTTGACTTACAAAAAGCGTTAACCACACAAAGGTCATTTGCAGTAAATGTGGCACGCGGAAATCCAACCAGGGCTACGTGACAGGCTGTCAATTCAGCAGTGACCTGAGCAGACACTGCCCAACAATCTGCCATGGCTGATGAGTTTGGGGAAATTTTTGAAGAGTCTTTTCAGATCAGAAACTTCTGTCAGACCAGTTAAGATGCAATCTCACTGGTTCTAAACTAGCAAAGCAGCATTCATCTAGAAGGTCACATATGGTCTTGGATGCAACAGTATCATGTATAGAGATCAGATCAGTGGCCTCTATTGCTGACATAATTTCTTACATAAATTCCACAAAAGTTTATGGCTTACCATTAACCCAGGAGTTCTATAAGCCATACAAACAAGGCAGAAAAATGAGCAAATGTTTCACCACTTCAGTAACAGCCTCATTTCTTCAAACCCTTGTTTGATGCTTTTGCCTTTCTTAGCACAAATCTTTTGTATATAATGCCATTCTTCCACCCACATGAAAGACTGAAGAACACATAAGCAGCTCATTAGCTGGTGAATCTAGCTGGGCAGATCTCCCGTCTCCTCCTCCTCTCCCATCTTGAATGACTTGCACACTTGCCTGCACATGCAGCTTTGACAAGCTGCCAGCACCACCACCCTGCAACTGATGTTATATTCAGTTCCACCACTTCACACTCAAATCACCAAAAGAAGAAACCAGTTCTGATCTACAGCTTCTAAAGTTGTAAACAGCAGCATAAATATTGGCTAACAAATACACGTTAGCTCATCATATTATCTTCAGGAATCGACAAGCTAGATTTTTTTTTTAAAATGGAAAGTTCAAGTTTTGCATCGCAATTTACTCCCTCCTCCACATACCCCTTAACATAAGCACTCATTCCCAAAGGAAGGTCACCTTTGCTATTTGCTAGCTCTCTTCTCAAACTCTTTTTACCTGGCCAAAGCCAGGCAAAGCAGTAAATAAACATTACTCAGCTGTGCACTCAAACTCCTCTCTTTATCCTCCCCTGCATCTCACCCGCGTTCTGTTTTTCCGGACAGTCTTTTCTGAAGTGCTCCACAGAGCCACAAAGTCTGCAGCCACCACCTGTTCAGAAAGAAAGTTGTTAATCATCTGGGGGAAAAAAAACAACACCAAACACAGAACAAACGCCTACACTGTTTTGTGCTTGTATGCATACTGAAAAATCTTGTTCCTAGTTTTCTGTAGTGACAACCTGTAGAAAAGATAGGGAAATGTCCCTTTGGAGAGGTCTGCACTCCTAGGCACAGTAACATAACACTGGCTGCGTATCTGCTCCACTGTGTTGCAAGCCTGCAAACACAGCTTCCTGCGACTCTGACAGACAGAGCTGCTTCTGTAAAGCATCACATACTAAGAATTCCATTCACCACTGTGCTGGTTTTGGCTGAGAAAGGGTTAATCCTCTTCACTGTAGTGCCTGTAGTAGTCAGGGACCTTTCCAGCTTCTGGAACATTTGATTTGTTTGAAGCTCTCTTTTTGAGAAACAAGCTGAATTCTACTGAAATTCAATTATTCAAAGGAAATTCTGAAATTAATGGGAGATCCCAAGAGACAGGCAATCCAACTACAGGTACTGAGATACTAATAGTCCAAACACTGAAAGTAGAAATGCAGTGCCTCTGAAGTGATTTTTCTTCCAATTTAACTGTTACAGAACCACCCTTTTGAGTTTGCAAGACCTCAAGATTGTACTGGAAGATAGAATGTTGGTTGTCAGCGCCAACAGAGAAACTAGGCAGAGCAGTATCTGAGTGAAACCTTCAAACTTAGGTCACATTTCTCATTAAAGTAACTTAAAATGAAGATGTCCTCTTTCTAATGAGAGCTGTAGTTTTGCGTGAACACCTCCCAAAGCCTTAAGCTATAGTACAAGAGTATGTTTTTACCACATACATTGGTAAATGTACGTTTAAACACAGACTGACTAAATACATACAGCCTGTTAGGATCTTGTGTATTAGTGCACCTCTTGAAATGGCAAGCACAAGCAAGTTCTTATACATTGCATCTCACCTCATTAACACTAAGCTTACAATTAAAGCAAAAATCCCTAGGTAATCAATATTAACACTGAATTTCCCTGCATTCCCCAGAATTAATCTGCTTTAACCAAGAGTAAAAGATATTCAGAAATTCCTTTTAGTCGGATCCTCAATCACTTAGAGCGTTACTATGTTCTGTGTCAGGCAGGTATGAAAAATGTGTTTTGGTTTCAGTAAATCACCACACTCACCTTCAGCATACAATCCTTTGGGATTATCTGGACATGACCTTGACAGATGCCCCATCTCACCACAGATGAAACATTTTGCATACGGAAACGCCCCTGCAAAATCCCGTATAGTTGATGTTCCACATTAAAAAACTTTGTAAAGTCACAGACAACTGTGAATACACTCTAATGACAGTATTTTACTACACTATTATACTACAAACACTATACTGTCTCTTATGCTGTTACGTTCATTGTTATAATATTGTAGTTTTTTAAACATATTAACCTATCTCATCAGATCACTTAAGTTACTAAATCACAAAGCTTGTATTTCAGTAGTCAGAAAACTCAAGACCAAAGCACCTCAATAAATACAAATTTCTGAGACATACCAACAGCTGGATCTACTTTTGCCTTGCATTTGCTGATGTCATGTTCCGTGGATCCGCACCGGTAACAGATTCCTGTGCCCATATCTTGACTTTTAAGTACTGCAGGGCAATCAGCGACACCATGGCCAGGTTCTCTACAGTGGAAACATACCTTTGAAAATAAAAATTAAGTTATATGCATTTCCATAGACAGTTCACATAACAAAACAAAGCACTTCTCTGTTCCTTCAGAATAATTTCTGAACCAATCACAGATTCTGTGAATGGCACTCAAAGACCTGAAAATCCCAGTCTAACAAGGCCTTCTGGCTTTTTAGAAGGCAAAGATATTGAGGGATTTTCTCCTCAGGGAGAAACAGCTAGACAAAAGAGGCATTGTACCCTGTCACAAAATAACTGTCAGTGGTCTATGCCATTAAAGCACAGTCTTATGGGTACTCTTCTCCTTCTACCAACACACCATACAGGCCACTCACTCACTGACAACCAAGCGCCCTAGATGAACGATGATAGTTTATTTTGACTACAGTGCAGTTCTCCAAGCTCGTCAAATACTGCTGCAGTCATGCTTAAGTAAATACTAACAATGTTGCAACAGTCCTATAATTTACTCATGAAGCACTTCGATATCTCAGATTAATTAGTAGTAACTGTCCTCTGTATGTTCCCAGGTTACATTCAACATAAATTTATGCTGAATACATAAGCTTGTGCTGAAATAACTGCTTTTAGAAAGTTTCATTAGAGCCTGCTAGAGCTCTCACTGCAGTTCTCGGATAGCAGACGCTGCAGACGGAGGCCCCAAAACATCGCACTGATGAAATACATCTGGAGACACACTGAACTAGTTCCACCCAGGAGACAAGAGGGACTGGGAGTTTATCAAAGGGTAGAAAGAACAGCGTTCTGCCGGAAAAGGCGGGCTGAAGGCTAAGACCTAGGCTGAAATTAGTTGTTTGTTTCAAAGTTGAGATACTTGAGTTCGCTTCATTACCCTGAAATGGCCCTGGGCAGAGGCTATGGTTGTGGTGGAACCACCTCGCTCCCCGCTGAGCCACCTCCCAGCGGGGCCGGTGGGGAATTAGGAACCTGCCTGATCCACGCGTTTTTAGGAAATGTTGTTTTAGGTCGTTTCCTTCCTTAAAAAAAAAACCCAGGAATTTTTAGGAAAAACTTTCTGAAGTTTTGCCACCTGTTCGCGACCAGCAAATCTGGGCAGAGCTCACTATCTGGGTAACGCTCACCATGGCGTTTTTCTTCATCTCCTGCCTCTTCAGCCGCCGGTCCTCCCGCCGCCTCTCCTTCCTCAGTGCTGCCGCCATCTCCTCCCGCGGCGCCGCGCCGCCCGCCTCGCCGCGCTCCGAGCTCTCCCTCAGGTGCGCCGCGAACCCGTTAACGTCCTCGCTCAGGTACTCCTTCTTCTTCTTGTTCTTCTTCTTCCTCTTCTCCGGCTCCTTCTTCACGGAGAGAGGGCCCGTGCGGCCCTCCCGCACCTCGGGGCCGGCCGCCATCTCCGCCCAGGGGGTGGCATCCAGCGCCCTGCCGCTGGCGGCGCCGCTCCGCCGAGCCCACCGGGTCATGGCGACCCGGCCCGCTCCCTGTCCGGCTCCTCAACGGGAGGATTGTGCTCCCGGCTCCCCTCACCCGCGGGCCTGCCCCGAGAAGCGCCCCAGAGTCCGCCGCGGCAGTAGAAACAGCGTCCCAGAGCGGTCCTCCCCGCTCCACCAGCGGCCACGGGCCCTTCGCTCCGCGCCGGGACGGGCGCGCGGCGTGGCGTCACTTCCTGCCGCCCCGTCTCCGCTACCTGCCGCCATTTTGAGGAAGGGCGGCGGGGCCGCGCTGAGTCAGCCCCTCTCCGGAGCTAGGTGGATGTACCGCCGCCGCCGCTGAAGGACCGGTCCTGGGAGAGGCCCGCAAGCGCCTCCTGGTGAAGAACGGTCCGCATGGCGGCTCTCTGCTTTGCCCGGTGCCCCCAGCGGGCCGGTGGGATTGTGATGTTCCCCTCCTTTATAACCACGCCGCCGAAATGCGGTGTTGCCATGGCATTCTCACCTTCTGGTTAACAGGAACGCGTGTGCTGCTGTTCCTTGAGTGATGATCGACTTAAAGGTGTCTGCTCACTGCAGTGGGTTGGAATAGGTGGCCTCTAAAGGTCCCTTCCAACCCAAAGCATTCTGTGATTCTGTGGATGCTGTATGGTCTCACAGAGGCAGATGTGTCACCGAAATCGGGAATGAATCTCGTAACACCAACGTGGTGTTAAAAGGCAGGCATTCTTTATTTACGGTGCCGGATGCACGGGGGATCTCTCCCCCTAACGTGCACACCGTCAGATCACTTTGTGCCAGTTAAGTACATGCTTCATATACATATTCATTAGCTGTCTGATAAAAGATATACATATTCAGGCATTGATAGCGCATGCCTATTGGTGTCTCCGGGTGGTCATCAGGGGGCTCTGGATGAAGGACATACTCTTCCTCCCTGTGCCCGCTAGTTAACCCTTGTGTTTGCGCAGACTCAGTTCTGAGATTACGTATGTACTGTCCTTGAGGGATGGTCTGTTCTGGTTTAGCGTCTGCTCTGCAGTTCCTTATCTTTATGGCTCTGTACGTCTGCTTTTCTTAAGGCCAAATGTCATCGTGACTTTGTTTAGGTACTTCGAATCTCAAGGCCTCTTTGACTCCCTAAAGCAACAAGGTTTAGTCATCATGCAGGCTGTTCTTGTTTCAGCTACCTCCTTATCTCGGCTAAGTTTTGGCTCCGGGTCCCAGCCTTAGTTGAGCTACACCAGATTGTATTAGTAACTCCCAACCATTTATACCCTGAATCATTACTACCAAGAAGTGAGGCTTTAATTTAATCCTTAAAACAGAGGTTTGGACGCTAACCACTAGGAGTGAGGGTTTTGGGATCTAAAAATTAGGCTTTGAGTCTAAAGGGAGAGGGGTTCTGACAGAGATGCATTATCTATTCCATTAAGGATTAACTAATGACTAAAATACAGATTAACGAATACATTGCTTGTCCCCGGACTTAATGTTCAGTTGGATGGTATAGCAGCATCCATGTTTGGTTAACTTCATCACCCTGGTTACATATGTATGCCTATAAGAAAATGGAGTTGTAGAGTGTTCTGCTAAGCCATGAAAATGAACCATGTGAGCCTGGCAAAACAGAATTTGGCGGCCAGAGAAGGGAGCTGAGAGGGAAGCACTTGTTTTATTACTATGTCCCTGAGGAAAGCTGAGATCAAAGCAAACATCCCACCTCAGAAGAGGCTGAGGACAGGGTGATAAAGTGTGTAGTCAAGGAGGACAACTAATTGGAATGTTGATAAGAACTAAAAGTGCCCTTTAGGTGAACTGTCCTCGTTATAGTACTAAATATCATGACCATAGGCCAGGACTGCTCCCCCCGCCCCCCCAAACAAGCCCCTTACTCTCTGAGCATGTGTGGTAAATTTAAAGGGAGCTGTACCGTTGCATCGAAGTGAGAAAGAAATTAACCAATTATTAGCTGAGGTGTGTGGCTATTAGCTGTGACTGACACATTTAACTGTATAAATGCCTTGGAGTTTCTAGGTGTGGGGTGCTGCTTTGTGGGTTACCACCTCCAGCACCCATCTTTGTGCAAACATGAATTAAACAAAATACCTCCATTCTGTGTAGTTTGGTGTTTTGCACATGGAGCGAACAAACCTGCTTTTTGGGATAACACCTAGAGCAAGCAATTGCCTGCGGTTTGTGAAGGCACTACAAAAAGACTAACCGTCTTCCAGGGAAGTGTTATGTTTTTTATTGCAGGGGTAAAAGGACTGTGGGACATAGCCCTCTGCGGGAACCTGTGCCTCCCATGGGGCAGCCAGAGGAGCGTGAAGACTCACGAGAGGTGGCAGGAGCTGCTGCCTGTGTGCGAGTACCCTTCTCCATACACAGCCCTGCTGCCAGCAGCCCATCAGCTTCTTGAAGTGGTGGGTGAACAGGTGCAGCAGCTGGTGCCAGCTGAGTTTGTGTATTCCAGCGTGGAGGGGAGTGCTGTGCCGTGCCCTTGTCGCAGTGCAGGGTGGCACAGAGCTACCAGGGAGGGGGAGATGGCAGAGGCTGGGGCCCTGCTGCAGATGGGCCTATTTGGCTGAGCCTGTGTGGGATAGGCCTAACCTTGGGCCCCTGGCCTGTGGAGACTCCACCATGGATGCAGCTGCTCTCTCACAGTTTTGACACTGGCATACTTCACAGTCTTATACCAGACTCTCTTTGCAGGTGGGAAACTGCTGGTGCAGTGACACTGGTTGAAATGCTTGTATTCTTCTGTAAAGTCAGTCTTATCTGGGTGGAGTTCATCTTTCACCAAGAGCAATGCTGGGGCACCTCCCAGTGGTCAATACCTCCATCGTGGAGCAGTGAAGCCGATTCAAACCTTCAGCTGAAAAATTTACAGCAGGTTTTGTCAAGGAGGATAGCATTTGAAACAATTTATGATACATTTTGCTCTCTCCAAACCATTCCCTTAAGGTTCACAAAGTAAATCTGCAGGATTATATTGTTAGAGGCCTCTGCTTAGCAATGAAATAAATGTTTATAAATCCAGTAAGACTTTTTTTCTCAAGTCAGTTTTCTGTTTCTTGTATTTTTAGCGTTTCACTAGATCTCCATTACCTTTCCTGGTAATCTTGAGCTGATGTTATAAGGACAGCTGGGCACCATTCCTTCTTTATTAGTTATCTGTGGTATTTGTGTCTCCGTAGAGAAATTCCGTTGCTGTATTTTGCTGTTTTTCCGTGGCTTTGCGTCCACTAGAGGGAAGTATGCACAAACTGTGCGTTGATCTTGCCTTTAAACTGCATCACTGCCAGTAACAGGCACAGATTTACAAACAATTAGAGTGCATTTACTGCAGGTAAAAAGGGTGGATGAATGCCATTTAAGAGCCACTGTTAATAAGCTAGGAAATAGAAGGAATCAGGATTTTATTTTTAAAATTAAAAATAATTTGCCAATGTAGTTACAGCTCAACCACAGCACGAGGTCGCAGCTGAATCTTCAACGTGCTGCCAGCAAGCCTGCAGATGAGAAATCATGACCAAAGCTGATTCATACAGCCAGAAAGGGCTGCTAGAAATGGGCGACGCTGGCCCAAGGGTAGACAGGAAAGAGGCAATCAAGGATCCCATGGGCAACACATGGGTCATGCACGTTCCAGACATACGCATGCTCTGTATTTATTAGGCTGCGTTTTATGAATAGCTGTGTATTGATGTGTTAGAAGGTTGTTAAATGGTTGCTGTTAAATGGTTTATTTTAAAGAGATGGGGTGAAGTGCCTGCTAATCTGTATGTGGCATATGTGGCCAGATTAACTTTGTGAGTGAGGATTGATTTACTTGTCAAAGGAAAAGAAAATATATGCAGACATGCACATAGTTGCATCCATCTATGTATGTCCATCTGTCTGTCAGCTTATTTTCACTAAGTGGAGACAGCAGCATGCCTCCTGGTGCTTGCAGGCTGCTCGCTGGTTTCACTTCAGTGCAGGTTTTCGTTTGGCTGCAGCCTCGTCTGGCCTCCTTACTGAGCTAAGCGCAGACAAGCTGTCAGCCCCCATACTGGACATGGAAATGGGTGTAGAGAAAAGCTGAAGAACAGCATAAGCGAGACCAGTGAGAAGGCACTTGCTTTGTTTTCTGTTCTGCTGAAGCATTAAATGTGTTGTCTTTCTTTTCCACAGTCTGAAATTTTATGTGTGTGTGACTAGGCAGGATGGGTGGCCCTTAGGATCCCTTACAAGGTTTGCAGGCAGTGGAAATGGCTGTTTGGTACCTTTCTGCTAAATCAATAAGACAGTATTTCCTCATAAATATAACTTCTTTGAGAGTGACCATGCCTGTGTAAGTTCGAACTGGTTTGGGTTCGTTCAAATTTGACATTATTCAGCTGTGAGCTCTACTGTACACTGGCAGCAGGTGCAAAATGAGCAAGACAGCAGTCCTGCAAATCACTGTAAAATTTTGTTGCCTATTTTTTTGTATTTTACTAAGAAACACCAAATTGCCTGTCCACAGCACAGTGTACATAGCAGAGCACTCTCACGCCTCTCTTAGGAGACTTTCTCATAGTTCCATCACAAACATAACATGCTTGGGAGATTTGAGACAAGAGGATTGAAAATCTGGACCACTGGATCCTGTAGCATCTTTTGTAACTTGGGATGAAATCTCCTGGAATATTGTGATTTGAACCATTTGATGTTAGTAACTAAAGAGGAACATGTGTGAATCATCTCACCTTCAAAGAGGCTTTGGTTTTATTGTTGTTTTTATTTTGGTTCACTCATTATTGTATCAAATAGCATGATTCGAGGCCTGACTCGGCATTCTTCGGTCCACATCTATGAGTTGTCCTCTTAGATCACAACAGTACATCTGAAAGAAGCATGTCTTGGGAAGACAGCAGTCTGGGTGGGCCGACGCAAAAAATGCCAGTGGTTAAATGCCAGACAGGGCCTGTGACACAGGTTCAGGGGAGTGAAAACTGCAAAAGGGCAAGAAGGATGCAGCAGTAAGAAATCATAAAGGAACACTGAGGGAAAAAAGTCTGCCTGCAAAGCCCAGGATTCACAGCTGTGTTGCACCTTGTTTACAAAAGGGAGATGATGCAGATGCATTTATGGAGTCCAAAGAAAGAGTGTGGTAAATTGGAAAAGGAATATAAAGGCACCTAGACACATTTTCAAGATTTGCCACTAACTTTGATGTTAGTATTTTATCTTTGCATTCTTGAATGGTTTGGGTTTAAAAAAATATTCTGGCTTGAAGGAGGGAAGTCAACCTCCAAATATGTGTGTATGTATATGTATATATAAATATAAATATAAGTATCTCCATATTTCATTATACAAATTTAGCTAGCTAGGTAGTCTCATCAGCATATGGGCCTTTTTAGACTTTAAAAATAGAATTACTATTTTTAATGTGATATTCATTGGTATTCATGAGGTGCATACACTGATAATTCTGCCATGCCCCTAATGCCAAATAACCGACACTATAACTGAGAGGAAATCCTGCTTCAGAAAGCAGAGCTACAAAACCAGAATGAGAGCTAAGACAGGTACTTTGATAAACGTATGGACAGAAAACTTAGGGAAAACATTTTCATTTCAAACGGGAATACACATGTGCACAAACTGAACTAATATTAACTGACATCAATAATCAAGGTTTTTTTCCCTTTGTCTAAGAAACTTTTGGATCTGTCTGAGTTCCCAGGAAAATGGGTGGATGAACAAATTATGTTCATTACTCTTCATTACTGATAAACTTAGTATTATAACATAACTGTTATTTTCTTATTATGAGCCCAGTCTTCTTCTGTAATAATTTATACTGAGTGATTATAAATGTGGTGTCAATCAGCAACAATATTCATTAGATGACTGTATGTTTGTGCCTTCTTGGATGACTCGACTCAGTAGGACTTCTCTACTATACATAGTGCACGTCTATGTATGCCATTTCTTCAGGCATCTTTGCAGGCAAAAGAAATGGCTATTTAAAGTCTTCAATCTTTTAATTAAGCCTTAAGCTGAAAGTAAACTGTAAAAAACATTACAGTGGAGAGATGAACATTAATTATTTCAGGTCTTAAATTACATTCCAACAAATCTTACCAGTAAAGTAATTCTGCATATAAATATTAGCTGTAACTCATTCTCCATGTTATCTGCTGCCTTTTTTTGATATTTCCAGAGAAAAAATAGATAAGGTATGTTCAGGTGTGCAGTAGTCTTGTAAGAATGACAGTTTCATGAACTGTTAAAGTCTGTCAAGTCAGTTTTTGTTAGAACAGCGAATGATTTTATGTGTAGGGTGTCACGAGTGAAATTACAACTGTCATAGCTACAGGCTTGGGTCTTAAGCTTTTAAATCAGGCTTCAGAAAACAAATCAGTTCAATGCATGTATTCCCACCTACCAAAGTCTTCATTACAGGCAACCCTCTTAGCTAGGCATGAATTTTGTTTGTTCTTTCCATGAGTTATGTGGACACCAGTACATGGAATAAAGCCAAAATTCAAAGATACCACAGTAGGTCAGTCTTCAACCACTCTGATGCTGCTGTGGCGCATGTTATGTTATATTTCTTGCGAAAAAAAGCGTTACAGTAAATCCGCCACTGTCTTGCTGCTTTTCTGTACTAACAGCTCATATTCTTTGTGAAGGCATAAGTGTCTGTTTCTCTTTCTTTGCATCTGCTGTCGTGAAGCATCCCTTGCCTCCTCCTGAGGCAGCCCCATGCCTGCTACCCTGTGCCCTGGGCTTGGGTCTCCTGCCTCCCTCACCTTGGTCCAGCCTCCAACCCTGCTCCTGGCTTGACTTTTACATTTGAGCCACCCTTTGACTTTCCAGTTTGTTGGTAATGCTTCTTAGCCAGGCTATGGGCTTGTTGCAAGAGCTGTGTTTTCTCAGCGTCAATCACTGTGTGCATTAACTTCAACACAGCTCCAAACCCAGTTCAGGCTTGGCACACATAATTTGGCTTATGTGTCCAAGCTTGAATCTCTCAATATATATAATTAAGCTCCTGACTGGCTGAGAATCACCTAACGTCTGTTTTCCTTGCCTCTTCTCTTCTTCTGCGTCTTCAGCCTATATTCCTCTCATCCAAAGTTCTTTCTCTTCCTCTACCCTGTAGATGCCTCGAAAAAGGTCTGTCATTAATACTAACAATTTGGTAGTGCACAGGTCAAAGGATCTGCACCTTTCTGAGAGTCTTTGGTTCCCTTATGGTGCAAATACAAAACAACACAGTTTATTCCCATCACCCCAGCCATTTAGACAAGGTATTTATTGTTAGAGCAATATTTGTATGGCAGTTTCAACACAGAAGAATGTGTTCACTCTTGTATAGAGGCACCTCTTGCAAAGTCAATGTCCATTTCCTGGTGGAGCTGAGAATACAGTGCCACTTTTTGCTTGTCCTGTAATGGTAAATTCTGCTCCAGTTCTCACCCTGCATGAACTGCCTGATGGACCACTGGTGGGCTTTGATGGAGGATGACCTGAGGGTTTACTTTTGCTGATCCCTAGTCACTGATGTATTTGTCAAGAAGATTATAAAAGTACTTGAGGCAAGGTATGTAGCTCTTCTTGGAGTACTTAATCAAAAAAATTCCAAAAATTTATAGAGAATTAGTATCTGAATCTATCAGGAAAGAGTTTTATTGGCAGAAGAGGATCTCAGCAATGCAGAATTGGTGGCATGGGGAAACTAAATATGAGAAGGCAAGAAGAAACATCATATGTCTAGGGTTAGTGCAGCAAACCTGGTTTTTAATCTTTGATATCTTCTTATTGGATCATAATCTGTACGATTCTCTCTTTTTTTGTTTGACAGCCTTTCAGGTTGCTTATTTCCTGCTGCAGCCATTCACCAGGGCATGTCCTCCGCGAACAGTGCAGCTTCAGTGTTGCTGCCTTTAAGCTGTCATTGAAGGCTTACAGGAACAGACCTCCCCCACACCTCCCCACATCCCCACATCCTCCCAGCCCTGGGATGTACTCAGCTTGGAGATAAACGTGGTCCAAGCAGAGAGCAAACTGGTCTGAGGACTGTAATGATGGAGTGGGGCTGAGTAAAGATGTCCAGCATAACGTTAGTAGATATGTGACTGTCACATGTGACTGACAAACGCAGTTCTCTCAACTTCACATAATACATCATGCCTCAGCCCCCCTGACAGTCTTGGTGGCCCTGTCCAGGATGTTGCAGTTTGTCACTGTCTTTCCTGGACATGGTTCTTCAGCTGAAGTTGCACATGTACCAAATGGAGGGGTTATAATCATACCCCTCAAGCCGTTGACGACACTCAACATTTAATGCAGCCTGGTATGGTCATACTGCTGACTCATGTTCGAGTTGCTGTCTACCAGGACCCTTAGTCCTTGCAAAGCTGCTTTCCCCCCACTTGTCTCCCAGCTTGTGCTGTTGCACGGAGTTGCTGCATCCCAGGTGCCTCTGCCCCTGTTGAACTTCATGAGATTTCTGTCAGCCCATTTCTACAGTCAAATGCGCTCTCAAGAGCAGCCCTCTCTCCAGTTTATGAGGTACTCCCTTTTATTTAGCACCAGCAGTGACTGGCTGACTGTGTAATGCACCCTGTCATCCAGGTCATTATTAAAGGTATTAAAGCAGTATCATCAGCTCCCATATCAACCCCTCAGGAATGCTATTATTAAATGGCTGCCAGCTGGACTTCCTACCACTGCCTATCAGCAGTTTGCAAGTCAGCAGGAAAAAAGCAAGTGGAGTCTATAATCTGAGCACATTTGGCCTCCAGTCGAGTTTTGTGTTTGATTGTTTTGGAGGTCTAACAGTGAAGTCTTTCCAGTTTTACTTGTTTGCCTTCTACGTGAAATCAGCAGGAGTCTCTTTCCCTTCCCCAGAATTACTATTATTAACCACCATTTAGAAAGTCGGTGGCAAAATATTAGAGAATGTACCCAGCATAGAAGAGGAAGAAACAGCAATCATACGGAAGATCCAGCCTACTTCATATACAACAGCTCTCCTTCTGAGCAAAAGCACACCATGCTGCTGGTTTCCCAGAGCTCCTAAGTCACCATCTAGCTCTCAACTTCCAGTTGTGATTTTTAAAGTGTGTAATTTGTTATGGCCTAGCTATCCAGTCACAGCTCTTCAGATATGACTTGCTGAAAAACCTTCTCAAGGCACTTTGCACCAGGCTGGGACTGTACAGCAGATGTCAGCAAGAGGTTTCTGATGGAGGATGCTTTGTTAGGGGAGTTCCTGCCACCTGAATTAAACTAGGACTAACACATATGTTCTCAATGTTTTCTCAGAGCTTACACTACATGAGTTTTATAAACTAAACTAACATTGCTCAAGGTGCTGCAACGGGCTCCAAAGCACCAGTCAGGACTCTACTGGACTGCATGTCCTGGACATACCCCTACATACAGTAGCCATGGGCGCCTCAACAGTGTCACTTTGCTGTTCACACAGACCTGAAACATTTTCTGCTGATACTACTCCCCACTCGACAGCAACACAGCACGTTCATCAGCGTATATTTTGACTATTTTGTTTTTTTCATGAGAACTGGTGTTTTGAGTGTGGTTACAGTGAACCACTGAATATGTTTCAATATGCAACAAAGAAGCAATCAGTGGGACTGTTAGCATCTGCTAGTGTTTCTTCCCACCAGGCTGCTCACCACATGGAATAGTGGTGAGCACAGAGATGCCTGTGGTGGAAGAGTGGTGATGCCTGGATGGAAGAGTGGTGAGTACCTCAGACGCCCAAGGGAAACAGCTGAGAAGTGACGTGGTGTGTTCTGTAGGAGTGAAAAAGTCTGAGTGTTTGGGGTGACATGGTAAAGAATTTTGTGTGCAGACCAGTCCTGGACAGAGAAGAGACGGCTCCTTTGCAGAGACACCACTGAGTTCCCGATGACAGGTCAAGTGGCAGACTTCAGAGGCTGAATGCACATGCAGCTGCCAACTCCAGTTAATTGTTGAACTCACCATGGTGTTCAGCGGTTGCTGAAAAAGCAAGGAGCACTTCACAGCACCTACCCCTCATGCTGGTAGATTTCAGCTGCCTGGACAGTCACTGGAAAGAAGTGCATCTGTGAATAAAAGTAGGGTGCTTGTAGGAGACTTCCTAAGTGTGGCCATAAGTGCAAATGCAGCTTAGAATTAAGGATCTGTGCTTTTTGCATTACTCAGGTAGTACTTTTATTATCACCAACCAAGAAAGGAAAGGAAGCAGTCCCCAAAAAAGAGTGTACTGTGGTGGTTGTATTGGGTGCATCCTAGTAAACCTGCACGAAGACTAACTTCTGCCAGGGCAGCCAGGCATCAAAGGAGACATCAGGTATCAGGTAGTGTTTTATTACACAAGATTTTTGTACAGAGATATACAGAGGTGCCTTTCTGTCAGAGTGGCAGTCATATTTTCTACCAGTTCCTCGCCATCAGCAGTAAGATCACTTCCTGCCAAACTGAGGCAACGGTGGTGGCACTTTGATGTCTTGACCTCTTTCCAGTTTCTTCTCACAGTCAACTAGGTAATTGACCCCATCAATGACAATCTGGACTAGCTCCACCTACAGCAACAAGAAGAAAATAGTATTAGTAGAATCTTTAGCTAATGGTGTTAATAGAGGAAGGGAAAATAGGCTTGTACTGGAATGATGGCAGGTAAAGCTATAAGTAAGGAGCGTCATGGAATAGACACCACACTGCCTGTGGCACAGGGAGTATGGGTCATGCTGGTCCAGTGGAAACCCATAGTAATTCCCTTCTCCTATTTGCCCTGAGTTTGGGCCGCCAGCAACAGAAACTTTCAAATAGGTCCCTAAAGTTATTTCCACCAAATTCTGCTCCTACTCATATGACTGTAGGAATAAAGCAAACAAACAAAAGTCCTTACAGAAAATGTTTAGTCATGAGTTGAGAGACCTATTTCAAATGTGGCCACTTGAGGGTGCAGGGTCCTCCCCAGATGTTTGCTGAAAAGTAACGCATGGCACAGCAGGGGTCCCTGTCTGTTGTGTTTGGCATGCTCGTGTACAAGGATGAAGAAACCAGAACAGCCATGCTGTGAGTGCTCAGTATCACCAGGCAGCTCACACTGAATGCCATTGCTGTGTCGTCGCAGCTCCCAAGCCTGAACTGCCCGTGTGTTTGCAGAAGCATTTATGTGAGCACAGTCAGACAGAAACTAACTGGGACAGTGGCGCAAGGAGAGGAGGACAGAGGCTCGTTGCCCTGACTCTCATCAGCCCTGAATGCTGCTGGAGGCATGGGGTAAGTCCGTCACATGGCTGGGACTGGGAGGGAGGCAGGACTACCTGTTTGGCTACAGCCATTTAGACTGCCTGAGAAAGCTTGTCTAACCAGAGTCTTGTACTTTTTCACAGGCATGGGCATGGCTCAGGACCATATGTTCCCCTGCAGGTGACCATGAACCCTGTGCAATGGTTTGTCAGCTGTGGGGTAAGATATCCTACTCATTCTGCCAAGTGTGCTGACTTTGCTGAGGCAGTTTTGCCAAGCCCACATCTCTGAAGCAGAGGTTCTCATCCTCTGCTCATGCTGACTCTATGTCATCCATCGCTCCTTTGTTTTCAGCTCTTGATATACACTGGCAAGGGTGGGATTAGCTCCGGGGCCAGAGCAGCACCAAAATTTGTAATTCTATATGGCAGGGGTAGTGGTGTCCTTGTAACCTTTTTCAAAATTGCTGAAGAATACAAGGTGCCTTGTCTCCAGCAGACTTTCTCCACAGACAGTGACATGCAAGGACCACAGGCCCGGTGGTATAGTTAGCCAGCAAGGTATTGCACTGATTTTTCTTAATCTTCATTAAATGGTTCATTAGCAACCTTTAATGACTGGTTTGTTAAAACCGAATGTGAAGACTAAATCCTATTTTCTCTTTATTGTGACAGTCACAGATTTTCAAGGGATTTGTTTTTACTGTAAAGCATCTCAGTGGCTTAGCAGTTTATTTTATTGTCTTTTACAGACCAGCTGTGTTGGGAAATCAGAGGTCAGAATTTGCAGCCTCAAGAAGAAAAATAATTTCATATTAAGTTTACATTGACCAGCAGTTGAAACAAAGCAAAAATACAAACAGTTTTGTCTCGCACCTTTGGGACCATAATTCAGTTCTGCAAACACATTTACCACACAATGGAATTTATTTTATTACGTACTGAAAAAATATGTCTTATAATAAAACATTTTTATCCCCTTGAGTTTTCTTTCTTATTTAGATTTGAAATCTTCAAGGTATGGATTGCATCTTATGTATTGGCTTAATCTTTTGAATCCTTGCTGTGCAAGGAATCACTGAGTTCAGTAGAAGTCTTCCTATAAGCAAAAATTTGTAGGCTTAGGCCATCTGTCAGTAGAACTTATATTAATTAATCATGCTGCGCAATCCTTTCGTATCATTTGTGTTATTTAAGTATAAAGCACACATGATGATGTTTAAGATTAAATGTCTGTCACAAATTATTTTTGCAAGCAGTACAGCTTAATGGCTTTTCAATCCTATTTATTTCAGTTTAGTTCCAAAGCTACATAGCTGCCTACATCAAACTCCAAGATTTAAAATATCCAAACCCCTGTCCAAATTCCCCTTGGCTGTGAAGACATTCAAGGGCATGTCCAAATAAGAAAGCACAGAAGCCCTGACTTGGCTCTGTCCCAGTGGCAGAAAACCTAAGGTGAGTGAGAAAAGGAAGCCACCTGCCCAGCTCTGGACTGGTTTGAATCTAGTTATAACCCAGGTGCGTTACCCCAGGGTTATATTCATGTTATGGAAACCCACCAAGAATCAGGATGGACTCCAGTGTTGCGTTGCAACAAGAGGACCAAACTGCGTCCATATCTAAGTCACCAAAGCCTCTCATGCTGTGCTGTTCTGGATAAACACACCTTGACAGCATGCCTTTCTTTGCAATGGAGTTTTAACTTGCAACAAACCCAAGAAAGTAATTAAAATTTTGCTTCTGGGCAAGCAGGCAGCCCTTCAAATCCTGACGTGTACAAGCAGGTTGGTGTCTGAGCCCAAACTGTGTCTTGCATTGCTAGTGGAGGAAAAAGGTCCCACTAGTATTGACCATAGATGAGAGTTTACAGCACGAACGTGGCGGGTGAAAGACATGTTTGACAGAAGGTTTGAACCTCTGTTTCCTACCTACCAGCAGAGTGCTCAAATCACTGGAGTCACTGGGTCTTGCAAAGTAAATTTTTGTCTCAATTGTTCTTGACGTGGCCAAGGGTCATCACAGACATGGTCTCGGTGAGGAAAGGAAAGCTGTAGTGGTGCTACAGGACTTACAACCCATGACCTGGAATAAGGGTTTGGCTCAGGCAGAGCTAGTGGGAGGAGACTACAACTCTTTGACATGGCTGCTTCTCCACCATCCTCCAGTAGATTTGCTCTTAGGTGCTGTTCTGCTTTATAAAGTACTTAAATATGAAACTGGAATGAGGTCTGGGACCTGAGTCTCCCAGGAGACCAGCAGCACCACTAGGCTGTAGGGTCATTTCCACACTCTGGCAACAAATACTCATTCAAACTGAAATAGCTTCGAAACACATGTCTGAGACAAACCCACCTCGTCATAGCCTACAACCCAACAGGGAGGGCTCACAGCCGACAATTAAATCTTCGCCCTGATTTAAACCTAGCTCTCCCATGTCCTCTGCTCAGTGCCACACAGGGCACGTGAAGATGGCACTGACCCCTTCTCCTCAGTTATTTTGGGATGAAAGGATTGGTCTTGTCCTGCTGTCTAACTGTGGAGAAAGGACATGACTGAATACTGAAAAGAAAACAACACTTTAAACCATCTTGCTTTCAGTGCCTGATTCCCCGGGTGGGTTAGGACTTGATCCCTGGTTCTTTCCCCAACACTTTGCAGCAGGTGCAGCAGGTACCTGCCCAATGCATAGTTGCTGGCTCAATGCCCACTGCACAAGCTCTTACACATGTCTCATGTCCAGTGCTGCAGGGATAGCTGGACGCCGATCTCATAGCTGTGCGCTCCCGCAGGCAAGCACGTCTAAGAGCTTGTGCTGTGATGCTGAGAAGTGTCGTCCTGAGGGATGTCTGTTACCACAGCCAAGCCTTTCCAGCACCTGTGTGCTCTCAATGGAGAGCCTTGGCACGTGGTGCAAACAAGTCACGTTTATGGAACTTGCTCAGGGTTTTTTTTCATTGCCACAGCAGGAATATTTGGCAAGCACTTCATGGACTTCAGTAATCTTTCACTGTACAAGCATTTTCATTGGACTAGATTCATCAGGAGTAAAAACTGCCATGGCAGCGAACCCAACTGGAGGGAAACTGACTCATATCAGTATAGATCTGAGCTAAAAAGCAAGGGGAAAAAAACCAGGTTACCTCTGAGCGACCCATGCGGTCCAGGTTGGAGATATCATACACATCTGCTACGGCTGCCGTGTCCACTCCACCAGTGCCACGCTTTTGCAACCTCAGGTTCTCCAGGATTTTTGGAAACCTGGGATCCTATCAGAAAAAAACAGGTTTGAGCTTATTGCCTTTTACCCTGCCTATCATGCTGAATCCTTGCAATGCTATTACCCATGACTTAATAGCATCTCCAGAAATACAGGCAGACGTGGATAGTTCTCTCGGTCCTTGGATTAGAGCCTGTCTTGGCGTGTGTCTGCTGAGTAGATTAATTTCCATAAAAAATACAATCATTTGCAGAATAAAAATGTGCTTAATTAGTTGTGCATTATCCATGGGACCTTGTTACACATCATGCTAACTTGCAGTCGCTGTAAGCTGTCATTTTTCATTTGTTCCTTTATAAATCAGAAGAGCTGACTTATGTCACTGGCCTTTTAACTGACTTATGTACCTTGCTAAGCTTGGGCAGCTTAACATGGACTCCAGCACGTAGACCAGTTCCCAGGTTGGAAGGACAGGTCAGAACATATCCAAGACGCTCGTTCCACATGAACTCCCAGCCCCGTTCTTTAATTAATCTTTCCACCTATGACAGAAAAAAAGAAGGGCAAAAAAAAAAGGGCAGCGTACAAATGTCTCATTTTAAGATGTCTGCTTATAGCTGAGATTCTTGTCATCATGTATCTGTGTTGATGATAAACTTCACTAACACCAGGGAGCTGCATAATTTCCACCTGAGAACAGCCTGATTTGGATATGGTGTAAATGTTTGCGTTCATCAGGCACCAAGATCGCCAGTGCACATTACAAGGATTTTGACATCATTTTCTCGTGACCACTAATTTGCAGACTCTTCATCACTTTATCACAAAGCTCCCTGTCATGGTAGTTTGGTATAGCCTTAGCCCGTGAAGCCCTATCTTCACATAAAAATTATAGCTTTTGACATGTGTTTCTAACCTTGGTATTTTTGGAGCAATGTTGCAACACACAAGCCCAAAAGACTCAAATGCTGCAGAGCAAACAAAAGCAGCTGAAGCTGAGTTTTGTGTAATTTTCAAAGTGATGCCATGACTCTTGAGGGAGGACACTTGACTTCTAAATGCCTAGTATTAACAGCCACACTTCCATTGAAAGGACACAGCATAGCTTGTATATAATGCTTCTCAGTACTAGGTCTCTGACCAGATCAGAAAGGAGAGTAAAATAATTATCCACAGAAAAATCAGAAGGGTCTATTGACCTTTGAATAGGCTGATACCCTGTTCACTCATCTACACTTCCTGGATTTACTTCTGCGATCCAAAAACAATTCCAATTCAGTTCTCCTCTTGTCCAGAGGAGAACCAGATACATAAACCAGCTTATGCTCATAAGACCTCTGCAAATATACTTCCATTCTGCAGAAGGGTACAGAATAAATGACTCTCCTAGCATCATTTCTATATTGTATGAGGACACCAGAAACAATGGTGGGAAACTAGACCTGATTTCCTGCCTCAGACACCTACTCTGGTCACAGTTCTCAAAGCTGTCCGACCACTTCCCATGGCCAGGTCCATAGGTTCACCTCTGTTGCATGTGAGGTAAGCACAGTAGCAGCAGCAAAACTGGGAACAGCATCCGCAAGCCATGTCACCTGGGCCACCACCCTGTACACTGCTCAGTCTCATGGGTATACCTTGAAAACCTAAAAGGTCCCAGTTAACCACCCCAATGCCAAAGAAAGATACATTTGGTGCTTTTGTTTTTCTGTGTTCCCAAACACACTACAGATTCAAACTTCCCTATGAATGCTCTGAGCTTCCTCTGCATCCACAGTCAAAAGGTTGTCGTGCCCTGCTGTCCCTACTCGGTATTGCTTTTTTTTTGGCTGGGGGCTGTGAAGTGATATGGAAGAGGGGCACAGCTGTATCAGCTCTACACTTGCTGGGGGGTTTCTGACACAGGGATATCTACAGAAAGCCAGAGAAGCTCTTTTGCCAAGGTAAAAAGAATGAAGCAAGCAGACCAAGGCTGGCCCAGTATGCATTTCCATACCCAGGAAGAAGAGCAGTGTGATGGAGACAAATGCAGTTCCTCCACAGTTCAGATTAAGTGAACTTGCCAAGGATCCCAATGGGGAGAAATAGTTATTTTATGCAGCCTGAATATTCTTACAGTCTTGGAGACAATTTCAAGCCAGTTTCAGTCTGACGTAGTTTAATGTCTAGGGTTTCATGCAATCCAGCCAGGAATTATGTGGACAACAGTAGTGGAGAATAGTGTTTGGCCACGTCACCTGTCCCACTGCACCTTGCTGTGTTGCCTCTGGGACACAGTAAAATCCACTTTCTCTGTTAAGGAAATTTTCTGTGCCAGAGTAGTACACAGGGCTGCACAGGGCCAGAGCTGACTTGCAGCGCTACCTGGATTGTCTAGACAAAACGGTTTTAATCCACATGGCATCTCATGAAGACTTTTTTTGTCTTTATGAATAGCTAGACCAGCAGCCCTGGCTATCAGTTGTTAGTATTTTTATCACAAAACCCCATATCTCCCCAAAATTGGCAGTGAGCCTTGAGGTCTTAAGTCCTCAGTCCTGTGCACAACTTCAGCAGCATCCACTCCCCTCCCAGCATCAGGGATGAGAACCTGGAGGCTGGGCCAAATAAAGTCTTCATTCAAGCAAATCAAGCAATACAAATAAAATGCTTGATTTATGAATTCCCACAGCCTGCAGGCACAAAGTAGCAAAAGGGGGATATTTCTTCAGCCAGCTTGTGCTGAATAATACCAAAACTACAAAAACATTTTATTTATTTTTCCCTACAATTCAGCTAGCAATTTGCCTGTTTACTTCTTTAACTGCATTAGTGTGGGTTGCTCTGTGGACTGGTGTTACTTCATTTTGCAGCTCCTGAAGATGACAGTTCAGTGTGAACCACGGTAGGCAGTGCTGACAACAGCCCAACAATAAACAAACAGGAATAATAAACTCATTGAGATACTACCTCTTTTAAACCACGGCAAAATCTTTCAAACACCCGTTTCATGTTGCCACCTTTCTCCATGGAGATCACCCTGGTGTGGTCCTCTTCATTAATCCAGACAAGAAATGTCTTGTCATTGTTATGCCTGGTTGAGAGGGGGAAAAAAAGAGTGTAATTAAAAAGACAAGCCCTGAAAAATAATTCTTAGTATCCTTAGATTTATCACAGTCTTTCAGGGCTGTGGAGAAGTTAAGCACAGCAAGATAACATTGTTCTGCAGTTGGGGATTTAAGCAGCTTTCACAGTTGGATCCCCCATGCCAACGGCATTCCGTGGGTTTCTTGGGCAGAGCAAGAAGTTTTTCTGATCACATCATGCTGCTGCAGTGCTGAGCGAGGAAAAACATGTTGTCCTCTAGTACAAGTGCAGCTGGGAGGTGCAGCAAAGGGAGAAGCCAACCTCTGCATCCTCCATCACTGGGGGCGGTTTTTATTGTTCTTAGAAAACTATGCAGCTTGGAAAAAAACCCCTAATGCTTACATGCTGCTGGGGGCCAAGCAATATGTTGTTACTTAATTTTACTCTCCCCTAAATCAAATCCCAGTGCCCTCTGTATCACTTGGTCGCACTGGATTGCCACATCAGTCAAGTTACATGTCTGAGGACAGCAGATGCACATTGCTTCCAGACAGCGCATTAGCGATGCTGGCTTGTCAGTCAAGATAAAAGTGCCTGAAGGTACCCACTCTTGTCTCAAACAGATCAGTCATGGTTAGGTTTCTTAAGCGCAGGTCAAACCTGAGGTCACTTTCATGGCTTTTTCTCCACTTCCTCAGTCTTCTACCACAGCTTTTCTATAGGATGTAGAAGGTGATTGATGGGATCAGACTCATTTGTACAAGCAGTGGAATATTAACAGGTTCGAAACACATGAAATTTGAAAGTTAAACTTCACTGAGAGCCTGATTTTCAGCTGGTCTTTAACTGCGACTCCTTTTTTTGAACTTTGAGTTTGCCAGATATAAACATCCTGTGCCCTGAATTTATGGTCAGTTGAGGTCCAGGTCTCTTGTCTTCAGTCACATTGAATGATCAGGGGAGGGTTTTCCAAATAGACTGAGGGTGGCCTGACTCAGCTCCCTCTCTAATTAACTAATTCTCCCCATTGCTTGAAGGAATGTGGAGTGAGTCCACACTGAGTGCATTTAAACTGTGCCATCACTGCCAGTGAGGTTGGTGGGAATAGTCCTCCAGCCCATAACAAGGACAGGATCGCAATCTTTATAAGCAAAATAATTTCCAGGACATGTAGTCTTTTTGACAACAATTTCTTGAAGGAGAATAACAAGTTTTCCAAATGTGGCTTACTGAAATACTGTCCAATCATACTAATTTGTTTTTTCCAGTCTGCCTGACATATTTCACATGTAAAACAAGCCAAAATGCAAGACTGTTATATTCAGGAGATCCCTGGATAGTATTTATATTGTTGTTACTTCTCCTGTTTGTAGAGAGAAAGAATGATACCTCAGACTTATCCTTTTCCTCTTCCTCAGATTTAGATGGGGACCAGGGAGCTAATCTGAAGCTTGTTGAAATAAAAAAATCCTCACAGATTTCCAGCAGGTCATTAGGTTTCATGGGCGATCAGGTTTCACAGCGCCTGCTCCCCAACAGCAATCACATTTAGCTCATCACAGTAATACTGGCTATGCTTCTGAACGTGAGCCAGTATTGTCCTACACTGCTTGGAAAACGGTTGGGTTTTTTTTTCTACATAAAGTCCTGTCCCCTACATAAAGTCCTGAATCCATCTAGGGCAAGGAGACAGGCTAGGTGATTCTTCAGAATCCTTTTTAGCCTAATTTTACAGAATTAAAGCTTCTGGTAATGCCTAGAAGTATACCTTATTGGATGCAGATGCTATGCAAAGCACAGTTGCTCCCACCCTCTGCTAGTGGGTGTGTGCCCTGATCTCAGCACTATTATCCCTTTCTCTCTCCAGAAAATATTGTGTTTGGGCAAAAAATATGTCAGGTGTCTTCTGAAAGTAGAAGACCTGGAAGAAAATAGAAAACTCAACTTCTGCATATCCTTTTTGTCCAGTTCATTTGGAAAGAAAGCGTTACTTTCAGCTCTGGGAATTATAATTATACTCTGTCTCTAGATAGTGAGGAGAGGGACAGGAATTTGCAATGTGGTGTCCTGCAGCTCTATGGCTGGTGGTTCCCAGCTGACAGCATGGCTATATCTGGTGTTAGCTGCTTTTGTAACCTCAGCTCTGCCGACTGCATGGTGACTTTCCCAGATCAAATTTTTATCTAGAGATAGAAAAAATGGAGACAAAAAACCCAAAGAAGCCGTGCCTATGATACTGTGTTGTGAGGATGATATTAGTGATGGCTTCTGAAATGAAAGGTTTTTCCCATTCTTTTGTTCATTACTGGATTTTGTTTGTTTGTTTTTAATTAAGCAGGAAAACTTTTTTTAAAAGCAAATTGAACATGCTGTGAGTATGGGGACAGAGTGGCTGCAAGGTTAGGACAAGCAAGGAGATTTGTAACACAATCTTTAAAACATGACACAAGTTTCTGCATGTCACACAACATACCAGATTCCTCTGGCATCTGGCCAGTCACGTGCCATCCCAGCACATGTTAGCAAAGGGGACACTGGCTTATCAAAGAGAAAATGGTCCTGGACACCAAAATGGGGCCAAAGGGAGAGAGAGGGAGAAAGAGAAAGAACAAAACAAAATTTAAGTTTGTTCAAGAAAACAGTATAAAGCTGTCTAATACATTTTATGTGAAGTCAATGTGCAAGCAAAATGCATAGTACAGCTTATGATTCTGGTTCCTTATTCTGAAAACTAAAAGCACTTCACTCAGGTGATTTTCTTGAGTCTTGCAGATTCTCACTGCCATTGGTAATATGACCATGTTTGGCAAAAAAATTTTTTCAGATGCAGGGAGGAATGGGACGTGGGTACCTAATATGACATATACACAGCAAAGGGTACTCTGGAGGGACCTGACTGCTAGCACTAGAGATGTTCTTTGCATAAGGACAAGTTTCAGGATGGGAGAATGCAATCAGTCCTTAAAGACTGGAGAAAAAAAAAAAAAACCACAACAAAACCTAGTTCTGAAAATATATTTCTTCAACAAAGAGATTTAGCAATTTATTCTGAGCATGAAGTCAAGGTAGGAATTAAATCAGTGCTAAGCTTGACCTTTTAGAATCACAGACTTGTTCTGTTCCTTAACAGAGATGCTATTTCTGATTTGATGAATGTAGCACTTGCTGTGCCACTGGTTTGCCACATTCCAGATAATTTAAGTTTTTCTTTTTTCCCAAAGCAAGTAAGTATTTGATTTTCATGTGTGTGGTGAAAAATTATGAGTTCTTAATTCCTCAAACACTGCCGTATCAGATCTTGGAGGGAGCGGGTTTTTGGGGGTTTGTTGGTTTGTTTGTTTGTTTTTAGATCTAGGGTTTGATTAAGAATAGTGTGGCAAGCTATCCAGAATAAATATGACATGGTAGACAAGTTGATGCGCTTTACTTCTTTTTCCCCTTAGCGGAGAATTTTAGGTGTCCATCTTTGAATACCCTGTGATGGGCATGATGCAGCCAGAACCCCAACCATAGAACCATAGAATGGTTTGGGTTGGAAGGGACCTTTAGAGGCCATCTAGTCCAACCCACTGCAGTGAATAGACACCTTTAACTGGATCAGGTTGCTCAAAGCCCCGTCCAGCCTGACCTTGCGTGTGTCCAGGGATGGGGCATCTACCACCTCTCTGGGCAGCCTGGGCCAGTGTTTCACCACCCTCATAGTAAAAAATTTTTTCCTTATATCCAATCTAAATCCACCCTCCTTTAGTTTAAACCCATCACCCCTTGTCCTGTCACAACAGGCCTTGCCAACAAGATGATTGTGCCCATCTTTCCTATAGCCCCCCTTTAAGTACTGGAAGGCCACAATAAGGGCTCCCCGCATGCAAGAAAATGTATAGAGTTTTTGTTCATCACAGGGACACAACATTTCCTTCCTTGGCTTGCTCCACTCAACACTTCTGCTTGAAAGAAAGAAATCCCCTTTTTGCAAGAAGACAGCTAAGCACGTTTCCCTTACATGCATATGGCCCAAATCTGCAAAGTACCAAATGCCTTCTGTGCTGAATTTGATCTTATAGAGATCAGATGTTGCTTATTAAAGGCCGGGGGAAAGCCTGATGTTATAGAGGTTCAAGGTCCTAATGTACTGGAGGAGGTAAGCAATGGTATAAGTTTAAGATGGAGTCTGAGGTTACAACATTCAATGCCCTGATTTCTATACTTTTGCATTACCATAAAAGCAAACAAAACAAGGTAGAACGCTGAATCAGTGAAGCCTATTCCACTTCCCAAAGGACTTAGACTTAAACCATGGAGGAATTACGTTCTCCACACTCCTATTTTGACTGCTGCTTTCTAGGGAACTCTCTCCTGCTGAAAAAGGCAATGAAATAAAACCTACAATAGGTCATCAACATCTTGTGAATAAATACATTACCAAGGACATTCAATTAAAAAAGTTACTGACCTTACATAAATTCTTAACTCCTGGTTAATCCAGACTGTGACACCTAGTTCCAGGGTTATAAATAGTTATGTTACTTCATCAGCTCCCTTTTGGTTGATGTTATGGATTAATGTGCCATAAATATAGCTAACAGGGTACAGCCATTCCTTTGGATATTTAAAATGCACATTCAAGGTTTGTTTGACATGTCACATGCTGTGACAAAATCCATAATGAAAATCCTTGTGTTTCCATCTGTATGACAACGAAAACTCTCATTATGGGCCTGATCCTTCAAGTCCTTAAACACAGTTACAGGACTGGGAAAAGGACACCTGGGTGCAGTTGGCTACAGCCATTCTGAGGAAATCAGAATTAGTGTAGTTTTAACATAAATAAATTACAGCCAAAGCCCCCCACCCCGGCAGTCCAGAATACAGATAATATGTAATGCTTATATCAGTGTAATGTTTTTACTTAGAATGGTTATTAATATAGAAAATATCGATCTTTGCTCAAGTCCTGAATTTACTTTGTTATTTGTCCAAAGAGGTGTCAGCAGCCATGTATATTTGATTTGACATGGATCTTGCTATCTGGAATATATCTCCACGTGTCGGACCTACACATTATGTACTTAGCCAAAATCTAGACCCTGGATGATTTGCTGTTATATTAAAAATACTGGCAGGCCATTAACTACTGGGTTAATGCTGTGATTATCCTTCTTAGCTACACAGGAAAGCAGGTACCCCAAAGAAAGATGAAGATTAAGATAAACAAGAGTCAATGAAGGTGCTGTCAGCACTGGAGCTATACTTACGTCAATAAGCTGCTGCTGATCCTTCTCGGACATATTAGTCAGGCTGTAGTACTTTCCAGAGAGGTCTCCTTTCAGCCCAGCGAGTGCAGTGACCACAACATTCTCCACCTCTCTCCGCTCTGCCCTGGTGCAGGCGGGAGGAAGGCTGAGGCCCCGGATGCTGCGGCCAGTACGCACCCGTGATGAGAGGACGTAACGCTCATCAAATTGACCCTGGGTGATCTGAAGGAAGAATCTTCCATTATTTCACACACAGTCCCCTGCATTGTGCTCCACCATAAAAAAAAAGCCAAATCCAATCATACAAAAAGAGGGGCACCTTTCTGCCCAGGCATGACAACCTCTCCATGAGATCACAGATACTCAGGATACCAGGAGCCCCTCAGAGTTTCAGACCAGCAGGTTTGTTTTTTTTTTCTTCTAGGAACAACAGGTTTCTTTGACTGAATGCATTTGGCAGAATAACCAGCTAGTACTTCATGGTCCAAAATGTGAAAGAATCTGCGTGGCTTTTGGAAACACGGATATCGGCAGAGGCAGGGGGCCAGGTATGGAATTTCCTTCAAAAGAGGAAAGCCCAAGAAGATGCTAAACCACAGTGTAGTTTAACTATGAAGGAAAAATTAAGCAGCAGGTAAGGTTTGATCACATGTATGGGCGTAGTGGAGCCGACTCCTGCTTTCATTCCAAGCCTTAGACTCACAGTTATCTGTAAGCTCATGAACAGACTGACACTGGCAAGTAAGACTTTGGCCCAGATGCTTAGTACAGTTGAGACTGATCCTTCTTCTAGGAACAAGCTGGGGATGCAACTGTCTTCCTGTTAGGGCCGTGAGTGGCATTCCCACTTTCCTTAACCCTAAAATTACTGTCTTTGAAGTTGGATCAGGAAAAAAAGTACTATTTCATGCATGTCATCACTGTAAGAAGCAGCCCTGAACCTTTATTGTCTCATTATTTTATTTCAATCCTACCTTGGATGCATCCAGGTCCGTGTGATGCTTCATTGTCCGTGGATCATAGCCATTATGTCTCACTTTAATGACAGGGTCAAAAATCTCAGCAAACACCTATGAAGTCAAGAGAATCTAGAAAGAGTCTGCAGAAACACAGAAACACTTAAACGCACCAGTTTCAGCCACAGAAGTCCCCTGGCACAGGCTCCTGGAGGACAGATGTAAAAGGGGCTTTGCAAATGCAGATTGGGGTAAATATGAAAAGAGGGGGTGCTTTTGACCTAGAGAGTGCTCTGCAGTGGTTGCTCATCTTCACAACAAAAAGAAGGTGCAATTTCACCTTACTTAAGTGACAAGTTTACTCTAGTTACCACAGACAGGTACTGGATATGGTGGCAACCAGACTAGGTTTAAGGATGTATTATCAACCAGAACACACACTCTGAGTCCCTCAGCACCTTGCCTCTTGTTTTTAGGTCATGCAGTAATACCCTATGTCTTCACTGCTATGGGGTACTAGTCCTCATTAGAGCCACTTGTCTCAGGTGTGTCAACCCCAATCACAAGCACACCTTCATGCAAATGAGGAGCGGGGCACATCTAAATGAGGAAACCAAACCACAGTCGCTGATAGTCCAGAACGCCAGGTGTCCCAGTCCATCTTCAGCAGCCCAGCATTTGGAATACTGTTAGGAGACTGTATAATAATAGGTACCATTGTCGGTAGACTGAAGGAACCAAACCACAGAGGTTAATAAAAATAAGGGTTTTCTTCTCTTTTCCTCTTCTCCTTATTCCAGAGTTCAATAAACCTGTCCATCCTAAAGCTGTGTATCTTTGGTTTTCATCATGATCCAAAAGCTGTGGCTTAATGATATCTGGCACTTCCCAGAAGATGTTTTTGCTTCACTTCTGCCTCTGCTGTTCCACAATGTAATTTACACATTGCCTTTATTTTGTGCCTCTCAGGGTTGCATAGCTTTGCCATAAACTAAGTTTAGTTGTAGGAGAGAGGCAGCTGCTGGAGGCAGGTAGCAGCTGCTCCCAAGCAGGTCCATTTTATTAACCTCAATTGTAGCAGAGGGGGCACCTGTGGTAACACCACCTCATGTTCATGCATTTCCTAGTGAGGAGGAGTAGGGAAAGCACCATCTTTATGCACATGGCCTGCCCCTTACACACTTTTCAGGATACAATTTATCTTAGGAGTGCATCCCTTACTGCAATTTGTCTTCGTCTAATGAGCTGTTGTGAACAATACCACGAAAACTGAACGAAATACAACAGTATTGTGGAAACACCTTACCTCATAGGATTCTTCATCACCTGCAACCATGCCCACAGTTTTAATGAAAGGGTGGCCAGGATTGTCAACCCCGGTTTGGATGCACTGGTCCAGGGTGTAGCCATTGGGAGTCATCTTGTCCCTCAGCCTACAGTAAATGGCTGGTGTGAGGCACTCAGCCATGCAGTTGTTATGTTTGCGGAGATCAGGATAGTCTGCGCTGAAGAGAAGAAAAATCCCAAGCAATTAATTTGGCACCTTCGAAGAGTAATCCTTGCTAGTTTATGAAGCTATTGAAGGGATCATGAGATACAGAGTACACAGCATGGTTTAAAAACTATAATTAGTTCTTGGTTTATATGTTGCATTGAGTTTTAGGAAGGGAGGAAGATTCAGGTCACTGAAGGTACCCCATATTGCACATAGGTGGGCCACCACACGAACAGGCAATTGCAGATTTCTGTTAATTGAGACCATCAGGAAAATTAATCCTAGTGAGCTATGAAAGTGAACTAAGCCCCATTAAATCTCTGCTGAGACACTCTTATTCGAAATAAAAGAGGTCTAACATAGTTTTTTCAAACAGGAAGGTAATTAAGTTTAGCTGAAGAAGTTCTTTGTAACTGAGGGCGTAGGTGCACTCACAGCTTAGTGGACATCAGTGGGCCTGTCTATCAATGTCAGCTGGGAGTTTCATTCTTCTGCAATACCTGGGTTTGCTTTAATGACATTATTATTTAGAGAAAGCTGCATGGTGTAGTAAGCCATGGAAAAGAAAGATGTTATGCTTTAGCAAGGCATTTTTGCAACTAAGTCAGACCACATTTACCTTGTACTGGTAGTGATTATCTTTATGTACAACTCCATTATTTCTATAAGAATATATTTTAACTAGGATACTATTCACTACTTAAAAAAGAAAAAGGTCTGTCAGGGCCTGATCTGTATAATTATGGCCAGCAAAGTCAGCCTACAGAGAAGAAAGTCTGTAATTAGTTTCTAATCATCAGCAGCCAGCCAGTCTGTAACAGAATTAGGAGTATTTCAAACAGCAGTTATATGGGAGATTTCTTTACTACTTGCATAATGAAAATACTTTCACATTTCCTAATGGTAGAGTCTGTACAATCAGCCAGTCCAATAGGTTGAGCTGCAAAGCATTCGATAGCTGATGAGATAGAATAAGGACTAATATAGTGCTCTGCCTAAAACTGAAAACATTTCTTAGGCTTGTCATTGTTTGGCAATGGCTTTTTTTTTGAGTGTTGATAGTATCTCACGTCCCTGCTTTCTGGTCTTGAAGGCCATTGTTGGTGCTACCTAAAACTGGGGTTAGTAATCAAGGGTGCTGTTTTTCAGGTCATATTGCCCATGGACAGATACACAGACTGTGTGACCACATGAGGACTCTGCAGCTCACTATGAGGATCTTGTTCCTCCAAAGAGTGAAATGTTACTCCTAGCCCAGTTACCAGGGTGCTGTGCTCAGCTGACTGTCTAACCCCAAGTCCTTACCTTGGAGGGAAGAGTTTCTTTTTTTCCTGAACAGCAGCCTTCACATTTTGCTGGTTGAGGAGGTAACCGGTAGTTAGCACCCCTGTGCCTGTGGCTGCAAAGAGTGCAGTGGTTGCACGGCCGGCCAGGAGACGACAGAAGGTACTAGCCATTCCTCTCGGAGGATACGATGTCTGGAAGAGAAGACAGCCCAATGTCAACCCCTAAGTCCTCATGCAGTGCAAATGACAAATAAATTCTCACTTTAAATGGTAGCCCTGTAAGAGAATAAATTTATTTTTATTATTGATTTGCACTTATGTAGTGTGTTCAGAAAAATTGTTGGTATTTACATGTATTATTTCTATGCATGTATTTTTTTCTATTTAATTCTACTGGGATTATATCTGGAGTACAGGAGATCTTTAAGTCTAGCAGAGAAAATGCATGTTCTATGCAAGTCTGAAGATGACAATACATACATTTTTTTCCAAGAATCAGAATTAAAGTAGTATTGCTGGTGACTGAGTTTCTCAGGAAGATATAACTCCTGTTTAAAGAAAGGACACAAATTCCAATTTGTGTCCCTGACAGAAGCTCATTCTTAAAACTGGAATCTGGTAAATCATCTTCGGGAAATGGGCATGGAAGATTTACAAGACAACATGTAATTTTCCCCAGGATATGCTGCTTCATTTGTTATTCAAAGTTTTTAAAAAACCATTATTGTTTATGCAATCTTTTCACCATTCTTTTGGAGGTTAAATTAAACACCTCAACCCATTTGGTTTCATTTTCAGTGAAAAAAGTGTTCTGATTTCCAATAATTTTCATGTAGATCTGGGTTAGTTAATCCCAAACCCTGTACTACTTCGCCTTTTCCACTGCTGTCTAAAGACAAATTCAATCTGACATTTATATCTTCTTACTTGGTAAAAAGATCTCATCTGCTTGCATGGTTTTCTGATGCAAAGCAGTATCTTCTCTGAACTTTACTCACATATGTCAGATGAGAAACAGATATGTTTCAAGTTTGAGAGTCATTTGTTTCATGTCCTGTATCTTGTTTAAAGAATTTTATACATGAATTTTGTTATTCTGTCTCCTTCATGCCTTTGAAATTCAATATACATTTATCTAACTTTCCTTCCAGACAAAGGTGCTGACTGATCAACAGAACTTTCAATACTTTTTCACCGAGTTTCCCTAAAACAGAAATGGGGAGAGACCATACAGAGGGGGGCATTTATTTTTTTCTTCTCATTAGGAATACATTGTGACTTCCTCAGCTATTCCGAGTCCTCAAGAATTAGTTGCATTGCACTAGAGTATAATGAAGAACATGCTGACGCCAGGCTGGGACAGGAGGCAGACAGTCGTTGCCTTATCTCTGCGAGTGGCTCCCCTCTGTCTAAGAATTTGTTTAGGTGAGAGTTGCAGGACAGGCTTTCGTGACTGCAACAGGATTTCCCCCTCCCAAAATGGTGGGAGAACATTTGACTGTAAATCAAAGTCAAATCTGAGGTTTATGATGAAGGTTTCTGTGCTACTTCCTTTTCAGTGCAGTTAGCAGGTGGTTCTTGTGCCTTTTCACAGTATAACATCCCCGTCCTACTGTCTGGAATTACTGGCTTATGACTAATCTGCGCAGAACTGTTATTGTTATACCTATGTGTCTGAGAAACAATACATGTATTTTCATAGCAGCTGTATGTATTTATAGTTCTGTTTCACAGATGCCATCTTTACTGTGAAGAATTGGCTGGCAGTCAAAATCCTGTCCTAACCCCAGGCATTCATCAGTATCTCCACCAGCTTGGATTTTTTGGAAGCTTCTGAGTCCTGTGTCACTTTAAGGGACAAATCTGGTCCATACATCTGATAAAACTAGAGGAATCATGTGCAGTATATATTTAGAAAGAAGTGTGAGGCACAACGGTATCAAGGCTGGACTAGATGATCCCTGAGGTCCTTTCCAACCTGTGATCCTGTGATTCTGTGGTTAATTATAATGCTTCAGAAATAACAAGAGCAGTGCAGCTATTGACTGCAGTGTGTACTGCAGCCTAACAGGTAAAGCTAACAGCCTCAGACAAGTCATTATCTTTAGCCATGACACATATCTGCTGGCTAGGCTGCACTGTATTGTTTGCTGTTTTCACATAACCTCCATTCCTTGCACTAATGCAATGTGACAGGGAAGTCCCATGTTTCGTAACAGCACCAATTGATTGACTGGCTGCGTATTTTTCTACCTTTGAGCCTTTTCCAACGATCAATGGATAGAAGCAATGGATAGAAGCAACATCCCAGCCAGAAAGTTATTGTCTGGATCAGCATGATACTTTGGTCTGAGACTGGAAGGTGAGCACAGCATGCTCTTGGCTAGGCACTTGGCATTAATTTGTTCTGGAGAAGCTGAGAAGTACATGGGAGCTCTGCGAGGGTGAAGGATGCTAGAAGCTGCTCCCTGTGATTTCTTTGGGAGACAAACCATGCTCACTGAAGTTTTTAAAAGCTAAAGGTTGTTTAGCTGCTGATTCAGTGCTTCTTGTATCCTTTGAATTGCCCTTAAATCAGCTCTTGGATAAGAGAGGGCCCGATCCTGAGAGCATCTGGGCAGGGCAAACGTTCTGCAGAACGTGGCATGCAAACAATACCCTGGGTGGCTGCGGTTATCTTGTCATCCTTGTCTTTCAGGCTGAACTACACTGTGTGCCTCAGATGTAGGGCTGTAACAGAAATCACAGCCTGTGAACAGAAAGAGGCACAAACCACCTGGAAAAAGAAATAGATGGGCCTGGGGGAAAAGGCAAAGACTCTTCCCAGATAACTCACAGTGAAGGCTTTGTGCCATGGCTGATCTGGGAAATACAGGGACATTTTACCTTACTCTTTCTGCTGAATGAGTACAAGTATCCCCTCCTTCTAGTTATGCCTGTCTTTGACTGGATGTGCAATACCAAGCTTTAATCCCTAAAGCAGATCCTCTCAGCATGGACAGTTTCATTGCCCCCTCCTCCCTTGTTCAGGCCGCATCAGTATTTTTCTCACCCTGTCAGGGTCTGATACATTAAATGGGCTTTTGGGTCTTTTGGGACAGAATCACTGACTTTTGGACACCTGATCAAAGGCAGATTTTATGCTCATAAAATTGTTTTCCTTTCTGAGTTCTGATGAAGTCCCATAACACAAGTATTTTTCTTGTTGGCAATGTTATCTTCTATTGTGGCTGTGTGCCTAGTCCCCCAGGACATTCTTGCCTTGTTGGATCACAGGAAAGGTTTTCCTTACCCTAAGGCAGGCTTTAATTTACCTGACAGATGCTCCTCTAACAGCTCTTAAAAGCCTCCAACACTGGAGATGCCACAGAGTGCGTAGGTTAACTACCTAAAAAAAAAAATAATCAGAGTAAGATAGGCTTTTTTCTTTTTTTTTTTTTTTAAACTAATGTCTAACTACGCATCCCTTGTTACAGTTTAAGAATTTAAGCCCAGCACTCCTCAGCCTAATATTTCCTTCCCCAAACTTTGCCATTCTGTAAGCAGAATTTCAGTTTCTGTCTTTACCAGTAAGTGCCTCAGCTTTTTAAACCCAGTCACTCCTGCAGAAAAGGTGACTCGGCTGAGAAGGTGACCTGCAAGCATCAATCATAGCATCACGTGGCTGCTGCCTGCAGGAACTGGGAGACGACAGCTGGCCTGATCTTCCGCTCCTTAGGTAGGACCTTCTGTCTGCAGCGTGGCATTGCCATCGCAGGGACCATCATTTGTGACTGTCAAATGCAAAGGGTCTAGGGGAACATGAAAGTTAGAATTTCTTGTGAGAAGAAAAACATCATCTGGACTGCTGTGGAAAGGGGACTGTAATTTTTTTTATCAAATGGTGTAACTCCTAATTTAATAAACACCTCTTGCCACAAGGGTGGGCTATAGTTCTGAATATAAGTGCATGTAATACTGCAGCACAAACTTGAGTCCATGTTAGCCTTGCACAGATAGTCCACATACAATCAAAATAGCACAAATAGTCTTGCACAAAACCTGGTCTTCAAGTTCAGCAAGAAAGTTTTTACATAATGAGTGTGCATAATGAATAAGACAGTTTTTTTGACAAGAAACAAGCCCGTTTTGTTTTGTTTTTCTTTTTTTCCCCCTCAAAAATAGCATGATGTCTAAGTAATGCGTTGCTTCAAAACAGACATTCCAAAAAGATCTATTTTATAAAGAGTCTGAACAGAATGATCTCAACCTAAAAAAAATTATCATGAAAGCTGCTTGTCAAATCTGACCTCAAATCATTAACAGATTCATCTGTTTTTTTCCTCACAGAAAATGTAAACCTGCCCTAACAATAAGTTTGCAACATTACCACCTCTGTGGATTCAGAGAAATGTAATTATTCCAGGCAAAGGTGTTGTTAAAGGTGTAAGGTTTTTCTAAGAATGCTTTACCAGAAATACCATGCTGTGATTCAGGTTTCACTGCAGTCTATCGTTAGGCATCCACTGTAGGGATTTTGCTTTCATGGGGAAATTTAACCACTGCACACTTTTCTTTTGTAGGCGCTTCCTAAGGGTCTTCCCTCATGCTCACGATGATAGAAAATGCATTTTCTTGTAGACGCCTAGAGTGCTACCATAGTGCAGCTGGGAAGGGGAAAGATTAATTTTTCAAGATCAGAACTTTTGTAATTACTGGTTTTAACCCTTGAAAAGGAATCGGGTGCTTGCATGTGCTGATCAGGTGTGCTGGAGGGAAAACACCTGCTTTAGGAAAGCATCCATCTTCCATTTAAAACTACCTAGAGTGTGGTCCAGAGAAGATAAAGGAGTTCCAAGGGTTAATCAACCTGAGTTAAAAACATAAATAAATAAAACTCTGTCTTATTTTTGGCCTGCATTTTTTTGTCTTCAGTTTGAATCATTGGTCTTTGTTATTACTTTTATCAGTTTGTTGTAGAAATTTCTGCTCATTATTTGGCCACATGTAGGTACTTAATGACAGTCACATTTTATGTCTCTCCATCAGATTTTACTAATATTTTCAAATTTATTAATTGATCTTTAGCTCTTCCTTGAACTCTTTCCATTTTGTTTCATCCCCAGCATCCTCCTGATATGTCCTGAATGGTCCTGTCATTCCAGTAATGGTTGTAGCAGGTCTCCAAAATGGAAGCGGCAGAGCATCTCTGTGTCTAAGGAATAGCTTTTGCATTTGGAAATCCTATCAGCCCCTCGGGACCACAGCGGTTCACTAGAAGTGCACAGCATGGTCATTGCCTGCCAAGTGCTGTCCCCTTTTGGGAGTCACACAGTTCCCTGAGCAGTGGGTAGGGAGTGATGACTGCAGTCCTCAGCACAGCCTAGGCAGCTTCCTGATCGGAGCAGTCAGGGAATTATTTCTGCTACGGACATAGATACACTTCCGAGTAGGATTATGTGGTGGGGTTGTCTGCAACAGCAGGAACCTGGTTAACTTAGGTCTCTATCAGTCCTGTCATTTTTTCTACTCTGACTTTCACTCTCCCTTTAAACTGGAATGCTTCCTAATAAGCAGAGAAGTTTTCTCCTCTGTCGTAGTATTGTGAATGTGCTGCTAAAATATTCTTAAATGGTTCCCAATTATCATTTAAGGTTTTCTACTTAAAAATTCTTTCTCTGCTAAATGGTTTATAACTGCACCAACCTTGCAGAATTTTCAAGTTCTTGCAATGCACCATAAGCTACGTGTGAGTTTGGCTTTATTTTGGTAGCACATACTACAGAATTAGCTGCCTCTAAACCTGCACTGATCTGTAGTTCTGTGAACATCTTCCGTTGTCCAAATGAGGTCTGATTTCTATGGTACTAGACACAACACTTTTCTTGAGGTATAAAGCTTAATAACTTCATTTTAAGGATTTTAGTGAGATTCTTAGGATTCATGGCATGAGACCTGAAGCCTGTGTCACTCAGATAATACTCTGTAACTCTGATAGTAATACAGCTGTTTTTCCAAAATGTAGTGGATAGGCACATTGAGAGTCAGAAGCTTCTTCCTTACTAATTTTGTAATGTGGGGATTTCAGCACATGCTGTAAGAAATATTCAGAGATGTGATCTAAACTGAACTGTTTCAGTGTTGGGGTATGACCAAGCTGGAGTACCATGTATGTTCTGTATGCAGCTCAGCAGAAGCTGACACATCAGGAGACACAACAATCCAAAGTGAATTAATGAGAACTGTTATTTTGCAGTAGGGAAACGCACATTTGAGTGCTAGCTCAAGTCGACAGATTAGGATAGCACTGATCTTGTTGCAGGCTGATGGAAAGAAGAGCAGGTGGGGAATATCAGGGAGAGAAAAGCACGAGCTTCTCAAATCCCTTAGCAGATGGCAGAAACACAAAAAATGGCCCTCGTGAGCATGGTGGTACCAGCATGTGCTGTAACTGGGAGGGTGCACCTGCTTCTGCTGCACATGGCATCACTTGGGTTTGGCTCACCAGCGCTTTAATGTGGGTGCCAAGGTTGCTGGCTCTCATGTGATTGTCCTGTTCAAGTCATTTATCTCCCACTTTTCCTTGTCACGGTCAGGGATGATCTGCTCTACTGTCACCCAGGACTTACAACTTGTCTGTCTTACTTTCCTGTGCTGGTAGCATGGTCTTCAGCAGTGCCCACAACTGGGCATTCTTTAACTGCTGAAGGCAGAGGGTAAGATATACATCTCAGCTGGTATCCAGCATCAGGTGGATTTTCTATGGGTAAAGTGGCAGGGAAGGTTTTTCTTTTTTTCTTGTTAGTCAAGTGTGCTGCAAAACACTTTGATAGCTCCCAGTATTTATATCCAACAGCTTTACAAAATGCTTGGACATCTTGCCTTGCGCATTTTCTGCTTATTATATTATTCTGTTCATACTTTGGATACTGGCTTTGCCTCATGATAACTAGTTAAGATGTCTTTTGCATCTCTCCAGCCTTACGCATGTCTTTGTCCCAAGGGCAGTCCATGGAGCACAGTGCAGTGGCTCTGAGAGTGGAATTTGACACTGGCAACAAATCCTTTAAAGTTTTATTTCCAAGGTCATTTGTGTTATCACTTGGAGAAAGCAAAAATACTCTTGTACAGAAGAGAAGAAACACAGAGCAATTGGCTCAGAAACAGTTGCTGTGTATATTCCATGCATAGGTTCCCTCCTACAGTGAAGAGTTTTGATTAATTCCTTGCAAGTCACCTTGTGGAGCAGTGTCTGCAGTGGTTAATTGTGAGGGGAGTAAATGCAACACTGACTTAAATTAACAGCCACTAAGCTGTACAGCATGTACAGCATGTAGTGTTAAGTGTCTGCAAAAACAAGGTTTCTTTATAGCAGAGCAAAATAATTTCCATTCTCTCACCACATCAGCTCCATAAAGGGTAAACAAATTCAGGGTCAAATTGGCATTGCCTTTTCCAAAGCAGTACTCCTATACGCCGTGATGACTTACGGCCAGTGAATCAGCAAAACCTGTCTGAAAGGTCATGATCTTAGAGGTCATAGCCTTTATCTCTGCTGTCCTCTAAGACATGCTCAGCTACCTATAACCAGCCTTCAGGACATTTATGTCCTGCCAGGAGTGTATTTTGGGTTTAAAACTGTATTTTAATAGAGGTATCACCTACCATGCACAGAAGGCAGAGACAAAAGCCAGCAATAAGATTTAGTAGAAGTCACTACTGTAAATCTGGTGCTGGATGAGAAACAGCCCAAAGGACTGCAAGTATCATCTAAAGTGGAGGGGTGGCTTGAAACCACAGTTTGAACCCCAGGCTGAAAAAAATTTGAGAATGCCAATTTCTGGCCTTAAACCAGTTTTCCCTCTTATTCACAATACAGCTAAATTAAAGCCTCTGTTAAAGGTGAAGGTACTCTCCAGGACAAATACAGCTTTTCTATAGCAGGTTTCTCACCAACACTAAAAACATCCTTCTTTTAAGTCAACAACTTAAGAAAACTCTGACATAGCAAAACTCCCCTTGCTGCTCTGGCCAGAGGCTGCAGAGGGTCTCCAGGAGATTTGATTCATAGCTACCACCATGCTTGGACTGCCTCAGCTGTATTCTGTTGCACACAGAGCTCCTGTGATCTGCACATATGTGAAGCTGTTGCATCCCCCTCTGGGAACTTCAGAGGCGAGTGAATCATCAGAAATGCATAGACTGCCTCTTTACCCCTTAAGAACTTAGGAACTTTACTACTACTTTTAATATTTTAAAAATGATGCTTTTGTTATTAGTTCTTTAGTTACTTGAACTTCTTTTAAGGAGGAAGCTGTCAGGTCCTTTTTTCTCTTAATGTATTTGAACACAGGTATTGGTTATCCTATATTTCACACTAGGCAGCACCTGTGCTTTTAGCCAAGGAGGGAAGGAAGGTACAAGGGTTACAGTGACATTTCTAGAAATAGAACTAGATTAAATATTTGAACCATGTCATGGGTGGTATTAATTGCCACACCATGTGATTCTGAGCGACATTTTAGAGGAATGGCAGAGCCATAGCTAAAGTTCACACAGGCTCATAATCACAAATAATGTATACGGACATCCTAAACTGTTACGCTGTTTAGCTAATGGTATCACTGCAGAGAGCTGAACTTTTACGTGGTGGAGGGAGAAAGAGGCTGGTCTTTTCTATTTGAGAAGTATTTTCATTGAGTCATCCTTAGCTTGAGCTAAAGCCTACAGATGCCAGTGGAAAGTTTTCTCTGCCCATCTATGGAAGTTTCTGGCACCTTAGAAACATCTGCAATAAATGTCACAAATGACTACATGCATGAGACACCATTTTTAGATGCCCAGAAAACAGCTTACATTGCTCTTGGTTTGCTGTATCACTCTACAGGTTCATAGAATAAGATATAAATTAAAACCTTAAATCTCATAAAGCAATATTGGTGGGGTTTTTCAGTTTCTCACAGCACACTCTGAGCAAGACTTGAACCTTTCTGACTGGTCTGGGTTTAAGAGTGCAGAAGTAATGTCAATGCAGACATCAGTCTAAATGCACCTTAATCACAGCATGGAATATCTCTATGAAAAATAAACTAAAATTCAGTTTCTTTCTCCTTGTAATGCCAGAGGTCAATGAACAGTTACAAAAATAATCTAATAGTCTGGGAAAAAAATCCCAAATATCAATCTATGAATAGATTCGTATCAATAGAGAAGACATGGAAAAGACTCTTCATAGATTAGACAACTACTCCTTAGTAACCACCCCTTAGAAACAGCATGATTTTTTATTTCTGTCAGCTGTAGGTCTGACCCATCTGACTCAACCTGGTGAGAGTCAGAAGCCCAAATTCTCCTACCAAAGCCCAGCCAAGGTGCTGGAAGTCCTTGCCCTTCTGAATTGATCTGACACTATTTTACAGTATAAAACCCTCATCTCCACAGTGCAGAGAGCTACAATAAAAATCACAAAAACCATACTGAATTAGAGGTGTTTTCTCTGAACTTGTTACACATCTGCAAAGGGACTTGTTTTTCCCTTACTTAAACTGTTACTTAAGGGTCAGCATTTGAATCAGCTGCATGGTGGTCTGACACTTTTTTTTCATGCACCTAGTCGTTATGTGAATCAATAAATTATAACCAAATTACACCACTGCCTGTGGTGCTTTGAATTAATTTTTAATAACCCTTGTATTTGAAATGCTACCATTTGAGGTGAGAAAAAGCAATATAGGTAGTTAAACTGACCTTGAAGCCGAAGGTAGAGACGTCCTGCTGCCTGCAGCGAGCCCAGAGTGCAAAGGGAATAACAAGTTGGTGTGCTGACAGGAGCCCAGGTAATATGAGAGGGGGAAAAGGAGGTGAGGGAAACAAAAATAATTGCTGCAGTGGCCAATCCTATTTCACTGGATTACATGAGTGACATTTGCTTGCACAAGGGTGCCCTTGAGGACATAAGTGGGATGTGGTAGGAGGGGGGCATCTAACAGTTGGGTGACAGCAACATCATCTTTCAAACACTTCTCAGGGGAAAAGAGTTCATGTCAGCAAATAGTTGGCCAGATGCTTAACTGCAATGAGGTGCACCTCTGCTGCTTCACCCGTTTAGTTACAGCCAAAAGAGAAAGGTCAAGACCAGCTTCTGTGCTGGATTGCCTTGCTTGCCTGAACAACTCCTGAGAGACATGGAGAGCCAGATAACTCGCCTGCACATATCCCAGATGGAAATCGGACCCAGAATGAGCTGAGATCACAGTGGGCATTTTTTTTCTCCCCCTACTTTTTAATTCATGACATTAGTTCTTGACTCTTTGGAAGGCAGAGAGGTCCAGAGACATGAAATGTAAAAAGGAAGATACCTGAAGCCTCCCATTTAGAATTAGTATAGCTACGCAGTAGTAATATACTGGAAGAGATAACATGTGGTGGTTCAGAGAACAAAAAAGAATAATCAATTTCATTTACCTCACTCTGCTCCCACCGAAGCTGAACATTTATTGAGGCTGATGGGAACACAGAGGCCAGTACTGTGCAGCTTTTAAAAATCCAAGACTTTAAAATGCCTTTCCTTTGTACATTTAACATTCCTTGAATTATACATAGCAATTTCCTAAACCCAGGATTCTTTAAGCTTTACAAAACGTAGAAATGTCTCCCCCAAAATGTCATGGCTTGTTTCGATTAATGAGAGCCATGCATGCCCACCATAATTAAAACCAAAACAGCCACTCCAGGTCCATGCATCTGGACTACCAAGTATTTGAAACAGCCCCTCTTTACCACACCTGCTTTTTATCAACCCAACACTTTGTTTCTGGTATTGATAGAAAAAACAAAAATCCAACTGAGGTTCTTTTGAGGTAACATGAGTACAGAAATGTGAGCACAACAAATCTGCCCCTTGCAGGAACTGGCAAAGAAAACAGAAACCAGCTTTCCCTTTCGTGCTTGTCAAGAGCTCCTTTGTGGCTATGTCACATCTTTTGCTCTGGCTGTAAGCTCCCCAGCCTGCATTTAATGCAGAGTGTTGTGCACTAACACCTCTTCTGCAGCAGCTATCATCTCTTTGTCAGCAGTGCAGCCCCCACACTCCAGTTCAGCAGCTCACAACTGAGGCATGTTTTTTAAATATTTTACTAAAGGCAGCCTTTTTCATAAAGGCCTTGAACACACAAAGACCCCCACCTTGAAGTAGGTGATACGACAAACTGACTTGCTGGCTTATGCAGATGTTTCAACCATTTGCCAGCTCAGAGCCTGGAAGAAAAAAAGATGCAATAGCCTGCTAGCTAATGCCGCAAACACCTGGCAAACAGTGTTAGCAAGTTCCCTTAAGATTTCTGAAGAATATATCATTAATACTTAAAAAATAGCTTGGTCTTACTACTGTTCTTTTAATCTATTTTGCAAGGAACTCAGCTACAGAAACAGTTGCTAAGTCGCTAAGAACCATCCATAAATAATGCCCTATTTTCATCTCTATCTAACCTAAATATTTATGTGAAATATCCCAATCAAAATGCTGTCTTGGTTTCATTGCTTGTGCTGGGGAGGTAGCAGTAGCTGGGTGTTAATTCAATTGCTATTCATGTTAATGCCATCTGTCCCTGCACAGGGAGTTCAGCTGAAATTCAGCAATAATTTATGCCTCGCTGGATTTTGTTGTGGAAGCTGCTGAACAGGGAATTTACCTATATGGAATCAAAGGAATCAGGACAGAAATTATAAGCCTAGTTAGTTGTACGTAGTGTATGTATCAAATCAGGAGTTAGAGGGTGTCATGTTTGTTCTAAAGAACTTGCAAGGACACTAGTCACTATCTCTCCTGCTGCTGGAGTCAGAGCTCTGCTACTGTACAGCTGCAAAGAGCCACTACACACAAATCCTTATAAGGTAGCAGTTGGGTTGCCCAAATGCCATGGCACTCATTGGTTTTCAAGTTTGATCATCTTTATTCCTCAAGATTCCTAAAGACAGACTTAAAATCATGCAGTGAAGCATACCATCTTGGGAACAAATATAATTGTTTACCAAATGGTTGCCAGACCTCTTACTAAGGTTTCTCTGTGACTGTGGATGTCCAATATCCACTTGCATAGAGTATATGCAGTCACTGAGATGTCAAACTGGAAAAACATACTGTTTTGAGGTGGCGTTCAACCACTTAATGTCCCACTGAAGTTAATGGTATTTCAGCAAGTACTTGTTGCTAAGCATGGGGACAAATTTACCATGCCCAAGTGCATAAGTAGGCACAGAACAGTCCTCCTACAGTTAAGATTACTCCAAGGAAAGGCACTTTAAGGTGCTAATACATGTCTACTAAATAAAGAGCTCAACTGGATCCAACCAACCTGTTAAAAATAACCCCAGTTATTTTAAGTTATTGAAGTTGCTCTTCACAGAACATCCACCACATACTATAGGAAAGGTTCTCTATAATTAGCAGTGTGTTTTCTGGCCAAAGGTAGGAGAATCGGTTTTCCTAAAAATGGAGTTGTCCCTTTGAAGAACAGGAATATCCAAAATCCTTACAACAGAACCATGTGCCCTTCAGTGCAATGGCCCAAAAGTGATGACAATATTTTTGGCAGGTATGTTTAGTCTGCATTGTGCAGTATCACAATGCATATGTTTTTAATTAGAGCAGCAAGACTGAAGGTAGGAATTTTCTAGTGCAGATCATGCATGTGAAAGGGGTGACAATTCTGTTTCAGACAATTTCAGCTCTTGAAAAGTTGCTCTTGCATGACATTTTGGCAAAGCTTTTGTCTCATTTAAAAAAATGAAAAAAGTATTTGTGTCTCACCGAAATGCTGTTTTCTCTCAAGGGTACATGTTGAGAACATGATTACAAACAAACATTACTGCTTTACAAGAGGAGACTTTGACATCCTCTGCTCTCTGACCCAGCGGAGGATATTAATTCTGTTCTTACACAGCTGCCGCAGGGCCAGCCACTGCAGTGTTGTAGGCTTACAGTCCAGCAGGCCATTGCTTTCTCCCCAAAACACACCCCAGCTATGGATCTGGCACTCTAATACTAGTCTTTCCACAGGTGGGATTCCTATTCCCCTCATAAAACAGTACTGAAAATGCAGCAGTTAAATTAAAATTACCAAAATGGTCAAATTAATCAGTTCTGAGATTATGATTGTCAGGGAATTCAGAAGAGCAATGACTAGAGAAAAACAGCCAACAAATGTATTCAGATATGTTGAACTCTGGACACCTTCCCTTTTTCCGTTATGCTGGTCCAGCACTTTTTGCCATGGAAACTCCAGCAGACATGATCAGAGAAAGAAAAAGGTCTCTTTTTCAGATGGCTCTCCCATTGGAGATGAAATTTTAACAGTAAATGAAATGGAATAAACAAAATATTTAGGTTTAGAGCAGAATAGGAAGTGTTAATAGGACCTTGTGTCTTCTCTGGCTGCAAAAGTTACTACTTTTGATTCATGTGAAACATATCTAGGATCTAGAAATGATTTATACATATTGTCCCCAATCTGTATAAATGAAGAGCTTCCAGGAAGAGTAGTGGGAGAGAATACCAGCCTTTAGTAATAATTATTGCTCTGTTTCTAACCCATCCATCCAGGCGTGTGCACACCATGATTATTAGTACAGTAGGCTGGCATCTGATTCAAAGAGGCTTACACAGTGGAGCTGCTACCGCTCGGAAAACAAATTTTAAATGGCTTCTGCTACTACAGTTTCTAACCCATGTTTGCAGGCGTGGCTCCAGCAGTCAGGGAACTGCAATGAACACCAGTGATTGTATCAGTTCTCCTCAAAACTGGAAATTTCAAGCAAAACGCTGCTCTCCTCAAATTTTAGTTCCAGGCTATACACAGATAGGGCCAGAACATTAGAATATAGCTTCCAAGTTCATTATTCACAATTCTCATCCATTATCATTGCAAAATCAGTCAAGAACAATTTTTTTCTTCACAAAGCTGAGGATCTTGAACAGCCTGTAGCAGCTATCTTCCATCTCTTTCTTCATAGTCAAGATTAAAAAGGGTTGTGTGATGTCAGATTTCCTCAGGGATTTGATCATTTCAGTCAGTCTATCATTTTACAGAGTACTTAGTTGTTTTCTTGCAACATACTAAAAAGTAGAAAACAGCTGCCCCCCTGCAAAATACTTCTTAAACAATAATCCATGATCTTACTGTGCCTGGTAAGATCATGGAGCAGATCCTCCTGGGAAGCATGTCAAAACATATAGAAGGCAGGGAGCTGAGGAGCAACAGCCAACATGGCAGATTGTGGCTGACTAATCTAGTGGTCCTCTACAACTGAGTGACTGTATCGTGGACAAGGGGAGAGCTATGGATGTCATCTAGCTGGAATTCTGTAAAGCCTTTGACATGGTCCCCCACAACATCCTTCTCTCTAAATTGGAGAGATATAGATTTGATGGATGGACTGTTAGATGGATAAGGAACTGGCTGGATGGTGGCACCTGAAGAATTACAGTCAATGGCTCAAATGGCACAGTAAAAAGTGGTGTCCCTCGAGGGTCTAGGACCAATACTATGTAATATCTTCATCAATGACATAGACTGTGGGATGGAGTGCACTCTCAGCAAGTTTGCAGCTACCACCAAGCTGAGTGGTACAGTTCATTCAGTACTGGGAAAGAATGCCATCTAGAGGGACCTTGACAGGCTGGAGGAGTGGGGCTGTGCAAATGCCATGCACTTCAACAAGGCCAAGTGCAAGGTCCTGCACCTGGGTCAGGGCAACCCCTGATATCAATACAGACTGAGGGACAAAGGGATTGAGAGCAGCCCTGAGAAGAAGGACTTCAGGATACTGGTGGACACAAAATTGAACATGAGTCAGCATTGTGCACTTGCAGCCCAGAAAGCCAACTGTATCCTGGGCTGCATCACAAGAAGGGTTAAGCAGGTTAAAGGAGGTGGTTCTGCTCTTCTACTCAGCTCTCGCAAGACCCCACCTGGAGTCTTGCATCCCCAGCACAAGAAAGACATGGACCTGTTGGAGCAGGTCCAGAGGAGGGCCATGAAAATAATCAGAGAGCTGGGGCACCTCTTCTATGAAGAAAGGCTGAGGGAGTTGGGGTTGTTCAGCCTGGAAAAGAGAAGGCTCTGAGAAAACCTTATTGTGGCCTTTCAATACTTAAAAGGAACTTATAAGAAAGATGGAGAGAAACTTTTTACCAGGGCCTGTAGTGACAGGACATGGGGCAATGATTTTCAACTGAAAGCAAGTAGATTTAGACTGGACGTAAGGAAGAAATTTTTATGATGAGGATGGTAAGACACTGGAACAGGTTACCCAAAGAAGTTGTGGATGCCCCATCATTGGAAATGTTCAAGGTCAGGTTGGGTGGGGCTTTGAGCAACCTGATCTAGTTGTCCCTGCCCATGGCAGGGGAGTTGATGATCTTTAAATAGCCCTTCCAGCCCAATGCATTCTGTGATTCTATGATCCTATGATGATGGGCTTAGGGAAAGATGTAAAACCAGACAACTCTTTGGCATAAGGTTAATGAAATGGTTTAAAGTGTGAGGAAAACAACTTTAAATTAGAATTATCCTGCAGTAGGTTTAAATAGAGCTGCTTGGCAAGTAGGTTTTTTTTCTTGCACTGAAAAATAATCTGAAATGATAATCTGACAACTTCAAGAGTAAGTTGCTCTCTCAGTTGATTTCAGATTTTATGTGAAACACCAAAGATGTAAAAAGATGGCAGAAAATGTGACTGCAAGGTCACAGAGTACTGAATAGCTGCTGCTTTTAATATGTCACTTGCTTTATCTCCACCTTACACAGACCTGATGTGCCGTTACTGTTTAGTTACTTGAAAGATGTTAATTCTTGAAGCAAATTTAATAGGCATCTTTCCATCTTTAAGAAGTCATACAGTTCAACAAAGGAAAACAGTAAACAGTGATTAAAGCATGTAACAGAAGCTGGAGACCTAGGTTTGTAGTTTTAAATGCTATGAACTATTCTGTTTCAGTTTGCAAGTCATTTATCTCCAGGTGACTTGTTTTCCTATCACAAGAGGAGGGACATACCATACTTATAAAATGTTTTCCATGTTTACTTGGCTATAAAATGTGACTAAACTATTTCTTTAAATCCAGGGCAGGACACCAGCCAAGCAAAGGCTAGGGATATTCAGACAAAGGTCCAAACACAGACCAACAGGGTAAAGAAGTTAGGGGCAATGTTATTTACTCTCTATATAATTCACAGAATCACAGAATCCCAGGTTGGAAGGGACCTCAGGGATCATCCAGTCCAACATTTCTGGGAAGAGCACAGTCTAGACAAGATGGCCCAGCACCCTGTCCAGATGACTCCTGAAGGTGTCCAACATGGCCGAGTCAACCACTTCCCTGGGGAGATTATTCCAATGGTGACTGTCCTCAGTGTGAAGAATTTTCCTCTCATGTCCAATCAGAATCTCCCCAAGAGCAATTTGTGTCCATTCCCCCATTGTCCTCTCCATGGGACTCCTTGTAAATTCATTGCCTTTCGCCTGAAGAAATATTCTATTGAAATGGGAAGTCCTTAAACACCTTCTGAAATTATATTTAAACTCCACCTGCTTGTACCTTCCTGTAAAGGGAGTAAAGGTGTGGGAGGGGAGAGACTTTCCTCACCTGAAGAAGAATGAGTTGTGCAGCTGATTCAGTTTAATCTGTCACATGTCTTATTTAGTTCTTTATGCTGTATGCTTCACAGTGGATCAGCATTTCTAGTTGTGCATGAAGTAGGCTTCATTCTCTGTTCCAAGTTAAAATCAGCATTATTCCCAATGATGCCCACGGCAGCTGCAATGCAGCATGAGCGAACAAAGAATGAAATGCAGTAATTCAAACCATTCTTTCCCAGTAAAGGGACTCAGAATTTTCTCTGATTTTTGCCCTTCTTATTAATGGCTTGTCCCTTCTGCTCCCATGTTTCCCTAAAAGACTCAGCAATGCAGAAGGAATGGATTTAATTTTTCACCATTGCAGGGTAAAAAAATAAGGAGATACCAGTCAGGAGTCTTGAAAATCAGGAAAAAAGACTTGTTTAATTAGCATATAGGCACAACACCCTGCCTGATATGCCTTACTAACAATACAAAGCAATAACCTCAGTCAAAAGGTAAGTTACAATACATGCAAAAACACCTGGATTGTGCACTAAGTAACATGTTAGATATAGGTACATCTGTCAAATAAACATACATCTATTCTCCTAAAGAACAAAACTTCAGAGACTATTTAAAAAGTAAATGTACAACAAAACAACCATAGTTGAGCAGCGTATTGGACACAAAGCATCCTACACAGAGACATTTGACCTTTGGAGGCAAAAACTGTAACAGGCAAATAGCTGAGAGCCAGATCCCCAAATACTTACTTATGAAAAGCTCTCAGTGAAGCCTAAGGTATTACCAGAATGAGGTCTGAAGGATTTTGCCCTTAATGAATAACAATTATGAGTAAAAATGTCTCTATTGGTGAGAATTTTAAATCATATATCTAAGTTTAATGTTCGTGATAAGAGTGAAAGGAAGAGACTGAATATTGATACAAACAAAACAATGTTTCTGTAAAAAGAATAAATAATGGTTATGAAAGAAAATTTGGGATAATGAACATGCCCTGAAATCAAAGTCAACGTGGTTAAAATTAATAAATACTTTAAATAGTTAAGTTCCTTTCTATCCTACACAAATATAGTCAGTATTAAGACCTAGGAAAGTAGAAAGAGGATGGAGACCTCTTCCTTACTTTTAAAAAAGGGTGATCAGTCCCAGTATCATCTCTCACTATTAAGCTATGTGCTTCTGTGTTACAGGACTAGCCGAAAGAAAGGGACAGAATACATACTTACTGCCACTGTAAATTCAACGGATCTATTTTTTCTTCCACATGATGACTAATCACGGGCTTAGTCCACTAACAATACTGGTGAATTTAGTGGGGAGAGGAGAGAGACGGCGGGGAGTGAAGGCTGGGGTGAAGGCAACTCTAACCCCATATCGGTGTGTGACAAGTGCTCTCTGTCACATGGAAGGGGACGTGTCTGTGCTGCTGCCCAGGTTCCCAGATAACTACGGGCTGAATCTGGGCTGCTACTTATGCAATAAAAAATACTGCAAAACTCCCGTTGGACTTTGCTGGCAAATGCACCCACTGCTGAACCAGTGGGTGAAGTATGCTATCCCCATTGCAGCTAGCCAGCCCGTACACCC